>NW_023425482.1:21548775-22148775 GCF_014108245.1 Pipistrellus kuhlii
CTCCATGAAGATCATGAGGGACACGAGCGGGTGCACCACGGTGCCGGTGAACATGATGAGCGCGCCTACCAGGCAGCCCTGTCGGGGGAGACACACACGGCCAAGGCCAAGGCCAAGGGCTCTCACCGGCTCCCGGCTCCTCCGCCTGGGCCTCGGGAGCCCGCTCCTCCCCTCTCTCCGGGCCGGGCCCACTCACCACGCTCAGGATCTTGGACAAGGCGTGCCCCACCATCCAGAACTCCCTGTTGCTGTCCTTGATCTCCCAGCGGTAGCGGCGGCACCCCTTCCTGGTGCCCACCTCATCCTTGGGCTGCACGGACTTGGTCTTGGGCGGCGGCGGCTCCTCTCCCTTCTTGTCCTCCCCCTTCTTGACCTCCCCCTTCTTGTCCTCCACCGAGGGGTGCTCTCCCTCCTGCTTGCCGCCCGGCTTGTCCCCCTTTTTGCCTTTGTCTGCCATCTTGGCGAGGACCACCCCTTCGGCTTCTCACGGCCCGCCCAACCTCTTGTTGCTGTTCCCGGGACAGGCCTGACCCTGAGCCAGCCGGATGCCAACCGACCAGCTCGGGGGCCACGCTCAGCCAACGGCCAGAGGCCAGCGAAGCCATCGCGTGGTGCCCTCTGCACGCGCCCTTCCCACCGTGGCAAGGTCAGCCCTGCTGTCCAGCCATCCAGGATGGCCCCGCCCCCACGCAGGAGCCACGCCCACCGACACACACCCACTAGCCCCGCCCACCGTCCAGGACCCGCCTCTGCCTCGGGCTCCCCCTCACAGTCCACCTGGCCCTGCCCCCACTCAGGAGCCTCGCCCCCGCCCCGCCCCGCCCCCAGGCCCCGCCCCTTTCCAGGGATCCCTTCACAGTCCAGCCTGGCCTGGTCCCAGGGTTGGGTTAGGGTTAGTGGCTGGCAGCAGGGCGGTATCCAGGGCCTTGGGTGGCCCCCCTGAGACCAGGGCCGCTGTGCCCTGGGAGGCGGTGGGGGGTGGGAGGGAGGAGGGTTGGGGGGTGGAGGGTGGGGGGGGATGGAGGGAGGGGAGAGGGAGAAAGGCAATTGGACTTGGACACAAGGCGACACGTGGAAGCAGAAGTGTTCCTGGCTCAGAGGCCCTGACTTTATGATCACGTGTGTGGGCCGACACGAGTGACAGCGTGTGAGCTCAGGCCGAGGGCTCAGCCTCTTTGGCCGGCTAGGATCCCATGGCGGCTGGCTCCAAGGACACAGGGCTGGGCGGCTTCCCAGGCTCGGGTTTGGGCTCCTGCTGGGGTTCTTGGGGCTGGTCGGATTTGGGCTCCTGCTGGGGCTCTTGGGGCTGCTGCTGGCCAGGTTCTTCCTTGGCTGGGGTGGCCGCTGCAGCTTTGCCTTCGATGCCCAGGGCTTTCTTTATGGCATTCCTCACCATCTTGGTGACCAGGGTCGCATCCACGAGACACACGATGGCCACCGCAAGACACAGGGCCTGTGGGACACAAGGCCATCCGTGGGAAGGAAAGGTGGGGTTACTGTGCAGCTCAGGAGCCACCTGTCTGTCTGTCTTCCTTATCCCCATCCAGGGACGCCACCTGTCTTCTTGTCCCTCTCTGACCCTCCGCTACCTGCTGTGACCCTTTCTGTCATTCCCAGGAAAAGGAATTTTGGAAAATGGTGAGTTTTGCAGACACTAATGACCTCATCTGACTCACGAGGCACCAGGAAAGGCCCAGAGAAGGACACTGGACTTAGGGGGCTCCTGGTGGGGTTGGGGTCCTGAGGTGACCCTTCGTGGACAGGACTCTTGGGCTAAGTTTGAAAGGGCAGGAAGGAGTTTCTAAGGGGACCAGCTGGGAGGAGAACTCCAGGCACTGGGCTGACTGAGGTCTCCGAGGACTCTGGTGTGGCTGAGACCTCTGGAGAGGTTGAGGGAGGGGCAGAGTTGAGGCTGGGGAGGTGCAGGATGTGGGACTTTATCAAGAGGAGAGGTGGGGGGTTGTCGGACTTAGAAAGCCTTCTTGCCGAATGGTGAGGTGACTGGCCAGTGACCTAGGCTGGAGGCAAAGGGGCTAGTGGGAGGTGGTGGGGTCACCTGCCTTCCAGGTAAGAATTTTTTTTAAATAAAATTTTATTGTTCATATTATTACAAATGTTCCTCATTTCCCCCCCCCCCCCCTCCATTGTTCCCCTCCACCAGGTTCCCACCCCACCCTCTGCCCTTTCCCCACCCCCATTGTTCTCATCCATAGGTGCACAGTTTATGTTCAGGCTCTTCCCACACCCCCCTCTCCCCCTTTCCCCAAGAATCGTCAGTTCACTCCCCTTCCATACCTCTGATTCTATTATATTCACCAGTTAATATTGTTCATCAGATTTTTAAAATTCCCTTGGTTTTTAGATTCACTTGTTGATAGTTACATATTTGTTGTTCATAGTTTTTATCTTTATTTACTTTCTCTTCCTAAAGAACCCCTTTCAGCAATTCATATAATTCTGGTTTGGCAGTGATGAACTCCTTTAGCTTTTTTATTTTATTTGTGAAGCTCTTTATCTGGCCTTCGATTCTGAGTGATAGCTTTGCTGGGTAGAGTATTTTTGGCTGTAGGTTCTTGCTATTCATCACCTTGAATATTTCTTGCTATTCCCATCTTGCCTGCGTGGTTTCTGTTGAGAAATCAGCTGACAGTCGTATGGGTGCTCCTTTATAGGTAACTACCTGCTTTGCTCTTGCTGCTTTTAATATTCTCTCTTTGTCTTTTGCTCTTGGAATTTTAATTATGACGTGTCTTGGTATGGTCCTCTTTGGATTCCTTTTGTTTGGGGTTCTGTGCACTTCCTGGACTTGTAAGTCTATTTCTTTCCCCAGGTGGGGGAAGTTTTCTGTCACTATTTCTTCCAGTATTTTTTCGGTATCTTGTTCTCTCTCTTCTTCTGGGACCCCCATAATTCTGATGTTGGCTCGTTTGAAATTGTCCCAGAGGTTTCTTACACTATCTTCAACTTTCTGGATTCTCTTATCTTCTTGCTTCTGTGGAGGAATGTCCTCTGGCTCTTTGTGTTCCAAATCTTTGACTTGATTCTTGCGATCTTCCATTCTGTTTTTTAGGACTCTGTATATTTTTTATTTCAGACAATGTATTCTTTATTTCTAGTTGATCCCTTTTCATATCCTCATAGGTCTCATTTATTTTATTGGCCTTTTCTAGGAAATTCTTGAAAAACCTTATAAGCGTTGTTTTATATCCAGTCGCTTTTTGTCCTCCATTTATTTCATTTGTGATCTGTTTCCTTGTCTTGGCATTTTCACAGCTTCCCTGAGTTGGTAGGGTGGCTTTGTGTGCTAAGGTGTCCTATATGGTTCAGTGAGTCAGCCTCCCAGTTACCTGAGGTGGACAGTCTTGGTGTAGCCCTTTGTGGGCTGTGTGTGCAGTCTTGTTGTTAAGTCTTGTTTGTTGTTGGTATCACTGGGAAGCGTTGATCTCCAAGCCAATTGGCTATGAAGATCAGAAGTGTCTCAGCTAGGAGGGTTTCTGTATTCCGCTTGAATGGGCGGAGTCTCGGGGGTGGCACAGACAAGCTTTGTTGAATCCTGCACAATTGGTTGCAGGCACGCACACCTCTTTGGTATAGGTGCAGACAAGCTTTAGATTCTGTCTGTCACTCCCTAGGAGAGTCCCATTCACTGCGAATGAGAAAGCTAGCCACTGGAAGGGCTTCTGTGCTCCGCTTGGATGGGGCGGAGTCTCGGGTGGTGCAGACAAGCTTTATTCAGCCCCTCCCTACGGGGTCTGGTTTCTGATTCCCACAGTAATGACTGCTGGCTTCACACACCTCTGAGAGATCTTTGCCCTCTGCCTGACAGTCTGGCCTCTCCCTGTCTGGGGCCGTTTATCAGTGCAATAGGGTGGTTCTGCTTTCCTCCCGAACCAGAAAGCCAGCCGCACATTAGCTGTCTGCCCTCTCCGTGCAGGGAGTAAGCCAGTAGTGAACTCAGCCCGCCCTCTCCGCGCTCTGCAAGCAAGCCTGCAGCCAAGTCGGGTGGCCGCCTTTTCGCGCGCAGTTCTCCGCACCTTCACAGTTCCTGAGGTTCAGCGTGCCTTCTCTCTCCTTCCCAGATGGCAGAGCCTCCTCTCAGGCAGCCGTCCGGCGCTTCAGGGCGATGGTTCCCCTGTTTTTCAGTTCTAAATTCAAATTTGTTGTGGTAGGCTGCATTCGGGTGTCTACCCTATGCCACCATCTTGGTTTCTCCTCCATCCAGGTAAGAATTTATGGAGACCAGGCGCTAGGATCCCCTGGCCGGTGGCGGAAGACTTGGAGTCTGAGTTAGCAAATGGGGACCAGCTCCTGTCTGCCTTGGATGTTTCTCTTTCTGGTCACGTAATCCATGGCTGCTTAAATGAACTTTTCCTAGGCAGCTCTTGCCCCATCTGATCTGTGAGTTCCCCTGGGGGAAAGGATTCTATCCCCAACACAGAGTTCAGGCCTGGCACAATCCGATGGGACTGGCAAGTATTTATTGATTATGGAATGAATTCAAAGAACTTTAACCATTTTTTTTTTATTAATTTCTCTTCCCATGGTTTAACCTCTTTTTTTTTTTTTTTAATATATTTTATTGATTTTTTTACAGAGAGGAAGAGAGTTAGAAACATCGAGGAGAGAGAAACATCGATCAGCTGCCTCTTGCACACCCCCCACTGGGGATGTGCCCGCAACCAAGGTACATGCCCTTGACCGGAATCGAACCTGGGACCTTTCAGTCCGCAGGCCGACGCTCTATCCCCTGAGCCAAACCGGTTTCGGCAGTTTAACCTCTTAAACCAAAGTCTCACCTCCCCACACTCCCACCATCTTCCAAGCATGAAATCTGCCATGTTTTGTGCCCTTCCTATGAGGATTCAAGTTTCAGTGTATCCCAGCCTGTGCCATATCTGCAAAAATGAGAGTTGTCAAGTTGAGTCAAAACATGTCTTGGCCTGTGTTGCTCAATGGTTAGAGTGTTAGTCCAGATCACTGAAGGGTCTCTGGTTTGATTCCTGGTCAAGAGCATGTATCTGGGTTACAGGTTCGATCCCTGGTCCTGGGCGGGGTTGGGGCACATGTGGGAGGCGACCGATGGATGTGTCTCTATGTCTCTCTCCTTCTCCCTCTCTCCCTCCCTCCCATTCTCTCCAAGAAGCAATGGAAAAAAATATCCTCAGGTGAGGATTAACAAAACAGACAAACAAGCCTAGCTTTGTGTGGGGCACTTCTTGGATGCTTGGAAAGTAATTTCCTCCCTTGGACTTCCTCCCTCCCTCCTTCCCTCCCTCCCTCCCTCCCTCCTTCCCTCCCTCCCTTCCTTTCTTCCTCCCTTCCTTCCTTCTTGAATAGGCTGGCTCACTCACTTTTAACAATGCTCTCCCTCCTCCCTCCCCCTACAATTATTCTTTTCATGTGCTTTTAAGATATCCTCTAGTCCAGCCCGAAAAGTCTAAGTCCTATGTATACCCTGTTTCCCCGAAAATAAGATAGTGTCTTATATTAATTTTTTTTCTCCCAAAGTTGCGCTAGGTCATATTTTCAGGGGATGTCTTATCTTTCCATGCGCTAGGTCTTATTTTCGGAGGATGTCTTATTTTCGGGGAAACACGGTAGAGAAGAACATCTTGTTGCAATGGTTTAAAAAATAGCATATACGATTCTCAAAAAGGGCTTCAGCAACTTGCTTTTATCCCTGTTTGGAGAATGGGTATCAGGATGAAGATTTTCATGAGCTTAGAATGTGTGTAACTTCACGTCTTCTCAAGTTCTGGGTGCAGAGAAGAGGAAGGACGGTGGTGAGGGTGTTCTGTAATGGAAATGGTGTCGGTGTGCCAGTTCTCAGCTACAGTGGAGTTGTGGGGGCCTTTACTTACCCCTCCGATGTAGAATAATTGTCTCCTTTCCTTTTCCCTCATTGTCAAGATGGCCACGACTAAAAGGAAGATGGTGGTAATGAAACTGTTGATAAGATCCTGTAAGACAGAAGTGAACATGATCAACTTTACATGAAAATGTAGTTTCATAAAACATGTAAATGGGTCAGTTACCTATCTAAGGATGGACGTCTGTTGCAGACTTTCCCTCTGATTAATATTCAGAGGAATCCCCAGCAGCATAATTCTTACATCTTCCAGAGACATGAGTTTATGTGATTTTAAGACCCTGGATAGGACTTGGTCAGCAGACATGGGTTTAATTTCGTTAAAGAGCACCAAAGTTGTCGTTAAAAATCTGACAACTTTTCCGTTAGATTTTTCTTCAAGACTGCGGAAAGTGAGCATGAAAACATCTAAAGGTTTGGGGGCCGAGCCCAAATTGGTCTTCCAAAAATATGATTTTTGGAAGCCTTATATTTTAAATTAATTCTGGATTCTGTTCCACAATACATTTGTTTTAATGTAAAAATAAAATTTTAGACCTGGTGCATGTGGCTCCCTGGTTGAGTATCGACCTATGAATCAGGAAACCACCGTTCAATTCCCTGTCAGGGCACATGCCCGGGTTCCACTGGGGAGTGGGGGCCAGCACAGGAGGCAGCTGACCAGTGATTCTCTCTCATCGTTGATGTTTCTCTCTCCCCCTCTCCTTTCCTCTAGGAAATCAATGAAAATGTTTTACAAATTAAAATTTTGGATTAGGACTCGACTGATTTCATTCCACCCCCCAAATCTTTAGGTAGAACCGATCCTTCGTTTAGACTAGGGGTGTCGAACTCAATCAGAGAAGGGGCCAAAATCTAAAATCCAGCCTAAATCGCGGGCCGAATGGTTTACTGAACGGTCATAAACTGTCATTGTGATGGAAACGCAGCGGAGTGCAGTGATGACAGCGCGGTGTGGGCCACATTGCAAGGCCTGGCGGGACGGATTTGGCCCGCGGGCCTTGTGTTTGACACATGTGGTTTAGACGGTGGGTCGTATTTATTCTGTAGGTTCACGTTCACCTAGCCTGAGAAGGCAGGAAGCCTTCGGGGGAGCGGGCCTGACGTTCTGGAGTGAATGCCTGGTGCTGTTGTTGACTTTTGCGTTTTCCTAAAGCGTGGTCACAGTTGAGTCTGCCCTGACGTCCGTGCCGACATCCTTCCTTCTGGGTGTCAGTACCGGGTTCTTTAACTGCTAAGTAAAGGGTGAGGATAAATGGGCAGTGGTTGGGCTTTGGTGGTGGGGCAGTAATGGAAGAAGGCACTCCATGTGTCCGTGGCAACAGCCCAACAGCCAAGGGCGATAGAACCCTGATATGGCCCAGATAGCAAATTGGAACATTTTAGTCTTTTTTTTTTTTTAAGTATATTTTATTGATTTTTTTACAGAGAGGAAGGGAGAGAGATGGAGAGCCAGAAACGTCGATGAGAGAGGAACATCGACCAGCTGCCTCTTGCACACCCCCTACCGGGGATGTGCCCGCAACCAAGGTACATGCCCTTGACGGGAATTGAACCCGGAACCTTTCAGTCCGCAGACCAACGCTCTACCACTGAGCCAAACCAGTTTCGGCCATTTTTAGTCTTAAAGTGGCCTGACTTAGTGGTATCAATCCGTGGGGTGTTCTTGCCCAGACACAGCAAGGAGCCTGCCATCCGGTGTATGGAATCCCAGTGGCTTTTCAAGGTGCCGAGCACTTCCCAGTCATTCTCTCACTGAACCCTCCTGAGCACCCTGCAGTCAGAATGGTTGTGATCTCCAGTGAAGAGGCTGTAACGGAGGCTTAGAGGGGTTCACGAAATTGCCTACGATGGCGCAGGCAAAGGGTGGAGTCAGAACTCAGCGCACTCTTGCCTCCCAGCAGGGACACCTGCATAGCATGGAGGAGCAGCCTCCATCTTTGTCGTTTTCTGTAGAATGGGGCGTTGAGGCTCAGCATGGATGAGACACAAGAGGTGAGAGTGCTTTTTGTGGGTGGCATTTGTGGAGCTCATTTTTGGCCTGCCAGTTCCCAGATGTGTGACCGGGGCACGCTTTGTCACCTCCCCCAACACCCCCCACCCCCATGCCAGCATGCTGATTTTTAATATGAAGCGAATGGCTGGGATTGGTGGGGGTGATCTGAGGATTACGTGGCGTGAGGAATCTGAAAGCAGCAGGTTAGTGCCTGGCGTCTAGTGGGTGGTGGGAGTGCATCGACACGTAGATTCATGCTGAAACTGGTTTGGCTCAGTGGATAGAGCGTCGGCCTGCGGACTGCAAGGTCCCAGGTTCGATTCTGGTCAAGGGCATGTACCTTGGTTGTGGGCGTATCCCCGGTGGGGGGCTGGTGTGTGCAGGATGCAGCTGATAGATGTTTCTCTCTCATCGATGTTTCTAGCTCTCTATCCCTCTCCCTTCTTCTCTGTAAAAAAAATCAATAATTAATAATAATAATAATAATAATAATAATAATAAACAACAACAACACGTAGATTCGTGATATCTGGCCTCAAAATGTGCATAGACAGTAAACTTCCCGCAAATTCCAGGTGTTTTTCCTGTTGAGATTAGAAAGCAAGGAGCCTTTTGTGAACCTGCCTCTCGGAAGGGTCTATTATCTGGGCACCTGGTGGGTAACACTGTAAGGGGACGCGGAGCAGGGCTGGGGAGGGTTGGAAGCGAGTTCCAGTGAGTTCCATAGGCTGGTTGACAGGTCTGGCTATTGTGGGGCAGGTGCGGCAGTTTGCAGCCTTGTACCTGAGAACTGCAGACTAAGCTTTTGGAAGATGCGAACAAGGACTCTTACAGCTAAGAAGCAGAATGTAGACTTGTTACGATAAAAATGAACTAGCCATGGTCAGGGGACATTGTGAATGTGGATGAAAGGACATTGACAATGATCCTGGCACTAAACCAGATGCAGACTGGCCCTGCCCGGCCCACGGCGGATTCCCCATCACGGTTCCACCCCCTCCTTGGACTGCTGGGTGATATGGGTTACTGTGGTCCTCCCTCAAGAAGGAGCACTCTCCTCAGCTGTCTCTTGGAGCTCATGTTTGCCTGGTACTCTACGTTTCTGTGGCAGCTCACATTTCTTGAGCTCTTACTATGTGTCACATACGGTGCCAAGGTGTTAATACAAGATCTCATTTGATTCACACAACAAACTTTCATTATCCCCAATTCACACGTGGGGGAGCAACTTGCTCGGGGAGGGGGAGATGGGTCAGCCAGTGAGTGGCTCCGACCCTCAGCTGTCTGACTTGATTGCCCGGGGCCTTCTCCTGACTAACCCCGCTTCCTTTTGCCTCAGACACAGACCCTCTGATTGGCCTCGTCCTTGACAAAGACACGTTCTCCTCGATCGGGTAAAATGGCAGCGGACCCTTGCGCCACCCAGCAGGACTTCTGGCGGGTTCCCCTGCCAATGCCATCCTAATGCATCGTCGTTTCTCTCCCTCTCCGCCGTGGCTCAATGCCCTATTGATTCAAGTAGCCGCTGCTGAGCAGAATGAGGGATGGGTTTGTCACTGCTCAGTTGTTTTCCTTAAAGCTCTCGGACTGTTCTCTGAGGTAAACACCATGGTGTCAAACTGTAACTGGGAAAGAAAAAGAGGCTGTAATGTCGAATGCTTGTTTTTCAATATCCCTATCGGAAAGAACGTTTAAACGCTTAAATCTGTTTTACAACCTGTGGGATTGGTAACAAGCATTCATACACAATCAACATTAGCTGGTGGGCCAGCGAGCTGCAACTTTGGTTCCCTGTGTGCCTGGAGTTCTCCCAACGGGTGGCAGCGTCTGATCGGAAATTGCCAGAATTGGTGTTTTTCACGAATCTGAAAGCTAATGCTTCTCGCTTCTAAATGTAAAGACATTGCTGGGAGTTTAGGAATCATCACTTCTATAGAGCTTTATTTTAAAATATGTTTATGTTCTTTTTTTTAAAATTTTTAAAAAAATTTGGTTTCTACTGGCAAGAACATCTGCTTGACCAGGACTCAGTTTCTCTGACCATCCTGGGTAATATTTTTTACAATGTAGAAGTGTTAAAAAAAAAAAAGGGGGCTATTCGGAAGACAGTGATGACAGTTCATACGTTTCTTGGGTATATTGACAGGCGATATAGATGATGGTGTCTCAAATTGGGAATGCAGTGGAGAAATGAGGAGAGTGCCTCCACGTTAGGGTGGTGGGGAGGGTAAGCTGTATTCTAACTCGCTCTGATTCAGAGCTGCGCTGGCGAGTCAGGGGCTAGCTGAGAGTTCGATGGGCACCTTCCCCATGGGTGTCAGGGTCTCTGGCACAGCCCTCACCCAGGCGAAAAGCTGCATTGAGACTCGGGTGTGGGTCCCCAAGCCCAGGCTCCATCCTATCTCCAGAGAAGGACACCCTGCCCAAATCTGGACCCAGGGTCTACAGACCTCCGCAGGTCATCTGTGTGAGACCAGCATCGTGTGGTGCTGCCCTGCTGAGGGTCTAAGCCTCGATTCCTCAGACCTTCTACCTCCTTGCTGGGGACTTCCAGCCTGAGCCCTTTACTGAACAAGGATGGGAATAAAGGAATCGGGAACTTGCTCTTCCTGTGAGCCTTTAAGGAAATGGATGCTTAAAATAAGTACTCCTGCCCGGCCGGTGTGGCTCAGTGAGAGTCAACCCATGAACCAGGAGGTCACCGGTTTGATTCCTGGCCAGGGCACATGCCCTAGTTTCAGGCTTGATCCCCAGTAGCAGATCGGCAGGAGGCAGCCAATTGAGGTTTCTATCTCTCTATCCTCCCTTCCTCTCCCTCTAAAAATAAATTAAAACATATTTAAAGTCGGCACTCTTTGCCCTAGTCCAGTGGTTGGCAAACTCATTAGTCCAGCGTTTTTCAACCGCTGTTAGTGTGCCGCGAGATGTTGCCTGGTGTGCCGTAAGTGCAGACAAGACAAGAATTTTATAATTTTTCACTATTTTGTTTACTTAATATTTCATAATAAAGTAATTATAAAATACTTTCTTTGTGTTTATTTGATTCCTATTCAAGAAAATTACTTTATATATAGTCAATATAGGCACAGAGTTAAATTTTTTAACATTTTCTAATGGTGGTGTGCCTCGTGATTTTTTTCATGAAACAAGTGTGCCTTTGCCCAAAAAAGGTTGAAAAACACTGCATTAGTCCACAGAGCCAAATATCAACAGTACAGCGATTGGAATTTCTTTTGAGAGCCACATTTTTTAAACTTAAACTTCTAACGCCACTTCTTCAACATAGACTCGCCCAGGCTGTGGTGTTTTGTGGAAGGGGCCAAAGAGCCGCGGTTTGCTGACCACGGTCTTATTCCTTTACCCCCTCCCCTGGACACTAAACCATCTTGCCTGGAGAGAAGGGGAGAAAGTGACAGCTGGGCCAACTGGACCCCAGGGCAGAGCTCTGAAGCAGGGACAGTGAACCCGTGTTCTCTGGCTTGCTGCGCTGACCCTTCTAAAGGTCCCAGGTGACTCCTGCCGCTTGATGCCGACCTGTCTCCAAGTCCGCCTACTCTGAAGTTTCAATTGGTCACCTCCTGGGCTGGTACCAGGACTGTCCCTAAGCCAGCACATTTTAAATCGGGCCCAGGCCTCCCTGCTCCCTCTGAGCAATCGTATAGACTCATGTCCTTCACCTAATGGGATCCGAAAGGGCAGACTAGGAAGGAAAGGGAGAGGAGAAGAGAATAGTTTTGGATCTTGTTTTGCCGGATGTTTTTAGAAACCTCCCAAGTCAATTAGATCACTCACCACCTGATCAACTATGTTGGTTAGTATGTGGCTGCTTAGCTTGTGGGCTGCGAGTTAGTTGAGCCTCGTGTTACGGTTAGGGTTAGGGTTGGTTAGTATGTGGCTGCTTAGTATGTGGGCTGCTAGTTAGTTGAGCCTCGGGTTAGGGTTAGGGTTAGGGTTGGTTAGTATGTGGCTGCTTAGTATGTGGGCTGCTAGTTAGTTGAGCCTCGGGTTAGGGTTAGGGTTAGGGTTAGGGTTAGCGAGTCTGGCAGACCTGGGTTCAAATCCGAGTTTCCCTCCCTACACATGACCACGGGCAACTCAATCCTTCAATCCAACGTTCTCCCCTGTCCGACGGGGTGTGTGTGTGGGGGGGTGACTACAACCTTCTGGGGCTGTTGTGAGGATGAGATAAGGTGGTTCACAGGAACCTGGCGCCCGGCATGTGCTCAGAAACGGTTACTTTACCTTCCCTTCTCAAACATTTCCACGGCCAGAGATTTCCACTTCCCCCTGGAGGGAAACCTCTCCCTGGTTAGGGCTCCGCCATTAACAGGTCCTTCCAGGTGTCCAGCGGGAGCTGCCCAGGGCTCTGCTTTGTCTGCTTCCTGTTGCTCGGCGCTCGGCAGCCTTTTCAGAAAAGCCCTCAGGCACTTGAAGGAAACGTGTGCGTTTTAGCTCCGCAGCCACCAGCTCTCCCCGGAGACTAGAACACGGTGCCCTGGGGAAGCACGGTGTGGACGAGGTCCGAGCTCACGAGCGAGCGTTGTTCGCGGTGCCAGCTCCGCTGGTAAAAGCCACCCTTGGGGGGTGAGAGAGCCTTCTAGAATCTAGGGTCTGCGGGCCGCGCTTCCCGAGGAGTCGTTCCCGTGGGCCAAGCGCTGGGCTGTGTGCTTGAAACACGCTGACGTTAGGATCGCACTCTTCCTTCCCTGATGCGGGAACGGAGGCTGCAGGTCACACGGCCAGGAAGGTCCAGAGCCAGGAAGGAGGCCCCTGTCTGCCCAGCGGACGCCGAATCCCCGCTCTGGTCTGAGGGCGCAGACTCAGGCCCCGGAGGGATTCGCTTCGGGAGCGTTTAGTTGCTAAAGACTGTGGGATGCCGGAGCAGCTAGAATGTGCCGTGTTTTTCTTTCCCTGAACCCTCTTCCATCTGGCACCCTTTGGGGTGTAATAGCACACATGGAAAGGTTGGCTCCTGCAACCTTTCGGGGCATACGTGACCGTTTTCTGTACCTCTGCCGTGTCTGGTCTTGCTTTTTTTTGGGGGGGAGGAGGCGGGTGGGTGTTTATAACTGTTTGCAAAGGGGAAGCATGTCTGTTTTATAAGCAACAAATACAAAACGTGTACCAATTGACTCTATGCATGAGACCCTTCTTTAGGACACGTGGCAGAGTGCCCCATGCTCAGACCCATCATGACACCTCAGGGGTGCGCGCTGGTTGCCCTGTAGACAGGGGGGTCCGAGGCCGGTTCCTCCCCGGGGAATAGGGGACACCCTCCCTGTCAGAGCTCAGCTGTGTCCTTGCCCAGAGAGAGAGAGAGAGAGAGTCTGGGTGCTTTCACGTAAAGAGATCCTCTGCTCTGGGGCCGAGGGCGAAGTTTATATTTGAATTACGAAAGCGAACACTTACAAGTAAGGGCCAGTGTATGTAAGTCAGCAAGTGGTGAAGGGTTAGCATATATATGAGAATAAACAAAATAATGATGAAGATTTCCAGGGTGGTGATTGCTATGAATGACTCCTGGGCTTCGGCGACGATGAAACAAGTTAGTGCTCCTATGAGAAGACCCTGCAGTAAAAGAAACAGGTTTCCTTTTAATGCACATGGACTATTAAACCTCCCCCCCCCCCCCCACACACACCATGATTTGTCAAACGCAAATCTGATTACGGTATATTGAAATTGCCTGTATGGCCTTGCTCATACACTTTATTTTTGTACTTTTAAGAAATGAAATAATACACACAGAAAATAAAAATGGGGGTGGGGGTGGGTTGGGGCTTGGTAAGGTATGTACACATATAATACCTTAATAAAAAAAATGAGAAAAAAAAGTTTCAGGTTGATAAAAGATGAAAACAACAACAACAACAACAAAAAAAAAAAACCAAATAATAAAAATGCACAGTAGAGGAGGGTAAAAAAATGCCAGTTCCTTTCACCTCCCTTAACCCAACCCTAGTCTGGCTTCTTAAGAGTAACCACTGTTGTCGAGACCTGTTTGGCTCAGTGGATAGAGCATTGGCCTGCGGACTGAAAGGTCCCAGGTTTGATTCCAGTCAAGGGCATGTACTTTGGTTGTGGGCACATCCTCAGTAGGGGGTGTGCAAGAGGCAGCTGATTAATATTTCTCTCTCATCGATTTTTCTACCTCTCTATCCCTCTCTCTTCCTCTCTGTAAAAAAATCAGTAAAATATATTTTTTAAAAAAGCAATCACTGTCAACAGTGTATGTTTTAAACCAAAAAGAAATGTGTATATACAGATAGAGTAGAGAAAGTAGATATTGATTTTGATAGAGTAAGGGAAAAGTCTAAGCTTGCTTTCTCTCTACATAGCTGTGGATCATCCCAACATCATTTATTGGGAATATATGAAAATAAATAAAATAACGATGAAGATTTCCAGGGTGGTGATTGCTATGAATGACTCCGGGGCTGACTTAATACCCAGATTTTATTATACAGTAAATTCTCAGGTGAACTGGGTCTTTTTTGAGACTGTTCTCCTCCATTGATTCGATGATTACTTTTCTAGTACTTTTGAAATGACAGGAGATTTGTTTTATATCACATTATCTGACCTTTCCATACTCATTCTCAGGTTGTTTTATGCCTCCCCCATGCTTGTCTTGGTCAAGTTCCCCAACTAAGCCTTTTGGTAGTAATTTTATTGGGGTTCCATTTAATTTATAATCTGGAAAAGTTATTGCAAAATTTGGTCTTGCTAGTCAAGAACACTGTGTCTTTTCTGTTATTTTAGTGGCGTTTAAATATCTCTCAATGGAATTTTAAAGTTTTCTTCATAAGGGTTTTGCAAATTTATTTCATTTCATCTAAGATTCTTATTTTGATTGTTGTTGTAAACAAAAAATATTTTCTTTTATTTTAAGTGCTTATTTTCTCATTTCCACTAATGAGCTAGTAGAAGTTACCTTATTCTGTTTCCCAGTTGACTTTGAGTTATTTAGATATCAGCTGGAAGAAGTGATATATTTTGTCTCTCTTTTCAAATGTTCTTACTTTTTCCCCCCTAATTGTGATGACTAGTGGTTCCAGAAAAATATTAAATAACAGCATTGATAGTGGGCATCCTTTTTGTTTCTCATTTTGTTTCTCATACTTCTGATGTTTAATTTATATGATGCTGACTTTTGGGTTTATTTTTACAATGTCAGTGAAATACCTATGTATTTCTATTTTACTGGTCTTTTCTCTCTCACTCTCTCCCATGCAATCAAAGAATGAATGAATATTCAAAGAACCAATGAATATTGGGTTTTGTCAAATGTGTTTTGGATCCTTCTTGTACTATTTTCTTCTCTTTGTATTTACGATATATACTAGAGGCCCGGTGCACGAAATTTGTGCACTCTGCGGGGGTGGGGGCTTCCCTCAGCCCTGCCTGTGCCCTCTTGTAATCCGGGAGCCCTCAGGGGATGTCCAGGGTTGAGCCTTTGCCCCCTGGTGGTCAGTGCATATCATAGTGACGAGTAGTTCTGCAGTGGGGCTAAAATCAGCTCTCTGACATCCCCTGAGGGGTTCCAGATTGTGAGAGGGTGCAGGCCAGGCCAAGGAACCCCACTGGTGCATAATCAGAGCTGGGGAGGGACATGGGAGGTTGGTCAGCTGGGGAGGGCTCCAGGTCAGTCCTGATCAGCCAGATCCCAGAAGCAAGCTAACCTACTGGTTGGAGCGTCTGGTGCCCCTCCCCACCCCCCTCTCCGGTGGTCAGTGTACATCAGAGTGAGCAGTTGAGGGGCCTTAGCATATCATTAGCATATTATGCTTTGATTGGTTGAACAGCCAACTGGATGACCAGACACTTAGCATATTAGGCTTTTATTACATAGGATGGGGGATTAGTTTACTATGATTTTAATGTTGAATCATCTTATGTTTCTTCTTCGTGGTGTGTTTTTCAAAAGTTCTGATGAACATTGTCTGCTAATATATGAATACTTATTGCTTTGATACAAGCGAGATTTCTACTCTGATTCCTTTTTCTGAACTTCGTCAGGTTTTGATTATCACTGCTATATTGACTTTGTAAAAATAGTTCAGAAGTGCTTTTTTTCTCTGTTCTTTGAAAAACCTTGAATAGTATCAGAATTACATCCCCTGACGGTTTGAAAGCGTTAACCTGTGCAAAAAGCTGGTCTGATATATTTTTAAAAGATGCTCATCTGATTAAGATCTCATTTTCTTCTGTGCTTATGTTGGGCTGTTTAGGTTTTTCTCTACTCTGGGATCACTTTTGGTGATTTGCATTTGCCTAGAAAAATCAACTATTCCGTCCCATTATTTTATACCGTCCCATTATTCAAACTGATTTGGGACGATCCTCTGCTGCGGATCCTTTCCGACTCCTGGGGGTTTGTGATTCTTTTCCCTTTCTAGTTTCTAACTTTGAACATATGCCCTCTCCTCCCCGCTTTGGCCGTTATCTTGGTGAGAGGCCTATCCGCTTTATTGGTCAGTTCTGTGATTTGTGCTGGCTCATTTACACACTGCTGCTCTCGTCTTCATTGCTTCCCTAGTTCCCTTTGTGAAGGGAAACCAGAGGAATAGAAGAGAAGGAGAGGGCCGGGACCGGTTTGGCTCAATGGATAGAGCGTCGGCTTGGGGACTGAAGGATCCCGGGTTTGATACTGGTCAAGGGCACGTACCTTGGTTGCGGGCATATCCCCAGTGGGGGGTGTGCAAGAGGCAGCTGATCGATGACTCTCTCTCATCGATGTTTCTAACTCTCTATCTCTCTCCCTTCCTCTCTGTATAAAATCAATAAAATATATTAAAAAAAAAAAAAAAAAGAGAAGGAGAGGAAAAAAAAGAAGCCAACTCTAGTAGTAAGCTTGGAGTGTGTGTACGGAACAAGAGGAGTCAGGAGGAAGGGTGCGGCAACATGGGGAGGGGGTGGAGAAAGGGGACATCGGTAATACTTTCAACAATAAACATACATGAAAACAAACAAACAAACAACAACAACACCAACGGGGCCTGGCCAAGGGCTCTAGGGAAGGTTTCCCCAGGCCAAGGCCTGCCTGCATCTGCCCTGCCTGTGCCCCGGCCAAGCCACCAGCTCTCCCTACTCACCAGCCTCACGATCTTCAGCGCCCCGGTGGGCGAGAAGAAGAACTTCTTGATGCTGTCCGTGAACTTGGGCGGGACTTTGGTGCGGCCCTCCGCGCGCTTCTGGATGGCCTCCTTCTCCTCTTCGGTGATGGCCTCCCCCTCGAGCATGGTCGGGGTCACGGACTCATCTAGCTTCTGGTCTGGGCCCGTCTTGGCTTTCCCTTTGGCTCCTGGCTGCACCCCGTGGATGGACGCCGCGGAGCGTTTGGGTTGATTCTTGGTGGGTGCGCTGCGCCCGCGACGCACGAAGGCGCCTCCTTCGGGTCCCGCCACATCGTAAGAAGCCATGGTGGGCCCGGGGCCTGGCTCTGTGTTAGGTTGGCCCTGATCTCTGACCCTGCGCTGCAGCCGCCGGCTCTCCCACGGCCACCAGCGTCGCGCCCCAACGGCTGCCGGCGGCCCATCCCTCGCGCGCACCCAGCTCTCCCTGCCGGAGGACGCACCAGCCTCTCCAGTCAGCCTCCCTCCTGACCACCCGGGGGGCGCCGTTGCCCAGCGTGGGAACTCGATGTTGCAACTCCATCTTCGCCAGCCAGGGGGTGCCCGGGCTCCCCTGCTGTTCCCAGGGGCCGAGATGGGAAAGCACGGCTAACGGTACCCAGACGCCCGCAGCGCGCCGGGCAGGTGTGGTCCAGGGGATGCGCTGGGCGCGGAATCCCTGCATCCCTGCATCCCTTCCTCCAGCTCCTCCCGAGGGGGGGAGCGAAAAGGAACGCAAGCAAGGGCAGAAATCACGTGGGGCTGGGGGAAAAAAAATAAAAATAAAGAGATGTGTTTAATCCTGAAAAAAGGTCTCTTAAAAAATGACACCATTTATATTTCGTCATGAATAGCCTTTTTCTGATAAGGACCGCTGGGATTGAAGAGGAGCTTCCGGTAAATGAGAGCCGCGTCGGCGAAGCAGCACACCACCGCCAGGAGGCAGAACACCTGCGGGCAAAGACACAGGGTGACTGCTGGGGTGTCTCTCTCACTGGGTCCTGTTTGCCCAAGGGGTCTGCCCACCGGCCTCCTCTCCTGCTGGGGCAAGGGGACTGCTGAGACTGTAACTGGAAGAGAATTCAGAGGCCATTGTATTCTCACGCCCAAGTTTCCCTTTCCGAAGAAAGGGAAAATATCATTTACGTGAGCACAAGTGCTATTTGAAGTGGGGTGGGCTCTGAAATAAAGACTGGCCTGGATCTCTTTTCCCCCCCCTTCTCCAATATATTTTTATTGATTTTTTACAGAGAGGAAGGGGAGAGGGATAGAGAGCTACCCTGTTTCCCTGAAAATAAGACAGTGTCTTATATTAATTTTTTTCTCCCAAAGTTGCGCTAGGTCTTATTTTCGGAGGATGTCTTATTTTCGGGGAAACATGGTAGAAACATCAACCAGCTGCCTCCTGCATACCCCCTACTGGGGATGTGCCTGCAACCAAGGTACATGCTTTTGACCGGAATTGAACCTGGGACCCTTCAGTCCCCAGGCCGATGCTCTGTCCACTGAGCCAAACCAGCCAGGGCTGGCCTGGATCTCCTGACTTGCTCCTGGAACGTACTATTTCAAGGCCTGCTGCTGATATTGAGTCATCATCAATCAACACGTCTGTCTCCAGTGCTCCACTGTTTGCCTTTCCTGTCGCAAATGCTACTGGGGAAGGGGTCAGAGTGAGCAGCGGCACCAAGAGGAAAGGGCGGTGCTGGGGGCTGTGATGAAAGCTTCGGAGAACTGGGGTGATGAGGCTCTCTCAAAGGCTTGGCCATGCTCACCTACGGGGGCGGGACTCTACAGAGGCCCTGGGACAATGAAATGGAGGTCAAGGGGATGAACTAGAGCCCGCTGGCCGCTATTTGAGGGCTGGTGCCGGGCTGGAGAGGGGGCATTCCTGCGTGCTGTTTGCTCAGCTCCATCTAAAGGCCTGGAAGGCTGGCTTGCTGCCTCAGACCCTGCTCCTTTCCCACCCTGAATCTCCAGCGTGGCTTCCTAGGTTCTGATCACAGGAAGTGCCTTCTAGCTATGCTTTCATGACTCTGGCACTCTCCACACATGGCTGGTTCTTCCACCTGGAACCTCCCCCCCCCTCCCACTACTACCACCTCTTACCCCCTTGATTCCACGGCCAGACAGTAGTAGCTTCCTCTTTTCTGTGCCCCAAAGTACTGCCAACAGCTCACGTACAGCTGTTCACACTCTCTCTCTTGCGTTAGGCTCTAAGTAACTTGAGGAAAAGGCTCACATTCTGGTCCAGTGCCGCCCCAAAGACAGACAATGTGTCACCAAGCCCGGCCAGCGTGGCTCAGTGGTTGAGCACCACCCTGTGAACCAGGAGGCCACGGTTTGATTCCTGGTCAGGCCACATTGCCCAGGTTGTGGGCTTGATCCTCAGGAGAGGGCGTGCAGGAGGCACACAATCAGTGATTCTCTCTCATCATTGATGCTTCCATCACCCTCTCCCTTTCTCTCTGAAATCAATTAAAAAGTGAATGGGTAAATCAGTGAATGAAAGTAAACCCTCCTTCTCCATAGTAGAGGGTGAGATTATCTTTAAAGATAACGGGGGAAATTGCTGTTGTAGCACTATTTCATTTCTAGAGTAATTCCCATCCCTCATGACGTTACTTAGGACCTAATAAGCCCCCATCACAGCCCCCAGCACTGCCCCGTCCTAATAAGGGAGGTGAGAAGCCATGGATTCTGACAAACATGGCTAACTGAGAGCGATCAGTTCTCCTAGGCCAGTGGTTGGCAAACTCATTAGTCAACAGAGCCAAATAGCAACAGTACAAGGATTGAAATTTCTTTTGAGAGCCAAATTTTTAAAACTTAAACTATATAGGTAGGTACATTGTTATTAACTTAATTAGGGCACTCCCAAGCTGGCCTTTGCTAAAAACTCAAGGGGTCAAAGAGGAGCCGCATGTGGCTCGAGAGCCGCAGTTTGCCGACCACTGTCCTAAGCGGTCCATACTATGAAAAGACAAGGAAGTAGGAGGGAGATTTATTTAATAACTTTCTAATTCACTTCTCTAGATCAGAACCTAGAGAAGCTAAATGATTTTGAACCTCCTATAAGAAATCTCAGAAGAGTATCAGGTGGGACTATTTCAACTATTGTACATTACTTGACATTTTTTTTTTTTTTAATTTTGGCTTGCTTTCCAGGATAAGGTCTGATTAGACTGATTTGTATTTCATCAGAGTTCAAAATAATTCTTTATTATTAGTTAATAGGCTCCCTACCATGATTCCCTTATCAGGAGACATCTATTATAGTCCCTCTGAGAAAGGATCTGGACAAGAACTAACTGAGCTCAGAATAGTCTGTCTCACCTTAACAAGTAGTACATTTTTATCTTTTAAGAAATATATTTTTTATTGACTTCAGAGAGGAAGAGAGAGGGAGAGAGGGATAGAAACATCAATGATGAGAGAGAATTATTGACCAGCTGCCTCCTGCAAGCCCCACACTGGGGATAGCCACAGCCTGGGCCTGACTGAGAATCATACCATGACCTTCTGGTTCATAGGACAACATTCAACCACTGAGCCACACCAGCTGAGCATTCTTCTTTCCTTCCTTCCTTCCTTCCTTTCTTCCTTCCTTCCTTCCTTCCTTCCTTCCTTCCTTCCTTCAGGAGAGCTATGAAACTTATTCATGGTATTTTGCTTGACATCAAGTTTCTCAAAGCTAAGTATTATAACTGATTCTTGTAGCTTTTCTCAGCCTAGTCTAGCCCTACATATCCAGGAGAAATATGTAGGAGCTCATTATTTAGTTAACTTCATTTTATTGTGACATCCTATTCCTTCACATTAATCAGGGCATGTATTTATACAAAAATATTAAGCCACTGGGTGCTGTAAAACCTCAGAGGCCCAAGGATGAATGCAATGTAGAGTTCTTTTCTTGTATCTTATTTTTTAGATAAATTGAATTCTGATCAAACCTAAAGGAAGAAACCAGAAAGGCCTCCACTTACCCCTCCTAGGACTGTAAATAGCATGTTTTCTGCTATCAGTGCCAACATAGCTATGACCATCATGAACATTGCTGCTACCAGTGAGTTGATAATATCCTGAAAATGCAGAATAGAAAGGTCAGCTTTACATGAAGATTACACACACACACACACACACACACACACAGTAGAAAAACACAAGAATGAGCTCCCCAAAGATATACATAGTTCCACTTTATTAAACACATTTATTTAGTATTTATCTCTTTAGAAAATCAAGCTGCTGCAGTAAAATGACACCTCTATTGTTTGGTCTACAAGGACATCTAGTGGTCCACTTAACCTAGAGTGCACCAATCACTGATTTCCTTAGCAGGCTTATTTATTTATTTCTACTTAAATACAATTGGAGGGAAATTCCTCTGGTTGGGAGTAGATGAGGTCTGAGGCAGAATGGTGCATTGGGAAGTCAGGATGCTTGATTGTAACAATAGGAGAAGTGTAAAGCAGTCGACAACTGTCAATTAAACCACTTTATAATGTGACTGAAAGGCAGTTGATAAAACTAAAAGCAGTGCACTCTTAGGAGAAAGTGGTAATTTCCAGGAAGTGGTAATCTCTGTGCAATGATTGGCCAATTATGCTGTCATTTCTGAGGATGTGCAAGCTCAATCACGATTTCTTGAAGCATTTTCCTTCTGAACTGTGGCTGTATGGGGTGCAGCTTACATTTTGAAGGGAGGATAGTGTGGGCAAGGCAGGTTGTCTTTGTTCTGGGATCGTTTATGCATGCTTACAGGCAACTAGAGACAGGAAGGAATCAATGCAGAAATATCAAACTTCAAAACCCCAGTAGCTCAGGAAAGTAGTGGTGATTCAAAAGAAAATAGGGAAGAAAGGGGGTCCATGGGGACAGGTCAGGATTAGGTGGAAAGAACTTATCATTTGCAGGAGATCCTATGACCACCTGCCCCAGGTCACTGTCCCAGGTCAGTGCCCCGAGGAGTAGACATATTGTTCTGCTTCAAGGCCATAGACCACCTCTGCTTCTCAGGCAGCCTGCTTCCTGTGAGTGACGTAGGCATGTGTGTAGGAAAGGCTTTGCAGAAAAAGCCTTTCCTGTTCTAGATCCTGCTGAGCACCACAGGACAAGGAAGGGTGCACCTGCCCCCGGACTTGGGGCTCTCCCTAGGGTCCTCTCTGGTCTTCCTCTGGTCACTCCTTTCTCTCTCTCACCCCAGTTTTGCCTTCAGTTTCCTTTACCCTCTCTGAGCCGTGTAGGCCAGTCTCCGAGCTGATGACTCTCAAAGCTGCAGCTCTAGCCGAAACCGGTTTGGCTCAATGGATAGAGCGTCGGACTGCGGACTGAAAGGTCCCGGGTTTGATTCCAGTCAAGGGCATGTACCTTGGTTGCGGGCACATCCCCAGGAGGGGGTGTGCAAGAGGCAGCTGATTGATGATTCTCTCTCATCGATGTTTCTAACTCTCTATCCCTCTCTCTTTCTCTCTGTAAAAAAAATCAATAAAACATATTAAAAAAAAAGAGCAGAGAGGAGTCTGGGTATCATAATGGAGTCATAACTTAGTTGGCCATATAGCGCCATTTTGAAGAGATTACAGTGTCAGCAAAAGTGTGATCCTCAGAGACTGAGAGACCACTTTCAGTAAGCTACACACAGTCTACTCTCCCCCTTGGTGCATTCTGTTCAACGTAGGGCTCCGCGTTTATTACCTGGAAGAAGATCCAGAGAATTATTAGTTTGGGGGAAAATAAATGCTAACATCTGTTAAGTTTTAATAACCCTGGAAAAATTGACTATGAAGAGCGGCTATCCAGCTTTTCGAGCACAAGAGTAAAAGGATGTGGATCAGGTCATCGTCTCCTTGAAGAAATCCTTGGGATCATTTAGCGTGGGCCTTTCTGCCACTAGGTGATGTTATGTACTCTGAGGACCCACAGATGAAGGCTTTTAAAAAAATATGTTTTATTGATATTTTACAGAGAGGAAGGGAGAGAGATAGAGAGCTAGAAATGTCAATGAGAGAGAAACATTGACCAGCTGCCTCTTGCACACACCCTGCTGGAGATGTGCCCGCAACCAACGTACATGCCCTTGGCCGGAATCGAACCTGGGACCTTTCAGTCCACAGACCGACACTCTACCACTGAGCCAAACCGGTTTTGGCGGATGAAGGCTTTTAATCTCTTCTCCTAGGCCTCCCTCGAGACAGGTCCGATGGAGGAGGGTCTTGATGACGGAGGATGAAGGAGGAGTTTGGAGGGATCCTGAGAAGGTCCTATCTAGTCCCAATATTTACCCTTTTGGGGTTTCTCAGCTTGTGATGAGCCTGAAATGATCATCATTGGCCTTGGAAGGTGGTTTCAGGAGGTACCACATTAAGGCATGCTTCTGGTTTGAGAATAGCTCTCAAATCCTCTTTTCAAAATAGGGGTTATCAGCTTGGAGGTCACAGGAGAAGGAGACAGGCGCAGCAGAGGGTCTTGGGAGGGAGGCCTTTGGAGATAGGATGCTGGGGATAAGACTTGAGAGAGGAGGCAGAGTTGAAGTCATTCCTTTTCTCCTAGATCCAGCTTATACCAGACTGCAGGGCCATATACACCTTATATGCTCTACAAGATGCGTTCATGACCGCAGACTTTTAAAGTAAGATAATTTTGTGATTTATTGAGCCTCCCAAATTATTTTGATTTTCCATTTAGTGATCAGGAATGTGTATGATATAGACACTGTGTCTTTCCCTCCATCTTAACTCCCCCCCCCCACCCCCCCCCCCAATTTTGAGGACAAAGCAGCATGCATTTAAAAGGAAGATGAAGATTAAGAATGTGCCGAGCTGAAACCGGTTTGGTTCAGTGGATAGAGCCTCGGCCTGAGGACTGAAGGGTCCTGGGTTCGATTCCGGTCAAGGGCATGTACCTTGGTTGCAGGCACATCTCCAGGAGGGGGTGTGCAGGAGGCAGATGATGGATGTTTCTCTCTCATTGATGTTTCTAACTCTTTGTCCCTCTCCCTTCCTCTATGTAAAAAAATCAATAAAATATATATATTTAAAAAAGATTAAGAATGTTCTAGATTTGACCGTGACCTAAATTTACACAATTCAGACGGAGTTCAAAGGGGAATTTATGTGCTGTGACTCCCCTAGTTCCCTGAGGATCCCTCCCCGCCCCCCAGGGACAATACAGAACACCTTAGCAGCGGGTAGCGTTTCTCCTTCCTAAGTGTATCGGAGATTTCCTTACAGGCTTAAGAGAACGAAAGAATGGAGTTTATTAAAATGTCTCACTATAGCAGGAAAAAGTAGTTAAGATTAACAATGAAACGGAACACTTACAAGCAAAGGCCAACATAAAAAGGTAACTCTGCGGTCAAGTCTGATCATATATAAAACTATGAAAGCGAAAGTAATGGTGACTTCAAATCCAGTGATAACAATGTATGGCTCAGGGTCTTGTGAGAGGATAAAAAAGGTCATAGATGTCGCAGTTAGCACCTGTAGGGAGAAAGCACAGACATGGTTTATCAGTGGTTATTGAACACAAGTGTACGCTGTTAAAGGGATCATTTCTAAAAAAAAAAATACCTAAATAAACCAGTTTCTGCCATACACACATCTAAAAGGCACGACTAGCCCTCACTGGTTTGGCTCAGTGGATAGAGCGTGGGCTCAGTTTGGCTCAGTGGATAGAGCCTGGGACTCAAGGGTCCCCGGTTTGAATCCCATAAGGGGCATGTACCTTGGTTGCGGGCACATCCCCAGGAGGGGGTGTGCAGGAGGCAGCTGATGGATGTTTCTCTCTCATTGATGTTTCTTTTTTTCTCTTTTTTTTAAAAATATATTTTATTGATTTTTTACAGAGAGGAAGGGAGAGAGATAGAGAGCTAGAAACATCGATGAGAGAGAAACATCGACCAGCTGCCTCTTGCACACACCCTACTGGGGATGTGCCCGCAACCAACATACATGCCCCTGACAATTGAACCTGAGACCTTTTTTTTTTTAAAAAAAATATATTTTATTGATTTTTTACAGAGAGGAAGGGAGAGATATAGAGAGCTAGAAACATCGACCAGCTGCCTCTTGCACACCCCCTACCGGGGATGTGCCTGCAACCAATGTACATGCCCTTGACCGGAATCGAACCTGGGACCTTTCAGTTCGCAGGCTAACGCTCTACCACTGAGCCAAACTGGCTTCGGCTTTCATTGATGTTTCTACCTTTCTCTTCCTCTCCCTTCCTCTCTGTAAAAAAAATCAATAAAATACATTAAAAAATAAATAAAAGGCAAGACTAAAATGCATGGATGTGTGTATATGGCCGAAATCATTTATTTGGCTATTTACAACATTCACTATAGCTCACTGTTGTTTACTAAAACATAACTCGCCCAAATGCTTATCTGTGCCTGTTGCCTTTGCTTTCTGGGAATGCACTACCTTCCTGATATAAAATTCTTCCTCGTCGTCAGCAGAACTGTTTCCCTGTAACTCTGGACTACTTCCACGCCATGTCACTTCTTTAAAATTAAAAATTTCCCCCCTTCCCTCTTTTTCTGGAACTCCTAACGCATGGTCTCCTATGGCAGTTTCCGCTTCTCTAACTGGCCCGGCCGCCTTCCTCCACAGGATGATTCATTCTCTCCGAATGTCTGTTCAGAACTGACAAGCTCCTGCGGGCCCCACACCCCAGGCTCTGGGCTGAAGGAGCCCTGAGCTGGGTCCCATCCAACTTCTGACGGACAGTAAACAAACAGCACCCACCCAACCCCCTGAGTCTTATCTCGCTGGCTTCTGACTGGCCCCCGGGCAGCTGCCTCCTCTGGGGACCTGGGGACCTGGTTTGGGGTCCCACTGTAGGGCCTCCAGGCTAACTTTGAGTGTGGAAAGCCCCCAGGGGGAGGACAGTGCCTTCTCTCTCTCCTTCCTCTGGGATGCCTGGCCTCTGGGGCGGCCTGGATCCAGACCAGGTTAGAAGGGAAGACAGGGCATTCTACTTCCTGCTCTCCACCCATCGCGCCGCCCTGAGCACCGTGCACACCGCCCTCCCTCCGCCCGCAGCCCTCACCAGTCGCACCAGCTTCACATTGCCCTTCACGCTACAACAGAAAGGGCGTTGCTTCGGGTTCATGGTGCCCGCAGGCCCGGCAGCAGCAGCCCTGGCCCTTCAGCACCCCCCACCGCCCTTCACGGGGGGGCCTCCTGCGGGGACCCGCAACGGCAGCAGCCTCCTCGCACCCCCCTCCCCCACCTCCAGGCGAGGGGGTCCCCTTTCTGCTCTCACGCGCCTGCACAGCCCACACTACTGCGCATGCGCCCTAGCCTGTTCCCTGGCAAGCTGCATTTTTTGCAAAATGAGCCACTGCTGGCCAGGCCCCTGGGAGCACCAAAGGCAACCGCTTCCCAGCTCTCCACAGGGGGATGGTGGGCAGGCAAGGAAGGGGGTCCAGGAATGTGTGTCCTGCCACCCCATACCCCGGACTTCACAAATGCCATCGTCTGGAGTAGCCACCGTTACCCTCTCCTCATAGCGTTTATCATCAGCTGATATTGTAGATATCTTTAAAGAATATTTCTTATTATCGAAACCGGTTTGGCTCAGTGGATAGAGCGTCGGCCTGTGGACTCAAGGGTCCCGGGTTCGATTCCGGTCAAGGGCATGTACCTTGGTTGCGGGCACATCCCCAATGGGGGATGTGCAGGAGGCAGCTGATCGATGTTTCTCTCTCATCGGTTTCTAACTCTCTATTCCTCTCTCTTCCTCTCTGTAAAAAAAATCAATGAAATATATATTTTTAAAAAGAATATTTTTATTGATTTCAGAGAGGAAGGGAGAGAGAAACATCATTGATGGGAGGGAGTCATTAATCGGCTGCCTGCTGCATGAACCACACGGGGTATAGACTGTGGCAGGTGTGGCTCAGTGGTTGTGCATAGACCTATGAACCAGGAGGGCCCCTGTTAGGTTCTGGGCTTAATAATATAAGTTGCACAAAAGCAAGGACCTGCCAGTCTGCTTCTCTCCCTGCAGGATCCCATTGTCAAGCGTTCAGAGGAGAGAGTGTGCTTATGGAGGACACGGCCTTGCCCTGTGCGAGGTCTGTGGCATATACTACAGGAAGCACAATGTGGGCTTGAACTATTCCCACCAGTGATAGACAAAGGTTTCCTTTTCTCCACATCCTCACCAACACTTGTTATTTGTTGTGTTTTTGACAGTAGTCCATCCTGACAGGTGTGAGGTGGTATCTCATTGTGCTTTTGATGTGCATTTCCCTGATATTGAAGAGACTGTCTTTCCCCATTTTATATTCTTGCCTCCTTTGTCATAGATTAATTGACCACATATGCATGGGTTTATTTCTGGGCTCTCTCTTCTTTTCCATTGATCTATGTGTCTGTTTTCATGCCAGCACCACAGTTTTGATTACCATAGCTTTGTAGTATAGTTTGAAATCAGAGAGTTTTGTTCTTTCTCTAGTTTGCTTTGGCTATTCTGAGGTTTTTTTTTTTTTTTTTTTTTTTTTTGCAGTTCCATACAAATTTTAGGACTCTTTGTGGTTGTCTTGTGTGTGTGTGTGTGTGTGTGTGTGTGTGTGTTTGTTTTTTTTTATTTTTTTTATTTAAACACCTTCCTGAGGGATCTAGTGCATTTTCAATCCAGACTCTGGATATGCCAAGAGTTCAGAGGAGAGCGTGTGCAGGCTGTGAAACAGCATAGATGGGCTTGCATTCCACCTCCACTCGGTGATGCATGTTCATGATCATTTAAACAAGGTGCCTAAGTTTCCAAAGATCAGCTCAGCTAGGGAAATGGGAGCGACAACAGCCATTTGCAGGATTCTTGGGACGAATAACTGACATGGTGAGTGTGTGCCACGTGTGTGCCACGCGCCTGCCTGGCACAGGCGCTTGGTCATGTGATTCCCCGATCATCGTTAACCAGTGAGTGGCTGGTATTATTGGCCGCCCATCCTCCAGGCTTGCCAAGCCACGGCTGCAGCCCGCCAGCGTCCACTGAGCGCGAAGATTTATTTATTCTCTGTCTGCAAACAGCGACCTCCCCGCCGCGGATGGCTCTCGCCGGCGGAGGCGGGGAAATGGGGCGGGGTCTCTTTAAGGGCCGGGCCCCAGCTGGCGCCCCGCCGAGCCGGCGCGGGAGGGAGGCTGCGCGCGCCGCCGCCGCCGCACCGGAAGGAAGCGCGGCCTCCGGACCCGCCCGCCCGCCGGGCCATGCTCCTGCGGCCGCTGCGGGGCTGGGTCTGCCGGGCGCTGCGCCCGGAGGGGCCCGGGAAGCCCGCCCGGAGCCCGGGGCAGCGGGGAGCACAGCGCCGGGCCTGGCCTCGGGGTAACGCGTCTCTGGGTGCCACGTCTTAGCGTCCAGCGGAGGCCGCCCCAGTCCCCTCCCTCCCTCGGGTTGCGGGGACCCAACTGAACCCCAAACTCCCTGTTAGAGGCGCGGGGGTTCCTACTCCGGGCGCCTGCGGGGGGAAGGGGCGGGGCAGCCCCTGGCACACGCCCCCGGGCGCCAGCCGGCCGGCTGCGAGCGGATGCGTCCGAGGGGCGCGCGGCCAGGTCTCTGGTGCGGAGTTGGGGAGCCCTCGAAAGAGGAGAAAGAACCCCACTCCCGGTGGCGGAGGCTGGGAGCTGCAGATAGGCAGCCAGCCCCCCACGAATGCAGGGATCACTGCTAACGGCCAGGCTTCCTGGGCCTCCCTGGGCCTCCGGCTGTTGGGTGGCCCCCCAGATCCACCTGTGAGGGCGTGGGGTGGCCTCGATACTAGCCCCGGGCTTAGAAGAGAAACCTGAGACCCATGGCCAAGGCCAAGGCCAACTCTCACCTGTGCCCACTCTGTGTTTCATTCACTGGACACCAGCTGTGAGCATCAGCGATATTAAATGTGTGGAAAAGGGAAAGCCAGATATTATAACTTAAGTGAAAACGCTGGCACGGTTGGGGCGCAGGGCTGCCAGCAGGCCCCAGGTGGCAGGGGCACAGTGTCACACAGGTAGACAGGTGCAGTGGGTCTGCCTCCCTCCGGCCATGGAGGCCCCAGGTGTCATTGGAAAAACACTTTGAGGCCAGGGAGCAAGCGTAAAAAAAAGTTCTGTTTTGGGGTGGTTTAGCAAACTAGGTCAAAGGAGAGTGCATTATTGACAACTAAGCTTAAAGACGGATTTCCTTTCTTTTGTAGATAAAGAAAACGAGAAAGAGAAAAAGTCAGTGGTAAGTCCCTCTTTTGTGTGCACTCTCCATGGACATAATTTGTGTGGAGGGGAGTGAAGGGGTAGACACACAGTAAAAAAACAGAAATGCCAGAGGATCTCCAGAGATCAGAGGGAGGTCTGGCTCCATTCCTGGGTTTCCCTCCCCAGCTGATATGATAAAATATTATCCACCCATTCAGAATCGTGTTTTTGAAAAATATTTAATGACCTGGAAAGGTACTCATTATGTAAGAGATGAAAAAAAAAAATCAAGGATAAAAATCTATGATGCAGGAATAAAATGAAATAATATATAAACCTTCCATTGGAAAACCCCCCAGAAAGAGGTATTACAAAGTATTGTAGAATGGTCAGTCTGGTTAAGGCAGAATTGGGGAGCGTTAACAGTGGGTTTGAATGAGAGGGAGAGAGAATTTTGGGGGTAAGGAGTCTTCCCTTAGTTATTTGACTGTTAATTCACTTAGTTATTTGACAGGGTTCCTTTAAAAAAAAACACACACAGCAACATAGCTGTAGTGAGTTTAATTTACATACCCCCAAATTCACCCATTTTAAGTGAATTTTAGTAAATTTACAGTTGTGCAACATTAACTCACTAATTTTAGAATATTTCTATCATTAGGAAAAGAAACTTCTTGCCCATTCAAAGTCACTCCCCCAGCCTTAGGCAACCATTAACCTACTTCCTCTGTGGATTTTCTTTTCTTTTCTTTTTTTATAATACATTTTATTGATTTTTCACAGAGAGGAAGAAAGGGATAGAGAGTCAGAAACATCGATGAGAGAGAATCATCGATCAGCTGCCTCCTGCACACTCTCCCCACTGTGGATATGCCCGCAACCAATGCACATGCCCTTGATTAGAATCGAACCTGACACCCCCCAGTCCGCAAGCCGATGCTCTATCCACTGAGCCAAACTGGTTTCGGCAGATTTGCTTTTCTGAACATCTATATAATCTATATATCTATATGTATAAAAGTCTAATAAGCTGAGTCTAATAATCCGACCAGTCTCTATGACACGCACTGACCACCAGGGGACAGGCTGCATTTCTCGGGTGACGCACCCCAAAACCAGAGAGGAGGGAGCCCGATTCCAACTTCAGCTGTGGGTTATGTCGGCCCAAATCTGGTTTACTGGCATTTGCGTTCCACACTCTGACAGCAACTTTGCAGAGTGCCCCCTTGTGCTCTGGGACCCCTTGGGGGATGTCGGAGAGCCGGTTTTGGGCCTGATCCTTGCAGGCCAGGTTGAGGGACCTCACTCTCAAGATGCTGGGGAGTGGACTGAGGGAGGTTAACGCCAGGGCGTGTCCAGCCCGTTTTGCCCCATCGGCTCAGCCGGCCACCTTCAAATTAATTTCCTTTCAATGTGCCTGAATCTGTGCACCTGCTCACTAGTTTCTGATAAAAGGGAATCATGTAGCATTCAGTCTTGTGGGTCTCCCTTCTTTCACTTCGCTTGTTTTGAGGCACATCCACCTTGTAGCCTGTATCACTACTTCCTTTTTGTTGCCAAATAGTATCCGATGGTGTGGATGTACCGCACTGTATCTATTTACCAGTGGTTGGACATTTGGGCAGGTTTCCTTTTCACTGCCTATTTCTCAGGGTCTTTTGGTGCCGGTGGGGGCTTGGAGGCTCTAGCCCTAGCCTGTTTGCCTCTGGAGAGCTTGGTTCTGATTAGACATCGGAATGGCCGTTATCTCTGGAAGCATGAGTGATTTTTATTTTCTCCTTTTGGTTCTCAGTATTTCATACTGCAAGATTGCTTACCTTCTATTCAGGAAAGATTAAATGTTGTTATTTAAAAATTAGGCTATCGCCAAAACCGGTTTGGCTCAGTGGATAAAGCGTCGGCCTGCAGACTGAAAGGTCCCAGGTTCGATTCCGGTCAAGGGCATTTACGTTGGTTGCGGGCACATACCCAGTAGGGAGTGTGCAGGAGGCAGCTGATCGATGTTTCTCTCTCATCGATGTTTCTAACTCTCTATCCCTCTCTCTTCCTCTCTGTAAAAAATCAATTAAAAAATATATATCGATATTAAAAAATAAAAAAATAAAAATTTAGGCTAGGTGTGCAATGCAGTGTTAATGGTAACCACAGGAAGTTGAAATTTGACAAGGAACATGTACACTTTGGCACATGAAAGAGAGGAGGGCCAGGCTGGCCACATCCTCCCCCAGCATGGCAAACATCTGTTCTTGTAATCTCTCTTAATCTCCTGCGACTTTCCTTCCATCTTCACACTCACTGTGTGCTGTGTGGGTGCTGGGACTGGCTCCTGAGCCAACAGCTTGGCACATAGTAGGCTTTCCGTGAGCAGTTGAAAGACTCTCAAAGATGAGAAACGTGTGTAGAAGCGCACCCAGGCCTGAAGCATGCTGAAATGCAATGATGTTCATCTCTCAGTAGTGGAGTGTAGACGGTATTTTTCTCTTTTATGAAGTTTTTCTATTTTCTTCAACAGGCATGCTTTCCTATAGTATTTTTAGATATGACTTTTAAGAAAAATTAAACACTTCCTTTGCTTGGTTCCTCTTTCTTTCCTTCGTGACAGAAGAACTTTCTGGGATTCTTCATGCCTGCGTGCCCTGTTATTAATCAAAGGCCTTAGGTTGACCAACTTTTAGGATTTTGTGGTGGGAGGTAGAACAAGTCTTTTTAGAAGAAAGTTTCATCTGAACAACATGTTCTTTGTAGAAAGAAATAACGTCTGTATAGATTGACGTTTGGTTGAGCTCTTTTTAAATATTTAGGAAGAAGAAAAGTTGTTTCCTAGAAAAAAACAACAATGAGCCCTGGCTGGTGTTTCTCAGTGGTTAGAGCACTAGCTGCGTACCAGAAGACTGTCTTGGCCTAAACCAACTATGCTGCTTACCTGAGCCCCTCTGCAGAAATTCTCCCCGCTGTTCTCCCAGGGGCTTGACTTCTGGTTCTAACAGGCATCTGTCTTTTGCCAGGTGTGTGTCGAGGGCAATATAGCCAGCGGGAAGACGACGTGCCTGGAGTTCTTCGCCAACACGACAGACATCGAGGTACGGCCTCCACGGCAGGTTCCTGAGCTTGACAGAGTAATTTATAGGCGGTGGAGCAGCCCTGCTCAGTAGGATATAATGCGAGCCACAAATGCAGGCCACATGTAGAATGTACAATTCCTAATAGCCTTGCTAAAAAAAAACACACACACACACAAAAAAAACCCCAAAAAGAATATTTTATTTAATATTATATATCCCAGATGTTGTCACACCAACAGATAATCAGTATAAAAATCATCAATGAGCTATTTTGCATTTTACCTTTCATACTAAGTCTTTGAAGTCTGGAATGTATTTCATATTTCTAGCATATCCCAATTTGAACTAACCCATCCGAACTTTTTCCTCTTAAAATATGTTTTGATTGATTTTTAGAGAGAGGACAGAAGAGGGATAGAGAGATAGAAACATCAATAAAGAGAGGAACATCATCGATCGGCTGCCTCCTGTACACCTCCTCCTGGGGCTGAGCCTCAACTTGGGCATGCGTGCTGACCAGGAACTGAACCAGTGACCTTTTGGTTCCTGGGTTGATGCTCAACTGCTGAGCCACACTGGCTGGACCCATTCCAACTTTTTAATAACTACATTGGCTCACGGCCACTGTACTGGACAGCGCGGGTACAGGGCTCCCCACAGTCTGGTTAGGAAAAGTTTACATGTGAAGGAAGGCAAACTGTTAAGCATGGCTGGGATGTTACAGTGTATGTGAGTATGCAGGAGTATTACCATGCATAGCCAGCTAACACAATTTCTAGTTTATTTACAGCTCAGTCACTAAGAATAATCTCTACCCCGAGACCCTGACCTGACCCTTGTTCCTTGTAGATTTTAGTGGTGTAATAGTCTGTGTATGGCTTTTTTTTTTTTTTTCTCCCTTTACTGCAGACCCTATAGTTTTCAAATGTTAGGGTCATCTGCTTTCCTCCTTTCCTTTTCTCAGTGATGGGGCGTTGTCCTATGAAGAAACAAGATTCTTAGCTATCAGTGCGCTCAGTGCAGAGATCAGAGGGAGGAAATGGAGGCAGAGCAAGTGGCCAGGGTCACGGGAGAGTTCCCTCGTTGGAAGTTGGGCTTCGATTCGCAGCCCGAGTGCCTGAAGTAGCTTCTCTCACCTCTGCCAGCCGGACAGGCCAGCAGTGCGGACTGGGATGGAGCACACAGAGGGATTGAGGGAGCTCCAAGGCCGCCAGAGGTGCCGTGCGCCTACCCTTGTGTGCAGGGGTGGATAGTGTTGTCTGAGCCGTATCTGGAAGTCACGTGAGGAAGGTATGCTTAGACTGAGTTATGGCCTCGCACAGAGGGTTGCTCAACCTGGATGCCCAGATCTTCATTTTGTCTACCCCAACACTTACATGGTTTCATTTCAGCCCGGAGGAGCAGCAGCCCTTTGATGCTTTCTTTCCCCGCAGGTGTTTCCGGAGCCTGTGTCCAAGTGGAGGAGTGTCCGTGGCCATAACCCTCTGGTGAGTGTGTTGTTCCGCCTGCACCACCAGCTTCTTCCTGAGTGAATGGCGGTGCCTGAGCGTGCCCCCTGCCCATCGGCCGGGTTGGAGACGGAGGAGGAGGAGACAAACGGAAGGTGGCTGCATGTGGGTGTTCGGAGCTCAGGGATCTTGGAGACGGGGCTGGGCAGGTGCAGAGCCCAGGGACCCCTTGTCAGTGATCCCAGATGATCTCAGGTGGTTAGCCTTGGTTACCCAGGGGCCTGCCTCCTGCTGTTCCTTCTCCCACCCTCTCCGAGAAGAAGCCCATGAGAAACCAGGTCTCTTCAGGCCTAGCCTCCTCAGGACCCATCACCTCTAACCAGCTTCCTTAGTAAACCTCTGGTTTGCATTTGCACTTGGCAATGTCCCGGGGCTGCCTCAGGCTCACCCCGAGGCTTCCTGTCTGCTTTCCCAAGGCTGGACCTAGCAAGCAGGGCCTCTAGTGTGCTTGTGCCCCTTGTTCTCTTTCCCCATTCGGTAGGCTCTGCTCTGCTCTGCGTGAACGGGAAGGCTGGAGTCTTGTCCTGCAAGAGGGAGCTTAAGAAAGGGCTTCTGGTCTGGGAGCCTGCCCCATCCTGTAGGGATGACCAGCTTCCTTGTTCAGGGAAGGAAACTAACTGAAATGCATTGCCCAAGGTCACGCACTGGTAAATGATAGATCTACTTTCAACCTTGGTCTAGAGCACATGTGTCAAACACAAGGCCCGCGGGCCAAATCCGTCCCGCCAGGCCTTGCAATGTGGCCCGCACCGCGCTGTCATCACTGCACTCCGCTGCGTTTCCATCACAATGACAGTTTATGACTGTTCAGTAAACCATTCGGCCCGCGATTTAGGCTGGATTTTAGATTTTGGCCCCTTCTCTGATTGAGTTCGACACCCCTAGTCTAGAGGGAGCCTCTATAGTCTCCTCATTTCTAGCAACACAGTTGGGCTTTCCTGGTATGGTTCTTAGATTCTTGAGTTCCACTGGGGGCAGGGACTATGTCTGTTTTGGCTCACTGTTGTTTGCTAGGACATAACACACTGCTGAGCACTTAGTAGGAGCTTGTTCTGTTATTCATCCAACCACTAGTTGTTGCCTGTACCTACTCTCCTGGCCCTAATATACTGGTGTGGGGAGGCAGAAGACAGTTAAATGTATGATGTGGCGGGTAGTGGTTGGAGCTATGAAGCAATCCAAAGCAGGTAAAAGGATGTTATTTAAATAAGGCAGAAACTCTCAGAGTCTCTGAATAAAGAATCCCAGAGACATGAACAGACTTCACCGCTGTGCATGTGGGAGAAGACAGAATGCCAGTCTCTCTGAGCATCACAGAAAAGCCTCAGAAACATTATCATTCTCTAGGAAACCAGAGGATCCAGGGCTGGGTTATTAAGACAACTAGAGTTGCAGACTTGAGGGATTATGGTGATATTTCATAGTGCACAATCCCAGTCTCAAAACTCGGAGTGTCCTTGGTTCAAAGAGCATTTCCAATGACAGTTTTGTAATAATAAATATAATAGAATTAGATATTTTTGCATAAGTTTCTACTCTAGGGGGAAGGTCAAGATTGGTAGTTTTGTGAAAAGTCTCAGTCCATCACTCTTTGAATTGGCTTTCTAATACAGAAGGTTTTTGTTTCTGCAGCCGTCAGACAAGAGGGATTGCTTCTCCTAACCTTTCCGAGATTTTCTTTTACCTGAAGTTAGGAGCCTGTGGTTTTCTTTCTTTTTTCTTTTACAAATATATTTTTATTGGTTTCAGGGAAGGAGGGAGGGAGGGAGGGAGGGAGGGAGGGAGAGAGAGAGAGAGAGAGAGAGAGAGAAAGAGAGAGAGATATGATGAGAGAATCATTGATTGGCCACCTCTTGCATGCCCCCTACTGGGGATCAAGCTTGTAACCTAGCCGTGTGCCCTGACCGGAACCAAAAGGTGACCTCCTGGCTCATAGAAGCCTGCAGTTCTGAATGCAGAGTTGGAGTTTTATTAGTTTACGCCAAGAAAACAAACGAACAGACGTGGAAGAGTAAGACTATTTGTAAGTGGCATATGGAACATGAAAGACTAGGATAGACTCCAGGGGCCCAATGAACATTGTTGAATGACTGCATGAACGCTCCCTGGGGACTTCATATAGGCTCCCTTAGTGCTGTTGCTGGGCTGTCTTGTAAGTACTCCAGGGTCTGTCTGGCCCCACTTCAGCCCACGTAGTAGGTATTACTAGATGGCTATCGGAGTCCCGTAGGTAGAGCACGTTGAGGTAAGTTGCTGTGTTCTTCCTTCTGCAGGGTCTGATGTACCGGGATGCCTGCCGATGGGGCCTCACGCTGCAGACATACGTGCAGCTCACCATGCTGGACCAGCACACTCGTCCGCAGGTACCTTCACATGCGTGGGCTCAGCCCTTGTAACACTGTCTTCTGATGAGGGCTCTGTGATCGCCAGGAGCGGAACCCTCGCAAGGAGGCCTCACTCCTGGGCCTTCAGTGCTGCTCAGCCTTCTCTGTCTTGGGCCAAGGTCTCTGTTCTGCTGCTGAGGACCGCCTCCCCTCCCCCTCCCCCACCCTAGCAGCCCCAGCTAGTCAAGAAGTTGCTCTGCTAATACTGTGAGCCTGAGTCTTCATGACCCTACCATGACTGGGCTCCCCACCATGTAACTCAGTTCCTCTCAAGGTGTGGTCCCTGGACCAGGAGCAGCAGCACATTTTTCTGGCCCCGTCCTGGACCTGCTAAGTGAGAAGTTCTGGAGATGAGGCCCAGCAATCTGTGTTTTATCAAGTTCTCTGGGTGATTTCAATGCATGCTTTGTTTGTTTGCATGTTTGAGACCCACTCTCTAAACTTAACAAGGTCTGGCTCTTGGTTCAAATTCTTGAGAACAAAAAAATCTGATTGGCTCAGCTAGGGTCAGGTGCCCAACCCTGGGCCAATCAGGTGTTGGGAAAGTCATGGCACGCAAACAGGCTTCTTGGGCCTCTTCCATCAGCAGGGATGCGAATGGGGCAGAGTCTCCTAGCAGCAAGGCTGGCTGAGGAGATCCTGATTGGCGTGTGTGGTTCAAAATTGCAAGTACAGCCGAAAAGAGCGGCTTTGGTCCTCTCCCAGGAGGACATAACACACATTGTGTTATGTCCTAGCGGCTTTGGTCCTCTCCCAGGAGGAGAGCCCTACGGCCAGTTACACAGGTGCAGCCACTTGGCTGGGCGGTTTGATCGAGGCTTGGGCACTTGCAGCTATAGCTATCGATCTTCTACAAATCCGTGTAGATAATGAGCAGAACGGTTTGAATTTCTATCCCCCCAAATGTGTGTCTAAATGATGCAGGTTGGAGGCTCTGCAGTTGGCACTTTTCCCTTTGCTCACCCCACTTTCCTGAGTGGTAGTCAGGAAACCTGAAACGTATCTGTCAAATGTGAATATAACGGGACACACCACGGAGGAGGCCTGGGTCAGACGAACAGGAAGAGAGATGGGTGCGATGGGAACTAGCAGAAGGTGGTATGGAGAGTGATAAGGAAGGAGAGGATGGAAAAAGGCAGGGAAGACGGACAGATAGATGCACAGGAGGAGGGAGTTAGGAAATCCCTGGGTCATGGTTTCGAGTCCCACCCTGATCTGCTGGGTCAGGTCCCGTCGGCGCTGTGGGTGCGTGAGTACCATCTGAGTGACAGCAGTGTTTGCCCACTTGGTGTCAAGGGTGAGGGCTCTCCCCGCTTCCCTGTGGGACACTGTGGACAAAGGGAAGGGCCACCTGGGGACAGTGTGAGCAACCTGCCCTGGACGGGCAGTCAGTGCGCCCTCCTTCCTGCTGGGCACAGTCCTTCCCTGCTTCCAAAGCTGCAGTGGCCTCCACACAGCCCTGGGGGGAAGGGGAGAAATTGCAGGCCCCTGAAGCACTGCTGGCACAGTCCCCATAATGTCACCGGAACCCTTTCTGGGCTCTCTCTGTCTTAGGCATTCAGATCCCTCTGCGTAAGCAAAGGCACCCCATTTAGGTCCGTAGTAACCCCGCACTTTGCACTCACACCGCTTTGCTGACCAGCACTTGGCAGTTTTTCTAGCACTTCCCTAAACCCACAGTCCCGGCAGGCTCTCCACTCCTGTGTTAGAGGCTGCTGCTGACCAGCCCTGGCCCCGGCATTGTGCTCCGGCCACTGAGCTTCCTGGTCTGGGGAGGGTGCAGGCTGAGGGAGGAGCACAGCTGAGCCTGTGTGAGCTTCTCCATTCTTATGTTCAGCAACGGACCACAGTCAGGGGGAGCACAGGCATTCTCCAAGCCTTCCTGGCCTCCTCCTCTTTGCGTGCGTTAGTGAATCACTTTTTGTTTTGTTTTAGACGTCGCCTGTACGGTTAATGGAGCGGTCGATTCACAGCGCAAGATACATTTTTGTAGAAAACCTGTATAGAAGGTATCATAGTTTGCACTATTGATATTGCATTCATTTGTTCAAAATGAAATTGGAACTTGTTTACCCAAATGACAGATGTTGAGTACCTCCTGTGCTGTATCAGTTCTCTATTGCCATGGTAATGCCGTGTAATGAATAACCACAAAACCTCAGTGGCAGGCAGCTGTCTACACTCACTGCGCAGTCACATGGGGTGGTCGGCCAGTCCAGACCTTGGCTGGACTCCCTGATATGTGTGGGGAGTGGCTGGTCTAGGATAGCCCTGGGAAGGGTGAGGAGGTGACTCATCTCTCTTTCTCTTGCCTCTCGTCCTCCTTCTGGGACCAGCAAGGACCCTGGGCATTCATTCCTCGTGGTGGGGGCAGCAGCACTGCTGAAAGGCATGACTGCTTTTTCCGGCCTCAGCTTCACATTTGCTAACACTCCCATGGCTGACCCAGCCTGAGAGGTGGGAGGGCCTTGGGGCGTCATGTGGCGAAGTGGGAGCATCTAGGGAGGCGGAGACTTGGAGCGCCCAGAACAATCAGTCCCGCACAGGGTGCATGATCTTTGTGGGGGATGTAGGGGAAGGCTGTAGCGTTTAATCTTTGGGGCTGCTTTCCTGCCCTGGTAATTTCATACACATTTGTTCCCCCGCTGCCCCGCCCAGGAAGCCTGGTCCCGATGTGGCTCAGGACTGGGTTGGGCTGGATCCTCTGCCTGGTTCCCACCTGGGAGCTTGTGTGGGCCAGTCCTTCACAAGCAAGGAGCTCGTGGCCGCTGCCCTTGGCGTTGGGGTCCATCTTCTCTTTCCCAGAAGCTCCTGCAGCCTTGGCTTGGAACCTGGGGGTCCGGGCCTTGCTGCCTGCGGGTGAAGGCTCAGGTGCCCAGGAAAGCCCACGGATTGGAATTCCGCCTCCTTCAAAGCAGAATTTCTCGAAGGGTAGTCTTGCCTGTTGGGTCTCAAACAAGTGAGCAGTTCTCCTAGGGAGGGAGGTCCCCTTAGGGGTGGGCAGAATGTCAGTGCAGTTAGCCCCCGGGGCTTGTGTGACACCCCGAAGAGGAAGATGTGTGTGTCTCTCACATGGATGTTTCTCTCTTTCTCCCCCTCTCCCCGCCCTTCCTCTCTTTAAAACATCAATGGGGGTACTTACCTGGAGGTACCATGATCAGGAAGATGGTTTCCCAGGGCGAGGCTTATCCATTGCTCTCCAGATGTGCTGACCCCTGTGACTTCTCCACGTGTGGGAAACATGATTTGTGGTGGTGGGGGACTGCATTGGCACTCTCCCCTGGGGAAAAAAAAAATCCACGGAAAACACATTCTCGGGTGAGGATTAACGACAAAATGACCCTGAGTTTGGAACAACAGGCTGGTCCTCCTGCCTCGGGGACTGGCCCTGACGCCTCCCCCCTGTAGTTCCCATGGGCACTTGGGTCTGGGTCTCACACCCGAGGACCTGACCCAGACCAGACCCTCTGGACCGACCAGGGAGGGCGAGTGGTACAACGAAGAGCCACTGGGTTTGGGGCCACAGAGAGCATGGCCTGGATCCCTGCTCGGAGTTGAGCTTCTCTGCACCTGTTCTCCTCATCTGAGAATGGCCTCATGTGGCCTTCTGAAAACAGAAGAAAATAAGTATGCAAGTACTTGTGCTGTGTAAACTGGGGGCTCTCTGGGCCTCAGGGCGAAGGTGGCAACAAGCTGTGCTCGACAAATACAGTCAGCAGAGTTAAGGGGACCCAAGACCTCCATTGTGCCGCTTGCTCAGGAAAGCCCAGGAAAGCTCAGGAAAGCTCAGGCTCAGGAAAGCCCCCAGCTCACCGCCGGTGAGTTGGGCCTTTGGATTTTCTGTGGAGGCTCTGTCATCTGTGTTCCATGGAGAGCAAAGCGGTGGCCTGTGTGTGTGTGTGGTGGGGGGCGCTGGGCACGCCATTGTCCAGGTAGATTGGGGGGGCGGGGGGAGAAAAAGGACGGGAGGAGCAGGCAGAGTTGCCAGGAGGAAAACCACAAAATGGACAAAACAGCAGCCACTGGCTGACATGCTTTTGGGGCCCACTGCACACAGCTCGGGCCCCCCACTCTCCTCGCACCAAGCCCAGTTCTGGGTGGATCGGAGATGGATGTTAAGAAGGGGAATGCCTCCCCTGCGCCGGGGGGGGGTCACCCAGCTGGCAGGTCTGTTCTCCCAGCTGTGCCATTCTCGGCTTTCCTGTTTGTTTCCTCCGGCGGAGGACATCCGCAGGAGCCAGGGGGACCCGGTCTCTGCACCTCGGCTCCTTCTTCCTTCCCCTCAGCTCCTTCCCTTCCTTCCTTCCTTCCTTTTCAGTTTGCACTGTAAGCAGGTGGCAGCCTCCCCGACTCCCACCCTTGATTTGAGAATTTGTTGTTAAGTTTTGGAAAATACAGCAAAGTATAAAGAAAAAAAATAGTCTCACAGAGTCCCACAGGTCAGAGAAAAGCACTCTCAACATTTTGGTGTTTCTCTTTTCAAACTTTGTGGACGAATACTTTAAAAAATTTGGTTGGTTCCTGTGCAGTTTTTTGTTGTTGTTGTTGTTTTTGCTTCTATTCAAAACTTTATTCAAGTCATGCACAGTTTTGTATCCTGCTGTTTTCATTGAATTTTGAGCATGCCATTATGAGCATGTGAATGCCATTGAATATTATTTTACAGCATCATCTTTCAGTTACTGCATGGTTTTCTCTTCTATAAATGTATCAAGGTTTAGTTTTTTTAAAAAAATATGTTTTTATTGATTTCGGAGAGAGGAAGGGAGAGTTAGAGATAGAAACATCCATGATGAGAGAGAATCATCGATCGGCTGCCTCCCACACGCCTCCACACCGGGGATCAAACCTGTAACCCGGGCATGTGCCCTGACAGGGAACTGAGGCGTGACCTCCTGGTTCAAAGGTCAGTGCTCAGCCACTGGAGCCACGCCGACCAGGCCCAAGGGTTAGTTTTTCATCATTTTAAACATAGAAACATTTTAAACAGTGCTACGTGGACATCCGTGATTAGTCCCACAAAACGAATTTCTAGAGGTGAAGTTGGCTTGCCGTGCCACCTCCTGACCCGAGCGCCGTCCCTGTTCTCAGGGGACAGGCTTCGGAGCCTCTTTCTCTGCTTGGAGCTCGAATTTGAAATGGGTTTCTCATTGGGCAGTGCCTCGATTCGGGCTGCCTTATTCCATAGCCGTCACCAGGCAGCGGGCAGAGGCCGGAGGTGTGAAGGTCCTGGTCATCACCACACGCCCCTTGTCGTGTGGGTCACACTATGGTGCCCTTGGCAGTGCCCTTTCCACCAAGGCCATCACTTTTGGGAAATGGCGCCTCCCAGAAACTCCCCTGTGGGTAAGCAGAGCCCTCCCCGTCACTGCAGCGGGAAGATGCCCGAAGTGGACTACGTGATTTTGTCGGAATGGTTTGACTGGATCGTGAGGAACATCGATGTGTCCGTGGATTTGATAGGTGAGTCGGCCCAGGCCCGTTCTGACTTCCTTCCTGGGCCTCCCTCCCCTGGGCCCAGTGAGGATGAGCTTGTCCAGGTTTCCAACCAGTCAGCAGCCGTGGGGGCGGGGTGAGGGCAGGGATGGGGGGGTGGGGGACCCTTACTTTGTTGGATGCTTCTTTCACCATGTCAATTCAGCCTTGTGTCCAAGGGCAGACGGAATTGGGGGGCTCCTGGTCCCTCCTGGAGAAGCACCTGGCCTTTGTTCCTCAAGCTGTTCTCCCTGTGGCTTGGCGGGTCCACTGTGATTTGCTTTTTTTTTTTTTTCCCTCCCCCCCCCCCCCCACCCCCCAGTTTTTAAGGGAGGGAGGAGATGACAAAACCTGGACATTAACTGAGGCCCACTGGGGCTGGCTGGGCCCTGTGCTAAGCTCTATGTCTGGAGCCTTATTGAGCCTCACAATGACCCAGTGGGGCTCCTGCCACTGGCAGGGAATGGAAGTCAGGATGTGGGCCGGGGTGCCTGTCGGGTCACACGGCTGGTTGGTGGTGGAGCTGTGAGCGACCTTGGTCTGTGTCTCCTGCTCAGTCATGCTGGCACATGTTTCTCTCCAGGCCTCGCCCACACGCTTCCTTCCCCTTCTCCTTGGCTTTCACTTCCAAGCCATGAACGGTCATTAGAGCCACGTGTGCTTTTTAAATCTCAGTTTACCTCCGGACCACTCCTGAGACCTGCTATCAGAGGTTAAAGATGAGATGCAGGGACGAGGAGAAGGTCATCCCGGTGGTAAGAGCCCTTTAACCTGAACAGAGGTGAACGGGGAGCCGCCAGCACCCAGGCCTGGCCCCACCCGCTGGGCGATCCTGTGCTGCTGTCACAGAGAGGGAAACGGGAACGGAGCGGATCAGAGGGGGAACTCTGACTTCCTCTGTGGCTGGAGACCCCACGTCCAGATCTGCTTCACTTCCTGTGTCCAGACTCAGCGGTTGGCACCCTCCCTCCCCTGCCCAGGCATCACCCGGGCTTGTTGGGCCGCCTCCAGGAGGCAGCTTGCCTCCGTGCCCTCTGGGTCCCTTTTGGATCATGCCCTCCTGCTCACTGCTGCATCCCCCGGGCTCAGTGCTGTGCCGGCTCGGAGGCCACATTCAGCGGTGGTGCTAACTGCCTCACCTCCTGGGCCTGGCCCAAGGCCACGATGACTCTGATTGGAATTCTTTTTTTTTTTTTTTTTTTTTTTTTTTTTTAATAAATATATTTTGTTGAAATTTTACAGAGAAGAAGGGAAAGGGATAGAGAGTTAGAAACATTGATGAGAGAGAAACATCCATCAGCTGCCTCCTGCACACCCCCTACTGGGGATGTGCCCGCAACCAAGGTACATGCCCTTGACCAGAATCTGACCAGGGACCCTTCAGTCGGCAGGCCGATGCTCTATCCACTGAGCCAAACCGGTTTCGGCTGGTTGGGATTGTTGTACCTGCTCTCCTTGCCCTGGTCCCCCACTCCCCACATCTGCCTCTGAAGTCCAGCCCCACACTGCTGCCGGGTGATGTTTCCAATGCAGAACACTGTGTGTGCAGTGTCCCAGCCCCAAACCCTCATCACGGCTAAGGCCAGGGGCGGGGACTGTCCGGCCCGGGATAAGGCCCGAGAAATCATGTGCCCTGCAGGGCATTAGGGGTGAGTTAATTAGATGCTTGACCAAACAGAGCAGGCTAATTTTTAAGTTGATAATTATGTATGGCCCACATGGTGTTATAAATATCCACATGGCCCTTGGCAGGAAAAGGTTCCCCGCCCCACGTCTAGAGTATCCGCAGGTTAAGGCAGTGGGAGTGGGGCTCCCAGGCCAGTGAGGGTCATGTTCCTCTTGGTGGGAGGGGAAGGTTCAGGCTGCCCAGGGCTGGGATGCCTGGTCATGGCATGGCTGGATCCCCGCCCCCAAAGGAACTGGTGGCTCTGCTCTTAAAAAAAAGGGGGGGGAGCAGTAAATGGGAGAATCCCAGGGGAGGGATGTGGAAAGCGCCAGCAGCGTGCACTGGGGCGGGCGGGGCGGAGTGAGCAGCTGCGTTTTTCACTGTCCACTGAGCCAGGCTGGTTGTCGTGGGCTTTGTCCAAGCCACTGCCCGTGGTCGTGACCTTCACCCTACCTGCCCGGCCCTGGTGGGAGAGGTGTGCTCGCTCCTCGTGTTTCAGCAGCCTGTGTGTGTGTCTCCCGGCAGGAGTACCTGGATGCTATTCACCAACTCTACGAGGAATGGCTCATCAAAGGGAGCCTTTTCCCTGCAGTGGCCCCTGTTCTGGTAAGTCCTCCTGATAGGGCGGGAGACCTTTCTAGAAGGGAGAGAGACCGGGGAATGGCGGCCCCTCTGCAGTCTGGGGGAGGGCCGAGTCCTGCAGGGCTCGGGAATGTGGAGGAAGGAAGCAGGGAGGGTGGGCGGGCCGCTGTCACTCTCCCAGGCCCCACTCTGGACGAGTCCCAGGGACTTGGGCAGACCCGAGAGAAGGTGGGTGGTTTGACTCAGCGTCATTACACCAGTGGCCACAGTAGCATCTCACTCATCCAGCATCATCAGCGAAGGAATGTTCTAGATGGCGAAAGCCTCCAGACCCGGGTTCTGGCCTTAACCGTTTGGGATGGTGGTCTTTCTGATGCAACAGTCCCTTCTCCAGTGGATGGCAGGCTCGGAGCCTCACTGCTCTTTCCTTGGTGACTCAGGGCATCCGAAGGAACATCATCTGCTCTTCGGGGCGGGCGCACAGTGACGCCTTTAGGAGGCGTGAGGTGTGTAGCTCTGTGTGCCCCAGCTCGCTAATATCTCCGATTCCTGTTGTTGTTTTTACGGCAACCCTTCTTTCCCCTTCCGACACTCGCCATTTCTAACTCGATTGCTGTGTCTTCCCCATCTGTGATTCCTTGCTTCTCCGTCCCCTGGCTTTTGATTTGCTGCTGCTGAATCTCTGCAGGCAGGCGCTGGGTGCCTCAGACCGCTGTGCATGAGTGTGCAGCGTGGACCTGCCGAGGGCCGTGCCCAGACTCTGTGCCTGGCCTTGGGGCTGCTCAGACACTTCCACTCCTGGCTCTCCCGGGCAGTGAGGTTGCTGGGAAGTGAGATATTACTATAATGGGCTTTACAGTACAGTTTCCCCTCACTGTAGGAATTTAGGCGGGATAAAATGATGAGGAGAAACTCATTTATGAGCTCGCTGCAGGGACAACTATAGAGGATTCTTAAGTGAAAACAGAGCCGAGAATTTAGATTGACCTAGAACGGGCGCTGTTGGCTTTAGCCTGCCTCCCCCTGCCCCCGCTGCCTCATGCTCTCTCTCTTCACCTGTGAAGGGAGGAGGGTGCTGGAGCGAGTGCCGGCTGTGACCGTGTGTTTGATTTCCAGGTGATTGAGGCTGACCACGACATGCAGAAGATGTTAGAGCTCTTTGAACAAAACCGGGACCGGATATTAACTCCAGGGCATCAGACACGTGGCCCATAGGACAGGAGAGCATGCCAGAGAAATGCCCGCGGCTGCTTCGTGGAAAATCTCCTCGGGAGGGCTTTGAGTCTGGCCAGATGGGTTTCCTAATGGTCTTTCTCCTGTGCGGATGTCTTTCTCCTGTGCGGGTGTCTTTCTCCTGTGCGGGTGTCTCTCCTGTGCGGGTGTCTGGCCCTGGAGGGTAGGTGACGAATGGGACCAGTGGGTTTGTCATGCCCTTCGGTGTTCGCAGCCTTGCCGGGCCCCTCCAATGAAGCGCTTAGGGAGGGCTCTCTGACCTCATGATGGTTTCTGGTCTCACCCCTCAGGCCACACAGGAGGGTGAGAGTGGTCTTACATCCCAGGGTCGGAAGTTGAAGCTCAGAGAGGCTAAGGGATTCCCCAAGGTGACTCAGCCAGGGGGTCGGCATCATCCAGCCTCTTGGCAATTCCAGAACTGTGCCCCTGCCCCACGCTGCCTCGTCCTGAGAGCCCCGTCTGCCCCGGCTGGAGGCCCTCACTTCTGCGTGGCGAGAGCCAGCAGGGCATGGGGCAGATGTCATCCTTTCTTTTTACGACCTTAGCAGCTCTCAGGACAGTCAGCATTTCTAGACGTTCACAAAATTGTGCAGTGCTTGGCCCAAGGCCAGCGTTCGGTGGTTCCTTGGCACAGGCCGCCGTGGCGTCTACCCTGGGCACCTGGGCTTCCATCCCTGGGAGAACTCCGCGTTGGCTCTGAATGGTGCTGGGTCTCCTGCTGATGAGGGTCACGCTGCCAGTTCCCTCTCAGGGACGTGGCCTGTGGCCCCTGGCTGGTCTGCCCAGTGCCGAGCAGAGCCAGGGGACTCCAGCCCTGGCTTCCGAGGCCCCCTCACCCCATAGTGGCCTTTTGTGCGACCGAGAGTTTGTTCCCGGGGGAGAGAGATGCAAGGGGCCTTAAGGGGATGCCTTCAGCCATAAATTGTGAAACATCTTTATTGTTCAGAAAAGAGCGTAGCTCGCTCAGCTGTCAGTGCATTGGAGCACAGCTGCCTCCTGGGTCACGCGGAACAAGAGGGAGGAAGCACGTTCTCTGAGACGGCTGGGTGGGAAAGCGGGCTTGCAGGCAGATTCTTGGAGCACTGGCGGGTGGAGGGGAGCCGAGGCCCCTAGAGCAATGGCTGCAGACGCGGGGAGGGGCAGTTGTTAACTCGGGGGAGACAGGCCCGGACCCCTCCCTCCCTGAGAAGGGGTTGGTGTAAAGGAAGGTCTTTGTGGGTGTGGCACCCGGCACGAAATGGGTGGCAGGGGTTCCCGGGGTCCAGTCCCAGAGGGAGGCTAAGGGGCAAGCACGCTGGCTTTTGGCCCTTCCTGTCTGGCCTGCTTCTCAGGCTGTGTGGGCAAGAGGAGGGGCCGCAGCCCAAAGGATCGACTAGGAACCTGAGGAGCGGGAGCTGCTGCTACCAGGACCCTTGGCGTGCGGGGGCCATCAGTGAGAGTTTGTATGTGATCGGTCCACAGCTTTCCCCACAGCTCAGTCTGAGCATCTCGGACTGCCAGCCTCCTGGACTGGGAAATAAATTTCTGTTGTTTGTAAGCTACCCAGCGTGTGGAATTTTGTTACAGCAGTCCGGACAGAATAAGTCGGCAAATTAAAACAGATTTCATTTTTCACCTACCAGCTGGCAAAAACAACAAATGCACCCCAAAAACCCAATGACAAAAAACCCCACGTTCTGTGGGTGAGAGGCCATGGGAAAACAAGCACTCTCAAATTGTGTTGTGAGTAAATTTGTACAACCCTCTGGAGAGAAATTTGATAATATCTAACAAATGGCATATATATAGTATTTGCATTATGACCCAGCAATAATGTATTCTGGGATCTAATTTATCTATACACACACACACACACACACACACGCTTTTCTATAAGAAAATATATATGCACCTGGTTATTTATTGCGGCATTGTTTATAAATGCAAAATATTGGCAGCAACCTAAAGCCCCATACACACCAGAGTGGTTATGGCCACACAGTGGAGTAGTATGCAACTTTAAAAAAAAGGACGAGGAAGATCTTTGTGAACAGATGATGTGGTTTCCAGGACACACTAAGTGAAAAATAAGCAGTGTCCAAATGAGCATTAGAGTATGCTTCCCTTTCGCAAACAAGAGGAGGCCTAAGAAACAGGTGCGTGGGGAGTGCTGGAAGGATAACAGGAACTGCAGAGCAGGGTGGAGAGAAGGGAACGGATTGCAGGGCTGAGAAGGGAATGGACCTTTTGTATGTATCTTTTGCATGACGCTGACTCGTAGAGCCCCAGTAACTGTTTCACGATACCCCCTCCCCCAAATGAACAATGAAGGTATGAAGGTCAACGGATGTAGGGGGAATGGAGGATGGGATACAGACATACTGTCAAGCCGTAACAGTTTCACAGCAACCACACTGGCTGGGACAGAAAACAATAGTATGGTTGTGGGAGATCATTAGTTGCAGGGGAAGGAATGAAAGGGAATTCTTTGTACTATGTTGAATTTTTTTCTCTAGGTCTAAAATTAGTTAAAAATAACTCCATGAGGAAAAAAAGCAGAATGCAACACTATAAATGTTAAAATTCCACATTTTAAATGTACGTACATGTAGGGAAAAAAAGGCTGAAGGAATGGCACCAACACCATAATATTGGGTATCTTCAACGGTGGACATTGTAGTGAGTGTTTGCTTTTGCTGTCATTCATCTGTATTTTCCTTTGATGGTTTTATTTGATGGGTCCTGGAAAACAGTGGTGAACAAGACAAAGTATCTCATGGAGCTTACATTTTAGTGGGGGGACGTGGAAAATGAGTGAATACATTTAAAATAGATTTTGCAGGAAATTCACCAAAGTTGACGTTTTGGAGAGATTGGTGGTGAGGAAGGTAACTCCCAGAAGGGACATTTAAGGTAAGGTGACCAGACGTCCCACTTTTGGCGGGACAGTCCCGATTTTTAACAATTTGTCCCATGTCCCGTGGCGTTTTAAAAAAGTCCCCATTTTTGGAAAGAATCTTTTTCAAGGTTAGAGGTGAGGAACCAGAAAGAGAGGGGTTGGGGTGTGGAGTGGGAGGGGCAGAGGAGCCTGGGCAGAGTGAAATAGGATGAATTCAAATTCCAAGCAAGGTTACAGGCAGAACTTACTTTTTTTTTTTTAAGTGCACTTAGTGGTTATCTCGATGGTGGCCTTGAAAAACAATGCTGTTCTATCCAATTTTTAAAAAAGTACACCTGGCATGGTATTGAGATTGTGGGCATATCTGGTCTCTGGCCTACAAGGTCAGACAGCTAAGTTTATCTTCATCATTCTTCAAACGGGCTAAAGCAAACTAGAAAGCAACATTTTATCTAGGAAGAACAGCAGAAAAAATTCCAAACAACAGTTTGTTACAGAATGAGGTTTTCCTTCTCAGAACCTTTAAAAATAACTACCTGCCCCTAAAGCAGCGCAGACGTTTGGAGACTGCCTGTGTGTGGTGCTCTTGCGGCTGCTCTGGCCAGATATTTCAATAAATTCTTGCCTGCTTTTTTTTTTTTTTTTTTTTTTTAAATAAATCATCAGCCTCCAGTGGTCTTATTTTGAACCCAGGGTTAGATCCCACAACACGGAGGCTGCCAGGTTGGGGTGGCTGAGCTTGTTCAGGGTCCTGAAGAAGCCACGAGGGCCGGGGGGGGGGGGTGGGGGGGGGGAAGGGGCACGGATAAGCTCGGAAGGATGGTGAGGGGCTGAGTTTGGGGCCTGGTGTGGCCTTGGGAGCCCCTGGAGGGAATTGAGCATATGAGGTGTTTTTATTTATTTTTAAATTGATTCCAGAGAGAGGAAGGAAGAGGGAGAGAGAGAGATACATCAGTGATGAGGAGCAGCCAGCAGCCTATGGTGTCCACGGCCATTGCTCCCGTGTGAGAATGAAGGCAGGGCAGGCAGCAGGATCGAGAGCCAGCACACCTGCCCGTGCTCTGGGGCCTCAGGGGCCCAGCTGCGCCTGAAGCTGGAATGGCCACGTGGACACTTCAGGCCCACGAGCCCACAAACAGCCCTTCTGGTTTAAGTTGGGTCTCTGCCTCCTGAAACTGGCTCACAGGCTCAGAGCCTGTCAGGGAGTGGAGGGCCCCCATTCCCAGTGCTGTCTGCCCCCCTCCACCCTGTAGTTAGGAGCCAGCTTTGCGGCTGGGCATGGACCCGGCGGCCAGCAGCCATAGGGCAGAGGCAGGCCCCGCCCCCAGCCAGGCAATTGGTCCCGGGAGAGTTCACGTGGGCTTAGGGGCGGGGCCACGTGAGGTCAGTTCGTGAGGTCAGGCCCGTGCCCGTGAGGTCAGGCTGTGAGGTCAGGCCGGGAGGTCAGGCCCATGAGGTCAGGCCGTGAGGTCAGGCCGGGAGGTCAGGCCCGGGAGGTCAGGCCGGGAGGTCAGGCCGTGAGGTCAGGCCGTGAGGTCAGGCCGTGAGGTCAGGCCCGTGAGGTCAGGCCCGTGAGGTCAGGCCGGGAGGTCAGGCTGGGAGGTCAGGCCGGGAGGTCAGGCCCGTGCCCGTGAGGTCAGGCCGGGAGGTCAGGCCGTGAGGTCAGGCCCGTGAGGTCAGGCCGTTAGGTCAGGCCGTGAGGTCTAGTGAAGCAGAGCCCAGGAAGGAAGGCTCATTCTCCCACAACGACGCTGCGGGTCCGTCCATTGCTCACAGCCAGAGCCTGGTCAGGCATCAGGTCAGTCACCTAAGAGGAGAGTGGGTGGCCTTGGAGTGTGTATGTGGGACCTCTGAGTGTGCAAGGGGCGCTCGCGCGCGCGCGCGCGCGCGCGCGTGTGTGTGTGTGTGTGTGTGTGTGCGCGCACCAAAGCCGTCTAAGGACGCGCACAAACCCGCAGGTGCTGCGGGCTGAGCGGTGCGGCGTTCGGTGTGTGTCAGGGTGTCTCCAGGAGCAGGTGTGGGACCCCCACATGTGGATGTACAGGGGGCTTGGCCAGTGCAAGCCGCGGACCGCCATACTTTGTACCAGCCCTCGTTCCTCCTCCTCTCGCGAGATTTCTGCTGCTCGTGTGGCGAGCTACGGGGGCCCTGTCCAAAGGCCGTGTGACAGCCTCTTATGCCATCGGTGGCAGCTCCCCTTTCTGAAGACTGTGGCGAGAGGAGGCCACCCAGCCTGCACAAGGGTCCCTTCTCAGCCCCCCCACCCCCAGGCCCCTGGCAGAGAGGTCAACCTTGTTTGCAGAAGGACCTTGAATGTGGTGCCCTGTGTGGTCCAGGGAAAGGCCCAGCCCAACAGTCTCCTGCGCCAGTGGGACCCTGAGTGTGTTTGTCGTTGGGACGGGGAGTCAGTGTAGGGCGGTGATGCCTCTATCACGAAGGCTGCTGCAGTCCTTCCCAGGAGGAGGGGCCCCAGAACACGGAGGGGGCCTCTGAGCCATGCACACTGGTGTTTAGGACAGGGGAGAGATTGTATCACATACAGAGATGGGGCTTAGGTGGCAGGCTGTGCCCAGGGAGAGATGCTGGGGGGGGGGGGGGCAGGGGCTATTCCTGAAAATGGAATTCTTGAATGGGTTAACCCTCACAGAACATCCCAAGGGCGGAAGACAAGTTTCGTCTACAACTCTGAGTGCCCGTGGACAGTGGGTTTGAACGTGGGATGACGCAATTTGCTCGTTGTTCAGGTGTAGGTTCATTTGCTTTGGACAGTGGCAGCAGGTGGCCAGCAGGTGGCAGTGTGGGCTTGGAGCGGGACTGATGGAAGCAGGACTCTTGTAAGTCACACTGACTACCCACATACTCAATATTCGGTCCAACAGGAAGATGACAAGGCTTCGGGGGGCGCTCATGGTGAGAGGAGTAATGTATTTTCAGTTTGATGTTGATTCCTGTTTTCTTCCCTTAGAAGTTTCAGATGGCGCAGGCCCCCTTACATACAATGTTCCTTTTTTATTTTGAAGTTTTAAAACAAATCTTGTGGAAAGTATTCATACACTTTCCCTGCATTGGCCTCTTCTAGCTCACCCTGCCTCAGTTACTTCTTGCAACGCTTTTATTGAGATGATGTATTTATTTCGAACACAGAAAAGATCCACTTAAATAGCTTAAATAGCGCTTAATCCAGGAGCAAGAAAAGCTGTTCACCTTCCAACATTGATGAGTACATAGGGGGTACCCCTGCTTACCCCCCCCAAAGCACTTTTAAAGGTAGCAGAAGCAGGATGGGTTTCACCCCTGGAGTGCATATAAAGCAATACAGTACAGTGGACAGATATATATTTTTTGCTTGAAAAAAAAACAAAACAAAAAACAAAACACAGTACAAGTAAACCACAAGTGACAGAACTGCTTGTAAACAAGGTCCCTACTCCATGCGGAGCCTGAAGCTTCAGGTGCCGCTGAACCTTTGACCGGATTCCTTTCAGTCCTGCCCGGACAAAAATACGAGTTTGTATACAAAATAAAATGCACAGGTGCCATTCTTGCTAGCCCTCTTCTGAAGAAAGGGGGGAGTGAGTTGTTTTAGCCCTTGGTGGGGTGGTGATGGGGAGATAGAGAAGGGGTGTTTGGTGTTTAAGGATGGGCGAGGGAGGCAGAGTGGACTTGAGGCCTCTGCTCCCTGCCGCTGGTGATGCTGGTGGGAGCCTCCTCAGAGATTCCCAGCTGCCCCCCCCCCCCCCTCTGACGGGCGGGCTGGGCGTCCAGGAGTCTGCTCTGCTACCTGCCAGGTCTCTGATGGAAACTGCTGGGCCTCATGCGCCAAGATCGGGGGCCTCTCTATCCCACGTACATCCTTCTGCGGCGCCCGGCATCGAGGCCGAGATTCAACCACTGGTCCCCGCAGCGGTGTGAGGGGGCTCGCATTGCCCTATACGTCTCTGCAAACAGCCCAGAGGGCAGTACCAGCTGCTGGGGCCTGGCGCCAGCCCATGTAAGCTCGGGCCGTCTGGGCCCATCCCTAGCGAGGGGCCGCCCCTGCGCCTCAGAGCCCTTATGTTCCTTGAAGATGCTCAGTCCTGGGAAGTGGCTGGCCCCCTCACCACCAGGGCACCCCCTCCCCAGGAGCCCTGCTCATCCCTGTGGGTCAGGGCGGGGGCTTCGCACATAACTGGGCTGGCACCGCCTGGCTGAGGGCACGCCGTTGGGTGAGGGCAGAGAGGGCTGGAAGGGCCTCCGGGGTGTGTGTGCCTGGGCCCCGCAGGCCCGAGTCCGCGCCTCGTAAGTGGCAGGTGGCGATGTAGCTCTGCCGCCCTGGGCTTGGTAGAGAGGGTCAGTGGGCAGCTGAGTCCCACTGAGACCTGCCCCACCAGCCAGGGGACAGGCAGCCCTTAGAGGGGGTGGGGCAGACAGCTGACCGGCTGTTTCTAGAGACAGAATCAGAGTGTGGGCACCTCCTGCCCGGCGAGGGCAGGGGCAGACAGGCCCGGGAGAGGCGGGAGCAGGCCTTGGGCCCTTCCGCACCTCTCTCCTCCCATGCTGTCTGTAAGCCATGGCCGGCAGGCTGCGGAGGGGCAGGAGGTAGGGAGAGCTTCCTTTTGAATGGAACCTTCACAGATGAGTTCGCATGGTGCGCGTGAGGGGGGGGCATCTGTGTATGTGTCTTCACACATGTGAGGCATGTTTGGATGTGTATGTACACATGGGTATTCAGTGTGTATATGTCTGTGTGTGTGTATAAATTATATGTGTGCATGTAGGAGTGCTGTTGTGTAAGCACAAGAGTTTGTGTGTGTGCATGTGTTCGCGTGTGCATGAGTGTGTGTGTTCGTGTGTGCATGAGTTTGTGTTTATGTGTGCATGCGTTTGTGTGTGTGCGTGTTACTCTGTGTTTGCATGCGTTTGTGCCTGTGTGTGTATATATATGTGTGTATGTGTGCGTGTGTTTCTCTGTGTGTGCATGCATTTGTGTCTGTATGAGTGTGTATGTGTGCATGTGTGTCTGTATGAGAATGTATGTGTGTGTGCACGCGCTCCCCTGTGTTCCCGTAAGGTCTTCCTCAGCCCCTAGGGCCTGGCAGGACGTGACCTGCTGACGTTCACACAATCATCTCTGGGCTGCAAGCCCGGCTTCCTTTTGGGGTCGGTGGGCCCTGGGGGCTGCTTGGCTCCGGCTCTGGGCCCGGCAGTGGCAGCCAGCTCGGTGGAGGGCAAGGCGCCCACACAGCCTCGTAAGGGGGCAGGGCGTCCACGGAGACGGTGTGGAGGTCGCTGTCGCTGTCCGTGGGCCAGTAGGGCGGCGGCGCCTCCGTGGGGAGGTACAGCTGAGTGGCCCCGGGCCCCGTGCACTCTTCGTAGCTACGAGAGAAGGAAGGGCTCCCTCAGGGCCTTTCCCCAGAGCTGGGAGCCTGCGCTCAGCAACAAGCTGCCTGCTGGGACCGGCCAGGCCTTTGTCATGGCGGCTCCAGGGACACCTCTCCACCCCCAGAACCACAGAGACCGAGATTCCGGTCCTGACTCCGCCGCATGTTCTGTGTGAACTCTGCGAGCAGGTCTCCGAGCACAGGCGGCTCAGAGCAGCAGGATGCTGGGGACCTGGGTGTGGGCAGAGCTGCCTGCAGCAGCCTCAGGCACCCTGATCTGAAGTCTCTCAAAGTGGCCCTTCCAGCCCCGGGGCCCCTATGAGCCTGACGTGTGGGGGCTAAACAGCGCCCTCTGGCGGGAGGGCATGTGCACTGCCCCTCCCCGCACCTGGGAGCAGAGGGAGAAGGGAAGTGGAAGGGCTTGAAGGCCCCCAGAGGAAAGTGAAGCATCAAGTACGAGCCGGAGGGTGACCTGCTGGAGAGGACCCAGTGGCCCAGAGGAGAATTCGCCAATGGGACAGGGACGCCCCATGGCCCGAGTGCAATTTGGATGCACTGACCCCCGTCCCAGTGGATGGGCTTTGGGCTTTGGGCTTTGGGGGCATAGACGAGGGGCTGGGTCCCGGACCCTCCAGCCCACCCCTTCGCCCCCGCCTGAAGGGGCTGAGCTTTCTCTTCCCTCTTGAGTGTCTCCTGGTGGCATCTGAGTCAGACCCTGCCTCCCCGGGACCTGCTTGGCCAGGAGGGTGAGAGATGGTCACACCCTCTGAGCAGATGGCTTCTGCATCTTTGCCCCTTGGGGAGGTGTGGCTATTTCCCATGGGGGGGCACTGTGCCCAGAGCCCTCCCTCTCACGCCCTCCCCCCAGGAGGCCTCCTACCTTGGTGGAGCATCCTGGTGAGAACAGCCTGAGGGTGCGAGCCGGTCTCCCCTGAGGCCGCAGGTGCAGTGCACCCCGCCCCTGCAGCGGGGGCGCTCCTGGGAGTCTGCGGGAACAGACATTCGGCCTGGGCCTCAGGCTGGCGCCAGGGAACCCCCCTTCCCCCGACTCTTCCCCGCATTCCCCTGCCTCAGGAGAAGCCCTGCAGGGCGCAGGGCAGGCTGCTTCCTGCCCTTGAAGGTCGCTTGAGAATTAAATACCGTGGGGATCCTTCCTCTGCTTTTAAACCCCTGGCCCCTTCTGAGAAGGAGAGAGTGGGGGGGAGGGCTGCGTTCTGTAAAAGGTTGGGGCACACTAGGCAGGTGGACATTTCGGGACTGGGCAGCCCAAGAGTTCCCCCCCAGCTCTGTTGTGCGGGTGACCCTGTGACGGGGAAGGTCTCAGGTCAGTTCCACTTGCACTCTGCAGGCTCGTCCTTCATTCACTCGTCATTCAGCCCCTGCATTTATCCATTCACTTATTCATTTACCTACTCACCCCACCCGACACCTCACCTATTCACTCCCCTATCCTCCTGTCCATCTTTCCACCCATCCGCCCACCCATCCACTCACACATCCCACCCACTCATACATCCCACACTTATACTCCCCAGCCAGCCAGCCATTTACCTCTCCATTCACCCATTCTTCCATCCTCCCATTCAGCTCTCCATCCCTCATCCCAGCCCTCATCCCTTTCTCCAACAATCCATTGATCCATCCCCTCACTCACCCCACACCTCCCCGCACCTATTCACCTTGTCATCCCCCTACCAGATGACCCTCCCACCCCACTCACCTGTGCCTTTCTCCATTCAGCCCTCCATCCCGGCACCATCTGGACCAGCTGTCAGTACAGCCTGGACCGACAGTGGGCAGGGCTGGGGAATAGCCACACCCCGGGTAGACAGCCAGGCTCCTCTCGCCTTGGAGGACATCATGGTGAGCATCTGTGAGCTCTTCCCGATCACCCAAGACCTCAGGATGCCTTCCCTGTGCGGCCCCCACCCCTGACCCCATGGCAGAGCAGCTGCCTCCTCGATGCGTCCTGGGTTGCAATCGCAATTGGACGCGAGGGCAGGCCCTGAGAAGGGCAGCAGCTCACCTTGGCCATCCTGGGGGTCTCCCCAGTAGTGACGGTGGCGGCGGGGCGGGTCCCAAGGCTTCTTGGGGTACACGCTGACCAGGATGATGAAGAAGCAGGAGATGGTGATGATAAATCCTATGACTACACTTGCCAACATTATAGGAGACAGAGACACACTGCTGTCCTCCATGTGCTGCAGTCCGGCGTAGAAGTGGATGGTATAGTTGGGCCAAGCTATCGGGAGCAAAGAGAGAGGATCCTGAGCTGGCTACACCCTTTCCCCCCTCCATCCCGCTGCCCTGGGAGGCACGCATCCCTGGCTCAGCAGAGGAGGCTGAGGTCAGGACCAGGCACTCTCTCCTGGCTGCTTTTCCAGGGCGGAAGGGTGCGGAGTCCCGAAGGAGCCTTTGGTAGCACCATCTGACCTCCCCTCCGCTCCTCTGAAGTCTCTGGCCTAGGACCGTGGTCGGCAAACTGTGGCTCATGAGCCACATGCAGCTCTTGGGCCCCTTGAGTGTGGCTCTTCCACAAAATACCGCGGCCTGTGCGAGTCTGTTTTGAAGAAGTGGCGTTAGGAGAAGTTTAAATTTAAAAAATGTGGCTCTCCAAAGAAATTTCAGTCGTCGTACTGCTGATATTTGGCTCTGTTGACTGATGAGTTTGCCGAACACTGGCCTAGGAGCTCAACTAAAGCAGGGATAGGAGAAGGGAAGCCCAGAGAGGGCAGTGGGCTTGCCCAGGGTCACACAGTGAGTGAGTGAACCCAAGACTCAGTGCTAGACAAGGACTCTCCTCCCTGGAGACACAGGTTATAGGTCAGCAGGTCTTCACCAAGGCCTTGGGAAGGGCTGGGAGGTGCGCAAGAAGATGGAGAAAGAGGACCAGCTTTGCTGGCCTCCAACCATGGCCTTCTGCCTCAGCGATGACACCTAACCTGGGGACTCCGGGGCAGTCAGACAGGCCTTGGCTGTGGGCCACAACTGCCCCAGACATGCAGTGCTGGGGGTTGGATCAGATCGGGGAAGGCTTCCCGGAGGAAGTGAAGCCGGGAGGCATTCTGGGCAGGGGGAGATTGGGACAAAGGCCCAGAGGTGGGGAGGGACTCCTGGGAAGGGGTGTGGCGTGGTGGGAGCATGGAACAGTTCCTCAGTGTGTAACTCACAGACCGTGGATTCCTGAAAACATTCCAGGGTGTTTGGGAATGAGCCCTTTACCGCCTACACCTCCCAGATGCCTTAGGAGCCCTGAGTTGTCTTGGAACCCAAACCAGCGTCAGTCCAGGTCTTTTCATCACCAACATCCGTATTCTGAGAAGGTGGATGGCCCCAGGGTCCCCTGGAGAGGAGGGTCCCTCCTCGGCCACCTTCCTTTGGGGAGACCTCGAGCTCCCCATCAGAGCGGACCTGCACCTCAGGCTCTGGCGACGTAAGACAGAGATGGTCCTGGATTCAAACCCTAGTCCTCCCTCCAGCAGGTTGTGCTCTCTGAGTAATTCACATTTCGGAACCTTTGTCACTTCATCTGTAGACTGGGAGCAGTGAGCTCTGCTGAGAACGAATGAAGGCACACTGGCTAGCAGGATGCCTGTACCCAGTAGGCGCTCAATACATAACAGTCAAAGCTGCACATAATACCGAGAGACCTCAGTGTGAAAGGCAGAACAGTGAAGCTTTACGACCTCAGGTGTCTTAAACAGGACACAGAGGTACCAGCCACGAACCACCGGCAGGTTTAGAGGTAGGCTTTCTAAATATATCCATCAGCTGCAGCCTGCCCCGGGTCACCGGAGAATGCTTACCAGGGAGGCATCTGTCTGCACAGGCGTCTGGAACTGGTTCGGGGATCCCAGGACGCCAAAGGGTCCTTCTTCACTTCCCTGTGCAACCATCCATTTTTCTCCATTAGCCGTACCGCGCTAATAGGTCTGCTCTTTGGGGAAAACCCAAGAGAGCAGCCGCACCATCCATTACCGCCGTTCGCCGTCACACAGTGTTAACGGAGGACCCTGTGCCTTGGGGTGACGCGGGAAATGAATTTTGAAACCTAGCCCTCACGGTCAAGGAGGGGACCTAGCACAGCCTTTCTTCAAGTGAGTGACGAGGACGCCCTGCAGGGTTCCTTCCCGGCAGCCGACAGGCAATGTGCGGTGTTTGCCCAGGCTGTCTTCTCACGAGGACTCACGTTCCCCGTGATCACCTGCCTTTCGGTGTGAGTTGCTGCTGTAGTACTTCCCACCCTGTAAAGTCTTTTGCAGACAAAGTATCGTGCTTGGCGACTGGACTAAACTTAGAAACAGACTCTCATTCAGGTTCTTCTCTCCCCCCCCCCCCCCCCCCCCCCCGCCCCTTTTCTTTTTTAATCAGGTTTTTGCATTCTACTCTAAATCAAAGCCAGTGTGAGACAGAGGGAAAATAATCGCGCATACTTTTTCTCTTCTGGCTCGGGTCACCAGCTTGCCATCCCCGGCGCTCTTGTGACAAGACAGGGGTCTAGAGCTGGGCCTTTCATTCATTCACGTGCACTTACAAATACCCTACTGCAAGAGACTGCTGAGACTGAGCAGAAACCGGTCCTGTTAAACGAACGACTGAAGTTCAGCCACTAGGGTGGTGATAGAAATTAGCGCAGTGTCTTTATTTAATGCTCAAGGTAATTTATAATTGAAAAGAATTCCAAGAACACGCCGCAGGTTTCTGAATCTACCAATTCCGCTCTACACCGCATGTCGTCTGGGAATTGGATAGTCGTGCTGTTTTAAATAATTGGGTTTTACACGTGGTATGAATGGCAGTGTGCTGGCATCAGGCAGGTACCACTGATCGTTCTACTCCTTCACAAGGGGTAGCAATGCCACAGAGCTACCATTTTCATTGTGTATTAGAGAGTGTTGGTGACATGCTGGGCACTTACGCCACATGTGCTGTGAGAGTCCTTAAACTATTGAGATCATTGTCGATGTCTTAAAGTGTGGGAGGTACCTTTCTGACTTGAAAAAAAAATGAGATTTTGGAAAATGTTTAAAGTGTTTTATGAGCAATCCTTTAAATCTCATTTAACCTAGAACCTGAAATTTCAAAAATAGACAAGACCTCTTGAACAAGGCTGCCATTCCAATGGAAAGGTGCCCAACTTGGCTATCATCGTTATAAAGTTTTAATCTTGGAGGAGAAGTAGTAAAGCCCTCGTTCTTAGGAACTCCAAGAGAATGTTCCATAATCCTATCTTCTGTATTATTGCCTGTAAGGTTTAAGGTTAAACATGAATAAAGTAAATAATTATACATAACACTTGATAAATGTTATATCTAAAAACTGAAGAACATCTATTAATACACAGATACCATTATGAGAGTAAAAAGGCAATCCAAAAAGAGGGAGACATTTTCCAAAGTAATGCATCCAACAGAGGACTGGCATTCAGAATATAGAAAGAATTCCTAGAGATCAGTAATAATCAGATCTAATAGAAAAATGGGCAAGAGAGCCAAACAATCGCTTCACAAAAGAGGATAGCCAAGGTGCTAACCTATATTTTATCTCCAGGGGAATTCAAATGAGAGCCACAGGGTGATATCTCTACCACCCAGCAGAATGGCTCAAATGAAAAAATCCAGACAATACCAAGTGTTGGCAGAATGTAGAGCAACTAGAGCTCTCAGACATGGCACAGTTACTCTGGAAAACTGTTTAACTCTAGCTATTAAAACGAAACACACACACACACACACACACACACACACAGAAATTGTACTCCTCAACGGAATGCATTCTCCAACAGAAATGCACCCATATATTCACCAGAAGCCGTATCCTAAAACTGTGCAGTTCAATATGGTAGCCACTAGCCACATGTAGCTGGTAACGTTAATTAAACTTTTAAATTCAGTTGCACTGGCCACATATCAAGTGCGCAGTAGCTACACATGCCGGCGCGGGGCTATCGTATTGGACAGTGAAGACCCAGAACATTTTCATTATCATAGAAAGTTCTATTGCACAGCAATAGAACATTCTAGAACATGACCTAGAACACACACACACACAACGGCAGTACCCATTCACAGCCCCAAACCGAAGACTGTTCAAATGCCCATTAAAGTGGAATGGAAACGTGATTTGTGGGATACTCACGCAATGGAATACTACATGGTGATGAGAGTAAATGGTCCACAGTTATGTTCAGTGATATGGGCGGATCTCATAATGGAATGCTGAGCAAGGAAGCTGTGAGTTTAGTTTGTTCAGTACACCGATGACTGTGCACCTTTCAGAAAAAAAAAAAAAAAAAAAAAAAAGGAAGGAAAAGAAATCCCTGATTTGTAGTGTTTGTCAATACCCTGGGTGTAAATACTCCCGCCGTGGTGGACTTCATGCTGACTACCAGTGGTTTAACAACAGCTCAGGAAACTCCTGAATATTTAACTATGGACTCTTGTGAGCTGGTATTTCTAATAAACAAACAAAACAACTCCAGAGAATCCCCGGAAAAGGAACTCCTCAGTCCTCGCTGCAGATGTTCAGAGTCTCCTGGAGTCTTGGGACCCGGAGCGGGTCAGACTGCAGCAGGCAGGAGGGGAAAGGTTTGCTGGCCCGACTGTCCACTGCCTCCACGTGAGGCTGAGGGGCCGGTTGTGACAGCTTTCTTCTAGGATGAACAGTTTCAGCTTCTAACGAGGGCCGTTCCTTCCCCGAGAACAGTGGGCTCCGTGTGGCATCAGGCTGGGCGCTTCCGAGTGTTAGCCTCAAACGTGTTGTGTGACCTGGTCAGCCCCATTCTGCACCTGAGTGTCTGCGTCTGGTGTTGGGGTAGATTCCCAGGGCAAATCCCAGAGGGCCAGCTGGTGACCTCTTTATATCCCATCCTGTGCCCGTGCTGGGGTCTGACAAAGGGCTGGCACGGCTGAGAACCTGCCACGTGCCGCCTCGCAGAGCCTGGCAGCCAGCTCCACTCTATCTGGGTACGTCGAACCTGGCATCAAATGGAAAGGCTGGCATGACTGGGCACATCGAGGTTTCTGGATGTTCGGTAGCTGGCTTCAGATTCCACAGCCGGTCTCAGTGCCAGGTTGTACTTGAACCCTAGCACTGCCTCCCACGTCGCAAGTGAGACTCAAGCCCACCTACCCATTCTGCCAGGCTGTGGTTGCTACCAGCCTGTGGATAGTGTGGGAGCTGCCCCTTTCTTGCCCCTATCCCCTGAGCTCTGACCCTAATCGTTGGTGCTTGTTTTTCCTTCTGGGGACTTTTCCCTTTGCCCCTCCCAATGGGCAGGGGGTTGGGCTGCCCTGAGTCTTCCAGGTTTGAAGGGGAGATCTTGGTAGCTTCGCGTGTACCGAGCAGGATCATCTGTGAGCTAAGAAAGGTAAAGCAATTCCTGTTCGGTGTATAAATTCCCAGAGCAGGCCTAGGTCTGGCAGGGAGGCGTTAAAGAGCCCGCTCTGCGTCCGTTCCAGAAATGTGCGAGGCCATCAGCTGCATCTCAAGTCATTCGCTTGCCGGTGGTTCAGTAAGCACGTATTTCCAGGTTGGGTCTGAAGAGAGGGCCCGGACTGGGGCGAAGTCAGAAATGCCAATCAGCTGACCCAATTCGGAAACCCCAGGATTTCCTCGGGCAGGCGGCCGGGCTGGGGGTGTTGGAGGAGAATTGAGGGCCACCCCAGGTTTCTGGCCCGAGAGACTGAAATGTCTGGTGTCCCAAACCAGGGCAGCAAAGCCAAGCAACAGTGGCTTGGAGGGGAAGACAAAGACCTCTGTCTGGGACAGAACTCATGTGGGGGTTGGGGTGGAGGGGGCTTCTCAGGGGAGACAGGCCAAGGAAGGAACCAGAAACTCAGGCAGAAGCTGGGGTGGGGGTGGGGGATAGGGCGGTGTTAGCTGCCCCTTAGAGCAGTGAGGATGAGGGGTCTGAGTGAGTGAGTGAGAAGGCCAGGGGCCTCGTTGGAGCCCTGGGGGCGGGTGCAGCGGGCCGTGAATGAATGGTCTGAGCCCAGACGGCCAGAGGTGACCCCTGGGGCTCAGAGTCATGACAACATTGAAGTGACCAGCAGGGTCACAGGTAGCCAAGAACTGGAAATACTGGGAGGAACTGGGCGACGCAGCAATCAATGAGGTGTTGGGCGGGGGAGCCGGCAGGGCGCACGGTGAGCACTGCGTGTACAAGTCCGGAGAACAGGGAAGGCGTTGGGTCAGACAACGTGGGAAGAGCTGGGCAGAAATGGAGATGATGGAGGAAGCGGTGGTCCCCAAAGCCCCCAGCAGCTGGCCTGCCATTGCCTGGGACCCGCTGCCGATGAAACCTGAGCAGGCAGATGGGAGCAGAACTGCTCTGGCTGAAGCCATGGGGGGTGCAGGGCCTAGGGCTCTGCCCACCTGGCTCCTCCCCCTCCAAGGAGTGCCACCACAGCCCTGGAGCCCTCCGGACGTGAGCATGCAGAGGGCTGTGGGGGACTCTACGAATGTGGATGGGCAGGGCTCTGACGGGCCTGGCTTGACCCCAGAAGGTTCCGGAAAGGCCTTCACACTCTGCCCATCTCCACTCCCAGTGGCTCATAGGGGCGAGGACATGTCCCCCTCAAGCTCTCTGTGGGCGGATGTCCGTGGGCTCTGCCATGCCCCTGAGTGGCAGCCTTTCCACCTGGCATGGGGCTTGGACTTGGATTTCCCGATAAGGCAACACAACCGAGGTGACAACAGTAACCAGAATGCATTGAGTTCGTACTGTATTAGCAATGATATTCTTAGCTCTTGACTTGAGCCCTCCTTGGGTACCAAAGGTGGCCAGACTGGGCATCCCTACATCCCCAAGCATCCCTCTTTGCACAGTAACCCCACTGCCACCTTACTCCCCTGGGGCATGGGCCTGGTGATCCCACCCAGACAGGCTATGCCAGCGTCCCCTACCCCCTGCTGCTACAGCCTCTTGATGTTCAAAGATTTAATAATTAGGAAGAAAGACTGCAACCCCAAGCAGCGGGACATGTACCCAGTGGTAGAATTTGAATAGACAGTGGTGAGTGGGGTGAACCTGGGAGGGGAATGATGGCAGGTAGATAAATGGGGCGAAGGTGGGGGTCCCTGATTCCACACAGACTCACAGTCCCAACTCACCCAGGAGAAGGGACGGGAGGGTGCTTCATTAGATAAAATGGATTAGGAGACGAGGCCTCCCCGTGGGGGTGCACCAGGGAGGGTTTCCTTAGGACAGTGAATGCCAGGGAGCGTGTTCTGTGCCGCCCCCAGTCCCGTGAGATGTTCCTTGTGGTCAGTTACATTTGGGAAGACCACTGGGCTTGCTCATTCCTATGGAAGCCTTACAACACACATCACCACATTAAAGGCTCTGAAAAGTCCAGCAATAGCAAAACCTTCTTTTCCCATGCTCATTTGGTTATGGAAATTTTAATGTATATTTACTAGAGGCCCGGGGCACGGATTCATGCACCGGTGAGGTCCCTTAGCCTGGTCTGCACCCTCTTGCAATCCAGGACCCCTCAGGGGATGTCAGACTCCTGGTTTCGGCCAGATCCCTGCAGGCCAGGCGACCTCTAATATGCATATAAGGTCTTTTGTTAATCTCTTCTTGCCCTCTCTTCTCCCCCTTCCCTCTGAGATTCATCAGTCTGTTCCATGTTTGCATGCCTGTGCATTGAGCATCTGCTTCCTGGTGGTCAGTGTTCATCATAGCTATTGGTTGAACAGTTGAATGGTTGAATGGTCGGCCTGTTGGTTAGGCTTTTATATATATAGATTTTTATTGATTTTAGAGAAGAAGGGAGAGGGAGGGAGAGATAGAAACATCAATGATGAGAGAGAACCATTGATTGGCTGCCTCCTGCACACCCTACACTGGGGATTGAGCCTGTAACCTGGGCATGTGCCCCAACCGGGAATCAAACTGTGACCTTCTGGTTCATAGATTGATGCTCCACCCCTGAGCAATGTTGACCAGGCAGCCATGGAAAACTTTTTAAAGTAACCTTGTTACTGTTTCTCAGAGGAGCTCCACTCCAGACGTTGGGAAGTAATGATACAGACAAACTGACAAAAATGAGATGCCTCTTACAGTCGTCAGGGATCTTATGTGTGGCCCTCCCCACGCCCATCATACCACATCCACCCCTGGAGCTCCCTGGCCAAACATCCTAGCCCCGTGCTCTGTAACCCCCGCTCCAACGTCTGCCCTCGCCTGGCCATGAGCCATAGAAGGACACAGAAGGAAACTTACTGTGGCAGCCACCTCTGAGAGACATCTTGGAGCAGGAGGGTGAATGGATCCGCCCACACGGCTCTGACTTCACCTGCAGAGACAGAAACAGTTCTCCTGACCCATGAATCTGTGAGATCCCACTGTCTCAGTCAACTGCAACAGGCCATGGCATCCTGGGCATCTTATAGCTGTTGGGTCTACATGGACCCTTAAAGTCCGGCCCAATGTCCTCATTTTTAAAATTTTAATTTAAAACAATTTTTAGAATTATTTCTATTTTTTAAAATATATTTGATTTTTTCCCCCTTTTTACAGAAAGGAAGGGTGAGGGATAGAAAGTTAGAAACATTGATGAGAGCGGGAATTGGTTTGGCTCAATGGATAGAGCGTCGACTTGGGGACTGAAGGGTCCCAGGTTCGATTCCCGTCAAGGGCATGTAGCTTGGTTGCGGGCATATCCCCAGTAGGGGGTGTGCAAGAGGCAGCTGATCGATGACTCTCTCTCATGGATGTTTTTAGCTCTCTATCTCTCTCCCTTTCTCTCTGTATAAAAATCAATAAAATATATTAAAAAAAAAGAAACATTGATGAGAGAGAAACATTGATCAACTGCCTCCTACACCCCCCCTCCTGGGGATGTGCCCGCAACTAAGGTACATGCCCTTGACCGGAATCGAACCTGGGACCCTTCATTCTGCAGGCCGACACTATCAACTGAGCCAAACCAGCCAGGGCTAGAATTATTTTAAAATCTTTATTGTTGAAAGTTTTACATATATCCCCTTTTCTTCCCCATTGACTTCCTCCAGCCAGCCCCCCCCACCCCCCTCTGTCCCAGGCCTTCAGCTCCCTATTGTCTGTGTCCATGGGTTATGCATTCAAGATCATTGGTTGATTACCTCCCACTCACCCACCCTCCCTGCCTTCCCTCTGAGATTCCTCACACTGTTCCATGCTTCCATGTCTCTGGGTCCATTCTGTTAATCATTTTTGTTGTAAAAAAAAAAAAAAAAAATATATATATATATATATATATATATATATATATATATATATATATATAATTGATTTTTTAAGAGAGGAAGAGAGGGATAGAGAGAAACATCGATGAGAGAGAATCAACGATCAGCTGTCTCTTGCACACCCCACCCCACTGGGGATGTGACTGGAATCGAACCTGGGACCTTTCAATTCGCAGACCGATGCTTTATCCACTGAGCAAAACTCGCCTCTGAGCATTTATTTAATCTTATTTTTTACATGTCTCAGCATTCTGTATGTCTTCATTGGAGAAGGGTCGATTTAGGTCATTAGAACTGTCATTTTTTTAAAAATTGGATTGTCTGACTTGCTTTTGTTAAGTTGTATAAGTCCTTGTATATTTTGGGGGCATTCGCTGTATATTTTGGGTGCATTTCTGCAGCTGGAGCCTGCCGGCGTTTGGGCTCTGACGCGCCATCTGACACGCTATGGCGCCTTAGGGCGGCTGGCGTGTTCCGTGCTGGGCGTTCGCGCTTCTGGCGTGTTCGGGTTCCCGCGGCTGGCGTGTTGGGAGCTGCGCTGCCGGCGTGTTCCGGGCTCGGCGTTTGCCGGGCTGGCGTGTTCTGGCGCGGCGCGCTGGCTCATAGAAGGGCGTGGTTGGGGTTTCCGCGGTGCCCGCCTGCCCGCCCGCCCTGGCGCGCATGTGCAAAAGCGACCCCCAATGCCGCAGAAGAGGTGAGCTGTGGAAAACACCGTTCTTTAAAACAATTTTTAAAAATTTCTATTACATTGACTTTTTAAAATATATTTTATTGCCTTTTTTTTTTTTTCCAGAGGGAAAGAGAGAGGAGGGATAGAGAGTTAGAAACATCGATGAGAGAGAATCGTCTCTACCCTACCCTGCCCTGCCCTGTGCTCAGAGCATGCCCAGGTCCCTGAAGGCATCTGACTGATTATTGACAAAGACGGAGGGTGAAGCTCAGAGCCCATGACCTTTCCAGCGTGGTGCCAGGAGGGCCGAGTCCTGCGTGAGCCAGGCTTCAGCCCAGGAAGGCCTGGGGGGAGGGAGATGCATCCCTGGGCCCGCGAGGGGGTGGGCTGGGCAGCTCCGTGGTTTGGGGTTGCGCATTGCACGCAGTCAGAATGGCAGAATGGGAGAAACCCCAACGCCCCCTCTCCCACACTTGGTCCTGAGACACAGGAGCGGGGAGGATGGGGGAGAAGGGAGACATGGGGGGGAGGGCATCGTAGAGGGGGGCATGGCCTGGGTGATCCGCACGTCGGAGGGTTAAACTTCCTGGCTCAAGGGTGGGGAGTGGGTTCTAGCTTCAAACTCCACAAAGCTCAGGTCCTCTTTTCTCTTCCACTCCGACCCAAAGGGCACCCTAGTTCTCCCTTCGTGGGTAGATGTTAAGGTATCCTCTCTCCAAACGACGACGACAAGGGGCCAGGGAGGCTGGCTTATGCCTCTAACGCGGGGTGGATGCTCGTCTGGGACTCAGGCAGACCCCTTCCTTCCCCGCGGCCCGATGGCGGGTCCGGTGGCCTGCACAGGGCACCAGCCAGGAGTCTGGGATCCTCGGGGATGGCGTTCATTGGGGCGCACTTGGGCTCCACTTAGTCCTCGCTCCCGCCCTCCCAGCGCTGAGCTCCCCCCGGGGTTTGTAGGGGCGCGGGGCCGCTGCAGAACGGGGGTGGGGGTGGCGGGGGAGTAAAGAGGGGCCGGGACCACCCTCCTGGGGCCTCTGCGGCGCCACCCCAGGCCTCACGTTTCTTACTCGCTCGGCTGCTTCCTCTGCCCCGTGCGCGCTGCCTGCGGTGCCGGCCTCAGCTGGGATCCCGCTCTGGTTCGCGGAGGCTCCGTTCTGGCGTCGCTGGGCGCAGGGCGCCTAGGCCAGCCCGGCGTGCAGGGGCTGGGCGGTGCCAGACGCGTGGACCAGCTGCCTGTTTCCCCAGTGGAGGCGGCGTGGGCTCCCCTGGCTGGCCCTGCCCTGCCGCAGCCTCGCCCGCAGAGCCCACAGTCTCGCCCAGCCGCCCCAGCCCTTCCTCCCTCCCCCCTCCCTCCCCGCAGATCTCCAAATGGCTGTGCGCCTCCCAGCGGGCCTCCGCCGCTGCGCTGCCACCCGCCCCGCAGAGGTGCGAGGGGCCAAGGAGCCAGCCAGATGTGTGAGGACAGACAGATGTGTGTAGAGAATGACACACAGACTGCAGAGAGCAGAGGACACACATATAGATCTGTGCAGAGAAAGCTAGAAAAATAATACTGAAGCGGGGAGGAGGGAAGGAGAAAAGGCATGTCAGGTCCCCTCATTCAAGACTCTGAGAGATGTTTTCTTTTATTCTGGCCCCACCTCTAGCACGCATTACCCCCCCCCCCCCCCCCAGAGCCCCAGATGGAGCTGGCATTCCCCAGCCTGAGGCCCACCCCCTCCCACAGTCGGAGAGGGGTGGCGAAAGCAGGGCAGGAGGCAGAGTCCAGAATGAGCAGTTACCAAAGGAGGTTGGAAGTGTCCTCACCCACGGAGGCCCTGCCATGCAGGCCCCTCTGCCTCCACCCAGGGAAGCCGGAGGCACGCCGACTGGCAGAGCTGTGGTGCCTGAGGTTTGTTTTCTCCCCCAGAGCCTGCTCTGCCCCACCCTTCCTGCAGGGCCCATCAGCTACAGGGCAGGGGGATTTGTGGTAACCAGGGCACTTAGGGTTGGCACCGTTTAATGCTCCAGGACTGGCTAGGCAGAAGCAGGATGGGGCAGGGTAGGAGAGCCTGGCTTGGACGCTGAGGCTGGGGCCCCGGAAGCCAGGAGGGATGGTGGGGTATATTGCGACCCTCAGGAGCTCCAGGATATGGAAGCCAGGGCCAGCTGCTCCTGTGATTGGGCTTGAGGCCTGGGAATCTTCTAGGAAGAGGAGGGCGTGATAATAGATCTCATGGATCCCAAGGGTTAGACAACTATGAGTACAGAGAATAGGCCCTTCAGACAGGAAAACTGAGCTCAGAAACCAGGATGAGGGGGTTCCATTTAGCAGGAATGGAAGAATAAAGAGACCCTCTCTTCCATAAAAGCAATGAGGACAGTGGAAAAATTGTCAAAATCACATTTTCAGAACCTTGGAATTAATTGAACAGGTAACCACAATTTGGGGAGTGTCTATTAGGAAAATGGCTAAATCTTGGTATGCACAGTGAACTTGGGTGTGTTTCAAATTACCCTAGTCTTACCCAGCCAGCATGGCTTGGAGCTGAGCATCAACCTATGAATCAGGAGGTCACAGTTCAATTCCTGGTCAGGACACATGCCCAGGTTGCAGGCTTGATCCCTAGTAGGGGCATGCAAAGAGGCAGCCGATCAATGATTCTCTTTCATCATTGAGGTTTCTCTCTCTCTCCCTCTCCCTCTCCCTCTCTCTCTCCTTACCTCTCTGAAATCAAGAAAAGTATTTAAAAAATTACCCCAGTCTCATTTTCCTTTCTCCAACCCGATGGTAGTCTTGAAACTTAATGGCCCCACAATCACAGTGAAAATAAGCAACCCAGCAACTATCAGAAGGGAGACCAAAGCCCAATGCCCAGATAATTTTTCTAGAAGACCTCATTTTATTATATTTATTTATTTTAAAAATATATTTTATTGATTTTTTTTTTCCCCTACAGAGAGGAAGGGAAGGGAATAGAGAGACCTGGACCATGGTGAGGGCTCATGCAGGAGGCAACTAATTGATGTACATCGACATTTCTCTCTGTTTTCCCCTCTCTCTTCCACTCTCTCTAAAAATCAATGGAAAAACATCCTTGGGTCAGGATTAAAAAATAAAATATTAAAAAATTAAAAAAATCAAATAGAAATTCTGGAGTTCAAAGTACAGTAAAATAAAAAATTCACTAGAAGAGCTTAAGAGCAGATGTGAGTTGGCTCAAAAAAGGATCAGCAAACTTAAGGATAGATCAATTGAGATGATCTAATCTGTGGAATAGAAAGAAGAAAAATGAAGAAAATTCATAGTTCCTTAGATACCTGATGGACATTAACAAGCATTCTAAAATATGTATAATTTGAGTCCCACCAGAGATAGAGAGAAAGAGGCAGGAAGACTTTGAAGAAATAATGCGCCCAAACTTCCCAAGTTTAAAAAAGTATTAATTTACACATCCAAGAAGTTCAATGAACTCTCAGTAAAATAAGAATTTACCTTAGTATTTATCCTAGACACATCATATTGAAATGATTGAAAAGCAAAGATGGGGAATATTGGAAAGAGCAAAAAATAAACAATTTTTCACATACAATGCTTCCTCAATAAGATTAACAGCCATTTCTCCTCAAAAGACCTTCACCGTGCTGGAAAAAGCCTATAAACCAAGAAGTTTATATCTGACAAAACTATCTTTCAAAAATAAAGGAGAAATAAAGACATTTACAGATAAACAAAATGGTAGGAATTTCTCACTAGCAGATCTTCCTACAAAAATACTACAGTGAGTCCTTCAGGCTGAAATGAAAAGACTCTAGACAATAGCTTCACTCCACAAAAGAAAGAAAGATCAGTAAAGGCAATCGTACAGGTAGATTAAAAAAAAGACAGTTCAAATAGACATTTTCTTGTTTGTAACTCTTCCCTCCTGTATGGTCTAAAAGACAACTTTTAGAGTTGCAGTAAGGCAATCATTGTAAATCTATGCTGATGGACATACAATATATACAAAGTAATATGTATGACAGTAGTAGAACGAAGGAGAGGGTGGTAGTGGAGCTATCCAGGAGCAAAATTTTATATTAGGCTGGTACAAATTCTAACCCTATTGTTATAAGTTGAGATTTTAAATATGATCTTCAAGGGAACCACTAAAAATAATTCAAAAACTAGAATAAAAGATTTGACAAGATAATGAAAATGCTACACTAGGCAATATCTATTTAACATAACAAGGCAGTATTGGGGTAATAGAGCGACAAAAAACACAAGACACAGAAAACAAATAGAAAAACGTCAGACAGAAATCCTATCTTATTGATAATTACGTTAAACAGACAAGGATTAAACATTCTAATAGAAAAACAGATTGGCACGATGGTAAACTGCCATGATCCAACTATATTTTGTCCACAGAAGACACGCTCTATATTAAAAGACACAAATAGGTTGAAAGTAAAAGATGGAAGAAGATATACCATATAAACAGCAACCAAAAGAGAGCTGGAGTGACTAATGTCAGACAAAATAGATTTTAAAATAAAAATTATTCCTAGATGTAAGAGGTACATTTTATAATGGTAAAAGGGCTAATCTGTCAAGAAGATAAAATCATTTAAACTTATATTCCTCTAACAACAGACACCAAAAATAAAGCAAAAATGGATAGAATTGAAGGGAAAATAGACAATTCAAGAATAATTGTTGCTTGACCCATGTGGCTCAGTGGTTGAGCATTGACCTATGAACCAGGAGGTCACAGTTTGATTCCTGTTCAGGGCACATGCCCAGGTTGAGGGCCTGATACCCAGTGGAGGTGTGTGTGCAGAAGGCAGTGATTAATGTTTTTCTCTTGTCATTGATGTTTCTATCTCTTTCTCCCTCTCTTCTTCTCTGAAATTAATAAAAAATACATAAAAATAGCCCACTCACTCAGCTCTAGAAATGGAAGAATTTCAAGATCTTTATTTAGGTATATAAAAAAATACAGTACATTCATGCACCAGTGTGGTCAATATATATAGTCAATATCCCTAGAACAATTATGACAATGATAGGAAATAGAAGGTTACAGGAATTTGTTTATCCAACTAAAACACTTGGAATAAAATTGTTAATCTAAATAGCAACCTTGTTATGCAAAAAATCTTAATATGTTTGTGAGACCTAGACATATATAAGTATTATTAGTAAAAAATTAAGTAGTTATAAAAAAAAGTAGTTACTGGTTAAAAATAAAGTCAGTGTTATCTACAACCCCCTGATATGTAGGGGCCTTCAGAGTGGGGACCTTAGTCACGGCCAAGGGTGAGCTGGTTTGCCTCCATCCCTGCCCCTCCCTCTTAGTGATTCCACTTCTTCCAGGTGTGTCTGTACTGGAACATTCCCCATGTGGCTGAGAGGGGGAGAGGCACAGAGGACTGAGGGGCTTGGATGGGGGGGTGGGAGGGGCCTTGCCTTCCGCAGGGTGTGCCTGAAGGGCAGGGCCCTGCTGGGGTTCCCTGAGATGCAGCAACAGCGAGGTGTGAAGGCAAATGGCGTGGCTCCTTGTGCAGTCATAGTTGGGCTTGGACATTGGCCAGAGTTGCCAATTGCTGTGGATCATATCTGAGTGCCTCTGAGTCCAGAGATAAAGAGGAGAGATAGATAGATAGATAGATAGATAGATAGAGAGAGAGAGAGAGAGAGAGAAGAGACAGCAGGAATGAACGACCAGGCGAGGCAGAGATGGGAAGAGGTGTTTTGCTCTGGGCACATCTGTTCCCACTTCCCAGGCAAAACTAGAGGCTTATCATTGAGTCTCAAATTGGGGTCACGCTCCTCCAGGCCCTCTCTGGAGGGTGGCCCTCACCCTCGGGCCTGTCACACATGATCTTCAGTGTCCCTCCGGGATGCATTCACAGTTGCTTCACAGTTCAGCCAGCCGCTTCCCTGACGCAGGCTGCAGCTCAGCGCTCAGTGCAGTCCAGGACGGATGAGGGCCCCTGAGGACCCACATTGATAGCTGCCAAGGGCCCCTTCCTCCCTCTTCACAGGCCTGGAGAGGGGCCTCGGAGTGGGAGGGGCCTGGAGAGGGGCCACGGAGTGGGAGGGGCCTGGAGAGGGGCCTCGGAGTGGGAGGGGCCTGGAGAGGGGCCTCGGAGTGGGAGGGGCCTGGAGAGGGGCCTCGGAGTGGGAGGGGCCTGGGGAAGGTGTGAGGAAGTTGAAGCAGGGCAGGCGGCATGGATGGTCCTGGGGTCCCTTGGGCCTGGGCTGCGGAGTCGGGCACTAGGGCCTCCCCGGCCTCACTGGTGGTGGTGGTGGGGGGAGGTCGGGGCGGTTAGGGACCTCACGGGAAGACCTGTCTCTGGTAGTTGAACATCAGCTCTGTGAGGAGCCAGAGAAAAAGTCTCTGCATTGGACTGAGGTCCTGATGACAGGGTTATGAGGAGGTCCAAGCCCAGACAGACCCCCAGCTGGGATTTCCCAGCATTTTGGGGGGCAGGGGGTAGCCACCGCTGAAATAGGTTCCTGGACATTTCAGGGCCCCTGGCGTTTACTACCCAGGGTGATGAGGCCTCTGGGACCCACAAGGAAGGGCTGCCGGGCTGGGCTGGGGGAGTCTGTGCTGTCCTTCCGGGTCAGGCCTGGTGTCCAGCTGGCTGGAGGAGCCGCCATGGTTGGGGCCCCTAATACAGCAGCTCCTCCGGGGAGTCCGTGCTGTACAGCTCGGCCAGCATCTTGAACCGGGGGCCCCAGTCGTTGAGGAAGTCGTAGTCGATGTCCGAGTCGGACGAGCCGGTGCCCAGGGTGCTGAGGGACTCGGCGATGGACTCGGCGCCCTCGTAGTCGAACAGGTGCAGCGTGTCGTAGGGCAGGCCGCTGCTGTCCAGGTCCGCCTCGTCCTTCTTGGCCTCGATCACCGCGGCCATGTCGCCGAGCTCGCCGGGCCTGGGCGGCGGCAGGTGCCGCGGCGGCTTCTGCACCTTGGCGTACACCGAGGGCCGCACGTCCCGCGTGGCGCGCGGGGGCTTGGCCCCGCCGTGGCGCACCGAGTTGAGCACCGACACGTCGTAGCTGGTGGTGTCCATCTCGCCGCCGCCCTCCTCGTCGTAGGAGACCAGCTGCTCGTGGATCTCGGGCACGCTCTTGCCGTGGGCGCGGCCCTGCTGCCGGAGCCGCCGCCGCAGGAAGAGGAGCACGGTGATCACTGCAGGGGGAGCAGAGAGCGTGGGTTAGAGGGAGGGCATCAGCCGCGGGCCGGCCCGGCCCTCCCCTCCGCGCCCCCCTCTCTTCCCTGGGAATTCTGGCCACTTCCCGGGGATACCCCGGCCCCACACAGGTTTGCTTGGGTCCAGACACCTGGTGGGACCGAGTCCAGGCCCCACCCTGCTCCCCACGTGGTCCTGTCTGGCTGTCAGAGGCGCTGGTAGGGGTGGGAAGGGAGAGGTACCCAGGGGGCTTCTCTCAAATTCATTCTCTCTCCTCCAGTGTCAGCCTCATCTGCCTGCATCCTCATTTCCTCCCTCCTCATACCACGGTGGCAAATCCTCTGCCACCTTTTCTTTTTTTAAAAAAACAGATTCTTTTTCTTTCTTTAATTTTTTTTTTTTTTAAATTTAAGAGAGAGAGGGGAAAGGAGAGAGAGAGAGACTGAGAGAAATATCATTGTGAAAGCTCAACACGGATCTGTTGGTTGTCTCCCGTTTGCATCCCCTCTTCCTGCTGGGGTTCCTGGAAGCACCTCCCAAATAAGCCACTTGCACCCCAATCCTAGGTTCTGCTTCCTGGGAAACCCAAACCAAGGCAAGGCCGGCAATGCTCCGCCGAACCGGGAAAAAGGTGGCATCGAGGCAGGAGGACGCCTCGAAAGCAGTGGTTCTCAACCTGCCTGATGCCGCGGCCCTTTAATACAGCTCCTCGTGTTGTGGTGACCCCCAACCATGAAATTATTTCCGTTGCTACTTCATAACGGTAATTTTGCTACTGTTATGAATCATAATGTAAACGTCTGTGTTTTCCGGTGGTCTTAGACTCTGCAGCAGCGGTTCTCAACATCGGAAAACAGATGTTTACATTACGATTCACTAACAGTAGCAGAATTACAGCTATGAAGTAGCAACGGAAATAATTTTACGGTTGGGGGTCACCACAACACGGGGGACTGTATTAAAGGGCCGCGGCATCAGGAAGGTTGAGACCCACTGCTCCAAACAGAAAGAAAGCAACTGGAGATAATCGAAACTACACGTTTTTAAACTTCGCATTTCTTCCCAAAAGATGAACTGGATCCTCCTCTCTTTTCAAAAAACGGTTTTCATGTAAATAGATGCCAAGAACGGTGTGCCTGGCACACAGTAAGTTCAATGTCATTTAGAAAGAATTTTGAAGTGGGGGAGGGTCCTTCGGCCCCATCCCCCTCCCTCCCATCCTTAGGCACCCAGGGAGGTGACGTTGGCCGTCCCATCACACTGGGGTGCAGGGTGGGTGCTGGCTTCAGGGCTATCCTGTGGGCTGGAGGCAGGACTGTCCTGGACCCCTGGCCTCTCCCTCCCTCGGAGCAGCCCCCTCCGTGTCCCCTCCGCCTCCGGGCACTGACCTGTGATGGTGAGGATGCACAGGAAGATGGCCACCAGCACCGGGATGATGTTGTACCCCTGGTAGAGTTTCTCGTTACAGAAGGTGGCCTCGCCATACTCGTTGCACTTGCACACGGTCACGGTCAGCGTGCTGGTGCCCGTGAGGCTGGGCCTCCCGTTGTCCGAGATGAGCACCGGCAGGTGGTGGACCTTGGTGTGCTCCCGGTCAAACGGCCCGTACTTGACCGTGACGTTGGCCGTGTTATCTGGAAGCACCGGGGCCTCAGAGTCAGGTCGTGCTGCCTGGCGTGCCTATCCCCTGGTCCACACCGACAGTGGAGGTTGCCTCCTCCTGGGAGTCCTCCTGGATTGTGCCCGGCCATGTGCCACCTGGGGTGCCTCTGTGTTCTTTGCGTTCCCTGCCTTATATTTCAGCCTTTTGTTCTTCCAAAGGGGGGTGTATTTTGGGCAGCTCCCTTGGCTTATCTTCTAAGCATGGCTTGGCCAGAACGTAAAATCCCTGTTTTCTGTTTCTGTGGGCAACTGATAAACTCCATCCCTTCCTCCCTACGTCTATTCCAGTGTTTCCCAAAGTGTGGTACGCGTACCCCCAGGGGTACGGGAAGAGTTTGGTGGGGATATGCACTGCACTGTGCTTAGCTGCGCCTAATTCTACGTTCTCATGAGTACGAGGAGTACTCAGCGTTACGAAAATTATAGAAGGGGCACACATATGCCAAAAGTTTGGGAAACACTGCCTACTCTAATGATAGGTGACTCTCTTTCAGCTTAATGAATGAACGTATTGTTTTAAGCCTTGATAAATAATAAGCGGGGAAATAAAGTTTTAAAAAGTCTTTTAGACCCGGCTAACTTCTGAGACCCTTTCTGTTATCCCTGCAAACCGGTTAGAGAGTAAAAACAATGCTTACGCTCCTTGGCTGCTGAGGGAATGGTGACACATGGACTGGAGAATGTCTGAGGAAGTCTGGGCCTGGGACTGTGCTTTGGCCCAATTTTGACTTTCGCTCCCGGCTCCAATCAGTGGTTTCCTGTGCAGAACTCGCAGGAGGGAGCATTTTAAACCTGCAGGTTCTCAGCTTTCACCCCTGCCCACCCACCTTCTTTCCTGGTGTCTCTACCCCTTCAGGTTTCTGACTCAGTGGATTTGGGCAGAGGCCAGATAATCTGCCTTTTGTAGGGTTCCTGGGAGGTCATGACACTGATAGGGGAGGATACAGGATTTGGAGGGGATATATATATATATATATATATATATATATATATATGTTTTATTGATATTTTTACAGAGAGGGATAGAGAGTTATAAATATTGATGCAAGAAACATCAATCAGCTGCCTCCTGCACACCCACTACTGGGGATGTGCCCGCAACCAAGGTACATGCCCTTGACGGGAATCGAACCTGGGACCCTTCAGTCTGCAGGCCAATGCTCTATCGACTGAGCCAAACCGGTTAGGGTTGGAGGGGATATTTGACCGCTGTGTAGGGTTGGCCAGCTCAGCAAGCCAGCCGAAAGCAAAGGAGGCCATATTTTAGATTTCAAATGAAGGCCAGTTCATTTCATTATTAAGTAGCCTTGTCTATTAATTATACTTGAGAGTAAGCAATATGGCTGTTGACACTGTGGGAGAAATGAGTGCTTTCTCACTGTACCCATTTAATGTTATAGCAGAACATCCACGCTCAGTGAATCCAAGACCATCAAGCTTACCTCCTGGATTCACATGGGGGTTCTTTGGGGTAGCACTTGAGCTTTCTACCCCCTTGTAGACCTCTCTGAGGTGAGATTGAGGTGGACCTTGGGATGGGCTGATGGGTATTTTTGCCACATTAGTTACTATGAAAGAGCTGAACGCTGAGTGGTCTGTCATTGACTGTCAACACGGGATGCCCACCTTCCCTGTCCCTCTGGAGGCTGTGGCTGATCCTCTGGGTCTGTCCCATTCTCAGAGACCCCTTTTCTGGACCTTCCTCATCCTGACCTTGAAGTGGCTGTTCCTATACAGGGATCTTCACCAACCACAGTTTTGCCAATCAGGGACGGGCAGGAATGCCGCCCCATGCTGGGTGATGGATTGCTTTAGTTAGATTTAAGGGGGATTTTTATTTTTATTTGTTTTCTGAGGAAGCTGTTGAAGCCACGGAAACCTGTCTACCAGTGACTAGAGTGCAATCAACTCAGCATGATCCCACTCCTGAGCACTTTCTCATCGGAAGCTCTGATTGGCTGACATCGTAGGACTCTCTGGTCTGTGATTGGCGGACCAGATCCTGTCCCAGGCCCCTGCCGGTAAGTAGCTATTGTCATTGAATTAAGACCAAGTTTTCTGATTCCTTGGCGTTTTGAGTTCCACATTTCCAGTTTTGACTTTTTGGAAGTGACCTCAAAGTTCCATGTCCTAGAGTAATTTGTAATTATGCTGATCTCAGAGACTGCGTGTGAGAGGGAATCCCTTGGCCAGTTTGGGAACCGAACTGACTGCACCCCATATCTATTCTGTACGCCCAGTCTCTTATGGAGAATGGCAGGCTATGCGGCCTGGACAGTTTGGCCAGGGCACCTCTGACCACTGTATAGACCAGTGGTCAGCAAACTGCGGCTCGCGAGCCACATGCGGCTCTTGGGCCCCTTGAGTGTGGCTCTTCCACAAAATACCAATGCCTGGGCGAGTCTATTTTGAAGAAGTGGCGTTAGAAGAGGTTTAAGTTTAAAAAATTTGGCTCTCAGAAGAAATTTCAGTCGTTGTACTGATGATATTTGGCTCTGTTGACCAGTGAGTTTGCCAACCACTGGGCTAGGCCAATAAGGTATTTGGCCAAAGTTGTACAAAATATGCCATCGAATGAAAACCCCAGTGAGGCCTTGCCCCCAGTTTGTTGACTTGAGCCTTGACCCTGGTGCTTTGATACTCAAACCACCCCACTCCTGACCCTTCAAAGAGCCAGGCTAACTACGTTCCTGTGGACGTACCGTGATTATCCGTGAGGGTGAAGTTGCTGTCCTTGGTGTTCAGGGAGAATTTGAACTTCACATCTTTTGGTGTTATGTCCTCGTCTATGGCAAAGATTTGCACCACCAGCTGGAGTGTGGAAGAAGGGGGTGGTCAGTGATGGTGTTGGGCTTGTCTGGAGTTCAGTGATGGAGACTCTGGGTTTAGACTTGACCGTGGCCTCCTCCCACCTGCTCCACTGACTTAAATGACCTCCACAAACAAACTCTTTGTACCAGCCCCCTCCCCGCCAGTCTGTTCTCCACATATTTCCTCTGAGCCTCAGTTTCTCTGCCTGTAAAGGAGGGATAATGTCACCTTTCCCCAAGGCGGCTGTGCAGGTTACACTAAGCAACTGGCTGTGGGCACTGCCTTGTCCCCCGACCTGAGCCGGACTCACCGTGCCCTTCTCAGCATTCTCACACACTGTGGGCTCGTAGGGCTTGGCAAACTTTGGGGGGTTGTCATTCACATCCAGAATTTCGATGTGGACCTGCACAATGGATTCTTTGCCCGTGGGCTTCCCTGCAGGGGGAAAGGACTTGTCATTGCAACAGGCTCAGCTGATGTGTGGAGGGGAACTCCCGGAGGGGGTGCCCTTGTCACAGGAAGAGGGGGCGATGGAAGACAGGCCAGGGAGGGCATTCTGGATGAAATGAGTGGAAGGGGTAGGGGGGTCAAGCTTCATGCACAAGGATGCTTACTGAAGAATTGCTTGTAAGAATGAAAAGGTAATCTCAGTGAATTTAAAAAGATTTTAGTAACATTGAGTTAAGTAATCACCAAACGAATCTAAGGATTTAATTAAGTGATTAAATTAATTTAAACAAGTATAATTTATTAAATTAAATTACTTAGTTGCAAAATGATTTAAAAGGCAAACAATGTAAGGGAGATTGTGTCAATACATTATATCACTTCCAAAGAATGAAATAGGTGGCCGTTTATAATGCCCCTGTAAATGATATTTTAAAAATGTAACTTAAAAAATGGTGGGTTAGTACCACGAGAAAATGGTTCTGAAATAAGGTTAAGTAAAAATGCAGGATAAGATTTTATATAAATATTATAAACTTCTGTAAAAGTATGTATAGTAGAAGGACCATAGGAGGTACACTAAAGTGCAAACAGTAGTTGTCTCTGGATGCTAGGATTATGAGGGGATCCTTTTCTTCTCCTAGCTTGTATTTTCTATATTTCAAAAGAAACAACCAATAACTTTTAAAATTTAAGTTATATTCAAAGTTTAAAAACGGCATGACTGTAAATAGATGGGGAAGAAAGGGCTAAGGATCTGAAAAACACAGGAGTCCATCACAGTTGGCCTGGCTGTCATATTGGGGATGTGGGGCGGGGGCAAGTCTCGCTTTCTCCCCCTCTCCGGGGTAGTCTCCTGGGGGAGACGGGAATGTTGGTCTTTCTTCGGCAAGACAGTGCTGACTTTCTCATAGAGGCAAAGGGTGCGAACTCCAACACTTGCCTTTTCCTTGGGCAATTGTTACACTCATTTCTGGAGAACCTAACCATCTTGGAGTTAGAACCCGCTGCAGATTTTGAATTCAACCCCTAACTGGGCCATAAAGAGCCCCCCAAATAGCCTTTTCCAGAATCCACGATGATGAGAATCATGTGGCACTTGTCCAATGCATGTTTCTTGGCCCCGTTTCTGGCTCACTGGACCTGAACCTCCAGGGAGGGGTCTGGACACCTGTTAAGAGGTGCCCTAGGTGATTTGTGTCACGGGGACAGTGCTTCGTCCTGGGCATGGGTTTCTGATTCAGTCTGAGTTTGGGCCTGGCACGTGGCCCTTCTAACAAGGTCTCAGGAGGTATGGGTACTGCTGGTCCATCCACACTTGGGGAGGAAGGCTGTCGAGCATCCCAGCCAAATGGTGCTTCCGTAGGAGCTTAGCATACCGCCAGAGACCCACCGTGACACCTAATGCCAATTGTGAACAGGAAGGAAAGGAGAAAAGCCCGATGCCCTGGCCGATGGCGTTACTCACCTCTGGAATCCAGTTCCTTGGCCTCCACAGTCAGGTTGTACCAGGGAGTGACTTCTCTGTCCACTTCTTTCTCATTGTAAATATTCCCCTGCTTGTTTATTTGGAAGAAGTGGCCCTTGTCGCTGGTCCTGCGGATGAAGTATCTGCCCGGGGGAGAGAGAGTCATGGCTTTCTATTGCTCTTTGCTGAGTTCACATCCCTAGTACGACAGACAAGGCCCTTCAGGGTCTGTCCCTTGCATCCTCCTCCAATCCTCTTGGCACCCTACCACCCAGAGGGGTCCGGAGAAGCGAGATGATCGCTTTGAGCTTAGCGATGTTGTCATCTCCGATGTGAGGGTGGTGCCTGAGACTCCATCAGCAGTGCTCAGAGCTGAGGCCGGTGGCACTCAGCTTCCTTAAGAAGACAATAGCCCTGACTGGTTTGGCTCAGTGGAAAGAGCGTCGGCCTGCGGACTGAAAGGTCCCAGGTTCGATTCCGGTCAAGGGCATGTACCTTGGTTGCAGGCACATCCCCAGTAGTGGGTGTGCAGGAGGCAGCTGATCGATGTTTCTCTCTCATCGATGTTTCTAACTCTCTCTCCCTCTCCCTTCCTCTCTGTAAAAAAATCAATAAAATACATTAAAAAAAAAGATGACGATACATAGAAACATAAACTTCCCCGACATTGATATGTAAACATCATTAGAATTCCGATGTGTTTTTAAAAACTGGGTAAAGAATTTAAACATTCACAAGAAAGACTGTTTTAGAGTGCATAAAAAGTACGTAAAGTAAAAAGCAGGGAGGGGGGCTTACCCTCCACAGACCACGTTTCAGTGTAAAGCTGCTGCAGTAAGACAGAATGGCTCTGCCAGAGAATAGTACAATAGAGGATTCGGAAATAGATTGGGATACAGACAGGAACCCGGTATGTAAAGAGGGTCAGAAAACAAGGAGTTACTTCTGTGGTGCTGGTACAGTTGGCTAATCCTCTGGAATGACATGGGATTGGATTCAATTCAGACTCACTATCAATGTTAAGTGGCTCTGGAAAGTTCAAGTTAAAACTATATTTTTTGTCCCAGAGGGTAGAAGAGAGGAGTTTGGTGGAGACAGAAGAACAAGTAGTGATGAAATGGGCGTGATAGGATAAAAAAAAAAAAAAAATTAAAACAATAAAAACCCCCAAACCGGACCAGCAAATAACAACCGATCTGCCGTTAACGTATCTCGCCGTTTGCCAGGAAGAAAGGCGTGGTGGGACCACGTCAAACACGACTTTGGTGAACGAACAGGCGTTACCGGGAGTGGGGGCTGCTGGCGCTTCCTTATCCATCTGTCATTTCCCTGTGAAAGGAGCACCTTTCCCTCTTGGGCTTGGGAAGACAGATGTAATAAAGCATGCTGAGCCGAAACCAGTTTGGCTCAGTGGTAGAGTGTCGGTCTGCGGACTGAAAGGTCCCGGGTTCGATTCCGGTCAAGGGCATGTACATTGGTTGCGGGCACATCCCCGGTAGGGGATGTGCGAGAGGCAGCTGGTAGATGTTTCTCTCTCATTGATGTTTCTAGCTCTCTATCTCTCTCCCTTCCTCTCTGTGAAAAATCAATAAAATATATTAAAAAAAAAATAAAATAAAGCATGCTGAGCGGAGAGGATGTCCATGGGCTGTCTAGCTGGTTGCCCTCTTGACCCCCTGGTCTCCCTCGATGGGGCCTGGGGGAACAAGGGTCCCAAGAACAGCCCCTTCGAGGCCGAGCCGCCCCGTGGGCCAGGGCTGTGCGGGGCGGTGCTGCGGCAGGACACGCTCCAGGAGGGTGGGAGAGAGGGCCACGTGGGCCAGTGGGCAGCGTGCCTGCTCGTCCCGTGTCTGCCGTCTCCCACGTACGCGCCGGGAGAGGTGTTCCCTTTGGGCCCGGGCCCGGTCCGGCAGCCGGAAGGACCTCCGGGCCAGGATGGTCACGCCCACCCCGTGCTCACCCCCTCCTTACCCGATGGTCCTCCGCGCGGCGTCGGGGTCCATGGCCATCACCGAGCCGATGAGCGGCTTCTTCAGGTTCTCCTGCAGCTGGAAGTGGTAGAAGGGCTGCTGGAAGACGGGCGGCTCGTCCACGTCCGTGACCCGGATGGTGACACGGGCCTTGCTTTTGGGGGAGACGCTGCTTGAGTAGCGGAGGTTGATGGTCGGGTCCGTGGCCTCGATGGTGAAGGCGTATTGCTGGATGCGCTCGTAGTCCAGGGGCTGTGGGCGGGGAGAGGGTGGGGAGCCCCTGGTCAGAGTCGAGCGCCTGGCGTGTGATCTGGCCAGCAGTCCTGCGAGGTAGCTCTGGGATGATACCCATTTTACAGATGAGGGGACTGAGGCCTGGAGAAGTGATATTTCCAAGGCCATCAAGAGAGTAGCTGGGGCCCTGGCCGGTTTGGCTCAGTGGATAGAGAGAGGGTCTGCCTGTGGACGGAGGGGTCCCGGGTTCGATTCTGGTCGTGGGCATGTGCCTTGGTTGCGGGCACATCCCCAGTAGGGGGTGTGTGTGCAGGAAGCAGCTAAGTCGATGCTTCTCTCTCATTGATGTTTCTAGCTCTCTATCCCTCTCCTTTTCTCTCTGTAAAAAATCAATTAAAAAATATATATCCTCAGGGTTGGCTTCAGTACTGGGGACACACAGGGACCAGCCCCAGTCCTGCTCTCGAGGGGATCAAAGACCAGTGGTGCTAGCCACAGCTGCTTAAGGACGAGTCTTTTCTTATGTTTTTGCTCAAGAATCTTCTCCTGCCCTTGCCTGCTTCGTCCTCTCCTCCTCACCCCTCCAGAAGCCGACTCCTCTTCCTCCTTTCCTCGTGTCACTGCTCCTGGGCCTTCCTGGGGTCACCGCCCAAGTAAGCTGTTTACCCCCAATCCTTGCCTCTCGGTCTGCTTCAGGCATAACCCAGCCTAAGGCACCGGTCCTTGGCTCCTCGCTACACCACCCAGGCTGACCCACAGTGCATCTCCCATGGCCTCTGACCTGGTAGCCACCCTGGGCGAGGTCTGGGGATGCTGGCAGCCCCCAACCCCACATCTGTCCCCATCCCCCGGCCTGCAAACCTTGGTGGGCTTGATGATGCCCTCGTTGTGGGCGGGGTCCGTCTGGATGGTGAAGGTGTCCCTGAACTCGCCCTGCACGATGCTGTACTTGGTCATCCGGTTCTGGGGTTCGTCTGGGTCCTCAACGAACAGAGAGCCCAGCGGGCTGCCCACACGGATGTCCTCGGGCACCGTAAAGACGTAGTCGGCTGGTGCAAATAGGGCGCCCCAGAGGGCACTGGGTTAATGAGATCCACAAGGCAGTTGCCCCTCCTATTGCCCCAATATATTCTGACGTGGGAAATGGGCATGGGAAGATAATAATAATCCTACATAACAACAGCCTAACATGCTAAGTGTCTGACCATTAGACCAGTCGTTATGATGTGCACTGACCATCAGGGGGCAGGCACTCCAACCAGTAGGTTAGCTTGCTGTTGGGGCCCAGCCAATTGGGACTGGGTTAGATGGGTGGGACATGCCCTGAAGCCCTCCCACGTTCCCTCAGCCTGGCCTGCACCCTCTGGCAATCTGGGACTCCTCAGGGGATGTCAGAGAGCCAGTTTCAGCCTGATCCCCACAGGCCAGGCCAAGGGACCCCATCAGTGCACAAATCCTTGCACTGGGCCTCTAGTTAATAAGAATAATGCCACTGAAATGTTCAGTCTCGAGGCAAAATAGTTCTCCATCCGTCCATCCATCCACCCACCCATCCAACCAGCTATTAAGCACCTACTGTAAGCCAGGCACTTTGCTAGGGGAGTTATGCATTGACAAGAGATGCAAGGAGACAAGTCCCACCTTCCGGGAGCTTCAGCCACGCACAGCGAGGCCACTTCAGGAAAACTAGCCTGTCCTTAGGGAGGCCGAGCCTCTGACTGTGCCTCAGTATCAGAGGGTTCATGTGAAGAGTCATCACCTTCCTCCTCAAACACCCTCCTCCCCCCTGCCCCAGGGCATGTGAAAAGCTCTGGTCAGACATTTTTGGGGAGAATCAGTCTGTGGCTGGGCTCAGTGCTCTGAGTCAGGGGGCAATGTGTGCAGGGATGGGGAGCAGGGCCCCTCTCTTCGCCCGAGTGACTTCCCTGAGCCCTAGGCCCACCTTGGGGTGCGGTGAGGGGTCGGGCCCCAGGTCACCGAGTCTGGAGCATCCCACCCCCTGCCCCCTGCCCCGCCCAGGCCCCCGGGGAGGGGCTCACTCTGGGTGAAGATGGGGAAGTTGTCGTTGATGTCCTCCAGCTTGATGAGCACCGTGGTCGTGCCCGAGTCCCCGCGGAGGCCCTGGGCGTCCTGGGCTTCCACCACGATCTCGTACCGGGCCTGCACCTCCCGGTCCAGGGTGCTGACTTTCGTGAAGACGAGACCTGCAGGAAGTGTCCCAGCGGGAGCCACGTTACCTGGGGAGCTCGGAGAAAATGCCGGTGCCCGGGCCCTCTCCAGAGGGCACCTGACCGTAGAGCGCCAGGTCATTCTAGTGTGCAGCCAGGGCTGGGGGACACGGGCCAGCCACCCCTGCCTCCACCCCTGCACTGCGAGGCCAGCGCTCCCACACAGTTAGCTGCCGGGAGCACTGTGCTGAGAAAGAGCGTGAGGCCCCCCCAGGCTCAGCGTGGAGGAGGGCTGTGATGGATCCGTGTGCCCACCCTGGCGCCCCATGGGGTGTGGTGTGTCTGCTGTGTATTTGCCATCCCTTCAAGCCTATCTTGCTCCGAAGATTCAGTCCTTACAGTTTTTTTTTTTCTGTTTTTTTTTTGTGTGTGTGTGTGTGTTTTTTAAATCCTCACCTGAGGATGCATTTTACATTGATTCCCAGAGAGAATGGAAGGGAGGGAGGTGAGGGGAGAGAGAGAGAGAAACATCAACAGGAGAGAGACACATCGATTGGCTGCCCCCCGCATGCGCCTCTACTGGGGCTGGGAAACCTGCAACCAAGGTACGTGCCCTTGACCGGGAATCAAACCCACAGCCCTTCGGTTCTAACCACTGAGCAACTGGCCAGGCAGTCCTTACAGTTCTTAAAGCCACACTGAGTGTATGATTACAATGGGCCATGTGCTCTCTATATCTTATATCAAATTCAAACTTCACAGCTACCATGCAGGATGGGTAGAAGCATCCCATTTTGGGGTGCGGGAACTGGGGCTTGCAGAGGTGAGTGGCCTTCCCCGAGGTCCTTAGAGAAGGCGAGTGGGAGAGCTGGGCCTGGGAGCCAGGTCTGTCTGCACCTGCACCCAGAGCTGTAACCAGCGTCCACTCCTGCCTCCCATGTCCACGTTTGGGCCTGATTTGGTTCCCTGGCCTGGAGTCCATGTCTCGGGGTACCCTGTCTGCTTCCTTCTGCCCTCACTAGCTACCTTGTCTTAACATGGGATACCAGCCACCTTCTTAGCACAGTGTGGCTCAGTGGTTGGCGACCCCTGCCAGATTTGGCTTCCTTTAGCACCCACACCTGGAATATTACCCCGTCCCCCCTCCCCAGACACAGAAGGGTCAGTGTCACTGACCAGAGTCAGAAATGCCAAAATATTCGTCTCCTTTCAGGATGTGGTACATGACGGTGGTGTGCTCTGCCACGGTGGGGTCATCCGCATCCACCGCGGTCAGCTGGAACACGGAGGTCCCTGCGGAGCGAGAATCCAGGGGTTTGCCACCCTATTCCCAGATGGGTGTCCCCTGAGCCCACCTCCCCCAGGGCCCCAGGGCGAAAAGAGGAGCCTGCAATGGGGGCGAAGTGCTGGCGGCAGGGGAGGCCCAGCCTGACCGGCCTGGGCGGGGCAGAGGGCAGGTGGCTTCCGTTTCCGGGGGAAGTGAGGGAGGGGCACGTGGTTGGGTCACGAGGAGAAGCCTAGGAGGGTGAGGGGATGCCGCTCTCCTGCCCCGGAAGGTGAAACGGGAATGGGAAGAGGCCCCGGCAGGGGTGGGGGTTGCAGCTTGAATACCAGGATCCCCTCCCTCTACTTCATAGGAAGGTCTGGTCCCAGGGCCGTGGCCGGCCCCTGACTAAGGGGTGGGGGGAGCGAACCCTTTCCAGGCCCCTCCTGGGAGCTTAGGGTGGAGCGGGATGAACAGTAATCTCTGGAGGCCTGTGGTCCAGGCTGGTGACACACCTTGAGGTGAGGGCCCCGTCCTCCCCCCGCTCCTCCTGCACGGATCCCAGAGCTGGCATTGTTCATGTGCAGAAGCTACGCTCTTGTATCAGTCCTCAGGGTCAGAGAGTGGGTGGGGTTTGCTCTGAAAAGCAATCAGACCTGTGTGCCTCTGATGGTGAAGGCTCAGTCCAGGATCAGGATCAGTCTATGGCTAGGGCTAGGGTCAGGGCTCAGCCTGCGATCAGGATCAGGGCTCAGTCTATGACTAAGGTCAGGGCTCAGTCTATGGCTAGGGTCAGGGTTTAGTTTGTGATCAGGATCAGGGCTCAGTCTATGGCTAGGGTCAGGGTTTAGTTTGTGAGCAGGATCAGGGCTCAGTCTATGACTAGGGTCAGGGTTTAGTTTGTGAGCAGAATCAGGGCTCAGTCTATGGCTAGGGTCAGGGTTTAGTTTGTGATCAGGATCAGGGCTCAGTCTATGGCTAGGGTCAGGGCTCAGCCTACGATCAGGATCAGGGCTCAGTCTGTGACTAGGGTCATTGCAATCACTGCCCTAAACTCACGGAACCCTGGCCTCAGGCATTGAAGGTGTTGATGCAGAGGCGCCTTCAGGAGGAGGAGGAGGAGAGAGGGACAGACAGCACATACCCATCGCTGACATCTCGGTCACGGACGCGTTGTAAAACTGGTGCGTGAACACGGGCCAGTTGTCGTTCACGTCGTACACTTTGATGACGAAGTTGGACGGGGGCTCCAGCTCCTTGTTGGTGTTCTTGTCCACGATGAGGGCGGTGAGGTGGTACTGGGAGGTCTTCTCCCGGTCCAGCCTCTCAAAGGCGAACACGTCCCCCGTGACCTCGTTGACCCTGAAGATCTTGTCGGCCGCCTCTCCTCTCAGCACGTACTTGGTGTTCTTGCGGTTCTCACTCGATATGATCTAGGAGAGAAGAGGTGCTCTGGGTGGGCATGGGCAGCGGTGGCTGTGGGGTGTGCGCTCAGGGAGAGGGGCTGTAGGTGGTGGGCTGGGTGGGCTGGGCCTACCCCCATCATCCCGCACCATCCCCATTGGCCCACAGCCCCTCCCCCTGGGTGGGCTGATGGGGGGTGGGCAGTGGCCTGAAGGAGGGGCCATGGGTGGTTAACAGGCTGGTCCTGCCTCTGATCAAGTGTGTGTGTGTGTGTGTGTGTGTGTGTGTGTGTGTGTGTGGTGGGGGAGCAATCTGGTGCAGAGCTGGCTGGGGGGAGGGGCCACAGGTGGTTGGCTGGTGGCCCTGCTCCTGATGGGGTAGAGGGGACTGATCTGGGGTGGGGCTGGGTAGTGGAGGGGGTGGTAGGGGGAAGGGCTACAGGAGGTTGTCTGCCAGCCCCGCCCTCTGATCTGTCCAGTTTGCTGTCCTCAGTGGGCGTCTTGGTGACTGACCGGTGGTTCTGGTCGTTATGGGTTCCGGTTGCCGGCTTTCTATACATACAGATAACTGGAAGTTTGTACCTCCGAGTCCCCTTCACCCTTTCCATTCATTCCTCCACCGCCCTCCCCTTGGGCAGCCGTCAGTTTGTTCTGTGTCTATGAGCGTTTCTTCTGGCTTGGTTAGACTGGTGTTTTAGATTGTACGTGTAAGGGAAATAACATGGTATTTGTCTCTCTCTGACTCATTTCGCTTGGCATACTGGCCTCAGGGTCCTTACGTGTTGTTGCAAATGGCAAGATTTCCTTCTTTTTTATTGCTGACTAATGTTCCATTGTATACACGTGCCACCTCTTCTTTATCCATTCATCTTTGGGTGGATATGTGGGTTGCTTCTGTATTATGGCTATTGCAAATACTGCTGCATGAGCATAGGGGTGTGCGTTATTTTCAAATGGGTGTTTTTGTTTTCTTTGGATAACACTGAGAAGTGGAATTGCAGGGTCATGTGGTAGTTCTATTTTTAATTTTTTGAGGAACCGCCGTACTCTTTTCCATAGTGGCTGCGTCAGTTTATATTCCCACCAACAACAGTGCACGGGGTTCCCTTTTCTCCACATCTTCCCCAACATGGTTACTGTTGTCTTTGGATAATAGCCTTTCTGACGGTGTGAGAGGATATGTCATGGTGCTTTTAATTGGCACCTTCTTGATAGTGATGTTAAGCATCTTTTCATATGTCTGTTTTGCCAAGAAAGAGTTGGTCTCAAGACAGAAAAGGGAACATCAAGAAGGGTGTGGTCAGTCCTGGCTGGTGTGGCTCAGTGTTTAGAGTGTCGGCCTGTGCACCAAAGGGTCACAGGTTCGATTCCTGGTCAAAGGCACCTATTTTGGTTATGCTCCCCATCCCCAGTTGGTGCAAGGTTGAGAGGCAACTAATTGATGTGTCTCTCTCACCTCAATGTTTCTCTCTCTCTTTCCTTCCCTCCCTTCTACTCTCCCTCCCCCTCCCTTCCTTGCTCCTTCTCTCCCTTCTTCTATCTCTATGAAAAGCAATGGAGAACATATCCTTGGGTGAGGAAGGAAGGAAGGAAGGAAGGAAGGAAGGAAGGAAGGAAGGAAGGAAGAGGTTTAGCAACATGCAGTTATTGGACTTCTTGTGGGAGCAGCATCGAGAGGGTGGTGGGATGAGAAGCCATGTAACAGAGTGCAGAGAAGAGACTGCAAGGTGAGGACGTGGGGCCGGGAGTGAGGTGGGAGGGAGGGAGAACAGCAGGGCAGCAGCGGGAGGTGGTAGAGCTTCCTGGAGCAGGGCTGCGGTGTGCAGGGGCAGGCAGGGGGGTCCATGAGGAGGTCCTGTGCCCAGTGGCTGAGTCATCTGATGAACAGTGAGGCTTCGTCACCGGTGCCTGAAGGGATGGTCGGGGGCCCTGTATGAGTCACTCAGGGTTAGGATACAACTCAGGGTTAGGATCCCTTCCAAACTTGGTTCTGAGCGGGTGTGCTAGGACCCACGTGGATAGGATGTGAGGAGGAGTGAGTCAGCTTTGATCTGTTCTAATAGAATTCTGCATAAGAGCTCATTTGAATACCCACTTCTGTTTTCTCTCCCTCCAGCAGAGCGTGCGCATGCTTCCTGCTCCCAGTTTCCTTTGTTATTAACAGTAGAGGCCCAGTGCCCGAATTCGTGCATGGGTGGGTCCCTCAGCCTGGCTGGTGTCAGGGCCAATCAGTGCCATCTCACTGGGGGGTAGGAGGGACCACAGAAGGTTGGCTGTGGGAGTACCCTGACGAACAGGTGGCAGCTCCTGTATTGAGGATCTGCCCCTGGTGGTCAGTATGCATCATAGCTGCTGGTTGATGTCTGGGTGTCTGGTCATAATTAAAGGACCGATGCTGTTACTTTCCATTGACCCAAGTACGCAGTTTATGCAGATTTTTAAAGTTTTTACAGAATGCCCTTTTTTGTTCTTGGATTCCACCAGGGTACTACATTACCCCCAGTCATCAGCTTTCTATAAAAGCTGGGCTGTGAGTGTTCCTCAGACTTTCAGTGATTCTGATGATGTCCCTGCCTATTTAGAGATGGCCTGATATAGGATGTCCTTCTGTTGGAATTTGTCTGGCATTTCCCCCATAATTAGACTGAGGGTATAGGTTGTGGGGAGCCCTCCTCTTTAAGCATTATTATTGTAACCCTGCCCAGTATGGCTCAGTTGGCTGAGCATCCAGAGATCACAGGTTCAATTCCCATCAGGGCACTTGCTTGGATTCCAGGCTCAATCCCCAGTAGGGGGCATGCAGGAGGCAGCTGATCCATGTTTCTTTCTCTCTCTTTCCTTTTTTTTCCCTTCTCTTTCTCTCTCTCTCTGTAAAATCAATAAAGACATATAAAAGAATCTGTTTACTTAAAATATTAAAAAAAAAAGATCAGTATATTTGGACGTAAGGTATTAATGCCCCAAGCCACGCTGATCCATATCTGTGGATTCAGAACTTGGCCCAGGCCTCACACCCATTGTCCAACCAGCCCTGTAAACAAAGGCGTGTGCTCTGGCCTGGATAAACAGGGACTTCCTTCCCTTAGATGACATCTTTGGGAGTCAGGGGGTGATCCTTGAGGGCCCTGTCCTTGTCTCTCCCATGTCCCCTCGCTTCTGTCCGGGGTGGGGACTGCATTCGGCTCCTCCGCCCCCCAGCCCAGTTCCAGGCGCCAAGTGAACGCTGATGACAGAGACGGCGGGCCTGACGCTCTTCCTGCCCCGGAGGGCTCTCGCGTGAGCCCGCCAAGGCTGCGGCGTCAGCGGCGTGGACACAGGTGCCCCCTGCTCGCTGCTGGTTCTCTCTGCCTCGCCCTGCAGCTCTCCTTGGAGCCGGCCACTCTCTCCGGTGGCTGATTCACAGCACAATGACCTCATTACACAGGACGTGGCTGGGTTGGTGATATTTCCCCCTGTGACACAGCGTTCGTGTCAGGAGCCAGGAACCTTCTGCCTTCCTGGGCCTGCGCTCTCCTAGGGCTCTGTCCTGGGCAAGCGTCTTTTCCCCTACAGTGGCCACACCGAGTGATTTCAACTTGCCAGTCCCTTTTGGGAGCCAGACTAGACCCTGGGCTCAGTCAGCTGGCTGCTGGTGGGGCTGTGGATGGGTTCCCCCAACTGCTGGGGCATTCCTGAGGGGAGGCCGGACTGTGCCCTCCTCCATCCAGGGTCCTCGCCAGTCCATTTCTCTATAACCCCAGGGCTCTTCCATCAGTGCTGTCTGCAGGGCTCTCTGCCTACTGTCTGCTGTCCCTCGAGGCTAGGCTGGGCAAACTGTGTTTTCTGTAAAAGGCCGGACAACACATATTCCCGGCTTTGTAGGTCATAGGGTCTTCATCACAGCAACTCCAACATGCCATCGTAGCATGAAAGCAGCCACGGCAACATGTCAGTCATGTGCCTGTCCCCATAAATCTGTATGTACAAAACCATGTGGTGGGCTGGTTCTGTCAGCCCCTGTTTTATTTTTATTTTATTTATATTTTTAAATATGTTTTATTGATTTTTTTTACAGAGAGGAAGGGAGAGGGACAGAGTTAGAAACATCAATGAGAGAGAGACATCAATCAGCTGCCTCCTGCACACCTCCTATTGGGGATGTGCCCGCAACCACAGTACATGCCCTTGACTGGAATTGAACCTGGGACCTTTCAGTCCGCAGGCCGACGCTCTATCCACTGAGCCAAACCGGTTTCGGCTGCCAGCCCCTGTTTTAGACCACGAGCTGCACAAGGATGGGGGCCATGCTCTCTTTGCCCACTGTGGTCTCCCCAGAGCCTCGCCCGTGCTTGGCACCATACTTCCTCTCATCAGCGCATTGATCTGGTACTTCTGTAGCCAACCATGTTTGGATTCCAAGAAACTGACAGTGAGATTTTATGCACTTGAAAGAAATGCTTTCCGCACTGAACACTCTCAGAATACCTAGTAATACCTAATAATCTGCCACTAGAGCTATTCTTCTGAGTTAGAACGGCTCTGCCATCAGGAACAACGTGACACAGGAAGGCAGTTCCCTGTCACTCTGAGTTCTAGGAAGGCGACTGGGGATGAGCACGCTTTAAAGAGGAAGGCAGTGGGGGTTGGAGCCCTGGAGGGCAGGTTTGTGTCAGTCAGGGATCTTGTGTGGGTGTGCTAGAATCTGGGGAGTGGTGGAGGGTGACAGAAAACTAGGGAGGGGTAGTCTGAGAGAAAGGTTTTTTGGAGAAAGTGCAGAGGCCTAGGCCAGGGTTGGCAAACTATGGCCTGGATAGTTAACTTGGTCACCAGCACAGTTTTGTAGAAGGCTGCTCAGGTTTTCTAACCCCTCAGATGGGAAAATTTTATGGCAGGCTTGGCTGCTTCTGCTCTAAGCCCTGAACTGGTCAGCTCAGCCTATGCCTGGGGTGGCCCTCCCACCAGTGATATTTGGTCCAGCGTTCACCACCATTCCCACCACAACCACATCACTAACAATACCTCACTCACCACTACCACCCTCACTCTCCTGGCCACTATTACTACCACAACCACCAACGTCCTCTTCCTCATTATCACCACCACCACCACCACCACCACCACCACCATGAATGACCTTCCTCTTTACTATCATGATCATCACCACCCCAACCACCACCACATCACTGCAATAATCACCTCCATGATCATCATGATCACCACCAACTTCCCCTTCATCATCACCAGTATCACCACCTCCACCACCTTCCTCTTCCCCATCCCTATCATTACCATCACCTTTACTACCATTACCATCACCATTACTACCACCAACATTGTCACCACCATTATCATCATTACCACTATCATCTTTCCCTTCATTATCTCAACCACCAACACCAATACTTCTACCACCCCCACTGTCTCTACCACCAGAACCATTACCCTCACAGCTGACATCCCCAACCCCCACCTCACCACCTGCTAGGAACAAATTCCAGCATGTAATAATTACAAATTTCACCAAAAGGTTGGTGAAGCTTGGGTGGCTCAACAAGGGTGAGCCATATATGTAGTTTACCTGTCGGAAACGGCTAAACGGCACTTCCCCCAAACCTGAATAGGATAATAGTTTGCTGCTAGACAGCTCAGGGCATTTTATTGCCTCCTGTTGGCCAAACACCTGAACAGCTGAAGGCCATTCCCCAAACTGGCAATGCTTCTGTAAAAATATTCTTTGATACCCTACCCTTTGAAGTGTATTATCTCCACCTTGCCTTAGGACAAACTGTGTTAAATAAAAGCAGGGTCCTGAGTCGAGGAAGGAATCTTCAGTTCCTTTAGCTGAAGCTCTTCTGATCCCCAAGGCCTTTCAAATTTATCTTTAGTCTTTGGACTCTTTAATCATCTACGCACAGCCCCTTTCTCCAGAACGCTGAACCCTCCGTAAGGCCGGGAACAGAACCCTGGCAAGCACCACCACCCTCACTGTGATCCACTTGCCACCGAGCCTCTCCTGCTCTGGGCCTGAGCCTTACCTTGCCCACGTGATGGGGCAGTGAGCTGTTTTTCTCTTCCTGAATGTGCATCTGGTTCCAAATCCAGTGTCTCTTCTGGCGCTGGAGGGTGGGTAGCCTGCTGGGAGTGTCCCGTTGGGCAGGGTGAGTGCCCGTGGCAGCTGCCATCAGCAGGCCCAGACAGGTGCCCACTGTGGCCAGCAGTACCAGGGGCAAATGCATCTTCCCAGGAGGCACAGATCTGGGGAAAGAGAGGAGAGGCCATCAGGGCACATGGGTCTCTACTCCAGGGAATGAGCAGCTCCCAGGGATACCCGAACTCCCCTGATGTGTTCACTCCTCCATCCTCTCCCCTCTGCTGATGCCAGCAGAACCGGGCTCTGTTCCCGCCCCAAGGAGCCCCAGGTCTGGGAGGGGGAGATAGACACAGAAACAATTCCTGCTTAAACGTCACACGTGCTGGTGTGGCAGCAAGCGCAGGCCACAGGCAGGCCCAGAGGAGGGCTGTCGGGACGGTTTCCTGGGGGAGAGGGTGATGCTGATGCTGACAGCTGCTCCCTAAGCCCCATGCAGTGGGCACCCCGTTACCCTCTCTCTACACCGAGGAAATCAACACACAAAGAAGTTGGAGCCAGTAGTGGGGCTGACAGTGGAACCCAGTTCCAAGCACTTTGTATTATCTCATTTAATCCTCCCTAGAACCTTCGAGGTCGGCATAATTTTAACCCTCATGTTCTAGATGAGCAGAGGCATGGAGAGGTTTAGTAACATTTCTGAGATCCCTCGGAGGGTAAGCAGCAGAGTCAGGATGTGAACCCAAAGGTTCATGCTTTTTCTTTTTGCTTTCTTTTTTTTTAATTTGTTTACTTTTCAATGAACAGTTGACCTACAATGTTATATTAGTTTCAGGTTAACAGTTGATGTGCAATGTTATATTAGTTTCAGGTGCACAACCCGGTGATTAGACGTCTATATAACTTATGAAGTGGCCATCCGATAAAACTACTACCCATCTGGCACCGCATGTAGTAATTATAATATTATCAGCTGTACTCCCTGTGCTATACCTCACATCCCCAGCCTGTTCTGTAACCGCCTATTTATCTCAAGAAGCAAAGAAAGATCCAGCAATTCCACCTGTGGGTATTTGAAGAAACCCAGAACACAAAATAAAAAAGACAGATACATCCATATGTTCCCTGCAGCATTATTTACAACAGCCGAGACATGGGAACAGCCCAAGTGTCCAGCAGATGATGGGATAAAGAAGAAGTGGTGCATATATACAGTGGAATATGACTCGGCCATAAAAAAAAAGAATAAAATCTTGCCATTTGCAGCAACACGAATGGAACTGGAGGGTACTGTGCAGAGTGAAATAAGTCAGACAGGGAAAGACAGTCGCCGTATGATGTCCCTTATGTGTGGAATCCAAAAAGCAAAATAAACAAGCAGAACAGAAACAGACTCAGAGATAGAGAGTATGTTGACAGTTGACGACAGACGAAGGGAGTTTGAGGGATGAGTTGAAAAGGGGGAGGGAGAGGTGACAGTCTGGCTTCATTGTTTTCAGGGCCCAGTGCAAAATTTCAATGTGGGGTTCAAAAGTTATTAAGAATTTCAAGACGAAGGTGGGAGGACAGGAAACCAAGCATAGAGGCTTTTAAAATGCAGGGCTCCTGCCGTTGCTCGGATTGGATGCCCTTGAAGACAGCCCTCGGATCGGCCTGTACTGGGATCTGGGGTCACCCATCTGTGGGGGCCTGGCTTTATCCAGAAGTCCGGGAAGAGGGGTTTCCCCACTGCGCCGTGGCGGGTGGAGGCTCTGACCTTGGCCATCATTGACCCCATCGGTCTTGCCTGCTGGGTCCCCCTGTCACTGACCTGCATCTCCTGGGATGGTTCGGGGCAAGACGGCGGGCGGATAGTCGTGGGACCAGGGCTCCTGCCCAGAGAAACGCGGGCTTGCGAGGCGCTGGCCAGGAGGCCTCCTCCAGGGCTGTCCCCTGCAGCGGTCTAGGGGAGAGGCTGGACTCCGCACATCCCAGGAGATGTCCAAACTCCAGTGACATTTCCCCTGAGACACTGGCGCCTCTGGGACTGCTGACCTTAGCACCCAAAGCCCCCACCCGACGCCCAAGCCACTGGCCTATGAGGAAGTGGCTGCTGGGGTCGGGGTGGGGCAGAGCGGGCCGCAGAATGCAAGTGCCACGTGCCCAGGGGGAGGCCCGCCTGCCTCCGTGGGTCTCACGTCTCACTCTCACATTTCTCAGTCACAAAGGAGGCGGGTGACGTGGGCGAGGCCAGGTGCCCTTTGATGCAGGATTTGGAAAGGGCAGCCATTCCAGGCAGGAGGCAGGCAGTGAGCAGGGACGAGGGGCAGGGGGGAGTCCTGGCCAGGAAGCTGGTCCTGACTCAGGGTGGGCAGCGGGCATGACCCCTGTCCCACCCTCTCCCCTGGACACAGGCCTGGCGGGTCATTTCCTTCTTTGCCTGGGAAGGAACCATAAGTCTTGGTTCTTTCTTCCTCCCTCAAGTGAGAAGTGACTCAAAAGAGAAAAAGTCAAGCAAACAGAATTGAAAGTGAGAAACGAGGAGCGGTTTCAGGCCTCTGAGCAGGACGTTGCTGGGTGTCGAGCCCCCTGGGGCGCGGCAGTGAGCTAGACGGACAGGAGCCGCCCTGGGAGCACACCCTGTAGTGGGAGCACCTGGAAAGTGAGTGAATGAGGAAACCCTCGGCTGGGGATGAGAGGTGCCGGGGACCACCGTGGAGGGTGCAGCAGAGGGGACAGCGGCTGAGCCCGAGCGGCCAGGGACAGACTCAGAGAGATGAGGACACTTAAGACAACGTCCGAGTGTCAGCCCCAGGAATTCAGGGACGTAAGGAAGTCCTGTGCAGAAGGACCAGCAAGTACAAAGGCCCTGAGGTAGAAAAGCAGATCGTGTGTTTCAAAAGAAGGCCCCTGGGCCCTAGCCGGTCTTGCTCAGTGGATAGAGCGTCGGCCTGTGGCACGTACCTCGGTTGCAGGCTCCTCCCTGACCTGGACCCAGGTTGGGGCACATGCAGGAGGCAACCAGTCAATGTGTTTCTCTCACATTGATATTTCTCTATATCTTTCCCTCTCTCTTCCACTCTTTCTAAAAATCAATGGAAAAATATCCCCAGGGCAGGATTAAAAAAAAAAAAAAAAAAAAAGGCCCTGGGTCAGCTAGCAAGGAACAGTGGGGAAGGTTGGGATGCAAGAGGAGGCGGCCAGGCCTGTGTCCGGTCCCTCCCCCAAAGATGTCCGCACCCTCATCCCCAGAACCTATACCTGAGAGCAGGGCTTTCCGCTGATGGGATTAAGTTAAGGATCTGGAGACAGAGAGATTGTGCTGGATGGTGTGCGTGGACCCCTGAAGGAGGGGAAAGAATCGGGCCATGGAGATGCGACCACAGAAACGGGCCAGAATGCCGTGGGCCTCCGGCGGTGTGGGCACCTCCAGAAGCCGGGCAGGACAGTGCCTGGATCCTCCCGGGAGCCGCCAGAAGGACCGCAGCCCCGACGTTAGCCCACGAGACCCCTTTCAGACGTCCCATCCCGGAATTATAATTAACAAACAAGTGAACGTGTGTGTGTGTGTGTGTGTGTGTGTGTGTGTGTGTGAGGCCAGCACGTTTGGGGCGCTCTGTTACAGGTTGTGCAGTTGGCCATGGGGGGTGGGGCTGGCTGAGTGAGGGGAGATGAGCGGGGAGGCAGCCACTGGTGCAAGTGAGAGTCGGTGATGTCTCAGACCAGGTTTAGGAGGGCACGGCCACTGGGTATGTTTGTTTTGTTTTGTTAATTCTCACCCAAGGATATTTCCCCCCCCCCCCCCATTTATTTATTTGTGGAAGGAGGGGTAGAGACAGAGAGAAACATTGATGTGAGAGAGACACATCGATTGGTTGCTTCCCACACGTGCCCCGACAGGAGTCAGGGATTGAGCCTGCAGCCGAGGTACATGCCCTTGACCGGAATCAAGCGGTGACCCTTCCGTCCTCGGGCCGATGCTCTGACTAGCGGACTAGGCCTGAGACATTTGTGAGGTCGTTAGAGGGATTTGCTGTAGGGGTGAGGAATGGAAAGGGTCCAGGAAACTCCCAGTCTCTGGCCCGAACAGTTGGGGAGATCTGGGAAACTGGAGGGGTGTGTGTGTGTGTGTGTGTGGGGGGGGTGTCGGGGGCAGCACGTTTGGAGGGGAGGAGATGGAAATTGTCTGCATGATTCTGGGGGAGGGAGCAGGCCCAGAGCAGCTGGCGGAGGGTTGCAGTGTGTGGATGGCACTAACCTGCCCGACTGGCACAGGAAGGAGAGCAGGCGGATAGAGAAGGGAGTGGCCCGGGACAGGTGCCCCCTCTCCCTGAGTTCCCTCTTTGGTGAACTTTCCTTCAGAGTTGAGTCCAAATGTCCTCCTCTAGGGACTGCCCTTGGTCCCAGCCTCACAGCCCAGCCACTCGCCATTCCCGGATCTCGCCTCTCTGGGCTCCCACAGTGCAGGGCGACCTGGGACCATGGGCTCCGTGGACCACGGACCTCAGCGGCCCACCCCCGTTGTCACCATGGGACGGCACGCAAGACTCTCCACCTCTCTGAGCCTCAGTTTCATCATCTGAACAGAGGGAACACCCGCATGGCCTCTCCGGGTTGTTTCCAGGCGGAATTATAAAATATTGGCAACGTGGTCGGTAAGCAGTAACTGGCGAGGAAACGTACCCATGTGAATGCTCACACCTTCTGGCGCTGCCCACCCAGCACTCCCCGTTCTTTATTTAAAAAAAATGTATTTTATTGATTTTTCACAGGGAGGGAGGGAGAGAGATAGTTAGAAACATCAATGAGAGAGAAACATCAATCAGCTGCCTCCCGCACACCCCCTACTGGGGATGTGTCTGCAGCCAAGGTACATGCCCTTGACTACAATTGAACCCGGGACCCTTCAGTCCGCAGGCCGACGCTCTATCCACTGAGTCAAATTGGTTAGGACAGCACCCCCCATTCTTGTTCCCTCATGTGCAGGCCCTGACCTGCCAGATCCACTCTCCCTGTACCTCCGCTGACCTCTGCTCTGTGTGTGTGTGTGTGTGTGTGTGTGTGTGTGATGGATGGGGGAGGGGCTGGCCCCTGGGCCTCCTGCCCTGGCTTCTGGTTTTCAGCCAGTAGGAGCGCTAAGGATGGAAGGAGAGAAGCGAGGTGCTACCTCCTGCGGCTCTCTGTGCTGGCTCTGATTTTTTTCTGTGGCTGCATGTCTCCATGGTAACAGCCTCTGCCAGGCGCGCCCTCCACGGCTCAGTCCCTCACTGAGTTCTGGAGACAGCCTTCCCCCTGCTGTGTCTTTGGTCCTAGGTGGCTCTCTCTGTTGCTGGTCTCCATGTGCCTCAGTATCCCCCTTGTTCCCTGAGCCGACTGCCCACCTCTCAAAGTACCCCTGAAAACCTCTCTTAAAATTTTTTTTTTCTTTTTAAAAATATTTTTCTTCTCTTCAGAAGGGATGAGTAGAGACAGAGAGAGAAACATCGATGTGAGAAAGATACATCGATTGGTTACTTTCCAAAAGCGCCCTAGTCAGGACTGGGGATCAAGCCTGCAACTGAGGTATGTGCCCTTGACTGGAATTGAACCCACAACCCTTCAGGCTGAGGACCGATGCTCTAACCACTGAGAATAATAATAATAAACTGTTCTCCTTGCTGGGCTTTCCTAGGTACCATCTCCTTCAGATCTCACCCTATCCCCGGGGAGTAGGAATTCTCAGCCCATTTCACAGAGGAAGAAACTGAGGCTCCAGACAAACAACGCAGAAGCGGTGGATCGAAGACCCTCGCCTAGACCTTTTACTGAGTCCTGCGGCACCTAACCTCGCCGGGACCAGGGGGACTTTTCCAGGGAAATGCCACGTGCATGTGTGTCCTTTGCCTTTTGCGTTAGAAACGAGGCCATCACAGCGGTTCCCCGGGGAAGGATTTTACCAGCGACTGTTCCTCCCGCTCCTGCCGAGGGAGAAGAAGTCAGGTGGCGGGACTGACTGCACCCCCCTCCGGAAGCAGCGTTTCCCAGGGACCAAGCCCTGGCCTTGGCCTTGGCCACACGAGGCAGGCATGTCTCTCGGTTGCTCTCGCCGTTTCCAGAGAGAACAGGCGCAGCGGGGTGCGGGGTGGTGGGGTGTTTGGTTGTGATGGATACGCAGAAGGTTATAGATGCTGGAAGTGATTTCCATGCTCAGAAATTCCTAGTGAGCAGCCTGGGGACTTGCATCACAATTGCCTCGAGGGGAGAGAGGATGTGCGCTGCAGCTCAGATGTGGGTGCTGGGCGCGCAGAGGCCAGGTGTGTGTCCGTGTCTCTGTCACCAGGATCTGGGGCGATGCCCATCCCCGGAGCCCTGTGAGAGACGTTTGCAGGCAGCTCCTAATGGACTCCTGGGTGAGGGCGGGCCTTCGGTGCCCTGGGTCAGTCAACAAGCACTTATCCTGCACCAGCTGTGGCAGACACTGACACATACACACGCACACGCACACGCACACGCACACACACACGGAGCAAACGCATCCCAGTGGGGCAGATGGAGGCTACATTTGATAAAAATGATAGTTTCAAATGGAGATGGCCCTAGCCAGTTTGGCTCAGTGGCTAGAGTGTCGCCCTGCAGACAGAAGGGCCCCGGGTTCCAGTCAAGGGCACGTACCTGGGTTGCAGGCCCCTCCCTGGCCCGGGACCCTGGTTGGGACACGTGCAGGAGGCAACCGATCGATGTGTTTCTCTCACATCGATATTTCTCTCAGTCTTTCCCTCTCTCTTCTACTCTCTCTAAAAATCAATGGAGAAATATTCTCAGATGAGGATTTAAAAAAACCCCATGTGATATGTGCTTTGATGGAGGATGCAGGCCGCTGTGAGAGGGCAGAGCGGTGAGGCCTGGAGGGGTCTGAGTGCCGCAGTCCAGGGAGAGCCCTGCCTCTCTCTCTGCTGCTGTGGGGCCTCAGGCAAAACTCCCCTAGCTCCTTCTCTTTTAATGGCTCCCCACGTGCTCCTGGGGTTTGGCTTTGGAGGGGCTGCGAGACCTGTTTGGCTCTGTGCTCTTTAAAAGGAGGGACTAGGGGGTCACAGGGCACAGAGGGAGGGACTGGGGCTGCTCTGTAGCTAAATCCACCGAGGGAGCCCGGATCCAGCTGGGAGCCGCTCAGCAGGACGGCCTGGCAGGTGCCCCGGGTTGGTCTGCCCCTCACATCGGGCGGGCTCTGCTCCTTGACCTGACCAGGGCCCTGCTCAGAGCTGAGGGTTTAGGGACTAAGATTAGGCTTTGGTAGCTGTTGAATAGCTGAAGGTCCTTGGGGATAAGGTGGGGGAAGCCTTTAGGTCGGGGATACACTGCACCCTCAAATGTGGCTGCACAAGCCCTCATCCCTGTCCCCAGGGATCAGCCCACACCAGCTCCCGAGATCACTGCTGTCTGGTCTGGCCCCACATGCCCAGTGTCCGGTGAGGCCAGGCCTGGCAGCCGAGCCCAGCCCCAGGCCCAGCCCCAGGCCCAGCCCCATTCCTGGGAGGGACTGGACACTTAGTCCCAGGACAGCCTCCTGCAGACTCTGGGCTCTATTCTGAGGGCCCAGGTCAGGGCTGAGGGGCTGGGCCAGAGCACGCAGGAGGTGTGGCTTTGGGAGGGGGACTCACTGGCCCCCCACCCCAGCCCCCTGCTTCCTGTGTGGCCCTGGCAGCTCTTCCCCCCGCTCTCCCGCCCACCATGGTGCAGGGCAGAGGTTGGAGCCAGGGATCCCCAAGCTCCTCCAGGGACTCCCAAGTTGTCTGCTCAAGCCCCGGTGTTTATGGCTGGGCACCAGCAGCCGCTGACCTCGGAGGACGAGGGGCGAGGCCCGGGGAGCCTCGGGGATGGGGTGTGTGTCGGGGTGGGCCTGGGAAGCTAGGAGCTGCTCCCAGTGCCTTCTCTTGGGTTGTGGCTCAGCTGAGCCCAGGAACCTGCTCGTGTGGGTCTCAGGCCTGCTCCCCTCCCCTCAGGATTCTGCTGAGAGCTGAAGACACTGACCTCACTTCTCTGACCACACTGCTTAGAGCTGACCACACCGCTCCCCTGCTGACCTCACCGCTCCCCTGCTGACCACTGCCCCTGCTGGCCCCTCTCCCTGGCTCTCCAACTCCTGCAGGATGAATCTAACTCCGAGCCAGGGGTCAAACCCAGCAGGACGGCGTGTCCCCTGTCCGCCCCTCCAGCTGTCCTCTTCCCCACCCCCCCGCCATGAGGAGAGCAAGGCGGCTCTGGAACGCACAGGGCTCTTCCTCTCTCCAGCGGCTTTTTGCATAGGCTGTTCCCTCCTCCCAAATGCCCGTCCTTGCTGTGTCTCCTGAGTGAATGCTTTCCTTCTTTCCAGCCCCAGGCCGCTTCCTCTGACTGACGTCTGCACCTAGCTCAGCCGCGTGTCTCTGGCCAGGCAGGCCCGGTGTATCTCCACTTCATCTAACGTCCGGCTAACGTCACGGACCTTGACGTGTTAGTGTCCCCGCTGCTGCCTGCCTTCCCGCCTCCGCTGCCAGTTCTTGTCCTTGTTCTTGTCCCTGCGTCCTTCCTCCCCCCCAGGTTTCAGATCTGCACAGTTGCAGACAATACCTGGGGTGGTCAGAGCCGTGCGATGGTTGGTATAACTCAGAGAAGCTCCTCCCAGTCCTCACGTAGCCATGTGATGGCCATGATGTCGTGAGACGCACCAACGTTAAGATTCTGAGCCTTAGAGGACATGAAGATTATCCTTTTTATGGGTCCCCGATGACAACACACCTAGCACAGTTGGGCCGGCAAAACAGAGCTCATGGTTGCCTGCCACTCATCCATTCCTTGGAGAAATTACTAATCAATAACTGAACTTGAACTTGGCCCCTGAGTCCTCAATACGATCCCCCCCCCCCCCCAATCCGTACTCAAGGAGTGAGGATATTTTTTTCATTGATTTTTAGAGTGTGGAAGGGAAAGGGGGGGGGGAGAGAAAGAGAGAGAGAGAGAGAGAGAGAGAGAGAAACATCGATTGGTTGCCTCCCCCTCATGCCCTGACTGGGCGTGGGGATCAAACCTGCAACTGAGGCATGTGCCCTTTACTGGGAATTGAACCCGAGACCCTGGGGTCCTCGGGTTGATGCTCTGGCCACTGAGAAAACTGGCCAGACTCAATGTAATCTTTAAAGTAGATTCTACCAGTTCACCAGAACTAGTTTGTGGTTTGAAACACATTTGTGCCGAGATCCCTGGGCTCCAGGACCATCCGGCCTGTGCCCCTGTCTCCTAATGGGGCGTCTCCAGGCTTCCAGGAGGGGACCCCATCCTAGAGCCTGTGCGAGCCTCCTCTGGGCTTCCTGTCTTTGGCACCCTCGGGCCCTCGAGGGGGCGGCAGACAGAATGAATGCGCACCACCACTTGCTTGTTTGAACCTGCCCAGCCACTCCTGAGCTGAGTGGCCTGAGGCCCCTCCCTTACCCTTTCTGAGCTCTAGCTGCTTCATCAATAATAGCTGCCCCCCTAGTGAGGAGCATTGAATGAAGTCGTGGGTTGGAAACCCGGTATGCAGAAGGTGCTCAGTAAGTGTCCTGCCCCTCCTCTACTCTCTCCCTCCAGCCTAGAGGTTATGGACTCAACTGGCCAGCTCACACCTGATCTCCCTTGCTGGTTTTGCCCTGAGTCCTCATTTCCTATTTCCCTCTGTTCTTCTCCTGAAGGAAGTCTCCTTCATCCTCTGCCCTGCCTGGCCTCGTCCCCTGAGCCCTTCCTCCTCCCCCTCCTCCCCCCTCCCCCCTCCCCTCTCCCCCCTCTCCCCCTCCTCTTTCTCCTCCTCCTCTTTCTCCTTATACCTACACCTGCTAGGATCTGACTGTTATGTTGTGGCCCCTCATGGATAATCTGGAGGTCCCTGAATGAGTTTAGGGGTGTTTGGGTTCATTTTCTGTCCCAGGGAGAGGAGACAGAGGATCAGATTGTGGACCTAGTATCCAAGGGGTCTCCTACTCTTCCTCCAGGAAGCCTGCTATGATTTCTCCACCCAACATCATGTTGGACCTGGGTAGGTGGGCTTTTCAGAATCCAGCCAGAGGCCAAGCTCCTCAGGCCAGGACTTGTCTCCTAGGATATTCCTTCCATGGGGCTCCTGGCTCATCCTGGTCCCTGCTTCTATGGCTTCAACTGCAGGGCGCAACCCTCCCCAACTGCTCCCCTCTCCAGGCTGGACTATGGAGTGAGGTCAGAAGGAGCTGGCCTCACTCACATCCTGCTTCCCCCTCTTACTGTAACCTTGGACTGACCACTCAGCCTCTGTTGGCCCATCTGTCCAATGGGCATTCTTTTAGTAGCTCCAGGGCCGCCAAGGGGGTGCAGAAAAGTGACGGATGGAGCAGGCGTGGTCCGCACCGGTAAGGGCCCAGGCCCTCCCCCAGCTGGTGGCCACTGCGTCCACCTTGCGTCCCCCAGGCAGCGGCAGAGCTGTGCGTCATCTGACTCAGGACAGAATAAGCTCGGCCCCTCCAGCTTCCTGCCCCATGTCCGGCCCTTGTTCAGCAGCACAATCGCTCGGTCCGACTCCTGGGCGGGCAGGTTAACCCCTTCCAGGCCAGTGGATGGCTCCCCCGGCCCCTCACCACAGTGGGCAGGGCTGTCTGACCCCAGGTTCCCGGAGGTCACCTGCTGCCCTCTAGATCCTCTCGCCTTCACCTCCTCCCTCTCACCTGCTGGGGACCACTGGTCTCAGGGGCCAAAACCGTTATGACAGCCACAGCCCAGCCAGCTCAGGGGCAGCGGGCACATTCAGCTGCGATTTCTCGAGGATGCCCCACCAGGGCATCTCCTGCAGCCAGGCGTGCCCTTTGCCTCGGGCACCGGCTCACGGAGAGACCGTGTGCTTCGTTTCACGGCGGGGAAAGCTGAGACACGGAGACGAGAGAGCCTGGGCTTCGGGGGTACCAGATCCTGGTCCAACCCCCCCTCCCCCTCCCAGCTCTTACTTAACATCTTCAAATCTCAGTTTCCGCCTCTGAGAAGTGGGAAAGGCCGTCCTAACTCCTGGGGTGGCGGTTGGTAGTAAATAATGAGCCTCGTCTCCAGGGCCCAGCATGAATTGTAAAAAGACCCGTCCTCCCTGTCCAGACCAGCAAACTGAGGTTTGCGTCATTTCCCCAAAGTCCGGGGAAGTGAGTGGCAGAGCTGGGACCAGCACCCAGGACCGCGTCCCCGGGCTAGGCTACCCCGTCCCCCAGGGCCACTGCCTTCAGGCCCTTGGCCTCCCTGATATGTGAGAGCCGTGGGAATCTGGGTGCCAGGGGAGAAAGGGTGGGCCCCCACAGCTTCCACAGGCAGGGCCTCGGCTTGTCCCTTCTGAAAAAGGGGGCGCCGCGGGGCTGAGGCTCAGAGCTCCCCTTCCAGGGCCCCCCTCCCAGCACAGAGCCTGCGGGGCGGCCCCAGGTAACCCTCTCCCCTGGGGAAGGGGCATCCAGGGGGAGCCCGGGCCTGGGTGCCAGTCAGTGGCCTGCTTGGCACCCTGCCCTCTCTGAGCCCGCTGGCCAGGAGGGGAGTCACAAGCGGGAGGTCTACATGGGGAGAGCCTGGCCCTGAAGATGCCTGTGGGTACTCCCCAGCCCTGCACTGGGCCAGGGGGAGACCCCGACAGCAGCCATCCCGCATGAGGGCAAGAGGCACCTCTTCCCGTCCGGGGCAGGTGGCGATGGGCGGGCTGGGTCGGGGCTGGGAGCGCTCACTCACCGAGCCTCAGGCTGAGAGGTGTCTGTGTTCCGTCTGTCCCCGTCCGTCCGCCAATCCGCCCGTCCGGCTGAGCGCTGCGCAGCCCCGAGCAGCTCCCTGATGGAGAGGCGAGTGCGGCTGCCGCCCTTCAGGTTTTCCAGCTGGCCCCGTCCGCTTCCCCCCGGGGCTGGTTTCCTGTTATTGTTTCTCTGAGATGGGCAGGCCCCGAGGTGGGCGGCCACCGCCCCGTCCAGCCCCACGGAGGCTGAGCCCAGGCCTGCCTGGGACGCTCCGTTCACACCCCCAACCGCAGGCCTCAAATCTGTGGCCAGAAGCTCATCAGCCTTCTTGTGACCCCCCGAGAGCAGGTGTCATTTTGTGGCTCAGGACACAGAGCCAGCCGGGCGGGCGGCAGCAGAGCCAGAGACGCAGCTGGGGTCAGCCTGGGTCCCAGAGCCGGTTTGCCCAGTGCATGTCCCATGGGAGGGGGGTGGGGGGGGGGAGGGCAGACTCCGCAGGATCGGGGGAGGCCTCAGGGGCCCTGGGGGTGTGGTGGGTGGCAGAAGGGAAACAGACAGCAGCTCCTGGCTCTGGAGGCCCCGCCGGCCTCTCCCCGGTGGGGTGGGCATGGGCTCCCGCTCAGAGTGCCAGCCTGGCCTTGTGCGGGTTTAGGAACATCGGAGGGAGTCACGTGTCCCGGTTCTGCTTCTGACGTGACTGTGGGCCTGTTGTGTCCCCCTGAGCCTCAGTTTCCTCATCTGTAAAATGGGGATAACCAGAGCCTTTAACCCCACAGGGCTGTTGAGATCAACAAGATTCAAATTGCAGCTGGGAAGACAGGGCAGCGGAGGCGGGACCAGCGCTCCTGGGGGCAGGGGATGAGGGTGGGTGACTCAGATTCGTACGAAAGTCCATACCGGGAGCTTTTATGAACTACAGACCCCGGGGCCCGCCCCAGGCCGACTGGAATCTCCCCGGGCGGCAGTGGCAATCTGTTCTTTCAGCGGTAGCCCCTGTTTTTCCGTGGATGAATGACTGGGTGGGAAGTCCCCGAACTGGTTCCATCACCAGCTCGGCAGAGAGCGAGAGGGAGCGGGCGGGCCTTGCCCAGGGGCGCTCAGTAAGCGAGTGGACACTGGTTTGGAGATGGGGCATGGTGTGGGGGTATTTTTTGGGGGGTGGAGATAAAAGATTTCTCTGTTTAGGGCACAAGTGTCAAACACAAGGCCTGCGGGCCAAATTCGTCCCGCCAGGCCTTGCAATGTGGCCCGCATCGCGCTGTCATCACTGCACTCCGCTGCGTTTCCATCACAATGACAGTTTATGACTGTTCAGTAAACCATTCGGCCCGCGATTTAGGCTGGATTTTAGATTTTGGCCCCTTCTCTGATTGAGTAGGGCATGTTGAGTGGGAGGTGGCCCTTGGCAGTGGGAGATGGGTGGGTACAGCGGCCGGGAGATGAGGTTTGGAAGCTGGGAGCTCTGGCAGTGCCTGGAGCCGTGGCGGGGGGGTGCGCACAGAGTGGGAGGCTTGGGGCTCTGAGGTCTGGAGCTCCAGTGAAGAGCGCCCAGGGAAGGAGGGAAGCTGGGGACACCACGGGGGAGCAGGGGCGCCCGTTGGGTCAGCCTTGGGAAAGTGAGTGCGGATTTGGAAGACGGAGGCCATCAGTGATGGTGGCAGAGGAGGTAAATGGAAAGGAGTGGACAAGACGGGGGGGGGGGGGAGGGAGTGAAGTGAGGGGGGGTGAGGAAGTGGAGGCAGGTGTGGTCACGGCTCCTGCCCGAGACTTGCAGTGAATGGGGGCAGAGAGATGGGAGGCTCTCGGGTGTTTGTTTTGTAATCCCCACCTGAGGATATTTTCCCATTGATTTCTAGAGAGTGCAAGGAAGGGGGACAGACACACAGAGAGAAACATCCATGTGAGAGAGAAACAGCGATTGGTTGCCTCCCTCACGTGCCCCCAACCGGGGCTGGGCATTGAGCCTGCCACCGAGGTACATGTCCTTGACCGGAATCAAACCCGGGATCTTTTGCCAAAACCGGTTTGGCTCAGTGGATAGAGCGTCGGTCTGCGGACTGAAAGGTCCCAGGTTCGATTCCGGTCAAGGGCATGTACATTGGTTGTGGGCGCATCCCCGGTAGGGGGTGTGCAGGAGGCAGCTGATCGATGCTTCTTTTTCATCGATGTTTCTAACTCTCTATCCCTCTCCCTTCCTCTCTGTAAAAAAAAACCAAAAAAAATCAATAAAATATATTAAAAATAAACAACAACAACCCCCCAGGACCTTTTAGTCCTCAGGCTGATGCTCAATCCACTCAGCCAAACCGGTTAGGGCTGTTGTGTGTGAGTGTGAGTGTGTGTGTGTGTGTGTGTGTGTGAGTGTGTGTGTGAGTGTGTGTGTGTGTGTGTGTGTGTGAGTGTGTGTGAGTGTGAGTGTGTGTGTGTGTGAGTGTGAGTGTGTGAGAGAGTGTGTGTGTGTGTGAGAGTGTGAGTGTGTGAGAGTGTGTGTGTGTGTGTGTGAGTGTGTGTGTGTGAGTGTGAGTGTGTGTGTGTGTGTGGTGTGAGTGTGTGTGAGTGTGTGTGTGTGAGTGTGTGTGTGTGTGTGAGTGTGTGTGAGTGTGTGTGTGTGAGTGTGAGTGTGTGTGTGAGTGTGTGAGAGTGTGTGTGTGTGTGTGTGTGTGTGCGTGTGTGTGTGTGAGAGAGTGTGTGTGTGTGGGTGTGTGTGTGTGTGTGTGTGTGTGGTGTGTGTGTGTGTGTAGCTGTGTTTATGTGTTGGGGGGTTGCCCAGGGTCAGGGAAGCCAGGCGCTGCTGGAGGGAGAAGGGCGACCTGCTGTGGAGGAGGCGTCCTGAGGCGCGGGGCCTCCGAGTGGGATGGCTGTGTGTGGAATGAACAAACACAGCCTGGCTCTCCTCTTGGACAGCGTTAACCCTGCCTTCTCCTGCTGGACCGTGTGGGGGCGACCACAGAGGAGCAGTCAGTGCTCCAGCCCCCACCCCTGCCCGGCCAGCTGCCCGCCTCTGTGCTGTACGCGCCCACGGAGAGGGCGGGCCCCCTTCCTGCCGGCTCTCGGACCTGGTGCTGGGGCAGAGCGGAGTGCTGGGGCCGATCCTGGCACCGGCTGCCAATTCCCTTTGTGTTCCCGGTCTGTGGGGAAGTGGGCTCGCCCCTGTACCCTGCTGTCCTGCCCTGGCGTAAACAAGGGATGGTGCCCCCAGGGTGGGGGCAGGCTGGCCGTGCCCAGGTAGCTCAGGCCCCAGCAGGGAGGCTTGTGCCCCCGATAACCTCAGGCCCGATGCCTGCCCCATCCAACCCTTCTGCCGGCAAAGGAGGCCAAAGGAAGGCACAAGGCCAGGAAGTGCCATCGGGAGCAAACAAGGCAGCTGGGAGGCCGGCAGGAAACGGGATGGCGTGCGAGCCCTGATTAGCAGCCAGAGGAGGAAGCAGCGATGGAGGTGGTGGTGGGGCCTGGGGACACCCACCCGGCCTCTCCAGGACAAAAGCTGCCCAGGGAGGGGGCCCTGGCATGTCCTGCTTGGAGAAGCCTGGCTTTGGGGCTTGGCAGGCCCAGCTCCGACCCTCCCCTGGCCCACGGCGGTGTGACCTGGGCCGCTGGCTTGCCTCTCTGAGCCTCTTTTGCACCTACGAAGTGGGTTACCCGCTCAGAGTTTGCAGAATTGTTCTGAGCATCAAGTGAGACAGCAAAAATAAATGAGGGTGATGACAAGCATTTCTCTAATTTTAATTTTTATTGATTTTAGATGGTGTGAGGGCAGGAGAAACATCCATTTGTTGTTGTTTTTTTCATTTTTTTTATTAAGGTATTATATGTGTACATATTTTACCATTGTCCCCTCCTCTCCACCACCCACTCTCCTACATGCCCTCACCCCCCAGCATTTTGCGTCCATTGGTTATGCTTATCTGCCTGCATATGTCCTTCCGTTGATCTGTTATCTCCCCCACCTCTCCCTAACCTTCCCGCCGTCATTTGACAGTCTGATGCTTTACTGCCTCTGTAGCTATCTTTTTGTCCATCAGTTTATAATGTTCTTTATTATCCATAAATGAGCGAGATCATGTGGTATTTTTCTTCCATCCACTGGCTTATTTCACTCGGCATAATGTTCTCCAGTTCCATCCAGGTTGCTGCCAATGGTAAGAATTCCTTCATTTTTTTATGGCAGCATAGTATTCCATTGTGTAGATGTACCATTGTTTTCTGATCCAGTCATCTGCTGACGGGCACCTCAGCTGAGGAACATCCATCCGTTGTTGTTCTTATCCATGCATTCATTGGCTGCTTCTTGTACGTGCTCTGCCTGGAGATTGAACTTGTACCTGGCGGATCGGGACGTCAGTCTATCCAGCCGAGCTACCCGGCCAGGGCCACCGCAAGCACTTACTGAGCAGCTGTTTCTCCACCTGCCTTGGAATCACTTGGGGGCGGATGTGCTGCAATGCAGATTCCCGGCCCCTCCCCAGGCCAGTGGAGGCAGAGTGGCTGACCGTGGACCCCGAGACCTGATGTCGGGACCTCCCAGGCAGTGCCTGCACACTCGCGGTTGAGGACGGCGGCCTGTGTGTGCTGGCAGGGCACTGAGCTCTCCCAGGGACTTCTCCCCCAGGCCCCCCGCCAATGCTGGGGTAGCACTGGTATGATTCCCACTATAAAACGAGGACACAGCCTGGGGTTCAGTGCCTGCCACGGTGGTGGAACAGAAATTCCAAACCAGCATCCAGCCCGTTGGGCTCAGTGGATAGAGTATCGGCTTGAGGACCAAAGGGTCTCGGGTTCGATTCCGGTCAAGGGCAGGTACCTCATTTGCAGGCTCCTCCCCTGCCGGGGCCCTGGTCAGAGTTCATGCAGGAGGCAACTGATCGATGTGTTTCTCTCACTTTGATGTTTCTCTTTGTGTTTTTCTGTCTCTTTCACTCTCTCTAAAAAGCTATGGGAAAATATTCTCTGCTGAGGATTAATAATAATAATAATAATAATAAATAAATCCTGAGCCAGGCCTCTCATTCAGGGGCCGTCTCCTCACCCACCAGCTCTCCTGTCCTCTGTGCCTGCACAGTGGGGAACGGCGACCCCCCCCCCCCCCACATCCTTTGGCGTCCGTAAATGCTGACCCTGACGAGGACGTGGCTTGGAGATAAACTGCGTGCCTGTGTAAAAGCTCTAGCCACACCCTTCGGAAGGTGCAGCCCTCGACCTTCAGTCTTCCAGGCCTGGGAGATCTGACCTTCAGATGGAAAGCCAGGGTGACGCAGAGCCAGGCCATCACCTGACCGGTCTCAAGGTCCTTACTGGAATGCACTAGTCTGCATGTAAAGACTTTTTTTTTTTTTTTAAAGGTGGCTTTACATTTTTTTTTTTTTTTTTTGACAGTATTACTGATATCCTCCATTCCTTACCCCCCCACTTTTTCTCCCTCCGCCCACCCCCGCCCCACCCCAGGCCTTCCTCACACTGTTGCCTGTGGCTAGGGGCTATGCACATACTAATGTGCATATATGTTCTTTGGCTGACCTCTCCCTGTCCCCTCCTTACATGTACATTCCCTTCCCTTCCCCTTGAGAGCTGACAGCCTGTTCCCTGCGTCTGTGTCTCTGGACCTATTTTGGTCGTCAGTTTATTTTGTTCATTCGATTCCTCATATAAGTGAGATCATGTGATATTCGTCTTTCTCTGACTGGCTTATTTCACGTGACATGTAATCTCCAGGTCCATCCATGCTGTGGAAAGGGTAAGAAATCCTTCTTTTCTTACAGCTGCGTAGTATTCCATGGTAATTCTATGCAGCTGTAAGAAATGCACCACAGCTTTTTTTTTTTATCCAGTCACCTACTGATGGGCACTGGGGCTGTTTGTGAGACATTAGCTGTTATAAATAACAATGCTGTGAATAGAAGGGTGCATGTATTCATTCTGATTAGTGTTTCGAGATTCTTCAGATATATTCCCAGAAGTGGGATCGCTTGGTCAAATGTCAATCCCATCTCCACAGTGGCTGCACCAGTCTGCATTCCCACCATCGGAGTACGAGGGTTCCCTTTTCTCCACATCCTCGCCAGCACTTGTTGATTGACTTATTGGTGGCAGCCATGCTGGCAGGTGTGAGGTGATACCTCATCGTAGTTTTAATTTGTATCTCTCTGACTAATGACTCTGAGCATTTTAAAAAATAAGTCTACTGGCCATCTGTGTGTCCTCTTTGGAGAAGTGTCTATTCATGTTTTAATTGGATTGTTTGTTTTCCTGGTGTTAAGTTGTGTAAGTTCTTTATCTATTTTGGAAGTCAACCCCTCGTCAGATGTATCATGAGCAAATATGTTCTCCCATAAAAAAGTGGGGTTCCCTTTTCATTTTGTTGATGGTTTCTTTTGCTGTGCCAAAGCTTTTTAGTTTGATGTTGTCCCATTTGTTTATTTCTTCCCTTCGTTTCTCTTGCACTGGGAGATGTATTGTCAAAATGACTGCTTCGTGAGATAGCTGAGATTTTACTATTTATGTTCCCTTCTAGGATTTTTATGGTTTCGTGGCTTACATTAAACTCTGCTATCCATTTTGAGTTTATTCTTGTGTATGGTGTAAGTTGGTGGTCTAGTTTCATTTTTTTTGCAGGGGGAAAAAAGAGGAACAATTGTAATAATCTGAACGATAAAGATTTATTAAATTTAAAAAATGCCATTGATTTCTTGATGTTAATTTTGTGTTCTGCTACGTTGCCAAATTCTATTATTAAATCTAGTATGTCTTTGGTGGAGTCTTTACGGTTTTCTAAGTACAGAATCATCTCATCTGTGAATAATGAGCCTTTTACTTCCTCTTTTCCGACCTGGATGCCTTTTATTTCTTCCTCTTGTCTGATCGCTGTGGCTAGGACTTCCAGGACTATGTTGAATAAGAGTGGTGAAAACCCACATCCCTGTCTTGTTCCTGATCTTAAAGGAAATGCTTTTAGTTTTTTTTCCAGGTGGTATGATTTTGCCTGTGGGAATGTCGTATATGACCTTTATGATGTTGAGGTATGCTCCCTCTCTTCCCTCTGTGCTTAAAGCTATCATAAATGGGTACTGGATTTTGTCGAATGCTTTTTCTGCATCTACTGATATGATCATTTGATTTTTATCCTACATTTTGTTTATGTGATGTATCATAGTTTAAAAAAATATGTATTTTATTGATTTTTTTACAGAGAGAAAGAGAGAGGGATAGAGAGTTAGAAACATTGATGAGACAGAAACATTGATCAGCTGCCTCCTGCACACCTCCTACCGGGGATGTGCCCTCAACCAAGGTACATGCCCTTGACCGGAATCAAACCTGGAACCTCTCAGTATGCAGGCTGACACTCTGTCCCCTGAGCCAAAAACGATTTGGCCATAGTTATTGATTTGCAAATATTGTACCAGCCTTGCATCCCCAGAATAAATCCTACTTGGTCATGGTGTATGACCTTTTTAATGTCTTGCTGGATCCGATTTGCTAATATTTCGTTGAGGATTTTAGTACCTTCATTCACCAGGGATATTGGCCTGTAGTTCTCTTTCTTTGTTGTGTCTTTATCTGGTTTTGGAATTAGGATAACACAGGCCTCATAAAGAGCTTGGAAGCCTTCCTTCCTCTTGAACTTTCTGTGATAGTTTGAGGAGGGAAGGGCAGTGTGGGCTGTGAGCTGGGACGTGCAGGCGGGGCTGGGAGGCGAGGCTGCTGCCTTAATGCCCAGTAGGACTTGGGGAAGCTCCTAGGCTTTGCTGTGGGGGGTGGAGGCGGAAGGAGTGGGTGGCTGCACACTATAGGGGAAAAAGGATGGGGGTCAGTGTGCAGTGGGCTATGGGGACTTGGGAGGAAGGAAGAGAAGCAAAGAGGAGCAGCTGTGATTTCACAGGAACAGGGAGAGTTCCTCAGAGCATTTTGTCCCCCCGCCCCTCCCCAGGAAGGCTCTATCCCACCCATTTGGCTCCTCCCCTATTTTCTCATGATGCAACAATTCTCCACAACCGGCTGGGCATTGCAAATACTATTCGTGTTCCCTGGTAAGGGAGCTGAGGCTCAGAGAGGCTGTATAACTTACCCGAGGTCACACAGCTCCTGAGTGGCAGAGCCAGGATCCCAGCCTTCATCTTTCTGTTCCTACTTTAGTGCTCACTCGATAGCATCCTGCTCCTGGCCGCCTGCCATGGTTGAACAATGCTTCCAGCTCGGTTCGTACTTAAAGTTAATTTAATGACGCCTACATTTTGATGCCCACAGTTTGCGTAGCTCTGAGCTGGGCATAGAGGACACAGAGATGACTCAGGCCGGTCCTTGCTGTGTCCCCACTTTGATGGGAGAGACAAAGGCCCAGTGTGCGCTGTGCTGGGTGGGGCCAGGCGGGTGGCCGCGGTGTGTGCCCCCTGCTGGGTGTGTGTACAGGAAGCTGCCTGAGTAGCTGCTGGACCACGGGGTCCCCTGGCTGATGGGAGAGGATGGTCGGGAGCTCACCACGCACCGCGGGACCTGGGCCGAGGGAAGGAGAGGCATTTCAGGGGAGAGGCTGGCTGGGGATGGAGCCGGGGAGTGGAAGGCAACTTGTGCCGCACTGAGAGCTCAGGCAGCGGGACGACTGCGTGCCTCCCCCAAGCAGGGGCCTGGGGAGCCCTGAATTTTAGGAGCCTCGCCCCGTCCAGGCTGGCAGCCCGTGGTCAGGCCAGGGAGAGGTCACAGGCTGGAACCACAAATCTGAGCTGCAGAGCGTGCAGTCAGTGGAGCTGGGTGGGCGGGGGACTGGAGCGAGGCCGCTCCTTGGTCAGGAAAGGACTGGCTGACCAGGGGTTGAATTCCGGACCTGAGAACAATGCCTCCCCCGCCGAGCACTTTCCCAGATGTTCTTCACTTTCCTCTCACAGCATCGGGGGTGGGGGTGGGGGCTGCTAGGAAACAAGCGAGAGGGGAGCTGGGAGGGGGAAGTAGCAAGGAGCCCACTGACATGAGGGCTCAGGGGGTGTCCCATGCCAGGTCCTGGGCACATCCGCCTTCTCCTGGACATGCCACGGAGCCTTGGTGCCTCAGTCTCCCCTTCGGTGCAATGGGGGTGACTGGGTGTCTCTCTCATGGGGCGGCTGGAAGGAGGAATTGAGACGATTCAAGTGGAGTGCACGTGCGGTAGGTGCTCAGCAAACATGAGCCATGCCAGCGATGCCACATCATTGTCACATGTGCATTCGTTTAGCAGTTGTGTGGCTACATGTGTACATGCAAGAGCATGCCTGGGATTTGTAAGGCACCCACAGGGCTGTGGCCAGGTGTGTGTTTAGTTGCATGAGGGGTGCTGAGGGGTGTAGCTGAGCCCAGGGAGGGCCAGGCTTTGGGGAGCCTCCCCCCTCCATCATCTGGAATCACCTGCCGGTTACCCCATTGAGCAAGCCTCCTGCACCCTCGTCTCCCGCAGAGGCACAGAGAGGTCAAGGCCGTCTGCAGCGAGGCTCGGCGAGCGGGGAGGGGCACGGGGCACCGAGGCCTCCCTGTGGGAGGAGAGACCTCCCCCCCCCGCCCCCGCGGAAGCCAGGACTTCCTGTCTCCGGGCCCCACGTTCCTTGTGTCCTCGTGGAGAACAATGGATCAGAGGTTCCCCATCTGCGGGCAGGAAGGGGGTGCAGGGGCTGGGCAGTGCTGCCTCTTAATGGGGCAGGCAGCTGCGGCTCTGGCACTGGCCCCTCCAGAACTTGGCAAGCCCGGGCCGCCCGCCTCCTGCCTGCCCAGTCCGGCCCTTGTCCAGGCCACCTCCACTGCCCTCAGCCTGTGGCCTGAGGCAGAGCCCTGGCACAGTCCTGCCAGGGGAGGAGGGAGCCTCGCTGGTTGGTCCCGGGGCAGGGAGAACCCCAGCAGGTTGGATGGAGAGGGTCCCTCAGGCTGGGGCAGGTGTTGGGGAGCCCCCCAGCCTTACCGCCCGCCATGCCACCGAGAAGCATGAGTGAAACAAGAGACTCCACCGGCCCCAGTGCCAGACCTCACACTCCCAGGGCCCTTTCTGCACCCGGTCACGCAGCCTACACACAGCGCTCACCAGCCTGGTGGCAGGAGAGGGCAGGCAGGGCTGGCTCTCCGGTGGGAACCAGCGGGGGTGCGTGGGGGACCAGCCAAGAGGAGGAAGCGGGGGTCCTTTGTTCCCACCCTCCCTGGTGCTGAGAATCTGGCTGCCACCGCAGGCTGCCTTGCCTCGAGCTCAGGGACGGCCTCTGAGGACAGCTTCCTCGGCCTGTTTGTCTTTCTGGGAAAGTTTCCTTCCTATTCCGAGTCCCGGCTGGGGCCACTCACAGGAAACACATGGTGGGCGGTGACTGGAGTGGAGGAGATCTGGGGCGAGGGGGGTGGGGTTTGGTGAGGGATATTGGGGGGGGGGGGCGTGGTAAGTCCCCCTGATAGGCCTTCAGCCTTGGAATCTCCACTCTGGTCCTCCCCTTTCTCCCCCCCAGGATCACGTATAGCCTCACCCCCTCTTACTCCAGTTCTCACCAATCTGCTGTTTGGTGCCAGTTCTTACGTGACAGCCACTATCTTTCCCTCCTTGGGACAAAGTGTGAGCTCCTTAGCCAGGCCTTCAAGGCCCTGCTGCCCGCTGGAGCCCCGCACCCAGTGTGCTGGGCCAGTGGTCGGCAAACTCATTAGTCAACAGAGCCAAATGTCAACAACGATTGAAATTTCTCTTGAGAGCTGAATTTTTTAAACTTAAGCTATATAGGTAGGTACATTGTTATTAACTTAATTGGGGTACTCCTAAGCTGGCCTTTGCTAAAAACTCAAGGGGTCAAAGAGCCGCATGTGGCTCTCGAGCCAAGCCGCAGCTTGCAGACCACTGACTGCCCTAGCTGCTTGCTTTGGAAAGCATAGGATGCATAATGTTGCCATCTAGTGGCCGTTGAGGAGAACTGACGAGCATTTTCAGAACCACCTGAGACTGTTCTCCCGGGACCATTTACAGTTGCTTAGAGTCCACATGTGTCAAACACAAGGCCCGCGGGCCAAATCCGTCCCGCCAGGCCTTGCAATGTGGCCCACACCGCGCTGTCATCACTGCACTCCGCTGCGTTTCCATCACAATGACAGTTTATGACTGTTCAGTAAACCATTCGGCCCGCGATTTAGGCTGGATTTTAGATTTTGGCCCCTTCTCTGATTGAGTTCGACACCCCTAGCTTAGACAGACGTCTTTGGGAGACTGAGTCCGTTTTCCCAAAAGGTGTCCTTTGCGTAAAGGAGAGTGGAATGGTGGTGGGGTTTGGTGTAAGCAGTAATCAGGCTCCGGAACCTTCTCTGTGGCCCATCTGTGCACTTCCTTGTAAAATCCAATCTGTGCACTTCCTTGTAAGAATCCTGCCAAGGTCGGTTAACCAGAACCTTCCACCCTCGATAGCTGCTCATTCTTGAGTCTGATCAGGTCCCTCAGCCTGCACCAACCCCCCCAGGTGAGGTCTGATCAGCAAGAATCCTGTTAGGCCTGGCGGAGAGGTGACGGTTTGATTCCTGGTGAGGGCACATGCCCAGGTTTCAGGCTCGATACCCAGAAGGGGGTGTACAGTCAAAGTAAACTAGGAGGCCATGGAGGTAGTGAGCTCCCCGTCCCCTGGGAGTGTACAAGTGGAAGCTGGGAGATCCTGGCAGCGCTGCTGTGGCGAGGATGCCAGCATCAGATGGGGACTCGGATAAATAATATCTAAGGCCCCTCCATCCTCTGCAGTCCTGTGCTTCTGCTGCAGCAACTTATTACTTTAAAGTTAAGTTTATGATATAGAAGAACACTATTTTTTTATGCGCCGGATGTTTGCATTATTTATAACACTTTGGGGTTTCGCCCGTGACAAATGCGCGCATTACATTTATTCCCAAGCGCTAGGACTTGTGACGAATGTTACAGGACTCGTACGGTTTATGTTTCGGCTGATTATTAAGACGGTGGTGGTTAAGGTGCATTTATATGTGTGACACACACAGGGTGAGTCCCAGTTATGAAGTACTAGATGCCCAGCCATAGATCAGGGGCCCCCACCAACCCTCTTTATGTGGTTCCCACGGAGAAAGCGTGGCCGGCTCTGTACTAATTCATGTCATGACGTGGTCTCCGAAACTCAGAGAATCTACTGGGGTTGAGAAACGCCTCCTGCTGGCAGGTTCAGGGGGTTTCTCCACATGGTGGTGCCTCCGTTTCCGATTTAGGAGTCGGAGGGGAGGGGACATGCCCTCCCCAGCCGGCGGGTGTGATGGCCGTGCCTGTCCCGGTGACACGGCTCTCCGTGCCTCTATCCTCCCCGGGAACAGGAGCCGCGAAGGCCCGCAGCTCACCGGGGGCTCCAGCTCTCTGGATCCCACCTGCATCCGGCAGGATCTTGTCAGCTGATGGGAGGATTCTGCTTGGGGCCTCCCGACTGAACTCGGTTCACCTTAAGCAGAAGAAATCAATCTTCTCCGCTGAGCTGTTGCTATGGCAGCCTGGCTAATAAGCGAGCGGAAAGGCAATCAACATGGGGGGGGGGGTCATCTGTGAGGGGTCAGAGCAGGCAGCTGGCGAGGCGTGACCCTGCCTCCCCCACCCGCCACCCTCTGCTCCCAGCCCGAGACTTGTCCATGGCAGGGTGGGCGGCAGCCACAGAGACCCAGGCAGCGCTGCCCGCAGTGGGTGGTAGATTTGGGGAAGGGGGAGTGGGTGGGCACCCCCTGACACTCTTGGATGCTCAGCCCAGCCTGGCAGAGCAAGGGGAGGTCTGTTTCACCTGAGCATGAGTCTCAGCTCTTTAGCTGTGTGAGCAGGGGCAGGTGAATTGACCTCTCTGTGCTCTGGGTTTCTCAGTAGGCACTGTGGGAATGGCAGCCATTACTATTCTGAGGGTGAACGATGAGCTTTTGGGGCCCCACCCTCAGCCCCTGGAGCCTCCCCCTTCCTCGCCATGCTTGGGTCCGGCTGCCAGCTCCATGGCAGCCGAAGGGTGACCCACGCTCACCTTCCCTGGTGCCTCTCGAATCCCCGAGTCCCCAGCCTCAGAGCTCAGGGTCCTTGACTTTTGGTGCCAACTATTGGCCTCTCTGGGCTTGCCGGGTCACAGCCCCTGTCACATGGCAGGGGTGGGGGTGGGGGGCGGCAGGGTCTCTGGCCGCTTCCTCGGCCCTGCTGCCACAGCCCGAGAAGGATGCTCTCACCCGCCTCACTGCATTCTTCGTAGTGAGTTAGCAGCTTAATTGCCGGTTAATAGGAACCTCAAATAAATAACTCCTACCTGCACCTGCTTCCTGGTAGGCGACAAGGAGGAAACGAATGGGCATTTTAAAAGTAATGCATTTCCCCCAGCATGATTTCTGTCTCCGGGCACAGAAGTCAGAGATAGACGACTCTTTTATTAAGAATCAGCACACTGGTGCGGGCAGGTATCTGCTGAGCTGTCAGTCATGGAGTCCTCTCTCCCCCTCACCCCCTCCACCCTCTCCACCCCCTCCACCCCCTCCACCCCCTCCACCCTCTCCACCCCCTCCATCCCCACCACCCCCTCCACCCCCTCCACCCTCACCACCCCCTCCACCCCCTCCACCCTCTCCACCCCCTCCATCCCCACCACCCCCTCCACCCTCTCCACCCCCTCCATCCCCACCACCCCCTCCACCCTCTCCACCCCCTCCATCCCCACCACCCCCTCCACCCTCTCCACCCCCTCCACCCTCTCCACCCCCTCCACCCCCTCCACCCTCACCACCCCCTCCACCCCTCCACCCTCTCCACCCCCTCCACCCTCTCCACCCCCTTCACCCTCACCACCCCCTCCACCCTCTCCACCCCCTCCACCCTCACCACTCCCTTCACCCCCCTCCACCCCCCTCCACCCCTCTCCACCCCCTCACCCCCTCCACCCCCTTCACCCCCATTCATTGCCAGTGCCTGCCGGCATTGCCTTCCTGCTTGAATACCGGAAGCTTTGAAGGGCTGGCCAAGCTCCTGCCATCTAGCCACCGCCCTCCTCGCCAATCCCAGGCTCTTCTCTGCTGGTGCAGGTGGCTTTGCTAGGCCGGCGTGACTTTCCCCGACTGCAGAGGCCGTTAAGGCTGAGCTGACCTCTCAGTTCCATGCTGTGTGGCCTCCAGGCCATTGCTTGCCCTCTCTGAGCCTCAGTTTTCTTAGCTGTAAAGTGGGAGCACGAATGTCATGAGCTGATTGTCCATTAGGTTCAGCCGGCCCGAGGTACTAATTTAGGGGCTGGGTCGGCAGAAGGAGTGCCTCCCCACTGTGTCCCCATCTGAGTCCCCGGAGACCGGGAGTCCATCCTACCACGTGGCAAAGGGGAACGGAGGCTGCCGAAGGACCAGGGCTGCAGACCGGCTGGCCTGACAGTGAAGACATTGTCCTGGAAACTCCTGGGGGGCCCAGGGTGATGACAAGGCCCTTACACATGGGGAGGCAGAGACAATGAGAGGGTGGCAGAGGGCGGCAGTGTGAGGAGGGCTGGGCCGGCCGCTGTTGATGGAGTAAAGGCACGGGATTTGGGCCGGAAGAGGCAGGAACTCAGATTCTCCCCAGAAGGAGATGGCCTCCGGAAAGAGGCGGCCGCCCTGCCGAAAGCTTGGTGTTCGCCCCACCAGACCCGTTCTGGCCTTCTCCCCTCCCGAACCGCACAATGACACACTCGTGTTGTTTTCCGCCTTTTTACTGAGAGGAAGGAGGAGAGAGAGTGGGGCAGAGTGATTGGTTGGTTCTTGTATGCGCCCTGATCGGGGCTCGAACCTGCAGCCTGGGTGTATCGGGACCACGTTCGAACCAACTGAGCTGCTGGGTCGGGGCCTTCTGCCAGTTCCAGCGAGGGCTCCTCTCCCTGCTCCATCTGGGGTGACCGGAAGCCGTGGCCCGGTGTCCCCAGAACAGAACCAGACCTGCGGGTTGGGTCGGGTCTATATGACCACCGCGTCATGCACTTCCCGTCCCTCATGGCCCTGCTGCCGGGAACCTCCCTGTGACGCTCCTCCCGATGCAGGTCTGGGGCACTGGGGGGCCGGTGCCGGGACATCAGGGCCTGCCTGCTAGCCCCCATGCGGGGCCTTCCCAGCTCCAAACCTCCGGAAAGGCTGCTGAGGCCTCCGCCGATTCCGTATTGCCGGTCAGCCTCTCCCTCTGCCCAGCCCAGCCCAGCCTTCCTCTCTTCCTCCCGGTGTGTCTCCCAGGAGCCCACCCGAGACAACCCCCCCGTGAGCACACCCCCACCCCAGCGGTGTTTCCAGGGAGCCCGCGCTAAGCCCTGGCATCTTTTCAGCACCAGCCGGGAACAGCTGGGCCTCTTTACGGCCGAAAATTCCATCGAGAAACGGGCTGTCCAGCTGCGGCTCGTGGCTGCCGGCTGCCGTTTGCTGAGCAAGTCAGTCCCGGGATCACTCAGATGCCACGGCGGCCACCTCATCTGTCGATACAACGCGAGGAGAGGCAGGGAGAAGCACATTCCGTTAAGGATTCGCGTGCAAACGCCTGCCTGTAGCCACAGCTGCTGAGAAAGAAGCTGCTCCAGCTCTCCGGTTTTCAACAACGGTGGGCCTTCTGTCCTTTTCAAACCCATGCTTGTCTTATGACTTTTTAGGAAAAGTTATTTTTATTGATTTCAGAGAGGAAGGGAGAAGGAGAGGGAGAGAGAGAGAGAGAGGAACATTAATGATGAGAGAGACTCATGGATCAGCTGTCTCCTGCATGCCCCACACAGGGGGTCGAGCCCACAACCCGGGCACGTGCCCTGACCGGGAATCGAACCGTGACCTCCTGGTTCACAGGCTGACTCTCCACCCCTGAGCCAGGCCGGCCAGGCCTGACTTCCACTTAGATGTGCGATACCCAGGTGGCTGGGCCCTTGATGACCAGCCCGACTGGAGAGATGTGCCTTGCGGCCAGGGCCAGCCACCACGGTTATATTTCAAACACCACGTCTGGCCCGGCCGGGGCCCTGCTCAGGAGCTCCCGTGGGCGCCCCATCGTCTTCAGAATGAGACGTGAGTTCTTTGCTCGGAGATTCTGGACCAGCCATGACAGGGTTCTTGTGTGACGCCTCAGTGTCCTCTCAAGCCAGTTCTCAAGCATTCCAGGCGCCAGAGGGTGGGGAGCAGGGTTGGGCAGGGGGCCACCAAGCTCATAGAAGGCTCCAGAGCTGCCTGAGTGGGGACAAGGCAACTTCACGGATCCGTCACTCCCTCAGGCTGCCCTCGGGAGGACGTGTGACTTTGGCCTGGGCAGATTTCTGCAGCTGAGACAATTCCCCAAAGAGACCGGACAGCCTAAGGCAGGGGTCGGCAAACTCATTAGTCCACAGAGCCAAACACCAACAGTGCAACGACTAAAATTTCTTTTGAGAGCCAGATTTTTTTTTTTTTTTTTAAAACTTAAACCTCTTCTAATGTCGCCTCTTCAAAATAGACTCGCCCAGGCCGCGGTATTTTGTGGAAGAGCCACACTCAAGGAGCCAAAGAGCCGCATGTGGCTCGCGAGCCGCGGTTTGCCGACCACGGGCCTGAGGCAAAGGCCACCTTCTGGCAGCAGGCCCAGAAGCTGGGGGAGTAAGACCTCCCTTTTCCACGTGGGAGGCACACCCACCACAGTATCCAGAGCCCACAGTATTACCTCATTTAACGCTCACAACAATCTAGTGAACTGGGTATTATTACTATTTTTTCATCTTTTTATTTTTTTTCTTTTACATTTTTAAAAATTAAATTATTATCTGTGTACATATTTTAACATTGCCCCCCCCCCCTTCCCATACATACCCTCCCTCCCCAGAGTTTTGTGTCCATTGGTTGTATTTATATGCATGCATACAATTCCTTCGGTTGAGAACTGGGTATTATTATTGTCCTGGCTTTACGGGTGAGGAAACAGAGGCGCAAAGACATGACCATGCTTTGCCCAAGGCCATGTGGCTGGTGCTGGGCAGAGGTGGAGTTCCAGCCCAGGCAGACCAGCCCCGGAGCCTCTGCCCATGCTTGGTCATGGGTTCCAAAGGGGGCCCCGGGAGGGTTTCCTACTGGCCGCGTCGAATGAAAAACGGTAAACTCTAGAATCAGACTTGATTAACATCCGGTCGAGGCCGGGGATTGCCAGCCTCAGCAGCAGGTGCCTCGAGGGGGCACGGGCACTTTGGAGAATGCGTGCAGCACCCTGCATTAGCCTTCGTGCAGACAGACGAGGGCAAATATCTCCATACCCGCATCCCAGCGACGCCCCGAGCTTATTCTGCCTCTTGTTGTCACAGAGCTGATTTTCTGTCCCAGCGTACGTCCCAAGGGGGACCAGGAGCGCCCCCGAAATACGGAAAGGTTTAGCCTTATGGTCCCGAGGACTGCAGGCTTCCACATGGAGGCCATAGGGGTTGGTTATGGGGAAGGGACATTTGTCAGAGGGTGTGTGGACGGCGCTTTGTTTGCGTAGAGCTGTAACCCGCGGGTTTCACCAAAGGTGGTCGTGATTCCCGAACTCGGAAACGAGCCCGTGCGGGCCTCTCGGAGGCCATCCTAACGGCTCTCGGCCAGGGACACCCATAAAGCCACCCCCCCGTCAGCCAGCAAGGCTGTTCTGCAGGAACAGTAAATCCCGTTACTTGTTATTGTGGTGGACAGCGAGAGCCTGGGCTTTCAGGGAAAACTCTGGAACGGGGGCCGGGGTGCTGGCTGGCCGCCTGCTCAGCTGGGAGCCGTGGGGCGAGGCTGAACCCCAGCCTCTGCGTCTTGTTATTCTGGTGGTTTGGTCTTGGGGTCATATGGGTTGGATTGTGTCTCCTCTTCCGCTCCTTCCCCCACCAAAGAGGGCTGTTGGTGTCTTAACCCTCAGGACCAGAAAACGGGACCTTATTATTATTATTTTTTAAAAAATATTTCTTTATTGATTTCAGAGAGAGAGAGAGAGAGAGAGAGATGGAAACTCAGTGATGAGAGAGAATCAGTGCTCGGCTGCCCACCCCCTGCTAGGGGTCCAGCCTACAATCCAGGCGTGTGCCCCCACCAGGAATCGAACCTTTTGGTTCACGGACTGATGCTCAACCGCTGAGCCACGCCGGCTGGTGGAAGGGGAACTTGCTGAGTTTTTACAGAGCTCATCAAATGAAAATGCACTCATTAAGATGGGCCCCCACCCAGTATTCCCGGTGTCCCTGCGAAAAGGGGAAATTTGGACACAGATACGCGTAGTGGCAGTCCAGGGGGCCACTGGGGAGCTCGGCGCCCCCATCTGCCGGGCAGACATCTCCCTTTCTATCTCTTTGGCTCCCTTGGGTGCCATTTGTTAAATGGAAGTTGGCACCAGGCTAAGGAGAACACATCTGGAAAGTGTGAAAAGACATTTATTTCTCCCCGAGGAGCCAGAGAAATGCTCTGAATATAAGCAGCGGGTGCCATTGCGAAGGTGGGCATTGCGAGGGCACTGTGTGGTGTGTGTGTGTGTGGTGTGTGTGGTGTGTGTGTGTGTGGTGGTGTGTGTGTGTGTGTGTGTGTGTGTGTGTGTGTGTGGTGTGTGTGTGTGTGTGGTGTGTGTGTGTGTGTGTGTGTGTGTGTGGTGTGTGTGTGTGTGGTGTGTGTGGTGTGTGTGTGTGTGTGTGTGTGTGTGTGGTGTGTGTGTGTGTGTGGTGTGTGTGTGTGTGGTGTGTGTGGTGTGTGTGTGTGTGTGTGTGGTGTGTGTGGTGTGTGTGTGTGTGTGTGTGTGTGTGGTGTGTGTGTGTGTGTGTGTGTGTGTGTGTGTGTGTGTGTGTGTGTGTGTGTGTGTGTGTGTGTGTGTGGTGTGTGTGTGTGTGTGTGTGTGTGTGTGTGGTGTGTGTGTGTGTGTGGTGTGTGTGTGTGTGTGTGTGTGTGTGTGTGTGGTGTGTGTGTGTGTGTGGTGTGTGTGTGTGTGTGTGTGGTGTGTGTGTGTGTGGTGTGTGTGTGTGTGTGTGTGTGGTGTGTGTGTGTGGTGTGTGTGTGTGTGTGTGTGTGGTGTGTGTGTGTGTGTGTGTGGTGGTGTGTGTGTGTGTGTGTGGTGTGTGGTGTGTGTGTGTGTGGTGGTGTGTGGTGTGTGGTGTGTGTGTGTGTGTGTGTGTGGTGTGTGTGTGTGGTGTGTGTGTGTGTGGTGGTGTGTGGTGTGTGGTGTGTGTGTGTGTGTGTGTGTGGTGTGTGTGTGTGGTGTGTGTGTGTGTGGTGTGTGGTGTGTGGTGTGTGTGTGTGTGGTGTGTGTGGCGTGTGTGTGTTTGTGAGTTTGAGCCCACAGCTCCCACTGTGTGGCGGAGGTTGTGTCTATGGAAGGTGTGTGTACCTGCGTATGGACCTGTGTGTGTGTGTGCGGACGGGGGACTGAGTCCAGGAGTGTGCACGTGTGGTTGAGGTACTGTACGCCTCTCTGGGTGCAGGGCCCGAGGAGCGGTGGGCCGTGCGTGCTGTGTGACTGCGCTCGTCCCCCGGCCCCCGGCCTTACAGCCCTCACTGTGCCCGAGGCAGTGCCGATGCCGCCTCGCCTCGTAGGTAGCGCGCCCAGCCCCGTGCCTGCCACCCAGCGGGGGCCTGACTGCTGCAGCCGCAGAGCCTGCACTGGGCCTGGGCAGGGATGCAGGAAACTCTCCTTCCTGCCTCTGCCTTCCGGAGCTCCGGTTGAGAGAGAGAGAGAGAGAGAGAGAGAGGGAGAGAGAAAGAGAGGGAGAAAGAGAGGAAGATCCGAGCGGAGGCCAATGCGGTCAGGGCTGGGGAGAGCGTGGCCTGGGGCTGGGCCAGTCTGCGGGGACTCAGGGTCCTCCGGGCAGGGACCAGGGACGGGGTGGGGCAGGGCCGGTCCCTGACATCCCCTGTGCCTGGTGCTGACCTGCAAGGGGAGCACCGCAGGAGGGTTTGGGTTAGTAAACCGGCATCAAGGCCTCTGACAGTTTCCCGGAACCTGGCACTTTTCCCTCAAAGCCGTCCTCACAGGAGTGGGGAACCAAGGCTCCCACTGCCCCGGAGCCCAGGAGAGGAGGGGGGTGCTCCCCTCCCCACTGAAGCTTGGCCAGGCCTGTGCCACCCCTCCCCCAGAGCAGCCATGCCCCCTTGTCCTGTGGGGCCCCCTGAAGCTCTCCCTGCCGGGGCCTCTGCCCAGGCCCCGGTGCATGGGGTCGGACGGAAGGGCCCGGGGGCCGAGCAGAGCACCGTGCACGGGAGGAGCTGCGTGATGGGGGCGGCTGTGCCCTGAGGCCACTGCCCCTCGGCTGTGTCCCCCCCCACAGCAGGCCTGGCCTCGGCAGTGCAGTGATGGGCTGGACGTGCCGTTTGCTGCCTGCTAACTGTCCATTTTCTGGGCCCGAGCAGGCGCGGGCGGGCAGGTCTGCAGGCCTCGCTCTGGACCAGCTGCCGCAGCTGCTCAACATGCAGCATCAATCTCAGTCTCTGCGAGAAGGAGGCTCGGCTGTAATTGTCTTTGGCTGGTGGCCGTGACCGGGCAGTTTGCCCACATTCCTGCCCCGCCCCACCCAGCTCAGCGGAACCTTCCAGAACCCTGGAAGCCTGGGTGTTGGCTGACCTTGGTCCAAGGCCAGATTCCGCCCCGGAACCCTGTGGAGGAGAATTCCACCCCTGGGAAGAGGAGGGGAAAGGGGAGGGCGTGAGGACCTGCCTGGTCTCCATTGCTGGAGGGCTGGGCCCTCACGCCACCCGGCATCATCTCCTCGGCAGCGGGAGAGGAAGCGGACCCTGCCTGCCTCGTGATTCTGTGACTGGCGGCACCTGGAGGTGATGCCCGCTGACTGGTGCCCACCCTGCCCTCGGCCTTGCCCAGGGCCACCATCTCAGGACAGCTCTGGTGCCACCAAACCTGGCTGTGAACCCTGACCTCGTTGCCTCTGTCCTTCCGGCACAGTGATTGGGTGCCGGGGCCGTAAGGGCCAGGATGGCCAAGGTCACTGTCGGCACAAGTAATTTCAAACGGGTTTGAGTGCTGTGGACACGTCCTTGTGACGGAGCCACTGGGCTCAGGGAACCCAGGGGTCACGGTCTCTGGGAGGAAGCGATGCCGTTGAGCTGCGACCTGAATCTTAGTGACCCTCAGTTTCCTAATCTGCAAAACGGGCACGGAGGGCCGCCCCCACCCTGCTGCAGGCCTGCAGCGCACACATGGATGGTGCGTGTACGGGGCCTGGCATCTTGCAGGAGCTTGTCCCCGGGGCCTTCACACAAACGTCCTCTTAACATCTGGCTCTTCTCTCTGTGACTGCGTGCGCGCTAGCCATGCCCTCAGATCAGGGCTTCCCACACGTGTGCCTGAATCAGAACCATCGGGGAAGTGTATCCAGGCTAATAAACAGTTCTCAGACGTGCACACACACACACCGCGCCCCCCCACCCCCCCAGATGCAGCAGGACTGCACCCCGGAATCTGCATTTTTACAGGCCCTGGCGGAGACACCGGTCCTCACGGGAGATGCTTTGAGATTCATGCTTTAGATACCCCCTGGGAGTCTCACTCTGTGCATGGAGGGGTGGCAGCTTTGGGGACACCTCGCCCCAGCCCGGGCGGACCCAGATAAGCTGCTGCGAAAGCCGAGGCCCGCTGGTCTCAGTCCGGGGAGCGCTTGCCCACTGGACCATGTGGAAATGTTGCTTTGACATAAGCAGCCGCTCAGAATCCCAAAGTGTCCTGGATTCATTAACACACACACACACACACACACACACACACACACACGACGGCTTCCGAGAACTGATGGGGAGGAGTGAGTCTCCAGACTGCCCTGGGGAGAGGCTGGCAGGGGGATGGGGTGGGGTGGGGGTGGGAGGGCGGGGGGAGGTAAGGGCTGACGGGGAGGGGACAGCAGGGTGCACTGGTCCCACCCTGGAGAGGAAGGTCGGTCCACAGACGCGGAGGCTGGCGGGAGGTGGTGGACGGGGGTCCTGAGTGTGCTTTGGCCGCTCTGCGAGGTCCCAGGCTCAGCCAGGAGACCCCGGCCCCTGCCATCTCCCCACTGCCTTCCTGTCCCGGCCTTTCGCACAGACCGGAACTATCAGCATGGATCCCACACGCTAACGTACTAACAGCCGCTAATTACATGCCCCTCGATTACCCCGCTGCCGTGGGGGCAGGAGCAGCCTGATGCAGGGCCAGGAGGGTTGTTACCGGCGTCCCCTGCCCCATATGCTGTTTGATTCACGGCTCAGTCTGTCTGTCTCCCCCCTGCCCCCTCTAATAATGTTTAAATTGTAAAATTCAGTTCTTGCTGAGGTTTGTCCTTCTCACCTTGGCCTGGCCAGCCCTGCCCAGCCAGCTGTGCTCTCCTGCTGGCTGTGGGGAACGAGGACCCTCTGTGTTCCTTGTGTGTGTGTGGGGGGTGGGGGGGTGGGGGGGTGAGGCTCCCTGAATCCTGAGCCCTTTCACAGCCTGCTGCCCTCTAGCTTTGCAGATTTCCACATCTGTCCCCCGCCCCCCTCCCTCTATTATCCATCTCCATCTCCACCCCCCCATGTCTCGCACGGTGCCTGGCTTCTGGTATGTGACCAGCATGTAGCAGGTGCTCAATTATTCTCAGCTGCAGAGACCATGGAGGGAGCACAGGGTGTCTGAGACCTTCAGGGTGCCCCGGCAAGCTCTGCCGCTCAGTCCTCTCACGGAGTAGCCGTGGCGCACCCAGTAGGAGCTGTCGCAGTCCCACCTTACCGACAAGGACGTGGAGACTCGGAGAGTAAGCGGGGTCATTCAGCTGGCAAGGATCACAGCGAGGGTTGGAACCTAGATGGTCTGAGGATGCACTTTGGTTTTCATCGAGGGATCATTGAAACCCAATTCAAATGCGTAGGCCTTAGTGCTCAGCTCAGGGAGTGCTGACAAATGCATTCTCCTGTGTAACTAGACCCAGAGCAGGGGACAGGCAGAGCCCTCCGTCCTTCTTCAGGCCTCTTCTCCTTCAATTCCTACCCCCGGCGGGGGGGGAAGCGCCCGCTGTGCGGATGGAGGTCAGCGTAGGCACGCTCTGTTCCTGGGTTGCGTAGACGTGGGGTTGTACTGCCTATCGTCCTCAGTGTGTATTGTACCAGTGCATACGTGCATGGACCGTTTCTTCCACCAGCTCCGTGTTTCCGAGGCTTTCCCACAGGGGTGCTGATAGGGACAGTGCGTGACTTGCGTGGCTGATAGTATTCGGGTGCAGAGAGACGCCCTGGTGTGTGTACCCCTTTGCTCACTGATGGATATTGGGGGTCTTTCCAGTTTTGCACTATCCTATCTAATAAGGAGGTAATATGCAAATTACCATCACTCCAACAAACAAGATGGCCTCACCCATGTGGTCAGAGATGGCCACCACAAGATGGCCTGCAGGGGAAGGCAGTTGTGGGTGATCAGGCCTGCAAGGGAGGGCAGTTAGGGGTGACCAGGCCTGCAGGGGAGGGCCGTTGGGGGGGACCCAGGCCTGTAGAGGAGGGCAGTTAGGGATGACCAGGCTGGCAAGGGAGGGAAGTTAGGGGTGACCAAGCTGGGAGGGAAGGGCAGTTAGGGGCAATTGGGCCAGCAGGGGAGCAGTTAGATGTAGATCAGGCTGGCAGGGGTGTGGTTATGGGACAATCATGCAGGCAGGTAGGTGAGCAGTTGGGAGCCAGTAATCCTGGATTGTGAGAGTGATGTCTAACTTCCCTTGAGGGGGTCCCAGATTGGAGAGGGTGCAGGCTGGGCTGAGGGACACATACCCCTGGGCACGAATTTCATGCACCGGGCCTCTAGATTTGAATAAAGCTGCTGTGAATGTTCACATACAAAGCTCGATGTGGACCTGAATCTCCACTTGTCTTGGGGAGATACTTGGGGTGGAATTGCTGGGCGTCAGGTAGGTGTGTTTGACTTGATAATCTCCAGGCGTCCTCTAGAGCAGTCTCGCCCCTCACACTTGCTGGCAGTGTACGGGGGTTCTCCTGGCTCCGGGTTCTTGCCAGCCTTGGCTGGTGGGGATCTTTTCCCTTAGCCACTCCGGCGGACGGGCGGCGGTGTCTCCTGGCGGCTTTCGTTTGCTTTTCTGTGATGACGAATGGACCCGAGCTTATTTTTCACGCGCGTAGTGCCTTTTCCGGTGGCCGGCAAACCGCGGCCCGCGAGCCACTCGCGGCTCTTTGGCCCCTTGAGTGTGGCTCTTCCACAAAATACCACGGCCTGGGCGAGATTATTTTGAAGACGGGGCGTTAGAAGAGGTTTAAGTTTCAAAAACGTGGCTTTCAAAAGAAATTTCAATCGTTGTACTGTTGGTTTTTTGGCTCTGTCGACGAATGAGTTTGCCGACCGCTGGCCTACTCCTGTATTTTCTTTTGTGATGACTGGTCCAGGCTTTTGACACTTAAAACGTTGAGCTGGCTGTCCTTTTCCTTTTGATTTGTGGGAGGAATTTTGTAAGTATTGTGGTGGATCTGAGTGTTTCCCCCCGCCCCGGCCTGTAGCTCGTTGCTTCGTGTCCTTTAAGGTGTCAGTGGTGAGCGGACGTTGACCGCCGCCCCTCACTTTGATTGTCGGTGATCCTGGGCGAGTGGAGAGAGAGCTGAGCGTGTCCTGCAAACAGCATGTGCGCGGGAGGGGCTGTTTCTTTGCCCTTCTCCCTCCTGCCACGGTCTCCCCGGGTCACGCTCTCCAGCTGGGACAGGTTTCCTCCCCTCTCCATCCGTCCGCCCGTGTTTCCCTCATCCCGGGAAGCTCAGTTTAATAGGGGCCTCTGGCACCAGCTCCTTAAAGCGCCCCAGCCCCCGGGAACAGCCCCGAAGCTGGATCAAAGAGCCGAGACTCTCATAAAGGCCTTGTGCAGTGCCACTGCTCCCGGGGGAGGCTAGGAGGCGGCAGTGTGTTGCAATTAAGTCCATTTTGTTGATGAAGAAACTGAGGGTTGGAGAAAGGTCAGATGTCCATTCCAGAATTGCTGATGCAGCCAGGACGGAGAGGGAGTCGTCAGATTCATGGGCAGCCCGGACGGTGTGGCTCAGCTGTTTAGCATAGAGCACATGTGTCAAACACAAGGCCCACGGGCCAAATCCGTCCCGCCAGGCCTTGCAATGTGGCCCGCACCGCGCTGTCATCACTGCACTCCGCTGCGTTTCCATCACAATGACAGTTTATGACTGTTCAGTAAACCATTAGGCCCGCGATTTAGGCTGGATTTTAGATTTTGGCCCCTTCTCTGATTGAGTTTGACACCCCTAGCATAGAGGAAGGAAGAGGTCACTAGTTCGACTCCCGGTCTGGGAACATGCCGGTTGCAGGCTCGGTCCCCAGTGGAGGGTGTGCAGGAGGTAGCCTATGGATGATGTTTCTCTCTCATCGTTGTTTCTATCTGTCTATCCTTCTCCCCTGATTTCTTTATAAAAATTAATAAATAAAAAAAAACAGATTTAAAAAAATCCGTGGGCAGCTCTCAATCGTACCTGCATCACCACGGACTTCATCCCAGCCCCACCACATCTTGCTTTGAAACCTGCAGTGTCGTCTCCCTACTCGCTCACTCAACACCAATTCTCCCTTTCCTGTGCTCTGATTTTTTTACAGAGAGCACAGGAGAGGGACAGAGAGTTAGAAACACTGATGAGAGAGAAACACCAATCAGCTGCCTCCGAGTACACCCCTTTTAGGGATCCTGACAGCCTCCGGCGGGGAATTGTGGGGGGTTAAAGGCCAACTGCACGTAAAGGAAGTGCGTGGCGTGCAGTTACGCCCCCTGGGGCCCCCCAGTCCTACTCCAGGGCCCGGCTAGCTAAGGCACAGCCACGACCCGTGGGCTGAACCCCGCTCACGGGTCCACAGCAGCCACCAGCCTGGGAAGCCCCGGCCGGTTCCTCACGCCCTCCTGTCGCTGCTCCAGTTCAGTAATCATCGCCCTTCGCTGGGGTTCCCAGGGGAGCAGCTGCCTTTGGAATTTCAGCTCCTTAACTGCCTCGCAGGACTGGACCCACCTTCCTTGTCTCTGGCCAGAGGCCTGGTTCCCGGAGCAGCTGCCCTGCTGGGCGCCAATGCCCCAGAGGGCCACTAGGGGGAGCCAAGGTTCTCGGCCAAGGTCCCGCATCCGTGGCTTTCCTGTGTGTGTTCCAAAAGCAGGGCTGGGATGGGGAAAGCGCGGCTGCTGACTGCCTGGCGGAGGGGGCTGGTCTTTGCAGAGGCCCCGGTCTCTGAGCTACGCCTGTGTCCCTCCTCGCCAACCTGCCTCCCTCTTAGGTACGAGAAGCACAGTGACAGTCTGGGCGGCTCATGCCAACTTCAAAATGACCTCTTCCTGGCAGCCGTCCTCCTCCCCTCCCTCCCTTCTCTTCCCCTCCCTCCCTCCTCCTCATCTGACTGTCTGTCTGGCTCCACCGCCAGGCTGTCCTCAACCTGGAGGTAAGGTCAGGTCTGTCCTCTCCCCCCTGCACAGTGCCTGGCACTCTGTAGACACGCATCAAATAACTTCTGCAGGGATTCCCGATTGTGTGAGTGTATGGATTTCTTTGGCTCCTTCCCGGCGATCTGCTCACTTTCCTGACCCCAGCGGGGGCGCTGACACATACACCTCACCGCCTCGGAGATGTGTGCGCTGAGCCTCGGCCGCTCGGACACACCACGCGTTTTCATCCCGGCTTTTCTGTCCCGCTGCCCGGCGCACAAAAGCTCTCCCCTGCCTGGCAGTGGCGAGCCCACCCACCTGGTGCCAGCGCCCGCGGCCTTCTGATGCTTCCGTGGGGAGACTTTTAATCTGCCTGGGCACGGCCATTTCGGAAACGGGCTTCAAAGCTTCTGGAAAGCGACCTGCTGCGACTTTGATGTGTCTGTTAGCCGCTCGGCGGGGAGACAGGCCGGCTGGGGGAGGCCCGCTGGGGCCTGAGCGAGCGGAGGCTGCCCCTGGGACCCTGGGAGGCAGGGAGGGCTGTGTGTGTGTGTGTGGAGGGGGGCGGAGAAGAAGGGGGGTCAGCCAGGACTGGAAGTGCGAGGGGACACCTGCCTGGGCCGGCGAGTTCTCTGCCATGGACGCCCGGGCGTCTCCAGGGCCTTCGCACCCATTCCCCGGATTCCGGGAGCCTCTCGCAGCTCCTTCCTTCACCGGAAGTTGGCCTTGACCCTGGGCACTGCCTCGCCCACAGTCCTCAGAGCTCAGGACTGCCTGGTGGAGGAGGGGTGGTTCGGAAGCCTGGTCCCCACGGCCTGCATTTAGGACAATCCCCAGGGACCATCCCGGGCTCACCTGAGGCCTCAGTGGCCGCCGCATCACCCACGTGGGAGAGGGGGGCGGCTTCTCCCTCTGCCCCGCCTTTCTCCCTCCCTCCCTTCCAGCTGGACCTCCTGGGGCCACTCCGCCTAAGAGTCCTTCATGCGGAGGCTGTCCACCCCGGAAACCCGCTCCGACCACCCTCTCGTTGTGAGGGGACAGGGACCTCCTGGCCGCCAGCTTGTGGGGAGCGGTCGGGTGGGTGGTGACCGGCCCGGAAAGAGCATCTGTCCTCCTCCCTCGGAGGAATCAGGTGCCACGTCTGCCAAACAGGCCACGGCCACGTGGACAAGCCTGGCCAGCCTGCCGCTGCCCGTTCACTGCTGCCGTGGGCGGAATGTACCCCCCAAAAGGCGCAGGCTGAAACCGAACCCCCAATACCGTGATGCGTGGAGGTGAGGCCTTGGGGAGGTGGCTGGGCCACGAAGGTGAGACCTCATGGCTGGGAGCAGTGGCTGTGAGACCCCGGAGCCCCGTCGGCCCTGCCAGGGGCGGGCACAGAAGCCGACGGCGTCGCTGGCCCAGGAGGGAGTCCTCCCGGACCCCGAGCCTGCCGGTGCTCTTGCTGTGGACTTCGCAGCCTCCGGAAGTGAGGAATAGGTGTCCGTGGTTTCTATGGCGTTCTGTTACAATGCCCAAACGCTCACGCTCTCGGACGTGGGGGGCACAGACTGTAACACGCGGTGACCCCTCAGGTCTGAGCCCTCGGATGACCACGCCCCCTTGCTGGGGGTGACAGTAAGGGCGTGGGGTTCATGGAGGGGCAGGGATCTGAGTGGGGAGGCCGCCTCTCACCAGTGACGCTGTGATGTCCAGGGAGACAGCATTGGCATTGTCTGCAGAGGGCGATTCATCGGTTATTGATCAGCACTAAAATAAAATAAATCTTTTATTGATTTGTTTTTTTTACAGAGAGGAAGGGAGAGGGATAGAGAGCTAGAAACACCGACGAGAGAGAAACATCGACCAGTTGCCTCTTGCACACCCCCTACTGGGGGATCTGCCCACAACCAAGGTACATGCCCTTGACCGGAATCGAACCTGGGACCCTTCAGTCTGCAGGCCGACACTCTACCCACTGAGCCAAACCGGTTTCGACTTGATCAGCATTTTGATGTGATCAGCTCTGGGCCAGGGTTGTGTCCTACCCTTTCCCCAGGGGGGGAGGGTTTAGCGGCATCATTGGCTGAGGGGGTTCATTTCGGGAGCCAGGGACTGGGGAGTCCTGCCTGGGCCCCTGTCCTTGACTGCTGCCCTGTGAGGTGCTCTCAGAGGGGGCTCCCCAGCACTGCCTCCTGCGTCTCTGGGGGCAGCTCTGGGGGGTCCTTTTGGAGACTCGGAGCGGCATCGTGTGTCTGACCTGGGGGTTCACAGGGAGCAGGTTGCTCCCAGGTGGGCATCCTTGTCGTGGCAGAAAGGGGACGGCCTCTGGGGTCAGGTGGCCCTGGTCCAGCCATTTGCACGCTGGGTGACTTTGGGGGGACACTCAGTCCCATTGGGGGGGACACTCAGTCGTCATCCAGTAAACACGGGGTTAGTCCTGGCTGTGAAGCTGATGTAAAACAGGGTCCTGGGGAGGATTAGATTCTAGCCCGGTGCCTGGGACACAGTGGGTTCTCGGCCATGGGTTTCCTGCCCCCATGTGCCCACAACCAAGGTACATGCCCTTGACCAGAATCTGGGACCTTCCAGTCTGCAGGCCGACACTCTATCCACTGAGCCCCTGCTGTGGACTGAGCGCCTACGGGTTCCCATGGCAACTGCATCCCTGGGCCTGATGGCTTTTCTGGGACCACGAAAGGCCACTTCCTCCCTCTCCCCCGGCCCGTAAATATCCTCACCCGGTGACTGATCTCGGAACCCAGCTTCCTCTCTGCAGGTCAGGCGCATGCTCTGTAACCAGCCTGCTCCCTGTCTGGGGCCTGATGGAGCGCCTCCCTGTGGGATGAGTGTGGACCTTGACCCTGGGCGCGCAGGAGCCCGAGGGGCCGCCCGGAGGCGGGGCAGGACTGCGTGTGTAAAGTGCTCCGCTGCTCCGCTGCTGTGGCCCCTGCTCATCACCGCTGTGGCTCGGTCCATCGGCCGAGAGGGGATTATTGCGTTCACACCCGGGGGATGTTGGGGAATTTTGAAAAGGACAAGCCCTCCAGTTTGCGACGAGCCTCGCTGGGGCGGAACAGCTCATTTTCTGGATGTCTGCCTCTGCGATGTTAGCTACTTCGTTAGGAAGGAGCCGCAGCGCGCGCTGGCACAGCCCTGGCTCCGTCGCTGGCCCGGCTGAGAGCGGGGGCCCTGGAAGGCCAAGGACGCAGGCGAGAGAGGGACCGCGGGGCTGGCTTTGAGTGGGACACAGACACTGCTTTTGGGGAAGCCACGTGGGCACCCATGGTCTGCAGGGAGGTGGCGTGGGGCGGGCCGGCCACCCCCATCCTGCAGGCTCTGTGCTGAGAACACTGTCCCCATCCTCTGGGTGATGGCAGAGGCCCTTACAACCGGCAGGCTTTTGTTTGCAAAGCACAACAAGAGTTGTCCTGAAGAATAGATTTCTGTTTAACACGAGGCTGGGGAAATGGCTCTTGTTTATGGAAACACACACACACACACACACACACACACACACAGCAAACCTGCTGGCTTTGTGCAACCAGAATCCTCTTGGAGGCCAGGATGAGGCAAGGAGAGTTTACTTATTAGAGGAAACACATTTTCTGCTTCTTTCTTTCTTTTCATTTTCTTTCTTTCTTTCTTTTTTTAAAAATATATTTTATTGATTTCAGAGAGGAAGAGACGGGGATAGAGAGTTAGAAACATTGATGAGAAAGAAACATCAATTAGCTGCCTCCTGCACACCCCTCACTGGGAATGTGCCCACAACCAAGGTACATGCCCTTGACCAGAATCTGGGACCTTCCAGTCTGCAGGCTGACACTCTATCCACTGAGCCAAACTGGTTTCGGCATCTTTTTAAAAATTTTTTTTAAATAATATGTTTTTATTAATTTCAGAGAGGAAGGGAGAAGGAGAGAGAGAGAGAAACACCTATGATGAGAGAGAATCATTGATTGGCTGCCTCCTGCATGCCTCCTCCTGGGGATCGAACCCGCAACTTGGCATGTGGCCCTGACTGGGAACCGAACCGTGACCTCCTGGTTCATAGGTTGACGCTCAACCACTGAGCCACACGGCCGGGCCCTGGCTGTTTCTTGGCTTTGGGAGCAGGCACCCCGAAGGACGACCGAATCCCAGGAGATGAGCATGAGGCCTGGAGGGCGGGGAGGGCCCCACGCCCCTCCTGGTGCAGAGATCTCTCCTCCCACAGGGCCCCGCGTGTCTGCTCTCCGCCTCCGCGCCTGCACTCTGCAGGCCCCGGAGCTGTTTCTAAGCCGAGTGGGAGGGAGCAGCCTCATCCGGCCGCCAGTGGCCCTCTCTGGCCGGGCCTGCTGTCCTGCCTGTATGAATCCTAGCCTCTTTCTCTCGCCATCCCAGACTCCCACCGTGCCTGTCTGCCTGTTTTCAGCCACCCCTTGTTTCTCTGGCTTTTCGGCTCCAGCTGCTGTTGTCAGACCTCTAAACCTCACCTGGGGATTCTGAGAACCACCCCCCAATCTCACCTGAGCCCCGCTCTGCCCTTCCGTGGCAGCCTTCATATTCTCCCTGCCCTCCCTCTTCCACCTGCTGGTATGTTTGACGTTTTTGGGGGTTCACCCAGGCGTGTCCCCGCTCAGAGCTCTCTCCTGATGTTCCACCGGGCCGCCCAGCCTCAGGGCCCCAGTTCCTGAGTCCTGCCCAGGCCCAGGCTGAGCGTGTAACGTGTGGAAATGAGCAGAACGCTCCTCTCCTGGACTCAGAATCTGCCACCTGGGATCTGTCCCTGCAGGGTCCTCTGTGCTCCCCGTGCTGGAGGGCCACGTGACAGGCCACAGAGCATGCTGCCTGGCTCTGACCAAGCCTGGGGCCTCACCCTTTCTCCCCAGGCAAAACCGCTTAGAACCTGTTTTCCGAGCTCCTGGACTCCCGTGGCGGCAGCCCCGCTTGCTGAGCTGAGACACAACAAGCTCAGCCACCATTTCGGAAAAGCGGTTAGAGAGTTTATGTGGGGCTTGCCTCTTCAGCGTGTCTGCGTGCACCGTGTCTGTGTATTGACGGCGAATGTCTCCGTGCATTAAAAATCACCAGTTAGCCGAAACCGGTTTGGCTCAGTGGATAGAGAGCGTCAGCCTGCGGACTGAAAGGCCCCGGGTTCGATTCCGGTCAAGGGCATGTACCTGGCTTGCGGGCACATCTCCAGTGGGAGGTGTGCAAGAGCCAGCTGATTGGTGATTCTCTCTCATCGATGTTTCTAACTCTCTATCCCTCTCCTTTTCTCTCTGTAAAAAATCAATAAAATATATATATTTAAAAAAATCACCAATTAAAGCCCACACACTGTATGTGGATGATACTAGGTCGATGTGAGACATTATACTTGGAAATGGTTTACCATAGCTGCTGGCAATGAGGAGGTGCGAGGTGTTAGCTGCTGTTAAAATGCCCGGCAGGAGGTGGGCTGTTGTGTCCTTGTAGGAGCCTAAACTCAGCACAGAAAAAGGGAGTTTTCAGACATGCCCTGCACTGCGCGAGATGAAACTAGGGTCCTCAGAGGACAGGGGGATTTGAGATCCCACATTAGGGAACACTGTTTTGGAGAAGAAGTAAAATGGCCCGAGGAGGAACATCCATTCACTGGTGGGGGCGGTGATAGGAGAGGGCACCTGCTGTCCCTTTAAAATATATAGAAAAGGGGACTTGGTTTGCTTGGGGCCTCACACCAGATGACAGCCACTGCTCCTCAGGTGGGGCGGGATGGGTGAGGCAGGGTGGGCCTGGGTGGGGTTGGGTGCCTGCGCAGGCAGTGGTGACTTCAGTCAGAGTGTCTTTCTGGGAGGTAGTGATGCTGCAGCTGGGCGCTGGGATCCCGAGGGCCACCAGGGGGCGCTGTGGCCACGCGGCCGGCTGCCTGTCTGCCTTCCCCACAGTGCTGCCGCCACAGCCCAGCCCTGGGCCAACAGGCCCTCACCGTGGGGGGTTAGCTGCCCCACCTACTCAAGGTAGAACCTGGCTAAGATCCACTGCCCTTCAGTTTGCGCATCTGCCATTCCTTTGCCCCAAGCCTTCTGGGTCCGAGCCCTGGAACCTGTGTGCAGCATTTCCAGATCCCTCTACTTGCCCGGTTAGAGCTAGCTGCCCTCCCTCCCACTCCCCCCTACCCCCCTCTGGCTGCGGTTCAGCAGCAGGCTCTGGTTTGGTTCTGTTCCTTCCTCTCTGGAGGAGCCGCTCTCCTATGCCTTGGACTATCTGTCTGCGCTGCCCCAGACCCTCTCCCGGGCACCCCACAGCACCGGTGGCTGGGTCAGAGCCAGGGGAGTTCAGTGTGCACGTTCAGGCTCCACTCCGGACGCGGAGCCCGCTCTCCAAGGTGGGCCCGGATGTGCATTTTACCCGGAGCCCGGAGACGCCGACCTTGGAGAGCCGTGGCCCTCAGAGAGCACGCGCTCCGCAGTGATGTGAGACTGTGTGGTGTTTGCGACTGGGTCTGTGTGTGGCCCCGGGAGGTGCCATGGGGGCTAAGGGACTCGGTGTGTGTGTGGGGGGGTTGGGGAAGGGAGTGTGTGTGTGTGTGTGTGTGTGTGTGTGTGTCTGTGGTAGTGGTGATGGTGGTGGAGCCCTGAGGAGGAAGGCTGTGCGGCCTGGAGCCGTGGGCAGCTTGTGGGGCCTGAGGCTGGCAGGGGGCACGCAGTCCTGGGGTCCCCACTGTTTCAGAGCTGGGGTGCTCCTCCCAGGCTAGAATCGCTGCCTCGAGGGAGAAGCTGGTCTTGCTGGGGTTCACCACCAGCGAGGGCAACTGTGAGAGAGGGCAGGCAGCCTGGACAGGGGCCCTGCCCTGCAGGTCAGAGGTCAGAGGCCTTCCACTGTCCACCTGCCTGGGAGAGGCGAGAGTGAGCTATAGAAAGTTCTAGAGCGCTCTCCAGGATGTGAAGGTCAAACTGCGTAATCTGAGTCCCGGCCTGGAGAGAGGAAGCCAGGAAAGGCCCTGGAGCCATGGCCAGCCACCCGGTACTGCTTGGCTTTGGGGAGAAGGGGAGGGGGCCTCTGACCTGCCCAGGCCTCCCTGTCCATCAAGCTGACAACGTCATGAAAATAAATCCTTTCTGAAGAGGGGCTAACGCAGTCACACTGTCAAAGGCATCTATACGAATTGTAAAAGGGTACGGAAGTGGGAATCTCCCCCCTCACCCTTCTCCACGCCCCATCCCCAAACCCAGGCTCTCTGGTACCCCGGGCGGCAGGAACCCCGCTTCCTGGGAGGCCCCCGGTCCTCCGCGCGGATGAAAGCACCCGCGTCTCTGCGCCCCCGGTCACCGAGCAGCACGTTACGCAGGCTGTCCTGCACCTCGCTTTTGATTCGGCGATGCACTTTTAAAAACGTCTCCGGGATTTCCGTATCACCATATGTATGAGGTTGGTCCGTCTCCCGCGGAGGGGTGGAGAGCACAAGTCTGGGGACACGGCCTGCACTTGAATGGGGCCCTTCCCTTCCCGGCTGGTGACCGGGACACGTCACTCAGCCATTCTGTGCTCCGGTTTCCTCGTTTAAAAAATAAGGATACTAATACTAACACTGAGGCTTCATGAGGCCATTGTGAGAGTTCGCGGACAAACACACATTCCGCACAGGTCCTGGCATACAGCACCTGCTCAATGGTAGTTGTTGGCGTCATCCCTTCACTTAGTACTTAAAAGTCACATCCTACACTTGAAGTGCCCCACCCGTCCTTCACAGCAGAGACAGGAAGTTCCAGAACCTTCCCGGGATGGCAGTGACGTAGCGGAAAAGATGCAGGCTCCAGGACCCCCTCCATCCTGGCTTCGCCACTGGCCAGCTGTGTGCCCTTGAACAGCAATTTCCGCCTCTCCGGGCTTCTGCCCAACCCACCTGCAGAATAGGGACAAAGACATAAGCCCTTGCAAGGTTGTGTGTGTGTGTGTGTGTGTGTGGGGGGGGGGGTCCGATGAGACAATGGCCATGAAGAGGAAGGGTGCCCAGCGGATGCTAAAGATGACTGCAGGACTGGAGACCCTGGCGGTCAGGATCCCCCACATGGCCCCACCGGGCCTGCAGGAGCCCTGCGGGGTCTTTCCTCCAAGTCACGATGCAGCTTCCATGCGCCTCACACGGCTCTGCCTGTTCTGTGCTTCTCCCTACACGCAGCTCCGTTAGCCCCATTTTACAGAAAGAGAAACCGAGGCTCTGAGACATTAGGTCATGTGCACCAGGTCACACAGCTAACGAGAACCCGATTTCCTGTAGGTTTATTGGTTCCAGACCTGGAGGCTAACGGGCTGCCCCTGGTGCCCTCTCTGGGGGGGGGGGGGGGAGATGGGGGCCTGGTGCAGCCCCCCACCTCAATCCCATCCCACCTTCCTCTCTCTCCTCCTCCTCCTTTGTTCTCTTCTGACACTTTCCCTCTGTCCTCCTCCCTTTGCTCAGACTCTGGGCTTGTGGTGAGCAGGGCTGAGTGGCCCATGGCCTGCAGGAGGCCCGACCGGGGGTGTGTGTGTCTGCGTCACCTGCGAGAGCTGCGTCCAGGCGATCCATCGTGCACTTCCTGTCTGCGCCCTCCGTCCAAGCGCCGCCTGGGGTGTGCATACATGGGGGAGGTCCCTGGAGCCTGCATCTTTCCCGCTACATCACTACCGGGTGGGGCACTTCCAGTGGAAGATGTGATTTTTAAGTATTAAGTGAAGGGCTGATGCCAACAGCTAACACTTGTTGTGTCTGTAGTCGCCATCACTAACACGCTGTCCACTTTCCAGGAAGGCCAGAGGCCTTCACAGCCAAGAGGCAGACAGGAAGTTCCCGAGCCTTCCCGGGAGGCTTTAATTAAAGGACAGGAAGCGGGAGGGGGGAGGTTCCTGTGTGCACGTGGGTGGTCCTGTGTATGCGTGTGGGTGCGGGGTCCTCCCGTCCGGATGTCCCTCAGCCAGGGCCGCTGGCGCTCACGTGGGGACCTTGGGCAAACCAGGCGCCCGCTGTGCCCGTCCAGGTGCCCATCTGCTGCTCGCCCACCCGATGTGTGTCCTGGAGCCCGCGGAGGCGGGGCCAGAGGCTCACAGGCTCTGCTCCCCTCCGGCTCTGTGGCTTCCCAGTCCTTTCATGTGCTGAGCTCATGGGCTTATTTGGAAGTGAGCACCGAGCCTCTCCTGAGTGAGCGGAGAGCTGGCGGGGTGCGCGGGGAGAAGGCGGGCGCGCTGAGAGCCGCTCTGTGCTTGGCCGCCCTGTGGCCATCAGGAGGCCTCGGGGCCTCCGCCTGGACAGACCCACGGCCATCGCTGCGCCACGACGTGGGCACACACACCACGCGGCCCCACCTCCTTTCCTACGGACACGGAAGCGGTCCTGGGGCCCGAGCCTTCCTGAGGGCAGAACCAGCCAGGGGCTGTGGCAGAGGGGCGAGGGGGTGTAGAGCAGAGGCTGGGACGACACCCGGTCTCAGGAGTGTTCCCTGACGTGGTCAGAGGGATGTCTGTCTGGGGGGGTGGGCGGGTGGGTCCTGGGAGCCTCCTGCCCCTGGGCTGGTCGGCTGGGCCCTCCCCTCGGTCACACCCCCCCCCCCCCCCCCCCCCAGTGGAGGCAGCTCTGGGCCTGTGCACATCTGGAAGCCATTGTCTCCAGCTGCAGGCGGGGCTCCGGCTGCGGTCAGGGCTGGCTGCCCCGGCTTTGGAGGCCTCCCAGGGCCCCTCAGACACCCCCTCAGAGCAGGGGCTGAAGGCCAAGGAGTGAGGAGAGAGCAGAATACGGGTGGGGGAGGCGAGGACCTTCTCTTTGTTCCAAGAACCTTTTGGCTTTTCCCCACAGATCGGGAAAGCCAGCTTGTGGGGGAGGGTAGGGGAGGGGGACACGGCACTTTTATTCCGGGCATGCCCCCGCCCGCATCAGGCAGGCCTGAGCACACATGTGGTTTCGTTTCTGAGCGAACCGAAGGCACGCCGGGCCTGTGCAGGGCCCTAAAAATACACGTTGAAACGGCTCTGCTCCGCCCTCAGCCCTGGACGTCTTGTTTCCATGACTTAAACATTTCCACCAAGCTGACATCCCGCGCTCCGACCGCAGCAGCAACAGGCCTTGTTAAGCCTCGTTAAACGGTGCTGAGCGTCGGATTCGCTCGGGGCTGGGAGGTGTGGGGTAGGAGGGGCCGTGGGGGTGTGGGGTTGAGAAGGATTAGTCCCTGGTTGTGGTGGAATCATCTAGTTCTACCCTCACAAGAGGGTAACCAGCCCAGAGAGGCACGGTCACCTCCCTCAAGTCACACAGCCAGGAATCCCCCAAAATCCAAAGAGAGGGAGGGCCGTGTGCACAGAGGGAGGGCGTGTGCACAGGGGGAGGGCCGTGTGCTCAGGGGGATGGTCGTGTGCTCAGGGGGAGGGCCGTGTGCTCAGGGGGAGGGCCGTGTGCACAGGGGGAGGGCCGTGTGTTCAGGGGGATGGTCGTGTGCTCAGGGAGAGGGCCGTGTGCTCCGGGGGAGGGCCGTGTGCTCCGGGGGAGGGCCGTGTGCTCAGGGGGAGGGCCGTGTGCTCAGGGGGAGGGCTGTGTGCACAGGGAGAGGGCCGTGTGCTCCGGGGGAGGGCCGTGTGCTCCGGGGGAGGGCCGTGTGCTCCGGGGGAGGGCCGTGTGCACAGGGAGAGGGCCGTGTGCACAGGGGGAGGGCCGTGTGCACAGGGGGAGGGCTGTGTGTTCAGGGGGAGGGCTGTGTGCTCAGGGGGAGGGCCGTGTGCACAGGGAGAGGGCCGTGTGCACAGGGGGAGGGCCGTGTGCACAGGGGGAGGGCCGTGTGCACAGGGGGAGGACTATGTGTTCAGGGGGAGGGCTATGTGCTCAGGGGGAGGGCCGTGTGCTCAGGGGGAGGGCCGTGTGCACAGGGGGAGGACTATGTGTTCAGGGGGAGGGCTATGTGCTCAGGGGGAGGGCCGTGTGCTCAGAGGGAGGGCCGTGTGCTCAGGGTGAGGGCCGTGTGCTCAGGGGGAGGGCCGTGTGTTCAGGGGGAGGGCCGTGTGCTCCGGGGGAGGGCCGTGTGCACAGGGGGAGGGCTGTGTGCTGGGGGGGAAGGGCCGTGTGCACAGGGTGAGGGCCATGTGTTCAGGGGGAGGGCCGTGTGCACAGAGGGAGGGCCGTGTGCACAGGGGGAGGGCCGTGTGCACAGGGGGAGGACTATGTGTTCAGGGGGAGGGCTATGTGCTCAGGGGGAGGGCCGTGTGCTCAGGGGGAGGGCCGTGTGCTCATCCACGCCCAGCACGGTGTTTCGCAGCCTCTGGACGGCTGGAAGTGCACACTGTTTGTGAGGGAGCCCATTGACCAGAATGTGAGGCTTTCTCATGTGAGGCACCCAGGGGGCCTGCCCCGCACCCGGGGCGGGGGCTCCCAGCTCACTGTGTGTTGTCGGGTGTCACTCATGGACCCCCTGCTCCTCATTTGAAAACCGCAGTAATAGCAGTAACGCTGCCACCATCTGTCTTTTAGTGAGCACGGACTGTGTGCGCCTCCCAGTGTCAGCCCGTGGGACCCCACGGCCCTCCCAGGTCGGGCCTGTCACTAGCTCCGCCCTGCAGACCAGGAAACGGAGGCTCAGGCAGGCTCAGCGACTTGTCCGAGAGGCGGAATCAGGAGCTGGGCTCAGGCAAGCAGGGCGGCTGCCCTCTCGCTGGCAGCTCTGCCCTTGGACCCCAGGCCCGAGGTGAAGGTTCACAGGGACCCGATGGGATGATGTGACCAGGCCTGTGCTCACCATTAGAGCAGCCGGCCCCGGTGGCAGGAGCCAGAGTGGACTCAGGACAGAGGCCCCTCATTTCCGGTGTTTTACTCAGGGTTCCCCTCTCCCCTGGAGCCCTGGGCCCCCAGAGCAGGGCCCTGGCCCTCGGTCTTAGGAGTTAACTCTGAGCGCTCACCTGCAGGGGAGATGGCAGTCCTTCGGGCCAGCGGCCTCTTCCTGCGTCCCGCCCTCGGGCCCTGGCTCTGTGCTTCGGTCGGAGCTCACGCCCCTGCCAAGGCAAAATGAGAATGTGCGGCTCCCGCGGAGAGGGCGGACTTCACCATGCTGCCCGCTGGCCGGCCTGGCCGGCCCTTCCCAGAGTCTGACAGGCGGCGGGGAGAGAGAGCGAGCCCAGGACCCGGGCCCACGACATGCTGGCGACAAGGACAGCACTCGGGGCTGGCTGCTCCGCTCAGACCGTTTCCCCGCATGCTGGGAGCTGCGGGAGGGTGGCAGGCATTGCATCCTCCCCCCCTGGCACAGAGCGGGCCTCCTTCAACGTGTGCGCTGGGCACTTCCAGAACATTCTTCCCTGCACAGGGGCCACGGGGGAGGGCCGGGAGCATGGCCCTGAGCCCCTCCCGGGCACTGCTTTCTGACCCTGATGGGCAGCTCTTTTCTGGTTGATTAAGTTCGGTTTGTGAAAACACTTCCCTTCCTAGGGGGTGGGCATCTATCTGTTATAGATGGGATGAGGGAGGTCACATCGGAGAAGGGGATGTGACAGTCGTTGGAGGGCCACCTGGCCCCTCTGCCGAGCAGGGTGGGATGCTGGCGGTGCATTTGTTCTCTGGCGTCTGATGTACCAGCGGCTGATGTGGTGGCTCCGTGGGCAGCAGGCAGAGCAGCCCAGGGGGCGGGGCTTCTGCACCTTGGTCTTCGGGGGGAGGGAAGGTGGCACGTCTGGGTGGACTCCTGGAGGGCTGGTGGGGGCAGGGCCCCTTTGCCAGGTGGGTCCCAGGCCATCGGGCTCAGTGTTAGCAGCTCCCCTTGATGTCCTGGCCCCCCAGATGCCGGGCAGCGTGCCGGGCGGGGCTCTGGCTTTGGCCCTGAGCTTCGGCCCGGCTGTGTCTGGCTCCAGGCTCCTTGCTCCGTCCGCTAAGGGGACAGGGCAGCTGGCTCCAGCCCGGTTCACTCCCAGGACCACGGACTCTGCTGTCCTACCCCTCAGGCTCACTCGTTTGGCCTCTTCCTCCCTGGTGTGGCTGGGGTGGGGGTCTGGCCAGATCCCACGAGGTGCCATCATGACTTAGGATAGGGGTGGGAAAAGGGTCAAGAGTTAGCACAAGAGGTTCAAGTCTGGATGGAGCGACTTGAAAGAGATGCACACCCCGCAGATACCCAGTCTTCGTCTCTCCTAGAAAGCGATGCTCATTCACGGGGACCGGTGAGGTCGTGACACGTACACTAGACCCGTGGTCGGCAAGCTGCGGCTCTCCAGCCACATGCGGCTCTTTGGCCCCTTGAGTGTGGCTCTTCCACAAAACACCACGGCCTGGGTGAGTCTATTTTGAAGAAGTGGCGTTAGAAGAAGTTTAAGTTTAAAAAATTTGGCTCCAAAGAAATTTCAATCGTTGTACTGTTCATATTTGGCTCTGTTGGCTAGTGAGTTTGCCGACCACTGAGCTAGACAAACAGCAGCTGCCTTTCTCATCCACGCACCGGCAGGCATGTTTCGAGCATTACCGCTTTTAGTCTCACGCAGCTCTGCCGGGTGATTATAGCTCCTGCCCCCATTTCACAGATGAGAAAACCGAGGCGTGAAGACTCTAAGCGGTGACAGTTGCCTACATGTCCCCAGCTATTGGATTGGGGAGCCAAGACTCAAACCCAAGGGCCCTTGGGTTGTTCCCCACGACCCTGCCCTGGGAGCAGCTGGAGGGCAGGGCCCATTCATTCTTTGCTCTGTTGTCTCCATGTGTCTAACAGAGTACCTTGCACGTAACAGCCAGTTAACACACATTGATTTTTCCATCCGTTAATGATCTCTTAAGTCTTGACAGGAGAGTTCAGTTCAATCAGAACTTTTGACAAATCCCAAACCAATTTCCCCCACTCTGTTGATTTATTTATTCTGTAAACATTTGCCAAGAGTCCCTGTGTGCCCGGGACCTGCCTCAAGTGTCTCCTCAGCGCCATTCCGAACAGGCTCTGACTGTAGCCACCAGCTGTGCGAAGGTCGTTTTCTCATTAGCATTTGGGTAAAATACCTGGTACCCATGGGAGTGACCTCAGGGGGCCCAGCAGCCAAAGCTGGGTTTGTGGAACCTTCCCTCCCCTCCACTGGGTGATACATCCTGATTCCTGCTCTCCTGGGACAGGGCTCCCGGTGATGTCTGTCCCTCCTCTGGGTGAAACACACCTCTGAATGCCACTGATTCTGGTTTAATGATATAATCCTACTGATAAAAGAGTAATAATCATTCCAACACACAAGATGGCTGCCCCCATGTGGACACAAGATGGCCACCACAAGATGGCCAGCAGAGAGGGCAGTTGGGAGGGACAAGGTCTGTAAGGGAGGGCAGTTGTGGGCGATCAGTTAGGGGTAACCAGGCCGGCAGAGGAGGGAATTTGGGGGTAACTGAACCTGCAGGGAAGGGCAGTTGGCGGGGGGGGGGGGGGGGGGGGGGGACGACACAGGCCTGCAGAGGAGAGCATTTGGGGGGAGACCAGGCCTGCCTTCAGGGGAGGCCTGCAGGGATGGGCAGTTAGGGGCAATCAGGCTGGCAGGGGAGCAGTTAGGCATCAATCAGGCTGGCATGGGAGTGGTTAGGGGGTGATCAGGCTGGCAGGCAGAAGTGGTTAGGGGCAATCAGGAAGGCAGGCAGGTGAGTAGTTGGGAGCCAGCAGTCCTGGATTGTGAGAGGGATCCCAGATTGGAAAGGGTGAAGTCTGGGCTGAGGGACATACACCTCCATGCATAAATTTCATGCACTGGGCCTCTAGTTATATATATATATATATATGTCACAAGAAATTGGCTCCCCGGATTTTGCGGGCTGAGAAACCCAAGATCAGCAGCTGGCCAGGTGGGGTCACAGGAGAGTGGATGGTATCATTTCAGCCCCAGCCTGAGTCCAGAGACCCAGCACCCAGCGGGAAGACAGGCGGAGAGAAAGAATCCCCCCTTCTCCCGCCTTTTTGTTCTATTCCCATCTTCAGTGGATTGGACGAGGCCCACCCACGCTGGGGAGGGAGATGTGTTCCGCTCCTTCTACCGATTCACATGTTAATCGTGTCTGGAAATACCCTCACAGACACCCCGGATTCTGTTAAATGAAATATCTGGACACCCTGCAGCCCAGCCGAGCTGACACATACAATGAACCATCACACTTGGAGAACCAGTGCTCTGTATTAATTCTGTTCAAGGCATTTCCATGTCCCTCGCTGGGCCCTCATGGATGCAGGGATGAAAGAGAGTTTGGCTTTGATCTTCAGCTCTGAGTGGGTGAACAGCGAAATGCTTAGTTCAGTGTCATTTCTGGAATCTGTGAAATTGTGAGTCATCAGCGCAGGCTGTCGTCCTATCCAATTTACATAAAAATTAAGTGATAATGTGAGACTAGATCGCTTTTGTATTTATGGTGAATATGTAAATATTCACTTTCAGATACAGGTAAGCATTCTTGAGGTATCAGAGGGTCACTTATTATTGTTTATATTTTGAAATTTTATAAATTGAAGTGTAAATTATTGCAAGAGAAAAGGACTGTGATAATTAATTTGGGTTATGAAAGTTAATTTTATTTGCTAAGTCACCTTAACATGCTTTCAATTGACAAATAAATAGGGAGATAGCGATACAATTAATGCAAATATTGGGAGTATTAATGAGATAACTTTAGGAAGAATATTATTTCCTTTCTTTCTGAGCCAACCGTTTATAAAATTTGAATAATAATGCAGAGCAGAATAATAGAAATTAGATTATATCACAATTATAATATTCCTAGAATTGCTATTGTACCTGAATTAATTACACAAAACTTTATATATTCATAGCAAAAGAAACCTTAATAATGGCATTTAATTTTCAGTTATTTAATCCTACCTAGGATTCTATTTAGGTCATGAGGATTTCAAGAAAATATTTGGGAATTTTTTCATATCCTGGGAGGATGAATGGGAAGTGGAATGTGTCACCTTTGCTATCTCAGAATAGGGAGAAACAAATTCTAAAATTATGTGCAGTTCCTGATTGATCTGTTCCAGATATACTAAAGAATATAGCATAGCCCTAACCGGTTTGGCTCAGTGGATAGAGCATCAGCCTGCGGACTGAAGGGTCCCAGGTTCGATTCCAGTCAAGGGCATGTACCTTGGTTGCGGGCACATCCCCAGTAGGGGGCGTGCAGGAGGCAGCTAATGTTTCTGTCTCATCAATGTTTCTAGCTCTCTATCCCTCTCCCTTCCTCTCTGTAAAAAAATCAATAAAATATTTTTAAAAAGAAGAAAAAAAAGGAAAAAAAGAATATAGCATAAAGAAAAGAGAAAGTGTTAGGGAAAGATGAGGCAACCCCAAATACCTTGCTTCTCTCCTGTCCTCAGCTGACAGGGAGCATTTATTTGGCATCACAGATTTGAGCCGAGAGACCCTGGAGCCAGCTGACTTTTGACTGTCCGGAGGAACAGTGGTTCCTTCCCTAAGAATGTTCAAACTGCTAAAACGTAAGCGATGACATTGTGACAGTAACGACATTCTACAGCAAGATGCCAAACTGTCCTTTCATCCCAGAAGTTACTCCCAGGACTGTGTCCTCTGGTGTCGGTCGGGACTGAATGTGGATTTCGACGGTCAGCCATTTGGCCAAGGCACGTGTGCGCCTTGCGCCAGCGGTACAGCTTGTCATTCACTGGGGGTCTGCACGCCAGCCGTCCCCCTGGCTGTGACGTTGCAAGGCAGGGGCTGGGGTGCCCTTCCCTTCTCCATCCCAGCCATGCAGTTACTGGCACTCACAGGTCCTCAATCAGCCCTTGTTGGACGGACAGAGGACGGCATGAGGCATTATTGCCGTTGCTGTTAGGCAAGGCAGCTGTGAGGCAGCTGGTGGGACAGCAGGGCCGGCTCCCGGGAGGCTGTTAGTGTCGAAGATAGAAAAGTCAACTGAAATGGCTCAAGCAGCACAGGAGAGTAAAAGAATTCGGGAGGGTGCGAGGTTGGGGGTCCTTAGGTGCAGTGTGCCCTTGTCAGCAGCTGTTCATTCCTTCCAACCCTACACCCTCAGGATTGATGGTTTCTTCACCCAATGACCAGGCTGATGTCCTGGGCTGCACTCTGATTGGGCCAGTTGGGTCACATGGCCACCGTGTACCAACCACTGACGTGAGAAAGGGTGGGATTCAGCTGATTGGTTTAGGCCTGTGGTCGTCAAACTCATCAGTCAACAGAGCCAAATATCAACAGTACAATGATTGAAATTTCTTTGGAGAGCCAAATGTTTTAAACTTAAACTTCTTCTAATGCCACTTCTTCAAAATAGACTTGCCCAGACTGTCGTATTTTGTGGAAGAGCCAGATTCAGGGGGCCAAAGAGCTGTATGTGGCTCGCGAGCTGCAGTTTGCTGACCATTCTCCATCCCTGGGAGCACTGCGCACGGGGCCTGCTGGGATCAGTCTTGCAGGCCGACAGCCAGGCATGTAGACGCCTGTCCCTGCCCTGGATAACACGGAGTTCGAGAGCACCGCCCGGATGCCCTCTGCAAAATCCCGCGCTCGGCCCAGCACACTCCGGGGCTGGGCTCTTTGCAGTTAACTCGGAGCCGGCAGCCGGGGAGGCCGGGCTGGGCCAAGAGGACAGCACAGCACACTTGGCAGGAATGACAGGGCCCAGATGTTGTGTGTCCAGCTGCTCTCGGCTCTGATCTGTCCGGCAAACACTCCTGGGCGATGCTGCGCCATCATAACATAACATGAGCCACATGCAATTTAAAGTTTTCCGGTAGCCTCACAGGAAGTTGGTACACTACTTTACTAATAGGTTATATAGCCTGATATGTCCAAAATACTATCGTGTAATTGATATATAAAAACTATCGATGAGGTTTATATATATATATATATTTTTATATGAAGTCATGGAAATCTAGTGTGTCTTTCACACACGTGGCCTAGCCCCAGGCCTTATTGGTTCTCTGCCCAGTACACCTCTCATCATCACATGCCTCTGCATGCCGTAGTGATCTGTGTTTCTGTCTCTCTGCCCAACACTAAGAGCTTTTATGGGGTCTCACAGGACACTTGTCATGTACCCACGGTGCCCTGCCGTGCGGTTCCCGAGCTATGTAGATTGTATTTCCTTTCGGCTGTCAGCCCTTCTTCCTGGGGGGTGTGAAGGCATCAGCTGTGCTCGAAGTGCTTCCTGTCATTCCCCGACAATTCTCAGAACCACCGTGAGGTGTGGGTGCCGAATCTCCATGTCAGGGACTTCCCCGAACCCAGGTCTGCTGGATTCCAAGTTGCTCTTTCAGGCACACGGTGCCTGGCCATCTTAGCTGGACTCATCCGGGTTCTCAGAAACAGGTGTTAACTGCGTGGACTGACTGACTTGCGTGTCCTTCTCGGTCGTTGGGCTGTGGTAGCAGCGCCGGGCCCCGCAGCCGGGGGTGGGGTGGGGTGGCGGCTGACAGTGGCCTCCCTGGGAGCCGGGCCAAGCAGAACCAGCGCTCTCGGGAGCCGGGCAGCAAATTGGCAGACACAGCGCAGGATACACTGAGCTGCCCTCCCGCCTGCCTCCGGCTGATATGATAGCTCCGGCCACTGCCGTTGCCTCGATGCCGCGATGCGGGAGTCACACGCGTGGGTGGCCGGTGAGTGTGACGCTTCGCTTGGTACCTTGCGGAGAGCGCGATAAAAGTAAAGATGGGCTGCTAACAAAATGTCAATTAGGGTTACCGAGAGAAAGAAAAAGAGGCCGATGTGATTGTGCCTTTTCTCAGAGAGTTTCCCTCTAATTAGTCAAATAAATACGCACTCCTCCCACCCGGGCGAGGGTTTGTTTGCTTTAAAACATCACAATTACATCCCCCGCTTCGGAGACTTCAGGGAGCTGGAACCTCCCCACGTGGGCTTTGGCTAGGAGGATCCGAGCCAGCGCTCCGGCTGGGACGGAACAGGCGCCGGAGGGAGATTCTGGATGAGCATCCAGAGGCGGGCTGTGGGCTGCGCTGCCCTCACTCTCACACCCTCTGTGGCTCCCCAGGGCTCCCTGGCATCAGCACCATCGTGGTAGAAAGGGAACCAGGCAGGGAGCCTGGAGCGGTGACTTGTGTGTGGCCTGAGCATACCCCCAACCTCTCCCCACTCCACTGCCTCCTTCATGAAACCAGGAGGCAGGACTAGCCACTCCCAGCCCCAAGGCAGTGCTGGTTTCCTGGGCTCTGCCTGGCTCTCCCCGTTCCTCCAGTGTATCTACACCTTCCTCTTCCCGCCAGAACTTGAAACTTCCATCCATTTTTAGTTTGTATCTGTTTCTTTGGTTTTTCTGTTTGACTCTGTGTGTATGTGTGTGTGTGTGTGTGTGTGTGTGTGTGTGTGTGTGTGTGGCTATTGGTAGAGTATATGCCCCATATATAACAGGTATATGCCCCATAAATAAATCATGATGCTTAGATTGGTGATGTGTCCTGAAAAAGCTTTTACTAGAATATTTGTGTGGTCTGAAGTGGAGACAATCAGCCCTAGCCGGTTTGGCTCAGTGGATAGAGCGTCGACCTGTGGACTGAAAGGTCCTGGGTTAGATTTTGGTCAAGGGCACGTGCCTGGGTTGTGGGCTCGATCCCCAGTAGGGGACCTGCAGGAGGTGGCCGATCAATGATTCTCTCTCATCCTTGATGTTTCTCTCTCTCTCTCCCTTCCTGTCTGAAATCAATAAAAATTAAAATAAAAAATGAAGTGGAGACAACCAGTGTGAAGAAAGAGGACCACGCAGATGAAATAAGTTGCAGTCCAAAGACCTGACTCAGGATCACGGTTCCCCTTCTCTCTCTCTCTCTCTCTCTCTCTCTCCCTCCCTCCCTCCCTCCCTCCCTCCCTCCCTCCCTCCCTCCCTCCCTCCCTCCCTTCCTCCCTCCCTCCCTTGGGAGATGTTTGACTTTCCTTGTCCTGCAATGAGGTGAAGCTGGTCTGGAGAGTCTGTGTTAAGGGAGATGAGCCCCGGGCTAACATACATAGACACACGGAACTGTTTTATCCTGTCTAATCTATGGGCCAGGCACAATGGTGCCATCCACGGGCAGGCGGCACCCACTCTGAGCCAACCACAGGATGGGCTTCGTGATTTCCCCAGGATGATCACACAGCTGCAGAAGGGGGTGGGGGATTATAATCCCCCTGGACAGCTCCAGAGAGAGCAGGGCCCAGAGGCGGGGCATGGTCAAGGTCACACCACCGGTGTGGGTTAGTTATGGTTTTGCACCTGAAGCTCCTGACCTTACCACCGTGCCAGACGCTCTACCATCTGGCCGAGGAGCTCACGCTGGACCCAAGGCAACCTGACACTTTTCTCCGATCTCGTTGCCGGCCTAGGATAGATTTGCTCATTTAAGATGCCGTTGACCTTATCTAATAAAAGGAATCAGCATCCAAGGAGTCTGTTTAATTCATTATTAAAGATCATTTCCTGTTATTATCTTCCCTGTAGCAAAATTAGCTGTTAACTCTCCTGTTAGCATAACCCAGCCAGTATGACTAGAAAATTAAGAAGAAGAAGAAAAAAACCAGTTCAGTGATATGTGAGCCGAGCCCAGGGAATTCCCCATCTTCAGTGCATATTAACATCGTGCCTTAGAAATGGAGGAGATGTTCTGTTAAGTGGAAAAAGGAGTTGCAGAAATTTTACTTCCAAAAGTCAAGTGAAAAGTTACTCTTTCCCCCCCACCGCCCAACTCAAATTAATTTTTTGTCTCAGGGCAAGAAAAAGTAAATTAAAAATCACACACTGCCACCTCCTCCTGGCTCGGTGCCTCCTGGGGTTCCCTCTCCCTCGCCTGGAGTCTCGGGGTTCTTGAGCCCAATTTGGGCCTCGGAGGACGCCTTGCTGCAGGGGTTTCTGCTCCCGGAGCCCCTGACGGTGGCAGGGCGGGGCAGCCTGCCCTTCCCTCTCCCTGTCTATCCTCCTAGGGACCCTCCTAGGTCCTTCCCCTTCCTCCCAGGCAGTTGTTGGGAGTGAGGAGGGGGACTAAGAGCTGAGTCCCGGGTGACACATGCTGTGGGGCAAGGCCAACACCTGGACATGAGCTTGCTGGGAAGCTGACCATGCCTCCTCCGTTGGGCAGTGAGATGCCCATGTGGCTGTGAGTGGGCACGGAGGTCTGGGGAGCTCTGGAGAAAAGGGTCAGGCAGAGAGCAGGTGCTTCTGGGTATGGGGGCCCCAAATGCATCTGAGGCCTGAGCTCACTGGTCTGTAGCCACTGGGGCCCACACCGGGGCCCACACCTGGGCTCACACCTGGGTGTGTGCATTTGAGGTACACAGCAGCCTGGGCTGGCCAAGGAGCCACTAAGCGTGTGGCAGAGGACCTTGGGTGGATTCTTAGCTCCTTTATTTAACACTAGAGGCCCAATGAATGCAATTCGTGCACTGGAGGGGGTGTGTCCCTCAGCTTAGCCTGCATCCTCTCTAATCTGGGACCCCTCGGACATCCCTCTCACAATCCAGGACTGCTGGCTCCCAACCACTTGCCTGATTGCCCCTAACTGCTTCTGTCTGCCAGCCTGATCACCCCCTAACCACTCCCCTACCAGCAGGATTGATGCCTAACTGCTCCCCTGCCAGCCTGATCGCCCCCAACTGCCCTCCCCTGCAGTCCTGGTTGCCCCCAACTGCCTTCCCCTGCTGGCCTGACTGTCCACAACTGCCTTTCCCTGCCGGCCATCTTGTGCAAGGGCATGATGGTCAATTTGCATATCACCTCTTTATTATATCGGATTCTTGTGGCTTCAGGCAAATCTCATAACTGCTTTGGCGGGCATCCATTTTTTCACTTGGAAGATAGAAATCTGCCAGCCCTGGGGTTGCAGTGAGGACGGTGGGTCGTAACATTCTGGAGGCTTCCCCAGCACAGGACTCGAAGATCAGTGGTGACAGTCTTTGGCCAGGAACCCAGAAAGGGGCGGCATTTGCAGAGTCCCTACTGGGTGCCAGAAACTCTCCTAGCACACATTTGTTGCAGGCTCAAGAGTTCTTGAAATGTAGCAACTGCCAAGATATTAGAGTGAGTCAGAATAATGGCAGAACCTTGGAGCCACAGGGACCTTGGGAAGGCCAATAGGGGGACCCCCTTGTCCCGATTTGTCCCAACCTTTCCTGATTTTAGCACTGAAGTCCTGTGCCCTTGGAATATTCCCTCCTCGTCTCCCCTTCCCACCCCCAGTCCTAGGCTGACAGGGACGGCTGGCTACCCTGCAGACCTTCCTTGTTTAAAAATGAGAAGCAGGGCCAGAGACTGTCTGGCTCAGAGCACACGGCTGGGGTGCAGCGGAGACGGTTTTCATGGAAACCCGTGGTTTGGGGCAGGGACAGCCTCCAGCCTGGCTGCTGCGTGAGCAGGACCCGCATCCCACACGCGAGCGTCCGAAGAGGCGGTTACCGTGGGCGCATCTCACCTGCCGGCATCTGACTCTCAGTTGTTCCCTGTTAACTCCAGTACCTTTAACGGGAAACCTCTGGACACGCTCTCTTTTATGAAACACAATTTGGTTACGAGTCATCGGAGTCCCCCGGGGGACAGCCTCTTCTGGAGGATGCTGGCCTGCCACGGCCATTTCCGCCCGATCTGGTCCTCTGGGGGAGCCCTGTGGGAGTTTCCCAGACAGTGTTTCATGGAACAGGTTCTCCTAATTTACCATTGGAGGGGGGCCGGGGCGCGGCTGAGAGACCCTGGCAGGTGTGATGCATTACGCAGTTAGAACGTACCAGCGCCACTGGCGCTGTCCAGGTATGGCTGATGCGGTGTTTGCCTCCCGCTGCAGGGAGAAGCGTCTCTCTCAAACCTCCCCCTTCCTCTTCTGCTCCCGGGAATGCGTCTCCCTCGGGGGCATCGACGCCAGAGCTTCAAAAGTGACCCCAGACCCAGCTCGCTGCCTGGGGACCTGCCCCTGTGGCTGGGACAGGCCATGGCAGGCCCCTCGCCCCAGGGCCCTCCCCGGTCTGCGGTGAGGAGCCAGAGACCTGCGTTCCTGCAAGAAGTCCGATCTGCAGAGAGAATCCATCAACACCACGGACCTGCTCTGTGTGCGAGTCCTCGATGGGATTCTCTGGCAGAAGCTCTCTCGCCACTCACACCTTCTTCACTTCAAGATGGGAGCCAGGTAAGCGCTCATGGTCACTCACGGTCACTCACGGCTGGGCAGGCGCCCCACGGGAACCCCCATGGAGCCTCCAGTGCCTCCTGACACAGGTAAGTGCAAACAGCGGCAGAGTGGGCCATGCATGGGGTCCTCGGGGCCAGCCTCCTGCCCCCTCCTCTGCTGCCCCAGCTCCCCCTGGGGCAGGGCAGTTGGGGCCCCTTGTCCACGGTTGTCCGGTTGTGTCTTCCCCCGGGGCCAGTGGCTTTCAGGCTTGGCTGCACGTCAGAACCCCGAGGGAGAGCTTACAAACGGGACCGGTCCTGGACTTTGATGGATGGCAATCCTTACAGAGCTTCCAGGCGATTTTAAGGTGTAAGCACAGTGAAGGACCACAGGCCTGGGAGGACTAGACCTGGGGGGTGTTTTTGCAAGCACGTGGGGGCGCTGGTAACCGTTACTTGGCGTAAACTGGGACTGGCCTAGGCCCGTGGTTGGAAAACTCTGGTGGGAGAGCCACATGCGGCTCTTTGGCCCCTTCAGTGTGGCTCTTCCACAAAATACCACGGCCTGGGCGAGTCTATGTTGAAGAAGTGGCGTTAGAAGAAGTTTAAGTTTAAAAAATGTGGCTCTCCAAAGAAATTTCAATTGTTGTACTGTTGATATTCGGCTCTGTGGACTGATGAGTTTGCCGACCACTGGCCCTCAGCAGTCTGGGATGCAGGATCACCTTGCTTTGACCTTGAGACACCCTTGAGAATTGTCATCTAAGAGTACACGGCCAGCGCTGGTTTGTTTTCATTTTCTGTGTGGCTGCGAACATGGGCCCCTTCACAGCACTGAGGAGGGCTGGGGGAGGGTGGCGTGAATCCGGCTCCTTTCTGCTCCCCTCCCCGCTCTGAGAGGTGCGGGGCACACATGCTCCAGGCATGCCCACCCTTGGCTGCTCCTCTGCGGCTGGCGCATCTCACACCTGCCCCGCGACGCAGCTGTCCGTCTGCAGCCGCGTGGCCAAGGGGCCTGAGGGTTTGGAAACTCGGAGTGAATGTGACCAGTCTCAAAGCTTGCAGGCCTCATGAGAGACCCTCAAACACACATGCTGGGGGGCCCGCTGGGCAGCCAGGAGCAGAGGACAGCCCCTTCCAGGGGCCTCGGTTTCCCCCGCTAATCGCATGCCCATGACAATCTCTTAATCCTCTTAGAAATGGCAGATGGTAATTCCAGCGTTGTTTAGGGAGGATGGATGACTCTGCCTGACTTCCAAGTGTCAGCGGAGGTGGCTATGCCTGTCGGGCCGTGAGCCTGGTACCTACATCTCTGGAAGTTCCGGAAAATCGCAGATGCTTAGAGGTCATCCTCTTATATGTGCATCCCTTCCACGGAGATCCTGTGTCCAAACGTTTGGCTGAGGGGCTGCGTAGGGCAGTCACTCCACCTTTGCCCTCACCTTCCATCCCCAGCTTTAATTGGCCTGCTGTACACTGGGGATACTGGGTGCTGTGGTATGGTCCTCACCCTTATAGAGCTCCCGGATCAGCTGGGGGAGAAGCCATCGAGGCGGCAGGGTGAGGGAGGCCGGATGGGCAGAGATTTGGAGGCTCCTAGGTCCCCAGCAGGGTGTATTCAACATGACACGGCAAATCAGGGAAGACAGCCTGGAGGAGGCGATGTTGGAATCTGCGTTTCGAGCAAGGTGGAGGTGGATGAGGAGAGAAGGAGCAGAGAGAACATGTGCAGAGAAAGACACTGCATGTCTGGGAGAGGTGAGTCCCGGGTGCAGGGCAGTGTAAGGCTGAGGACAGCGCGATGGGGGAGGGGGCACACAGCTCCTATGCTTCTGTGCTGCACCTGTTCTGGCTGTGCCAGGTGCAGCCGCCCTATCGGTTCTTCTGCTGTAATTCGCGCTCAGTATGCGACACGGGAGTGAGGTCCCACAGCCTCCTCTCCTCACATCAGGCTAAAGGGCAAAGTGACTTCATTACTGTTGTTCTGGGGCTGCCGCCTCTCTCAGGACCCCTCCTGGGGGGTTATCCAAGGAAGCCGCTTTCACACCCGGCCTCCCCACTCCCTCGGGGCGCTCCGGTCATCCCTCTGCCACTCAGCAGGGACCTCTGAGCCCTCAGGAGACCTTTGCTGTATTCTAATGTGTTCCTTATTAAAAAAAAAAAAGTGTTTGCCGTCGCTGCAAGCTTTTATTAGCATTTCACGTGTGGTTTGGTTTCCGACACAAGGTGGCTTGAAAAATCACAGAAAAGGGAGTTCTTGGTGGATGCATTTGTCTTTCCTTCTCTCGGTCCTGACATGCAGGAGGTAGTCAGACTGCATGTCACCACTCTGTGTGAAGCCCGCCCGAGTGTCTCAGAGAGCGGGGCGGCCAGAGGTGAGAAACGCACGGAATCCAACACCCCTGGAGCCGGACGGACTTCCGTGGCCACGCCGGCCAGCGCGTTAGCGTATCCTCATCCACACAGATCAGCTTCTGCTTGGGTACCGCCAGCGAAAGGGAACTCGCCACTTCTTTAGCCTGGAGCCGTGGTCGGCAAACTGCGGCTCGAGAGCCACATGCGGCTCTTTGGCCCCTGGAGTGTGGCTCTTCCACAAAATAACCACGGCCTGGGCGAGTCTATGTTGAAGAAGTGGCATTCGAAGAAGTTTAAGTTTAAAAAATGTGGCTCTCAGAAGAAATGTCAATCCTTGTGCTGTAGGTGTTTGGCTCTGTGGACGAATGAGTTTGCCGACCACTGGCCTGGAGTGATTGCTTGTGGGTGTGCTTCATCAGATCACACAGGAGGTACCCTGCCCCCGTGTGTTTCCCTGGGGGCTCCCGGGTAAAGGTGGCACAGCCCTGGGTCCTGAGAGAATGCAGAGCCAGGTGCAGAGGAACATGGGCCGCCCCCAAAGCACCTGGCAGGGCCAAGAGGCCTGGAGCCTGCCCTATGTGACAGGTGTGCAAGCATACAGGATGCAGCGGCAGACATCCCAGCAGAGACAGTGTGGCTCACGCAGAAATGTGCAGATCAGGCCATCTTGGAGGTGTCCCCTCGGCTGTCCTGGCTATGTTTGTTACCAATTCTCAGTGGGGAAGAGTTGCAGCCTGGGAACCACCGAGGCCCTGCAGCATCCACACAACACCCATTTGCCTGTACGTCCCGGACAGAGAATACGCTGCGCGGAGTCTTCACCTCGTAGGATGTGGCTTCGCTCAGGCTCGCTGACTCCTTTGGCTGTCATCTTAAAAGGCAGGAGGGAGAGCTGCTTTTCAGAGGCATCACAGATGCCTTTCTCTACCAAGGAGAAGAGGCATTTGGTTGGGTCCAGAGACAGAGGAACATCAATCAGAACGTCAAACCTCAGGGAAGGGAGGGGACAGTGGGGGTAAGGGGGAGAGATCAATCAAAGGACTTATATGCAATCAAAGGACACAGACAACAGGGGGGTGGGGGCACAAATGGGAGGTGAGGGTAATGGGGAAATAAGGACACATCTGTAATACCTTAATCAATAAAGAAATTAAAAAAAGAAAAGAAATTTGGTTGGAGTCTGGGGTCCTGGAGCCTGAGCAGAGCATAAGAGATAAAGAGCTGTTTTCTCGCCCTGGCCGGTGTGGCTCCGTTGGGAGGACATTGTCCCGTGCACCGAAAGGTCACCGGTTCGATCGCCTGTCAGGGCTCATGTTCGGATTGTGGGCTCGATCTCCGCTAGGGGGCGTGCAGGAGGCTCCTGATCAGTATTTCACTCTTACGTCGATGTTTCACTCATTCTCTCTTCCTCTCCCTCCCCCTCTGTCTAAAACTCAGTGGAAAAAAAATCTAAAAAGAAAGAGCTGTTTTCTCATCAGAGTTACCAGAGCCACCTGGATGCCGGAGGGGCTTGGGAGCTGCGTGGGCTGGCAGAACCGCTCCATCCTGCAAATTGGTTGTGCTGCACGCTCCTGCCCTCCGCCCGGTCGCCGGTCTACAGAGAGCCGGAGTGTCTGTGAATCCTCTTCTGAAGGGCTTGACACGCTTGACATGGTCACGGGAAACGGACGCATCGCCTTCCCCACGGTGACCCCTGAGAAATCGCGTCTCGCCCGCTGCAGCTCGGGAACAAACGCTGGTCCACAGCTGACAACATCCATTCTCTGCACCCCACGACCCGGTTTGGCCAATTTCTACCTAATGCAATTGGCTGCCCGCTACGGGTCGGACAGCTGTGACCTCCAGCACAGCTGACAGAGCTGTGATTAGCAAGAAGCAGTCCTGCGTCCCCCGGGGCTCGGAGGTGGTGTGGGCTTAGAGCGAAGATGCTGCCTGTGAGACATGCCTTCCTCGCGTGAGCCTCTGAAGCATCTGGGCTGCAGAAGCCCTAGCTGAGGTGGCGGCGGCGGCGACAGGGACTGACGTGTGGGCAGCAGTGACGGGCGATGGCCCAGGCAGTCCTTCTGGGGCTCCGCGTCAGCCACTCTTCCAACTGGCTGGTCCCTTTGGCTCCCAGGGGACCTGAGCTCAGACATTCCTAGTGAACATTTAAGACTTTCTTCCCCCTTTCCCCTTCCCCTCTCCCCCTCCCCGCTTCCTCCCCTTCCCCATCTCTGACTTGCATTGCGGCTCTGGCAGCTATGAATGCTTGTGTCCGCCCCCAAAGTCATAGGCTGAAATCCAATGTCATGGCATCAGGAGGCGGGACCTTTGGGAGGTGGTTTGGTCATGAAAGTAGAACTCCTGTAAATGGGATTAGTGCCTTACACACACACACACACACACACACACACACACACACACCCCTACACTAATAAAAGAGAAAAATGCTAATGGACAGTACCTTCGCTACACCCACAGCCAATCAGAGTGAGTATGCAAATTAACCCAATGAAGATGGTGGTTAATTTGCATACGCTGAGGAAGGGAGGAGTGAAGACTGAAGATAGCATAGAAGGAAGAGGGAGGGAAAGGGGAAAGCACAGGCAGGCGGGGCTGGTGGCCGTGATGGCCACTTTCAGGAATCTTCATGCAACGGGCCCCTAGTATGTGTGTGTGTGTGTGTGTGTGTGCGTGTGTGTGTATATATATATGACCCTAAAGAGCTTCCTTACCCCTTCCACCACCTGAGAAGACATCCGCCTGTGAACTATAAAGAGGGCCTCACCAGCCCCGAGTCTGCCAACACCTTGATCTTGGACTTCCCAGCCCCCAGAACTGTGAGAAGCACAATCCTTTCGTAATAAGCCACCCGGTCTGCAATATTCTGTGATAGCTGCCCAGATGCAGCGGACACCTGGTGAACTCACGCCTCGGAGCCTCCGTGCCCACGTCTGCAGGGCGAGGCCACCCCGCACAGAGATCTGTGAGGGAGGGTTCCTTCCCCTGAAGAGAGCCCCTGAGGCCCTGTGCCCCCCTCTGTGTGAGCTCTCTCTCTCCTGGATGATCCCGTCCTGTGTCAAAATAAGAGTTTCCTTCCCAGGCCTCAGATTTGGGAGTGTGTCCTCCATGCTCCTTCCCAGCCTTCAGCTTTGGAGAGCAGTTGGGTTCAGTGACAGACCTGCCCAGCTACCCCTCCCCGATCAAAGCTGTTGGACCAGGAACCTTGTTTGGGCAACCAAACCCACAACAAAGATCTCATGGCAGCTCCAGCCCCCGGATTCCTGTGCCCCGCCTGACACCGCCCAGCTCATCCCGGGGCCTGGTTCTCTGTCATTTTGGCCGTAAGAGAGTTAGGCAGTGGGTCCTAGGGAGGCCATTAAAGAAGGCGGGATGTCAGAATCAATCGAAAGCCCGCCTGTCCCTTCCCCCGCGTGGAGACAGGGCAGAGGTCAGGCAGTGTGCCGGCAGCATGTGCGTGTCTTCAGAGAGCTCCCGCAGCCCTGCCACCCAGCTGCTGGGGGTTGGCGTGGGCCACTGACATCCGGTCACCCCGAGACAGCTCTTCTCCGTCCCCTGATGAGCTGCCTTGGCAGATGAGGCGTCACCGCCCTGCTTGTGATTAGAGATGTCACCCCAGCCGCCTTCACAGCTGTTCCTGCCTCAGAGATACAGAGAGAGGGAACACATGTTTCCTTTCTGGTTGCGAGTAGACCCAGCCATTTCCCGAAAGCTCCTTTTAACCTCGAACCCTGAAAGGCAGAGCATTTGGGGAAGGGGGAAGGCGGAAGGGGTTCAGCTACCCTGCCCAGCTCCAGCACCAGATTCCTCGGAGCTGGTTCCTCAGGCTGGGGTCCCTCTGGCGGAGCGGAGGGCGTCTTGGAGCGGATTTCATCCTTCAGACGAGCTGAGCACCTGCTTTGGTGGAAATGCCAAGGAGGACATCAGTGGGCTCAATGACAGGGGGCGGGGACCTTGGCATAGGGCGTGGGCGGGAGGAGGCAGTTGTCATCGCCGTCGCCCGGGCACCTCCCCTTCCTTGGCACAAAGAGCCACACCGCATGGCACAGTTAAAGCTCCACTACAGTTACCGCTTTGCTGGCTGTGCTGGGCTCCCCATGCCCGCGGCACACCGGCAGCCGGAGGGCGGGGTTGTGGCACTGGCAGGGTTCTGACTGGTTACCATGGGGAGGGAGGGTGGTTGCTACATAGCGGGGGCAGGAAAGAGTGTGTCTAGAATTCAGGGGACCTACTGGGGCCACTCTTGGTGCTTGCAAACCTGGAGAGAGCCAGGCACAAACAATGATAGGCATGGTATCAGGGCATGGTACCTGGCACTCAGACCCTGAGGAAGGAAGGAGGGGCGAGAGCCCAGACCAGTACGGGAGCTGGCCCAGGGCCCTCGAGAAAGGGCCGTAGAGGAATGTATTAGTTTCCTAGGGCTGCTGTAACAGATGGCCCCGGACTGGGTGGCTTACACAATAGAAAAGGATTGTCTCAGGGTTCTGGAGGCTAGACGTTCGAGGTCAAGGCGTTGGCAGGGTAGGTTTCTTCTAAGGGCGTGTCGATGGCCGTCTTCTCTTTGTGGTCTTGCCTCTGTGCCAGTATCCATCTGTCTGAGTTTCCCTTCTTACAAAGACACCAGTCATATTGGATTAGGTCCCACCCTCATGACCCACTTTTACCCTATCTCTTTATAAAACCTCACAAAATAGCTATATTGTGAGGTTCAGGGGGTTTGGGCTTCCACACATGCACTATTTGGGAACACAATTTAGCCCATGATAAGGAGATTCACAGTGCCTATTAATTATAACCTTAGGACCAACTGGTCCGGCAGGAGCTATAATCCCGCTGTTGTGTGTTTAACTGGGATTGATGGGGCAATCCCAGTTCCTAACAGGCAGGCGGCAGCCTGTGCTGGGCCAAGCTTCAGATGAGGAGTCAGGAGCCCTGGGGTCACGTTCCAGGTATGGCGGTTCTGTGGATGCATTACTCCCCGCTTTGGGGGCCCCAGCTCCCCTCTCTGTGCAATAGAAGGAGCCGGTGAGAATGTCTCTGAAAGCCCCCTGAGGGCGAGAATCCCCCGGGGATCGGGCTCCTGGGTCCCATCCTGCTCAGAGTCTGCCACCGCCCGCCCCGGGCTCCCCTGTGACTCCTTCCAGACAAGGTCTCTGCAGGGTTTCCCTCTCCACCGGTCTCTTCCTGGGATTTATTGACTGTCAGATAGTTAAGGGCTAGACAGATGATCTCCCCGTGATAAGACAGATAATATAATTCTGCAAATGTCATTGGACTCGCTAGGAAAAGCCAATCTCTTGCCAGCCCTGAAATGTCATGGAGGGAAGTCGTTGGAATTCATTGATGAAACGGTAATCTTTCCCACGGATGTCATATAACTCTTCCCAGGAGACAGCTTCTGTAGGCTTGGGGAAGGGGATGGAGCAGGTCAGACGGAAGGTGGCTGCGGATTAATGGCTGCTTAGTGATTAGGCACAAGTGGCAGCTGATGAGGGACGAGAAGTTGTTACCTCGACGCTAAGGCAGTGGTCGGCAAACTCATTGGTCCACAGAGCCAACTATCAACAATACGGCGACTGACATTTCTTTGGAGAGCCACATTTTTCAAACTGAAACTTCTTCGAACGCCACTTCTTCAACACAGGCTCGCCCAGGCCGTGGTCTTTTGTGGAAGAGCCACACCCAAGGGGCCAAAGAGCCGCACGCGGCTCTCGAGCTGCAGTTTGCCGACCACGGACGGCGCTGAGGGTTTCTGTTCACCAGACGTGAACCTCACGCGATTTGGACGAGCCACGTTATTTCCGGGATAATTCTGAGCGTCACCTCCGTTCCTGAGATGAAGACATTCAGGTTCGAAAGGCTAAGCCGCCAGAGCCAGGCCACCCAGCCGGCTCCGTCAGGAAGCGTGAAGGCAGGAGGACCACGTGGATTTGAATCTTTCCCCAGCCGGTGCATCATCGCGCCATCCTACGCGGGGCACTTGCCTAATTGGAGCCTCAGTTTCTTCATCTCAGAAGCGGGGGGTAGCACCCTCGACGGGGTGCGGGGTGCCTAGCGGTGAGCTCAGCCTTAGGCGCGTGGAAAGTGCTCTGTGTATCCCTGTGAGTGTGCTGCCTTCCGAGCGCCCTCCTCCCCGGGACCCCTCTACTCTCAGCCGTCTCACCCCCTGTGCCCCGCAGGGAGGCGATGCTGGCTGCCCGGCCTTTCCCCAGGGCTCACTCGCACCCGGGAGGCCCGCCTCCTGCCTCTTCGGCTTTTGCAATGACAGAAGGGCGCGCTCCCTGCACTGGGTTCTGGTTTTCCTTTATGACATTTTAACACATTTGTCACCTTTAAAAAAAACTCTTTATTGTTGAAAGTATTACATATTGTTGAAAGTATTACATATAAAACATTTATAATTTTTCCTTTTTAAAAAAATATATATTTTATTGAATTTTTACAGAGAGGAAGGGAGAAGGATAGAGAGCTAGAAACATTGATGAGAGAGAAACATCGACCAGCTGCCTCTTGCACACCCCCTACCGGGGATGTGCCCACAGCCAAGGTGCATACCCTTGACCGGAATTGAACCTGGGACCCTTTAGTCCGCAGGCTGATGCTCTATCCACTGAGCTAAACCGGCTTCAGCTAATTTTCTCTTCTTAAAGGCACCTTTGTCCTGTTCAGGAATGATCAGTGATGTCTGCTTGTCTTGGCACTTGAGGTTCCTGCAACTATTCACTCCCACCCAGGTTACCCATCCTCACTGCTTCTAACATGTACCCCCCACTCTCTCCCTGCCCAGGTTCCTTCCCAGTCCACACCACAGACCCCCCCTGTCTTCAGCCTGGGCTCCCCTTCACCATCTCTTCTTTTGCCTGCCATGGTGCTTAGGGCCCCACCACCAGGCAGCCACTTGCTTGGCTGAAGGGAAAGTGTCTCCTGCTAAAACGCAGCTGTCCCTAGAGTGTGCAGACCAAGTTCTGCCAACCGTCCTCACCTTGGCAAGGAAGTGAGGTGTGGGCCACAGAGTGGGTAAGGTGCTGGGCCGTTCCAGGATTTTCCCTGGCCAGTGAGAAACCTCAGCTGTCTTCAGAGCCTTCCCCTGGCCTTTCCCTGACTCTGCCAGGCAGTTCTGGGGACTGATAACAATATCAGGGACCATGTGCTTAGAGGATACAGTGAAAGAAGGGCTAATAACATCCAACATATTGGAATGTTATTATCTCCTGTGTCTTGAGGTTCTTATTCTTTGTGTGGAAGAAGGAAGATACAGATGTAATATAAAAGTGGTTATGTGTGAATCCCACAGCCTTGACTTCAAATCGGAAGTGTCAGTCAGTATACATTCATGTTATGGACATCTGTTTATAGCATTTTTATTTATACCTACCTCATCCTTTCTGTGGGCTACAGAATACTCCATTATATAGTTTTATCACAGCTTATTCAAGTTAATGTGTATATGTGTATGATACACAAATATAGGGTGTCCCCAAAACGTATACACACTTAACAGTTGATAGCTCAATTGATGTTTCTTTAAAAAATTTTTTGTTGTTGATATTTTTAGAGAGAAAGGAAGAGAGAGGGATTGAGAGAAACATCAGTGAGAGAGAAACATGGATGGGCTGCCTCCTGCATGCCCCTCACTGGGGATTGAGCCTGCAGCCCAGGCATGTGGAATTGGAGACTTCTTGGTGCATGGGTCAGCGCTCAACTACTGAGCCACACCAGCCGGACTCAGTTGATGTTTTTTTTCTTTTCAGATTTAACCCATTGGAATGAATAATTATTCAAAGTGTATATACATATTTTTGAGACACCCTGCATATAAATGTGTTTCTGAGCATATGAGGAGATATTTTTTGACTGGGAAATTTCCAGAAATAAAACATAGGGTCAGGGCCTGTGCTCTCCAATAGATAATAGATAATGCCTTCCAATGAATTAGTATCACTTTCTACCAGGATGGGGCCCCGATTTCTACTCTGAGTGAAGGAGGGGACTGTTTTCCCACTCACCAACCTATTTTCAGCCCAAACTGGAAATATACTGCTTCGATTTATTTCTATCATAAGGAGACTTGGCCAAAGGAGAGAATCCTTTATATAAATGTATAGGCCATTTCTACTTCTTTTGTGAATTGCCTACTTACAATCGGACTCATTTTCAGTTGAATGCTTATATTTTCATTGTTTATTTATAGGCACTTTCAACATATTACATATTTGTGGATGTTTGTCCTTTTCCAGATGTATATTTTGTAAATATTTTCCCATCATCTGACACTTGCTTTAAAAATGGAGAAGCTTTGCCAAAACCGGTTTGGCTCAGTAGATAGAGCATCGGCCTGCGGACTGAAAGGTCCCAGGTTCGATTCTGGTCAAGGGCATGTACATTGGTTGCAGGCACATCCCCAGTAGGAGGTGTGCAAGAGGCGGCCGGTCAATGTTTCTCTCTCATCGATGTTTCTAGCTTTCTATCCCTCTCCCTTCCTCCCTGTAAAAAATCAATAAAATATATTTTAAAAAAATGAAGAAGCTTTAAATGTGTATGGAGTCAGATTGGTCAATGCCCATCCCTCTTTCAGTGGCTCCTGAGTTTTTGTAACATCTTAAACAAAGGCCTTTACCTCTAAGTCATCATAATTCTCTTATATTTCCTTCTAGTAGTTTTATATTTTTAAATTTTACATTACAATTTTTAATCCACCGAATTTTCTTAAATGTGTGAAGTAGGAATTTGTGTATGAACCATCTATCATCTATCATCCATCTTTCCAACAGTCAATTTTTCCAACACTGTTTATTAAATAGTCTATTCCCCCATTGATTTGGAAAGCTACTTTCCACTCACTAAATTATCATATGTAATGGGTGTTCTTTATACTCCATTTGGTTACACTGATCTTCTCTGCTGTTCTCTCTCTCCCTCTCTCTCTCTCTCTCTCTCTCTCTCTCTCTCTCTCTCTCTCTCTCTCTCTCTCTCTCTCTCTCTCTCTCTCTCTCTCTCTCTCTCTCTCTCTCTCTCTCCTTAAAGATGAAGGACAAGAGGAGTTGGTGAATATTTTTCCCCCATTCACATACTTAAATGGCTGAAAGGCATATGCTGACATGCACACACAAACCTTGTGGTACCAGCCATTTGCTCAGTGAATCCTAGGCTCCCATTTCGGCTCATTCCTCTGCTTTTCTGGGTCTTCTCCATGGTTCCCCAGGTCCCTGGGTCTTAATTGTTGCTCTGGGGGACATTCCAGGCTTCTCTGTACTCTGACCACATCTGGACTATGCTCTTTGAGTTATTTTAGGCTTATATAAATGTCAACATTCAGAACTCATTCTCAAGCTTCCTTCACTATTCTTTTACATATGTTTTTACCATTCTTGCATATTTGTTATCCAAGTAACTTAATTATCAACTCATTAAGTCAAAACTATTAGAATTCTGATTGGACTAGCATTATATTAATGAATTAGTTTGAGGAAGAGTAAGGAAATATATAGTGTGTGTCTTCACATGTAAGAATTTCATTCAAGGTCTTTTGAAATGCCTTTTAGTATATTTTCATAGAAAGTGCTTGCATTTTTCTCATCAAATGTATTTTTAGATGAGTTATAATTGCTGTGGGTATTTTGAGTCTGGTTCTGCTTCCCACTGTTTTTTTTTTTTTTTTTTTTTTTTTTTTTTTTTTTTTTTTTACTATATTTTACAACTGATTGCTGCCTATATATAGTTAAGCTATCACATTAAAAATATTTACACCCAGAATGCAGGAGGGAGAGTCCATTCTTGTGGAGTTGGTGAGGATGGGACAGCGGGGGATGGGACAGCAGCTGTGCTGGGAGAGCCACAATAATCTCTCTCTCTCTCTCTCTCCACTGTCATTCTTTTCTTTTACTAGAAAACTTAGCATTTATTAAAACATACAGGAAGTCAGCTTATCCTATATAACAAAAGGGTAATATGCAAATTGACCCCAATGGCAGAACAACCAGTTGCTATGACATGCACTGACCACCAGGGAGCAGATGCTCAATGCAGCAGCTGGTGGTCAGTGCACTTTGACCAGGGGAGTGCCATTCAGCCAGAAGCTGGCTCATGGCTGGCCAATACAGCGGCGGCGGTGGGAGCCTCTCCTGCCTCGGTGGCAGCACTAAGGATGTCTAACAGCTTAGGCCTCTGGAGTGAGCCTAAGCCATAAGTCAGACATCCCCTGAGGGCTCTCAGGCTGCCAGAGGGATGTCTGACTGCCAGCTTAGGCCTGGTCCCCCAGGGAACGGGCCTAAGCTGGCAGGTGGACATCCCCAGAGGGGTCCTGGGCAGTGACTGGGTGCAGGCTGGGCTGAGGGACCCCTCCGAGTATATGAATTTTTGTGCACCGGGCCTCTAGTTATAAATAAGAGGTTCCCTGACCGGCAATTGAACCGGCAACCTTTCAGTGCATGGGATGATGCCCAACCAGCAGAGCCACGCTGGCCGGGGCTCCACAGTGACTTCTGCCCTCCTCCCACGTTTGATGGCTGACTCCACAGAAAAGTGAGCCTCTTTCCAGGATGGATGTTCACTTTGCCTGAGCACTGGTTTGGTGCTAAGTCAGCACGGCAGCCTGCTCGGTGACCTTCTAGAATCCCCCAGGCGCCTGTGAGATTTGTACCGAAATGCCCCATCTCCTTTTCCAGGAATTTTGGGGTGGAGAATTTTCCAGCTCGTTATATCTCACGTTGCTGAGTCCCCGTGGAAATCGGTGCAAAATGGCACTGACACCGGTCGGACAAGACCGTCGATGGCAAGGGAAGCCACAGGGTCCATCATTTTCAAGCATCTGTATGCACCATCCCCCTCCCTCCCCCCCAGCTGTGGGGTAGGCTCCTCACCAGCGGGGCCGAAGTCACACACAGAGCCTTCACCACGAATATGGGAAGCTGCCTAACACGCTGTACAATTTGCTTTAATGGGATGGCTGACTGATGACTGATGAGTGACACATGGTGGTTTGTCGACTAAAAGTATCTTGAAGACCTTGGAGCAAACCGAGGGAGGCCTCGCTCCTGTCACGCCTACCCACAGCTGCGCCGGGCCCTGGGCACACATAATTGCCGAGACCCATCGGGGAGGGCTGCGCGTGTGGATGCCGTCGTATTCATTTGCTCCATAAATCAACACGTGAACTTGACAGCCCTGTAAAATCTTTATCCTCATGCGTGTATCCTTTGTCTTCCGAAGGCGCCTCCTCTGACTTCAATCCGAAGCAGCTCATAGTCACTAAATAAGTATTTATCGAGCATGGGCAGGCGCTGAAGATGTAGGGCCCAGGACCCGTCTTCACAGGCTCATGGGGAAATAGACATCTGAGCAAAAACAGTATTAGTACATTTTACTGTGATCAGGACAGTGATAGGGTTAGACACTGATGCAGTGCTGCCACTGGATTCGTATATTCATTTATTCAACACAGGGACAGAGACAGTCCGGCTGGTGTGGCTCAGTGTTTGTGTGTCCACCTATGAACCAGGAGGTGATGGTTTGATTCCTGGTCAGGCACATGCCTCGGTTGCAGGCTCCATCCCCAGTGGGGGATGTGCAGGAGGCAGCCAATCAATGATTCTCTCTCATGAGTGTAGCATGAGTTCAGGGTTTAATATGCTGATGTGCTTTGTGATGGATAGATGTGAGGGGATGGACGTATTAATAAAGTCGATCCATCGTTCCTCAGTAAAGTTAATAAAGGAGAACTACTTCTTTGAGGCTATGAGTCATGAGCTAACCTTTGCAGGAGGAACATGCCCGGAGGAGCAGTCCAGGTGGCAGGGATAGCAAGAGCAAAGGCCCGGGGGCACAGTGGGACCTAGGGCAGTAGTCGGCAAACTGTGGCTCACGAGCCACATGCGGCTCTTTGGCCCCTTGAGTGTGGCTCTTCCACAAAATACCATGGCCTGGGCCAGGCTATTATGAAGAAGTGGCGTGAGAAGAAGTTTAAGTTTAAAAAATTTGGCTCTCCAAAGAAATTTCAGTCGTTGTCCTGTTGATACTTGGCTCTGTTGGCTGATGAGTTTGCAAGACAAACTCATTGGCCTAGGGCACTCCTCCCGACAGAAGCTCAGTGTGGCTGGAGGGATGGGGGCCATCTCCGAAGTTAGTGGCCATCTCTGCTCAGTGTTTGTTTAAAGAATGAGTTCTCTCTCAGCCTGGCGGGTAGACAGGAGAGCTGGGACAACACAGAACGAGGCTTGGCCTGTGAGGACACTTACCAGTTCTTGGACCCCCCGTTTTCCTGTCCGCCCAGTGGGGACTCCGCCCTCCTGGGTAGGAAAGCGCTCAGAGGAGCAGAACAAACTCTGCCCTCTTGTTCTGCAGTCCCCGCCCCCCCACCTCAGTCCCATCTGTGGGGTGAAGGGAGGTAAATGGATGCGCCTCGGCTTCCCTGTGGGCGGGTAGTGGTTCATTAAGGAGACTTAGGATTTTCTCCGTAAGCACACAATAGCGCGTCCCCAGCTGCAGGCACACACCCCACCGGAAGCGGAGGACAAAGAGCTGATTATGAAGGCGGCGGCTGTTAGTGCTGAGCCAGGAGCCGGAAACAAGAGGGAATGAGTGACGTGGGCGAGTGGCCGGGAAGAAGCCTCTTTGCATCTCCCAGAGATCCGGTGGGAAGGAAGCACAGTAGCCATGGAGCTAGGATGGGGCAGGTGTGTGTGCCGCTGCTCTCCAGCCCGGTAGGGACTTGAGGATGCAGTTATTTTCAGATCTGGGGATAGGTGGGAGCCAGTGAATCAATGGAACTTTGAGAATTGAGGTGTGTTAAGGGTTAGATTACATCCCCTCTGTCCCCAAATGTATGTTGCCGTCCTAACTCTCATGGCTTCAGAATGTGACCTTCTTTGGAAATAGCATCTTCGCAGAAGTCCCAAGTTAAAAGAAGGTCACGAGGGTGGGCCCTCCCCTCCCGGTGAACCCTCCCCCCATATGACGGGTGTCCCTACATAGAGGGGAGATTTGGACCCGGACTCAGACGTGCCCGGGGAGGCGGAGGGGACGAAGACACACGGGGAGAAGACAGCCACGGGACTGGCAGACACCGGAGGCTGGAAGATATGAGAGGGGCCCTCCCGTGGCATCATCAGAGCGAGCCTGGCTCACCATGGCCCTGACTTTGGGGTTCTGGCCCCCAGAGCTGTGAGAGAATGAACTTCTGCTGTTGAAAGCCACCCCGTGTTCGGTCTGTGGAGCAGCCTCCAGAAACGAACAGAAGGTGCTTACAATGGCCTCTCAAAGCGCTCCCAGGAGAGCAAGGCAGCCCGCCGGCTGGTGTGGCTCAGTGGTTGAGTATTGACAGAACGCGGTTCAGTTCTGTTCAGGGCACATGCCTGAATTGTGAGCTTGATTCCCAGAAGGGGGGAGTGCAGGAGGCAGCTGAGCAATGATTCTCATCATTGATGTTTCTCTCTCTCTCTCCCTCCCCTCTCCCCTCCATCTTCCTCTCTGAAATCAATAAAAATTTGTAAAAATAAAATAAATAAAATAAAATAGGCCCCACAGAGCTTCCCTGCCGCTTCTGCCATGTGAGGACACTATGAACCAGGAGGGCAGGTCTCACCAGACACCGAATGGGCCGGCGCCTTGATCTTGACCGTCTGGCCGTGAGAACCGTGGGAAACAGATTTCTGTCGTTCATGAGACACCCAGCCTATGGGGTGGCGATAGCAGCCCAAAGGGCCCAGACAGTATGCCTTCCTCCTGCAGGAACCCCAGCAGAAAAAAGATAACGTGTCAGCAAAGTCACACTTTAGTTTTGAAAGGCTGCCACCTCGGTCTCTCCCAGGCCAAGCCACGGGCTGGGCTTCGCTCTCCGCCTTCGGAGGGTAGAAAGGTGGTTTGAATTAACCAGTGCAGCTTGGCTGGCTTCCTCGCTCTTCCCAGAACCTGACCCACTCCTTCCCGTCGCCGTGGCAGCGTTCCCGAGGCCTTTTCTCCCCCCTCTTCCCCCCCCCCCCCCAGTGTTACCATTGTAACCTTAACTGGGCCAACCCCAAACGGGACCCACCCGTGACCGAAAAATGCGGGCAACTATTCCAGCGATGTCTCAGACCAGCCGTGAAAGAGAAATCCCTCCAGAGGCGAGCTCTGGGTTTGGCTCTGAGATTCTCAGAGACTCTGGCTTTTTCAACCGCTGTTCCCTCCACCTGGAATGTCTTTTGATTGCTTTGACCTCCTGGTCAAGTCCTACTTATCTACAGGGGGGCGTGCTCGCCTGCACCCTCCCCTCTGCAGCCTTCCCCGCAGGTTCCCTCCGAGGCGCTCGTCACTTTGTGTTGCTCAGACTGCAGACTCCCTGAGAGGCTGGCGGGGAAAGGACCAGTTTCATGCAAAGGCCCCGAAGTTCCATTTTGTACAGAACACAGGTCTGTCTGCCTTTGTTGGAACGGCAAGGGGGGTGGTCTTTCCCCCAAGGATGTATTTGGAGACACTCCCCCCTCCATGTGTAAAAGGCACCAAAAGTAAACTGCAGGCTGCCCTGACTGGTTTGGCTCAGTGGACAGAGTGTCGGCCTGCGGACTGAAGGGTCCCAGGTTCGATTCCGGTCAAGGGCATGTACCTTGGTTGCGGGCACATCCCCAATAGGGGGTGTGCAGGAGGCAGCTGATCGATGTTTCTCTCTCACTGATGTTTCTAACTCTCCATCCCTCTCTCTTCCTCTCTGTAAAAAAAGTAAACTGCTGTCTGTCTGTCTCCCCAAACCTGGGATTTTTAAATTCACATTAGAGAGACTGCGATAACTTATTAGACATAAAAATACCTACACACGTGGCAACCTTTGGCCAGCCCATCACGTCACCTCCCGGGGACTCAGTTTTCTTATCTCTACAGCTGTATGACAATTACACTGTTGTACTTACTTCACAGAGCCGTGCAGGTCAAATAAACTCCCGCAAATTGTAAAATGTTAAACAAATGCTAAGGCCTGATGGTCGTTATTATGAACACAGCGCCAACCATCCATCTCAGAACAGAGGAACCTGCAGAGGGACCTGGCGGATTAATGGGACCAGTGACATTTATCCCCCGGCATCCATCTCTTCCCAGTTACCTGTGCCCGAGTGTCTGGGCCTGGGCTGAGGGAGGGGTGGGTGAGGGTAGAGTGGCAATCACGCTCTCTTCTCGGCGTTAGCATTCCTGTCTGGGGCATTTGTGGGGCCTGCTGAGGGATGCTGTCAGAACTGGAGGCTCCTAAGTCTTGTAATCAGAGAGAATCACAGGCAGCCAGGGCTGTCCAGAGAAGGACCATGTTTGAGAGCAGCTGGCAAGAAATGGCACATGACTGTCTGAGTTCAATCAGCAGCCCTGACTTCAGCACGGAGCCAACCAGAGCTGGTCGCCAGGGAGCGTTGCTTGACAGGAACCCCAATAAGTACCTAGTTGAAGGTTCCTGAGTGGTTTGCCCCTGATGTGCAGCGTGCGGGCGTGGGGGGGGGGGGGCTTTTCTGGGGAAGTGCTGGCTCCCGGTGTGAAACCGCCCTGTGTGCCCCGAGGCCCAGCCTGGCTGCTCCTGGGTCTTCTGTCCTCAGGAGCCGCACCGAGATTGGCCAGAGCAGGTTTCATGCGGAGAAAATGAGTTGGGTCAGCTGGCCGTGCCCCATCGCTTTGGCCAGAAACATTCTACCAGTTTTTACCTGAGACAAAAATACCGCCCCTCTCCGCCCGCCGCTTTCTAGAATGTAGAATGGATGAAACATTTGGAGGCCAGAGGGAAAGTAGCAAAGCTCTAAGAAATCTGTGTTATCCATCATTATCCTTCCTTCCTTCCTTCCTTCCTTCCTTCCTTCCTTCCTTCCTTCCTTCCTTCCTTCCTTCCTTCCTTCCTTCCTTCCTTCCTTCCTTCCTTCCTTCCTTCCTTCCTATCTATCTATCATCCATCTATCTATCTATCTATCTTTCTGTCTGTCTGTCTGTCTGTCTGTCTATCTACCTACCTACCTATCATCTAGCTTCATTTCTCCTAATTATCTAGGCCTTTTCTGTTTGCTAGTCATTCATTCAATTATCTAACTCATCCACTCACCCGTCAGTGTTTGCCAACATTTACTCTGTGCAGCTTCCTTTCAGGGAGACGCAATAAGTGATAACTAGGCTGAGTTTTCCGTGAGGGAGGTGGGAGGAGGAGCCTGGGATAACGGTTAAAAACATCGTTTAGTCCTTCAGCCTCTTATCAATGAGCACTTCACTTATGACGTGATTTTATGTAGCTTCAAACACCAAACAGAGATCACAGTGTTTTACTTGCGCCCTGCAATCAAATTCTGACTTCCTCGTGGCCAGTGGATCTATGAGATGAATGCCGCTGTCTTACCCGCCTCTCCCATTAGAGGGAAATGAGGGGCTGCTCTAAGTGAGGGGATTGGTCCAGTGCTTGGGGCTGGGGGAGGCAGAAATCCCCTCTGAGGGAGAGGCAGCCATTTTCCATCCGTGGGTGGTCCCCTCCCTGGCCGTCTGGGTGTTGGCACACCAGAAGCGTGGACCTGGGAGCCTTGGCGAGGCGCATCCGCAGCTGGCTCTGGCGCCTTCCAGGAGCAGCCGCCCTCCTTTGTCCCGATCCCACGTGCAGCCTGCGGGGGGAGGCCACTGCCAGGTGAGCCGCTCCCCAGAGCCCCTCAGCGGCAGGCAGAGATAAATGTGCATCGCTGGCCACGGAGGGAAGCAAACCTTCCGGGGGAGCTTATCGATTCCTTTCTGCATGCTGGAAGGTCTGCTCGGCCTTCCAAGAATCCAGGATCCTCAGTGGGCCTGGGAGGAGCGTGGCTCCCTCCCGAGGGCCAGAGGGGGCGGGCCATCCACATGGCATGTCCATCTTTACTGTTGCAGGCACGTGGTTCCTGCAGGTGAGCCTTGCGTTTCAACAGCGATGTCAGCTGCTTCTGCTGAGAGCCTCATAAGAGACAATCATTGTTCTAATCTCCTCACGTGCCCTGTGAGACAGATGGTGCTATTGTGCTCATTTTATACACAAGGAAACAGGAACCCAAAGAAGGAAGCCACTTGCACAGAGCTCTGCATGTGTCAGACCCTTCAACCGGCCAGGCACCAGGTTCTTCACATTACCTTTGTTTTCCGTGATGCAGGCACTATTCTATGTACACTAGAGGCCCAGTGCATGAGATTTGTGCACGGGGAGGGTCCCTAGTGGCTGCCGGCAGCCGGCCAGGGCCTCCCTTCCCCCGGCTGCCTGCAGCCGATGCTGGCCGGGGCCTTCCTTTGCACCTGCCTTGGCCTGGTGCTGTCCACTCACCTGCTTCACCATTCTACCATGGTCTCGCTCTTGTTGGGGCCTATCAGGACCGGCAGCCCCTCCACTGCTGCCCGCTGCCAGTGCCGACACCCGCCATGTTTCGTGTTGCCCCCTGGTGGTCAGCGATGTCTAACTCCCTTCCATGGGACAATTTGCATATTAGCCTTTTATTATATAGGATTTTAGCTTATGCGGAAACTCGGGTTCACAGATCAAGTAGCTTCTATATATTAAAAAAAAGTGTTTTTTTTTTTTTTAATTGACTTCAGAAAGAAGAAAAGAGAAGGAGAAAGGGATAGAAACATCAATGATGAGAGAGAAACATCGTCTATCAGCTGCCCCTTGCACACCCCTGCCTGCAACCTGGGCATGTGCCCTGACCGGAATTGAATCATGACCGGAATTGAATCATGGGTTGAGGCTCCACCACTGAGCCACACTGGCTGGGCTCAAGTAGCTCCTTCAAGGTTACAGAGAAGATGGACAGCAAGCTTGCATAGTCACTTAGCCCGGAATGATTTCGTTTTAACTGCTCTGAGATCCTGCCTCTCCGGATATATTTAGACAGAATAACTTGGTTATTTGCGGTCTTAGACATGTGGCTGATTTTCCCCCGTTCAAAGCACAGATGAATTGGCTCAAATGATTATTATGCCATGTTCATCATTTATTTCCATGTCTGAAGGCAGTCTGCAGAAACTTTAAATATATCAGGCCGAGCACTAAATGAGATTCCTACAACCCTTTTTGTGGCTTGTAATCTGCAGCATCTATTAAAACAAATAACACACTTGTCTTTTTTATTCGCCAGCCCCACTTTGGGACATTCTCCCGTAGAAACAAAAGCACTCGGGGGATGAGATATATGATTAAGGGAGGCTCTGCAGCATCGAGCATCGTTTAAAACTGCAAAAGCCGGCAAGAGCCTGGCAGCCTCTCACTGCGGGGGAGAGAAGTGGGGGAAATGCGGTTTGTCCACACGGTGGAAGGTGGTGCACCTCTGACCTGGGATACAGTGAGGTGACAGAAGCATGTGGGTGAAGCTCTCATTAAAAAAAAACACACCAAAAACAAAAAATCAAACCAAAAAAAAACTAAGCCAAAACCGGTTTGGCTCAGTGGATAGAACGTCGGCCTATGGACTGAAGGGTCCCAGGTTTGATTCCAGTCAAGGGCATGTGCCTTGGGGGTGTGCAGGAGGCAGCTGGTCGATGTCTCTCTCTCATCGATGTTTCTAGCTCTTGATCTCTCTCCCTTCCTCTCTGTAAAAAAATCAATAAAATATATATTAAAAAAAACAAACAAACAAAAAAAAACTAAGCAAGGGGTCCACGGGAGGTGAGGGAAATGCAAGGAGAAGCATGAAGTTGGGGAGCCCTTCCCGTGTCGTTTCGCAGGACATGGTGAACACAGCGTCCTTTTAAAAATGTTTAATAGTTGAGATATAATTTATATAGCGAGTGCTCAGTTCGGTATGGGTGTGCACAGTCATAAGTGTGCAGTCTGATCAGTTTTGGCAAATGGTTACTTCCATGTAGCCCCCACCCCCAAGTCTGCTTTGTGTCCCTCTAATCCAGTGGTTCTCAACCTTCCTGATGCCGCGGCCCTTTAATACAGTTCCCCGTGTTGTGGTGACCCCCAACCTTGAAGTTATTTTCGTTGCTACTTCATAACTGTAATTTTGCTACTGCTAACGAATTGTAATGCAAATATCTGTGTTTTCCGATGGTCTTAGGCTCTACCGCAGCGGGTCTCAACCTGTTTATCCATTCTCCTGTTGATCAACATTTGCGTTGGCTCTTATGAATAAGCTCCATGGACATTCTTTGACAAGTCATTTTTTTTTGGATGTAAATTTTTGTTTATCTTGGATAAATACCCGGAAGTAGAATTGCTAGGTCAAAGGGTAGGCAAATGCTTAACTTTATAAGAAACTGATAGCATTTCCCACACATTGTGCATTCCCTCCAGCAATGTGTGAGAGTTCAGATCGCTTATAGTTTTAATTCATTTTCCTAACGACTCATAATGTTCCTTTCGTACTTTCCCATGGTCCTCATGAATGCAGAATGCATGTTCTAGCTATGTGTAAAAACCATACTTTCTTGATTTCCGTAGCTTTATAGTAAGCTTTGAAATCAGGTAGTTTAACACCTTCAATTTTTTTTTTTCTTACCAAAATTATTTTATTCTGGCTGTCATGGAAGTTTTGGTTACAGTTCTTGCATATATTTTGTTAAATTTATCCCTAAGTATTTTATGTTTTTTGATGCTATTCTAAACAGAACTTTCAAAATTATAGTTTCCAAATGCTTGTTGCTAGGGAAGGAAATAAAAGCAATTGTTGTATGTTGAGCCTGTATCTTGCTGTGTTGCTGCACTCACTTGTCAGTTCCATTATTGTTGTTGTTATTATTTTGGTGGCTTCCATGGGATTTCCTATATAAGTGATTACTTTACCTGCACAGAAGGAGCTTTACTCCTTCTTTTCCAATCCATGTGCTCCTTTAGTCTTTTCCGTGTTTGGTGCACTGGCTAGGACATCCATGGTGAGAGTAGGCATCTTTGGCCTCTTCTCCATGCTGGGGAGAGAGTCTTCCGTCTCTTACCGTTAAGGATGGCATTAGCTGTAAGTTTACTATTGATACCCTTGATCAGATTGAGGAAGGCTCATTTAAGCTTGCAACCATTTTTATCATGAATACGTGTCGGATTTCGTCAAATACTTTTTCCGCATCTATTGAGATGCTCATAATGCTATTTCTCCTTAATCTACTATTATGCTGAAGTACACTGATTGATATTTGAATGTTATGTCAATCTTGGAATCCTGCAATGAATCCTACTTATTATTTATATATATAGATAAGTATGCGTTATTCTATATATACTAGAGGCCCGGTGCACGAATTCGTGCATGGGTGGGGTCCAGCCAGCCAGCCCTGATGGTGGTGAGGACAGTTGGCCAGTGGCCCCTCCTTCTGGTCAAACTCCTGGTTGAGGGGACAATTTGCATATTAGCCTTTATTATATAGGATATGTGTGTGTGTGTATATGTATATGTGTATACATAGATATGTGTATATACATACATACACACACACACACACACACACACACACACATATATATATATATATATATATATATATATATATATATATATATATATATATATTCAATTTGCCAACATTTTATTAAGGACTTTAGTATCCGTGTTCATGGACATTGTTCTGTTTTTGTTGTTTTTCCCCCCTTGTAATCTCCCTTTGGTATGGTTTTAGCATCACAGTCATGTTGGCCCTGTAAAATGAATTTTTTCTCTGTGTGTGTGTGTGTGTGTGTTTTTTGAAGAGTTGATGTGGAATTGACATTTTTTTCTTAAATGGCTTTATGTAATTCAGCAGTGAAGCATGGGTCTGGAGTTTTCTTTGTGGGAAGGTTTTCAATAATAAATTCAATTATTAAAATGGGATTAAGGCTGTTTATATTTTCTGTTTCTTGTGTCAGTTTTGATAGTTTGTATTTTCAAACCATTTGTCAGTTTTATTAAATTATCAAATTTAGTGGCATAAAATTGTTTAGAATGTTCCCTTATTATCCTTTTACTGTTGTAATGTAGTTAGCGATGTCCTCTATTTCATTTCTGATATTGATAAATTTGTGTGGTTGCATGGTATTTTTTTCATTTTTTAATTTGTCCTTTATCTTTTTCTTTATATTTAAAGTGAATCTCTTTTAAATTATATATAACTGGATTTTGCCTAAAAAAATCTAATCTGAAAACCTCTGCTTTTGCTTTTAACGTAATTATATGGTTGTGTTTAAACTTAACCATCTTTTCATTCATTTTCTGTTTACCTCCTTTGTTCTTTTTCTTCCTTTCCTACCCCCTTTGGGATTAAATAGGTATTTTTGGATATTACATTTTATCTGTTGGATTGGATTTTTATCTATACGTATTTGCTAATATTATATCACTTACAGAACAATCACTTATTGATTAAGCACCTTGTGGTAGTGCCTGGCTGGTGTGGCTCAATGGTTTCACGTCAGCTTATGACCCAGGAGGTCATAGTTCGATTTCTGGTCAGGGCACATGCCTTGGTTGCGGGCATGGTCCCCAGTGGGGGTGTGTGGAAGGCAGCCAATCAGTGATTCTCTCTCATTATTAATGTTCGTTTCTTTCTCCCCCTTCCTCTCTGAAATCAATAAAATAATTATATATATATATACATTGTATTAAAAAGAACCTGAGTTTTCATTTGGAAACCATTTTCCTCAGCTCGACTAACTTCCTAAAGGAAAAATTCAGAGTTCAAGTCTATTGGTGGCAAATTTTACTTAATTTTATTTATTTAAAAACGTGTATTTCACCTTCCCTTTGAACACCGCATTCCCTGGCTTTGGAATGGCAGCGGACCGGCTTCCTCTCCCCCTCGCTAATGATGCTCCAGGTTCCCAGGTTCGCATTGTTGCCGCTTCCGGGTCAACCATCAGTCATATCTTTTCCTTCTTTGAAATGTGTGTCTCCCCCACACCCCCCTCTTGCTCTGTTAAAGATTTCTCTCTTTAGCTCTGCGTTTAGCTGTTTGATTGCGATGTGTTTAGGTATGGTTTTCATTAAGTCTATCCTTTAATTTTTTTTTTTTTTTTTTTTAGCATCTTCCATCTGTGGACTGGTATTTTTCATTGGTTTGGAATTCCTTGGCATTGCTATGTTTTAGATGTGTCTTTTTGTTTTTTCTTTCTCAATCTCTCTCTTCTTTTGGCCTCTAATTATTTATCCCATAGGTCACTGAGGCTTTATTTATTATAATTAATAGAGGCCCTGGCCAGGTAGCTCAGTTAGAGTATTGTCCGATATGCCAAGGTTGTAGATTTGTGAAGGCACATACAAGAATCAACCAATGAATGCATAAATATGAGCAACAACAAATCTCTCTCTCTCTCTCAAAATGTTAAAAAGAAATGAATAAACTGTATATTTTTTGAGAAGTTTTACATTTAAAGAAAACCTGAGTGGACATACAGAGAGGGTTCTAGTTTCCTTAACCCACACCTTCCAGCTTCTGCTATCTTTAACATCTTGCATCAGAACGGTACGCGTGTTACCACTGGTGAGCCTTACACTGATGTGTTTGCAACACCCAAAGAATCTAGCTTACGTTAGGTTCTACTCTTTGTGTTGTACATGGGTTCTGACAAATGTCTCATTTATATTTATTCTCTGTTTATCTGTCTCCGCCATTATAGCACTCTACAGGGCGCTTTCCCCACCCTCCCAATTTGTTGTATCTCACCTGTTCATCCATCCCTCTCATCCCTCTCTCCCCCAAATCTTTGGCAAACGCTGATCTTTTTACTGTCTTCATAGTGTTGCCTTTTCCAGAATGCCTTGTAGTCAGAATCAACAGTACGCAGCCTTTCAGATTGCCTTTTTTCACTTGGTAACACGCAGTTATGCTCCTCCGGGTCTCTTTGTGGCTTGATAGTTCATTTATCTCAGTGCTAATCATACTGCATTGTGTGGCTACACCGTGATTTGTTTATCCATTATCTGCTCACTGACTGAAGGACATCTTTGATGCTTCCAAGTTATGACAATTATGGCCAAAGTTGCTCTAAAACACCCAAGGACAGGGCTTTTGTGGCGATTTAAGTTTTCAACTTATTTCAGTAAATACCAGGGAGCTTGGCGGGCGGATCGCCTGATTGAAATTGGCTTAGTTTTGTTAGAAATTGCCAATCTATCTTCCAAAGGAGCCGTATCCTTTTGATTTCCCACCGGCGATGAACGAGAGGTACTGTTGCTCCAGAACCTGGTCAGCCTTTGGTGCTGTCAGTGTTTTGGATTTTGCCATTCTCATAGGCATACCGTGGTAGTTCAAGGTCATTTTAACTTGGATTTTGCCATTCTGACAGGCATACCATGGTAGTTCATGGCCATTTTAACTTGGATTTTGCCATTCTGATAGGCAATCTGTGGTAGTTTATTGTCATTTTAACTTGCAGTTCCCTGATGACATATGCTGTTAAGCATCTTTTTGTATGTTAAGGGGCGGGGTGAAGGTTGGCCTTGGGCTCTGGCTCCTGGGCCTGTCCTAGAGGAGGCTTGACTGCCAGTAGCAAGGTCTCTTGCCACATTGACGTTTGGCAGGCATTGGTATTCCCATAGCAGCCGCTGAGCTGGGAGAGTCGCTGGTGCGTGGTATGTTTCCTTGTTGTTCAGGTCAAGGAAATGGGCAGATGAAGAAGAAATAACAGGCCTCCCATGCTATGGCTGTGGCTCTGAGAGAACTGTAGAAACAGCAGAGCATGGGGAGAATCCACTGGGCTCAGAGAGGCCTGGGGGTGGGGTGGGGGGCGGGCTTTTCCCAGAGCTGCCTGCCCCCTGGAGAGGTGCCCAAGCTGGTAGGTTTGATTTCAGCAGAAGGCGAAGGGAAGGCTCAGGCTGTTTGTTCAATACCCAAGGAGCCGGGTATTGGCAGAAATCTCCAATCCTGACTGCGGGCCTGAGCTGTTTATGTTGAAACCATCTGAGTGACTTCCCGCCCCCACCCCACCACTCCCACCTCCTTCCACAGTGGAAGACGGACACACTGCCAGGCCTGCCCCTGCACCCGGCCAGCCTCCCCCGAGCCGCCTGGCGCTCTCCCCGCCTACACCGTACGGAGCCCGGCTGAACAAGTGCCTCAGCAGAGCTTGGCAAACGCTCCGGTTTAATATGCACTTGACCTCTTTGTCTTTCAGAAATGGAATTTATGGAGTTTGGATTCCAGCGCCCCTGGGCCCCCACTAACATCTAATTAACCAGACCACACTTTGACTTCAAACGTGCAGGAGAGGACGAGGAGATGTGTTACGATGTTCTCTCGGCAGGAACCTCGGGGAGGACTGGGGAGCGGAGCCGAGCCAGGGGCTTTTGAAGTGTCTGAGCTGGTGGTCTGCAGTTGTGCCAGAATGCAAGATAAAGCCGGCCCGCCCGCCTCTGCGGCTGTCTTTCCCCGCTAAAGAGCCGCGGCCTTCCCTTTTGTTGTCCTTGACCCTCTTGGACTGCATTTCCCAGGCTCTGAAGCTGCACTCCTTTGATGCATCCACAAACAAGGGTGCAGCCAAATGTATGCCCCCCCACCCCCTCGGTCTCCAGTCCCACCATGAAAACCACTCCTTTATCAGCAGGAAGCCGAGTCTAGAAAGCCGTGAGAATATGATGCTCAGAGGCGGTGTCGCGCCTGAATCCACGAGAAGCAGAATCACGGTTTGAGAACCACGGGTTCAGTTCCCTTCTCTGTGGTCAGGCTGCGAAGGTAGGAAGATGAGGAAAGGGAGGCAAAAACGGACGTTTGTCTGACGCAGCTGAGAACAGTCTTGGCAGCCTTGTTGTTCGCCCCTGGCCTCCGGGATGCGGACGTGGGAAGATGCTGAGCGTGGCTTAGCCTGGGAGGCGGGTAGTCACTGGAACGGAGCAGAGGGGCCCTCCAGGGAGGCAGTGTGGTGGGCCTGGGCCAACACCCAGGACTCACCTGGCCGGGGTGGGGGGGGTGACCTTGCTTGGCCCCGTGGGTCCATTTAGGCCAGGCTGCTCTCCAGGGCCGCCCCTCTGGCAGGTGCAATAAGGCGGGAGTTGGTTTGGGAGCATGAGAAGAAGGCCAGGTTGTTTTGAAGATTTAAATGAAGTAAAAACCATAAGTCACTTAACCCCGTGGCCAGCATACGGTGTGCGCGCACAATAAATGGTAGCATTCGTTACTGACGGTTATTATGATCAGATGATGTGAATGAAAGGAAAGGACACAGTTCAGGGTCTGGGTGAGAGGGACTGAGAGAGGGAGGGAGGGAGGTGACAGGTCAGGGAAGAGGTCAAGGGCTGAGAGAGAGAGTAAAGGTGACTCCTGGGTGAATTCCAAGGCACAGGCTTTCCTGGGAAGGGGCAAGAGGCGCCTCTGACAAGCTCCACGCAGTCGCTTGTTTGTGGACGTAGCCAGGGCACGCAGCACAGTTCTTAGCACATAGTAGGAGCTTGCAGCAAACGTGGATGCCTGCCCATGTCTCCTAAGCCTCACTGCTTTAGGGTCCCTGGGCCTGATGTCTGACTGCCATTTTTACATTTCTTTGTCTAAGGACTTCCTTTGCTGCCAAAGCCTACTCTGCCTCACTGAATGGAAGACCAGAAGTGGGTAAATTAATAATGCCGGAAAAGCATTGGCCGGTTAACCCATGACGGCATGTAAAGGCCCCAGCTCCCTCCCCTCTCTGGAGGGACCCGTCTGAGACACACACAGGCTCTGCTCCGAATCTCAGAGGTCGCCTTAGGGGGAATGTGATGATGCATCCTCCACTTTTGCACACCTCTCCAGGTGTTTTCTTCACCTCCCAAACAGACTGCTAGTACTTAAATATTTTTTTAAAAAAATATATTTTTATTGATTTCAGAGAGGAAGGAGAGGGAGAGAGAGAGAGAGAGAGAGAGATAGAAACATCAATGATGAGAATCATGGATGGGCTGTCTCTTGGACATCCCCTACTGGGGATGGAGCCCACAACCCGGGCATGTGGTCTGCCTGGGAATCGAACCGTGACCTCCTGGTTCATAGGTTGATGCTCAGCCATTGAGCCACACCGGCCAGGCTTGAATTCTTCCCTGAGGGTCTGCTTCTGGGAGACTCCACGCTGAGCCAGTGCTCAGTAACCAGTGGTTGGATAATGAGTGAATGCGTGAGCTGGACCCAGCCAGTGCTACCTGACACGACATTCCTCAAGGCCCCTGCACACAGTTAGGGAACGTGTCCCTGGACCCAGAACCGCCCCCTTCTCCCAGGAGTCCCAGAAACTCCGGACTTGGCCCCCAGTTGTCTTTTGTCTGAGTCGCTTCTTCTTTTCCTGGCCTGATCTAGAGCAGTGGTTCTCAACCTTTCTAATGCCGTGGCCCCTTAATACAGCTCCTCATGTTGTGGTGGCCCCCAACCATAACATTATTATTATTTTTAAAAATATATTTTTTTTTTTTTTTTTTTTTTTTATAGAGAGGAAGAGAGAGGGATAGACAGCTAGAAACATCGATGAGAGAGAGTCACCGATCAGCCGCCTTCTGCGCACCCCCCCACTGGGGATATGACCGCAACCAAGGTACATGCCCTTGACCGGAATCGAACCCGGGATCTTCAGTCCGCAGGCTGACGCTCTATCCACTGAGCCAAACTGGTTTCGGCCATAACATTATTTTCGTTGCTGCTTCATAACTATAATTTTGCTACTGTTAATGGATCATAATGTAAATATTTGTGTTTTCCGATGGTCTCAGGTGACCCTGCTAGCCGTTCTATAGAGCCTAAAACCATCAGAAAACACAGATATTTACATTATAATTCATTAACAGTGGCAAAATTACAGTTATGAAGTAGCGAGGAAAGTAATGTGATGGTTGGGGGTCACCACAACACGAGGAGCTGTATTAAAGGGCCGAGGCATTAGAAAGGCTGAGAACCACTGCTGTAGAGGGAACGGTGGGGGGTGGTGTTCAGCGGTCGAGACCCCCGTCCTGAGCCATTCTTCTTGGCCACTCCTCTTCCCCCACGACCTTCCCTCCCCTCCATGTTTGCAGAGCCTGCCTCTCTCCGTCTCTCATCCTTGATGATTCTTTAGTGGAATCAGTGCAGAAGCGCATCAGCTACTGCAGCTCTATCTCCCAGGAGGGCTGAGACGGCGGGAGAGCAGTGCCCGCCATGCAGAACACAAAGCTGCGTGCCAGGCGAGGGCGAAGCTGGGTGTCCAGGGAATCCGGGCCACCTCCGGGCCTCTCCTCGGGGGAAATTCGTTACACCGTCGGCGGGTCCTGCACAATTAGATGACAACATTAATTTGCAAACAGGAAGGGCGATGGTGACAGCTCCGTAATTTATGTCTTCGGCAAGTGGCTCCTGCCCAGCGTCCGAATGGACCCGCTGCGGCTCAGTCTCGCCCCGGGTGCTCACATGTTTGCATTTCTATTGGGGACGTAAGTGACAACGTAGAGCCCGTGACAGGCCAGGCTGTTGTCGGTGTTGTTCTCCGGTCGCCGAGCGGCCCCCGGTTTTTTGATAAGATAATTACTCCATTTCGTGTGTGTGTTTGTCGCGTCTCCTGGCAAATTGGGCAACACGGGGCTGTCTCTGAGCATTTCTCCTCGTGCATTTGCAGAGGGAAGGAGCGGGCAGCTGTGGCTTTGTAACCTGAGGTTGGCGGCTTCCTGGTTAGGCAGAGAACGTTCTGGAATCTCTAGGCCGCCCATAAACCTTTAAAGTCCTCTTATTCATCTCGTAATCACAGATCAGATTGCCTTCCTGGCATCACCATATATCATCACCCTTCTATTAGCGGGGCCATATAATTTGTTCAAACTATAGAGGCCACTATTAGTAACGACCCTGTGATGACAGGATTAAATTTGGCGGACTGGTATGTATGGATGTGTCCCTTCCATGCAAGTACAGATTTGTAATGAGGGACTTCTTTAAACTGACAAAGTATATGTGTCGAAAATCTATTTTAAAAAAATGCTCATGTTTAAGTACACATTTAGCTTAACATTAAGAAGACACAGATACCTATTTTCATTCTCCACCCCTCCCCACCCCCAGTATTAAGTTGGCAGTCTTAGCCAGCATGGTGAGAGGAGCCTGTAAGACGGGAGTTAAACAGATTGGAAAGAAGCATCAAACCTGCCATTCTTCAGGGACAACTGGGATCATCTCCAGAGAAAACCCAAGAGACTCAAAAGGTCATAATTAGAATTAATGAGAGTTCATTAAGTTTATTGGATACAAGATCAATATACAAAAAGCAATTGTATTCTGTACATCAGCAACAAGCCATTAAAGTACTATTTGCAATAGCAGCACAAAAAGCAACGTGCTTGGGAATAAATATTATGAAAGCTGTACATGACTCCTCTGAAAGGGAATTATAACACCTAAAGAAAACCCAACTAAATGGAGAGACTTACCATGTTCAAGGATATGGAGCCTCTATAATGAAAAGATGTTGGTTCTTCCCAAAATAGTTTATAAATTCAACAAAAAGTCCTTACAAGGGATTTATGGAACTTTATAGGCTAATTCTGATTTGGATATAGAATAACAAAAGTTAAGAATAGCCAGGGTACTTTTGGAGGAGAATAAGGTGAGTCAGGAGATGGGTGTTAGGCGCCAAGATCTGTTTAAGCAATTAACAAGGTGTTAAGAAGGTGTAATATTCACGTGGCATAATGTCCGAAAGGTCCATCCACATTGTCTCATATTGCAGACTTTCCTCCTTTATTTTTCTTTCCAGGCCGAAGAATTTCCCCTTGATGTATAAACCACATTTTCTTCAGCCATTCATCTGCCGATTGGACAGTTAGGCTGTTTCCACATCTTGGCTATTATGAATAGTGCTATTTCAATCAAGCAAGATGAATAAGCTCTAGGGATCTGCCATACAACAGTGTACCTTTAGTCAGAAATAACGTATTGTCCACTTAAAAATTCGTTAAGAGGGCCGACCTCACACAGTCAATGACAGCCACAGCTGCTGAAGGAAAGGGGCGGGGCTGGAAGCACAACATTTAATCCTGTTTCTTTCAGCGCCGTCAGCATTGCTTTCTGCTGCCACTATTACAGTTCGTTCTGTTTTTTTCTTTTTTTTTTCTTTTTCTTTTTTCTCTTTCGTTTTTTCAGTGTAAATGAGATCCTTTCCTTCTCTTTTGAACTTTTACACTTAGTTGGGGGGCGCTGTCCCTGTGACTGGCTTTTTCAAGTCTGCATTTCTAGAATTATATCATAGAATCACCGTGTTAGAGAAATCTTTCGAGGCCGCTTGACTCGCACTGAAGGAATCCGTCCTGGAGTTGTTCTGAGAAGTGAGCACTGGTCTCTGATCGCTTCCAGAAATGGGGAACTCACTCCCTACAGAGGAGGCGGGACTTTGAGTCCACTGCCACAGAGCTGGGGAGTCAGGAGGCCGGGGGTCTAGTGCCTTGGCTGAGCCATATTGGGCAAAAGTTGTCACTTTTCTGTCTTAGTTTTCTCATCTGCAAAATGGGATCATTCTGATTGAGATAGCAAAGTGAGCACCACCCCCTCCCTGAGGCCAGGTAGGGCTGCAAGCTGTCAGTGGGGAAGAACTCGCTTTTTCCTTTTATTTAAAATTCTTTTTTTTCTTGTTTAGAGAAGTAAGTAAATGTGTTCATTGTAAAAAAAAAAAAAAAAAAAAAAATTAGGAAATTACATATAAGCCCCAGGCAGAGACTAAAAATTGTGCTGAGTGTCACCCATTGGAAACAACTCCTGTTCCCAGGATGAACTATAGAAGATCTAGTTATCTCTATAAAAGTGATCAAGGTGGGATGATAATGTCACCCGTAAAGCCACAAGGAAGCACTTGGAGCAGCAGAAAACCAAGCCTTTTCTTAGTCATTTTGCGTATGTTTGTCTTATTTAATTCTCACACCAACCCCTCATCCATGATCTCCACTTTTATAGACCAGGGGACTTGAGAAGCGGAGAGTTGAGTGACCGGCTCAAGGTCACACAGTAAGCGGTAGAATTTATGCTCTTCATCGCACGCCCAATGTCATATGGACTTTGAACCCGGCCTTCGAAAACACCACGCCCTCTGCATTTAGCCTGTGATGCAAGCACTGGGACACCCGCCTGACAGGCCCCAGGGTTGTGTAATGGGCAGTGTGGGTGGGTGTGCACATGCTGGCACACTCAGTGAGCTCTGCCATGCTCCAGTGATGCCTGTGCCATGATGTGCCTACTGATCCTCTGGTCTTGGATCTTTAGGTTGTTTTTGAATTTTGTTCTTAAAAACACACACACACACACACACACAAACCACTGCACTGAATATCATTGTGCTGAAAGCTTTGTCCCAGTCTTGATTGTTTTCTAGGAGAGAGTCAAAGCTTTCAGTGATTTAAAAAAAAAAAAAATATATATATATATATATATATATATATATATATATATATATTTATATATATTTTATTGATTTTTTTACAGAGAGGAATAGAGAGGAATAGATAGTTAGAAACACCGATCAGCTGCCTCCTGCATGCCCCCTACTGGGGATGTGCTCGCAGCCAAGGTACATGCCTTTGACCGGAATTGAACCTGGGACCTTTCAGTCCACAAGCTGACGCTCTATCCACTGAGCCAGACCGGTTTTGGCGCTTTCAGTGATTTTAAGGCACTTCCAAGTTGAGCTCCTATCAACCAGGCAGGTGAGTGTTCTGGAGACTTGGTGAGGGTCCCAAGGTCGAAGTCTCTAGCCAGGCTGGGCCCAGACTCCCTGGGCGTTGCCTTTAGTTGTGTGGGAAGGGCCCTTTCCTCTGACCCAGGTCCTTGGGGCTTGCTGGGCGGGCCCCACCCCCAGACAACAGGTGACGTCACCATCTACTCTCTGCATCCCAGGCCGTGGAGGACCTCAAGGCTGTTTAGACAGCCTCCGGCCTTGTGGTTTCACTGAGGAACCTTTTTTTGCTGCCAAGGGCCATTTGGATTATTTATAACATCGTTCTCGGGCCATACAGAAATATCAACTTAAAAAGTAGCCTGCTGTATTTGGTCAAACATTTAATTAACTCACCCCTACTGCCTTGGCAGGGCCAGACCAAACGGTTTTGTGGGCTTTGTGTGGTCTGCCCCACTCCTGCTCTAAGAGATGGTTGGGAGTGAGTCCATGTAGACCCGCACTTCCCAAATTCTGTTGGCTAGACATTTTCTTCACGGTAAGAGATAATCTCAAAAAAACCCCTTACGCATGATTCAATTACGTTTTAAAGCAACATTTTCAAAGCTAAACACATTATTTTTTTTTCCAGTCAGAAATATTAAACCGATATATTATTAAAATTGGACCTTAAAGCCATTTAAAATAAAATTGTAAATAACATTAAAACAGGCAGATTTTGACTGTGCTCCAAATTGTAAGTGACAAATGATGCTTCGTGAAGTATTGGACAAGCATCATTTGTTGGCAACTAGATTAAAAATGGACATTCGACATCATGTTTGGGTTTGGGGCCCAATGTATATGTAATAGGACCGCAGATTGGACTATACATTACAGCATAAGAAGAAGACATACATTGTTTTCATGGCCTGCTATTTGGCATGTTTGAAATTTCCCTTACAAGGAAAACTGTTATTTTTTAAAAAGTAAGCTTAGCGTTTTTTGTTTGCAAATGACACGAGAGAGGATTTCAGGCCCCTCTCTGCAAGCCGGTTTCCACTAGCAACACCCCGCGGGCTGCAGATGGTCTTTCTTTCTAATAAATATAAAAAGTCAGAACAGTTGGCCAGTTATTCTCTTTTCTCTTTAGAAAATGACTTTGGAAGTTGTGGAGACATCTCTTCTAAAAAAGTATGTTTTTATTGGTTTTAGAGAGGTGAGCAGAGAGGGAAAGAGAGGTAGAAACATCAGTGATGAGAGAGAATCACTGACTGGCTGCCTCCTGCATGCCCCCCGAAACCTGGGCATGTGCCCTGACTGGGAATTGAGCGGTCACCTCCTGGGTCATAGGTGGACATGTCAGCAGGGCTGTGGAGGCATCCTAAACATTTTGCTCAGATGAGTGCAGTTTCTGGATCTGGTGGCGATGGCCTGGAGGTGAATTCTCAGCATCATTATCCCTCTGCTCCTCCCGTATTTCCATAGCCTTGGTGACAGGCCTGAGGGTTGAGCCTTGAGCTCCACACGCAGCTGACCTCTGCTGACTCTTATCCAGCTCTGGAAGGCTCTTGAACTATTTTGCTTTAAAGGAAAAAAAAATATACCAGTTGTCAGAGATAATTATGTTTATTTTAAGAAAATAAACACACACAGAAACAGGCAGCTTAATCACTGTGATGGCAGAAAACCCTGGAATGCCTTTGTGAACCCATCGGGGAGGGTGTTGGATCCCAGATTCAAAGGTGGTCATTTGGACAAATTCTCCCTCCAGCTTCCCTTTGGACACAGGACACCGCCAGTGGAGGTCCGGTTTGTTTCAAGGTCCCCCATTCAGAAACCTTTCTAAAGTGGAAGTTGTAGGGATTTGGGGTTTTAGCCTGGGAACTGGGTCAAGAACCTAGAGCTGTCCAAGTGCAGTCTGTCTCTCTCTCTCTCTCTCTCTCTCTCTCTCTCTCTCTCTCTCTCTCTCTCTCTCTCTCTCTCTCTCTCTCTGATTCCTCATCTGCCAAACAAAGGCAGAGAATTATTGTATTTGACCTTGACATATGATCCAGGATTTGCATTCTTTCTTAAGCACAAATCCCTTTCCTGCCTACCCATGGAAGGAAAATTGCAGGCAGCCATCCATTCCCTTGAAAACAGTGCCCTGGAGACACTTCTGTGAGAGCAGCTTGCAGAAGAGTTGAGGGAGCTGCTCGCCACCATCTCCACCTCAGTCTCCCTGGCGAATGGACAGTGAACTACTTCGGGATTGTGATTTTTGGAGCACCAAGAACTCCAGGGAAAGTTTTCCTTTACCTTCTTGGTTTGAAGCTGTCTTATATGGACCTTCCTTTTATTTTTATTTTTATTTTTTTCCCCATGGAGAGGAAGGAGACAGAGAGCTTTGAAGGGGTCAACTGATGGAGGAAGCAAGAATTTAAATGCAACTGGAATTCTGGGCTTTATTTACTTCCTTAGGAACCAGAGCTGGGTCAGCCCTCTGTGGGATTGATCCTAGAACCTTCTCTATCGGTTTCACAGCTGCAACTCCAGTTCTGGCCTCTAGAGGGCGTGGGACCCAAACTCCAGGGCTCTGGCCTAGAATCCTGCAGATTTGTGGGGAGTTCAGGAATTCTTGAATGTTCCTGTTGCAGAGGGGCCCTAGGAACCTGAGTTTACAGCTGAGGAGCTCCAGGCCTAGAGCAGGGAGCTCACTCAGCGTCACAGAGAGACTTAGAGGCGAGCCAGGAAGTTTCAGCCCCAGTCAGCTGGCCTGGTCTCTGTTCGGGCCTCTTGCAAACCCTGGGAGACCGGGAGATGGGGTCACTGGTGAGGAGGTCTCTGTCCCCTGTCCACCCTCTTCCGCAGTCACCTTGCTCATCATGAAATGCTTTTGCCTGTGAGTCATCCTAAGTAATTAAGTAAGTTCTTTTTGGGTGGAGGCTCCTGAGGTTGAGACTGAGGCTCTTAGTCCTGCAGGAAATTTAAGACAATCCTTTAACTTGGGCTCTCTTGATTTGGAAAATTCTGGTAAGCTGGGGGAACGCAAGGCCTTCTGCTACAGACACATTTTGCAGGTCAGGGGACGGGTTCCAGGAAGGCTCCCAGAGGAGATGGCCTGAATCGAAAGAGGAACCCGTGCACCTGGCTGGGTGGTTCAATGGTTGAACGTCGGCCCATTCCCAGTCAGGGCACTTGCCTGGGTTTTGGCCTCAAACTCCAGTAAGGGGTGTGCAGGAGGCAGCTGGTCAGTGATTCTCTCTCATTGATCTTTCTCTCTCTCTCCCCCTTCCTCTTCCTTCCTCTTTTTGAAATCAATTAAAAAAACAACAACATATATATACTAGAGGCCTGGTGCACGAAATTCGTGCATGGGTAAGATACTGAGGCCTGGCCAGTGATCAGGGCCAATCGGGGCCTTCCTTCCCCAGCTGCTGGCTGCTGGCTGGGGCCCTCCTTCGTTCCACACCGCCCATTGGTGATCAGTGCATGTCATAGCAAGCAGTCGAACCTCTGGTCGGTCGAACTCCCGAGGGGACAATTTGCACACTAGCCTTTTATTATATAGGACAGAAAAGAGGTACCCGTGTCCAGGAAGGGCATTGGGTGCAGAGGGAACAGCAGGGGCAGACACAAGGGCTATGTGGTGCATGTAGGTGGTAGAAGGGGTGGCAGATGGGGGAAAAGATGGGGTGCTTTTCCCTGTAGGCCATCAGGAACCACAGAACTGTATGGCTTAGCAACATTACCTCCCTGTAGGCTGCTCCCAGGGAACTGTCGCTGCCGGCATTTGGGAATCAGTGGGTTAACAGCGCGAAGGCCGCATCCCCACTCTCACAACCTTTCCCACCCCACATAGGGCCATAATTCTCCCTAATAAAATAATACAAAGCTCAATTATGCTCCCGTTCCCATGTTCCTGGACTTCATTAAGCACAAAGGGATTACAAACTTGTATAAATTAATCAATGTACCATAATCCTAAAAATGAGAAGATGAGTCCTTGAGGAAGAAATGTAATACAGGCGCTTTTAATTAGCAGGGTCCCCGAGATTCATTGCCCTCCCCTGCAGGTCCCGTGTTTGTGAATTGCTCTATGATTTGAAGGGGGAGGCCCCACGGATGCCCGGCCTGTGGAAAGGAAATCCTAGAAGCTGCACTGGTTTCCCGGGCTCACCCCCTCCTCAGAGCCGGAGCCGGGTGTCAGAGCTGGCCTGGCTTTTCTTCCTTTTGTCCCACACACAAGAGCTGACTTTGAAAAGGAAGCTCAGAGAAAGGATCCAGAGGGGAGATGAAGCGGCTTTTATCCTTCTTTCCGAGCCTGTGGGATTCACGTGGGTCTGGGTGTGAGTCCCGGCTCTGGGGAGCGCGGGCAGGTTGGCCGACCTCTTGAAGCCTCTGTTTGTCCGTTTCGGATTCCGTCCTGGGTCTTGGGTGAGAAATGCCTCCTGACAATACCTGAGAACAAAACTATCAGGCCCAGAAGCTCCCCCAGCCGCTGCAGCCCTCCTCCTTTCGGGTATGGGGCAAATGGGGCAAACTGTCTTCTGTCCTGGCTGAGCCCACCTGGGCTCCATTTCCCATCCCCGTGTGCCTGACCAGCCATCTTTTTCTTTCTAGACCCTTCTCTTTTCCAACCTTACTCTCTCCTTCCCGACAGCCTTGAGCCATTCCAGGTCCTTCCATCTAACAAAACCAAAGCACAAGTCTTTCTTACCCAACTCGCGCCTCCCCCTCCCCCAGCTGCTGTCTGTTGCCTCTCTCCTCCCATCTGCAAAAGACATGGCCTCCCGGCTCACAGCTCAGTCCCTGCCCACAGCGCGACTCTCATTCTTCTCATTGAGGCCTAGCATGTCTTTCTCTTACTGGACCTTTTTGCAGCAATGGACTCAGATGATGCCCTCTCTGGCTGGTGTTCTCCTGGCTGCTTAGACCCTCCTTCTTAGATTCTGCCCCTCCCATGTCTCCCCCCCCACCTGTGGAAAGGAAATCCTAGAAGCTGCACTGGTTTCCCGGGCTCACCCCCTCCTCAGAGCCGGAGCCGGGTGTCAGAGCTGGCCTGGCTTTTCTTCCTTTTGTCCCACACACAAGAGCTGAATGTTGTTCGTTTCCCTTTTCCTGGGGACCCACACCCACCTCAGAGCCTTTCCACCACCTACACTCATGCTTCCTGGGCCTCTCTGGCTCAGTCCTCTCCGTTCTGCTCCAGACCCCAGCATGTCACACCCACTGGGTTCTGTGGACCAGCACATATCTGAAGGATGGGGACACAGACACTGTCTCGGGATGCGAGGTTGCATGGCAGAGGTGCTGGTCCCGGGAGAGGTAGTGAACGGGGGTCCCTTTTGCTACCCAGCCCAGCCCTCTTTTTGGTCTGGGAGAAGAAGATTCCCCCCCAGCCCCGTGGTCGGCAAACCGCGGCTCGCGAGCCACATGTGGCTCTGTGGCCCCTTGAGTGTGGCTCTTCCACAAAATACCACGGCTTGGGCGAGTCTATGTTGAAGAAGTGGCGTTAGAAGAAGCTTACGTTTAAAAAAATCTGGCTCTCCAAAGAAATTTCCATCGTTGTACTGTTGATATGTGGCTCTGTGGACGAATGAGTTTGCTGACCCCTGCCCCAGCCCATCTCTCGGCTGCCTTTGCCATCCTCTGGGCCCAGGAGGCATTGCACGGTGAGGGGCAAGGGCAGGATCCGCTTTTAGTACCCTGTCCATCCAGAGCGGACCGGCCATAGGCCACTCCAGGACCACGTCGCTCGTCAAACCTGTATGTCCGGCCCCAGCCCACTGCCAGGACGTTGGGACCCACAGGGAGGCAGGAAACCCTTGCCGGGAAGAGCTCAGACTTTGGAGGCAGACAGCTCTGGCTGTGAGTCTCACAGGCTTGGGGGCAAGTCCCTGTCTTAAAGCCTGTTTCTTTGTCAGTAAAATTCGTACAACAATGGCTGTCTCCTGGGCGAGCTGCGAGGCCCGGATCAGAGACTGTCCCTAACGTGCTCAGGGCAGCACCTGATCCGCAGCGGGAGCCCAGGAAAGCGTGGTTGTTCATCTTAATAATACATGGAGGCTGAGGGACCGCACAGACGAATGCTCTGGGCAACGTTGCCCCCGAAGAATGTGCATAATTAATGCTTATTCCCTTCCCGCCCTCGCCCAAATAAAATATACAAAAGGTCTAAGGAAACCCATTAGCCGCTGCTAACGTCCTTCCCCAACAAGAAGCCTCACAGCCAGAGCCGGCACTCCTTTAGCATCGGGGACACGGGGATGGATTCCTAGCACCCCACTCCACGCGGCGCCCCTCCCTGCGCCCACAAACGCTTCCTCCAGCCTAGGCACACCATGGCTGACGGATGAGAACCATTTCTCCCCTTTGCCCAGCCCATTTGTCTCCACACCCGCAAACAGCCTCATTTCCCCTCCCCTCCAATGCAAGGGGCCTTTGGCCTCAGTGCAGCCTGCCTCCGGAGTGCCGTCTGCGGAAGGCAATGGGAGGGGAGAGCGGAGAGATCAGCGGTCCCTCTTGGAGTCTGTTTTTATCTCCATCTCCCCAGCAGGCGGCCTGGCCTCGGGGTCTGGGCCCAGCCTGGTAGATGAATAACAACCACGGGAGGCTGTCAGGGCCCGGGGAGCGAGGCGAGGGGAGGCAGGCCGCCCTCAGAGTGCTGCTGAGCTGGGGCCGCCGTCTCACTCTTTTGTATTTTGTTGGAAGCGAGAACTCCCCCGGAAGCGTGTATCGCCTTTGTCCAGATGCTCCTTGTCCAGTGACCAGTGTAATTAAAAACAGCAATAAACTCCCCTCCGTATGTTTGCAGCGGAAGAGGCAAACGCTGGAAACTGTGTGCCCGCCTGAGGCTCGGGAGCGTGGGGGATGCGGGGTTGGGGGGCGGCGGAGGCCCCCTGAAGGCCCCCCGGTTTTCGGAGCTGGCCTTGGTCATGGGGGGCCCTCCCCAGAGCCTGGAGGAGCGGGGATCGGGGGTGTGCGGCGGGGGTAGTTTTGCTTTTAAGCAACAGGGTCAGCTTCTGGAGGCAAACGGGCTGCAGGCAGATACAATCTGTTGGCGAAAATAGCCCTGGATGTGGATCTAACAAAGACCATAAAGGAGAGGCTCCAGACTTGTCTCCAGCCTCGCGGGAGTCCGAGTCCGCGGTTTTAAATGAAGGGCAGCTGTAGCCGGGCTGGAATGTGCCTCCCCCAGCCCCGCTGTAACCCATTAAAGGATAAAAAGGCAGCAGGACTTTCATGGTAAGAAAGAAGTGGCATGGCAGGCGGCTTGCCGGAGCCCAGAGAGGAGCTCTGGGGCCACGTGGAGAAGGTGGGACTTCCTGTCTCTGCAAGGAGCAGCAGGGAGAGGACAAGGTGGGGTCCCTGCTCCGACAGTCAAGGTCAGGGGCAGGAAGGAGGTCAGGAGGAGGTCTCCCAGCTGGTGCGGGTCCTAGATGTTCTGTCGGATCAGCACTCCCTCCGGGCCAGTCCTTGTCCCCCAACTCCGGCTGTTCATGTGGGATGCTCAGTGACTTCCTGTGAAAGGGACGGACGCTGGAGGCCTGGCTTGCCCGGGCAGCATAGCTCCTGGCACCCCGGAGGGACACAGCCTGCTACTCTGGTGACTAAGTAGAAAGCACTCGCACTTTGCTTTGCAGGAACTCTTTACCTGGACGCATTCACAGGAGTGGGGGCTCACCTACCGCAGTGCAGGCTTGGGCGGTAGAGGTACCTCTGCTGAGTTAGCGCCTGCTGTATACACCTGTGACCGTCTGAGCAGCTCACCTCACCCGTCTGCACCTTGTAAGAAGTGAGAACCAGACCGGGCATTAGGACCAGGGGTCAGGTTGGGGGTCTGTGAAGGGTTCTTGCACGGCTCAGGAACTGGAGTCTGGGCAGGGAAACTGAGGCAGGCCCCTACCTACAAGAATGGCATCACAAGAGGGCTGGATATGGGGTCAGTCCTGGGCTGCTGAGGTGGGCTCTGGCCATGAGAAGGGTCAGGTGATATTAGCCTGGAAGACAAGAAGAGGGGGGCAGGGAAAGTGGGGAGGGGACAGAGGCCTTCAGTCAGGTTTGGAGGGTGGCTGGTGTTGGGACGTGATTTATCCGCTCTGGCTTCCATCTCCCCACACTCCCCCCTCTCTCCTAACTCTCCCCTCTGCTCTGGTCTCCCTGGCTGCAGGCTATTACCCAGGTACAGCCAGAGTGGCCTGGGCTCGTAACCCTCCCATGGCTCCCAGTTACTTCCAAACTCGGTCATGTGCCTCACAGTCTCCTGCAATCTCTCCCGGGCTTCGTCCTCACCCATCCCTTCCATCCTGGGTCTGGAAGGACCACTTGGTGCGCTGCATGCTTGCATGTGGTCACAGCCTCATTCCCTCCATCTCCCCCCAAGGCACCTACCTCCTTCCTGAGCAATTCCCCGGGGCCGGTGCTTCAAACCGCAAGCAAGACCCTGGGAGTCTCTGCTGGGCACTTGCTCTGGTCTCACTCGGGAGGATGCCCTGCCTGCCTGCCCAGGCGGAGAGCCATGGCTGCGGGGTGGGAAGGAGAAGGCTCGGGAGCCGTGGCAAGCTGCAAGGAGCAGGGATTGGAGACTGACCGTCCAGCTTGCCAGGGCTTCCCCCTGACTCCCCCCGGGACAGTGCTGAGGTGAGCTCTGCCCAGAGGGTTCCCGGGGCTGTGTCCTGGTTGTCTCCACAGAGACGTACTCCTTCGTGCAGCCATTGCCTCCCTCTCTCCCCGTTTGCTGTGGGCTAGATGCTTTCCCGCCTCCACGTTCATCCCTTGAAGCCCCACCCTGCAGAGCGGTGGGAGTAGGAGGCCGGCCTTTGGGAGGTGGTGGTCTGAGGCGGAGCCTTGGTGATGGGGTCCCTGCCTTCAGGAGAGCCCTGGGCGGCTGGGTCCTCGCTGCCCTGTGCGTCCACACGGAGGAACGGGCATCCCGCAGCCCGGAAGGGGGTTCTCAGCGGGACCGACTGCGCGGCCACCGGATCCTGCATGTCTGGCCTCCAGACTGTGAGAAGCCAATTCCTGTTGTTTACACACAGCGGGAGCTGACCTAGACAGCTCTTCCTTCCTACTCCCTCACCAGCTTCCTGGGACCCCCCCCCCCCAGTCTCAGGGTCTGCTTTGGGGGGGGGTCCCAACCCATGGCTCTTTGGCATCCGCTGTTTCTTCTGCCGGGAAGGCCAGCTTCTAGCCCGTTGGTTCTGAGCTCAGGCTTCCCCGAAATGAGCAGCCCTGTCCTCTGGTTAACTTGCTTCCTGGCACAACCCGGCCGCTCCTGTGTGTGGTCCGGGGCATGGGACTCTCAGTATCGGGGCCGTGCATTCCTGTCTGCATGTCCAGTGTTTGGCGCAGCACCTGGCACACGGTAAGGGGATCTACAGATGTGTGTTCAGGTGGCGGGCATGAGGACATCTGCACATGTTGGCAGTCTGGGCTTGGAAACAGCAGCGAACAGTGTTTCCCACATTTCCCGGATCCTTCCTCCCTCGGCCAAAATATATAAAGGCTTCCCGAATAACATCTTGCATTTGTGTAGTGTGAGGGCTTCTCAGTACTCAGCGTAAGGCTGGGTCTCACCGAAACCCTGCAAGACAGCGTCGCCCCATTTTACAGGAGAGATCACTGAGGCACGGAGGCTAGTTGGCCGGCCCGAGACAGTAGCCAGAGAGATGGAGACTGCGGTCCAGGGTGATGAAGCCAGTAGCCTGGAGGCACACAGCTCAGGGCCTGCAGGAGAGTCAACCAGCCCCAGGCCTGTCTGTCTCCAGAATCCACATCCTCTCCCCTCACCGGCTACCTGGAGTGGCTGCCTGCTATTGTGCGGAGCGCACCCCTCCACTCTTCATTTCATCCTCAGGACGAGCTTTTAACGAGAGAGAGCAGTTCCATGAGTCAGAGGAAGAGACCGAGGTTCTGAGAGGTTCCAGGACAGAGGCAAGCTCCTCCCCCAGGTCAGTCTGGCTCCACATCCGCATCCGGGGCTCTTTCTCTATAGCCAGCCATTCCTTTCTTTCTGAACGTGCCTGTATTGTATGTCCCGAGGCGGACAGCACAGGCAGAGGTGCTCTCCAAGAGCGAATCCGGGAAGAGCTGATGGCAGGCGCTGAGCAGTGTGGGCTCTGGGTTTCGCAGGCATCGGGGGATGGAAGCCATAGGTCCGCGGCTCCAGCTCTTCCTCCCCCTGTGCCGACCCTCCTTCCAGTTGCTCTTTCCTCATCGCCAGGAGAATGGAAGCCTTTTGTCTTGATTAGCAGTGACGTGCCCGTGAAGGGGGAAGCAGAGAGAACTGAAGGGGAATTCTCAAGGTCAGCAGGCGCTCCTTCTGCTGAGAGTTCAATTCTGCAGAAAAGGAAAGGGAGACCCACGGCTCCTCTTTCCGCCTCGTGCCCCAAAGGCTGCCCCCCTAGAAACCCTGCGTGGGACCTGCCATCCCACTCTAACACGTCACCACTGCCCGCCTCCCGCAGGAAAAGACGGAGCTTGGTGCTAAAGAACAGCTTCACGTTAACTCAAAAGCGGGCCCTGGCCGGGTGGGCTCCGTGGTTAGAGTGTCGGCCTGCGAATCAGAGGGCCACGGGTTGGATTCCCAGTCCAGGGCATGTTCCTGGGTCGCAAGTTCGATCCCTGGCCCAGGTTGGGGCGTGTGAGGAGGCAGCCAATCGATGTGTCTCTCTTAGGGAGATGCTTCTCTCTCTTTCTCCCCCCTTCCTCGCTTCCTTCCACTCTGTCTGAAAATCAGTGGGAAAAATATCCTAGGGTGAGGATAAAAAAACAACAATTAAAAAACAAACAAATCCACAAAAATGAAATGTCTCACTCCCAAAAAGATGGGCAAAAATCTAAAAGAGCAAAAAACCCAGTGCTGTCAGGGATGCTGCAAAATGGCATTCTTGTCTATTATCTGTGGGAGAGGGGGGTAGAGGGGGAGGGGGAGAGAAAGAGAGAGAGAGAGAGTGAGAGAATATTCAAGCTCTCTGATATCTTCTTATTAAGGCATAATCCCATTATGAGGTCCCACCCTCAAGACCTCATCTAAACTAGTGACCTCCCAAAGATCCCATCTCCAAATACTACTTCTTTGTGGTTAGGGCTTCAATATATGAATGTGGGGGCGGGGACACAATCCAGTCCATAGCAACCCTTGACGGAGGGAGCATGAAGTCATCGCAGAGGGGCTCAGCCTGGGAGCTCTGACAGATGCTAGAGACCAGGCCTCCGGTTGTCCCCAGCAAAGGGTGAGGGCGCTAGCTAGGGCATTTACCTCCCAGATCCTGCAAGTCCTGGGGTGAGAGCTGATTCCGGGAGATACTAGCTCCAAGCAGGTCAGCCTGCCCTGTGAGCTGAGTGCCCACCTGCAACCAGGACAGCTCCCCAGGCAGAGGGGTCGGTGCCAGTAGCTGAAGCTGCTGGGTTGCATGCCCACCTGTGCGAAACGCTGAAGATGGGCAGGGGGCTGTGGACGGCTGGCTGCGGGTGGGCCTGAGGGCTCAACCCAGGGCTGCCAACTTTCACATCCAAGCAGAGGAGGAGTTCCCTGGGAACTTCAGTTGTCGACATGGAAGGTTCTAGAATGAGGGCGTCTCCTGGTGAAGAAGGTGGGAGCATGGGGTTAAGGCAGAGTTCTCTCCTAACTGAGATGGCTGACTCAGGTGCGCACTTTGTAGTGATGGGGAAGCTCAGGGGGTGGGGGCACTGGGGGAGGCGGGATGGGGGCTGGTCCAGGGAGGTAGGACTGGTCGCGTGAAGATATGAAGGCAGACAGGTTGGAGGGAGGGCCAGACTGGGGTGCAGATATAATGACTGGCCTGTGGGAAGAAATGATGAAGGAGCTTGATTGACAGCTTCTGTTTGTTCAGGAAATATAGGTGAGGGCAAGGCAAAGGAGCTCGGAGGGAGAGAGGTGGGCGGGGGGGAGGCATTGGCTTTGTCGCCTCATTTTTCTTGCTCCTTTTTGGGAGCGGAGTGAGTTGATTTCTGTTGATGCTGGAATACCGTCGCTATCAAAATAATTGCATTTTCTTTCATTGAAAATAAATACACGTCGGATGCTTCCTCACACTTGGTTTCTCATAGCCTTTGAAATTGCTTATTGGTTTTGCCTGTCAGCGCCGTGCGCCTACGGAATGTAAAGTATACCCGTATTTTTGAAGGGCCATTTGCCATCATTAGGAAAATTAACAGTGCATGTTGATTTTGACCCAACACGTTTGTGAAATTTGACAACGTTTACGTTGGATCGGCTGAAGGAGAAGATGCCAGAGAGAGGTGAAGAGCCAGGAAAAAGGATTTCTTGGGCAGTAAGGTGTTAACTGCTGACACCGAATGCTTACAGTGATCTGGGCTGTGAGCTAAGGGTTTTAGTTATTTACTCCCACAATTCAATGAAGGAGGTATTATTATTATCCTGGCTTTACAAATAAGGAATTGGAAGCATAGAAAAATATTAAGTGACTTGCCACAGATTACACAACTGATAAGTGACAGACATAGGAGGAGAAATCCCCCAATTCCACTGGTTACGTACGTCATACCCACATACTTTCACTTAGCCTTGTCTACCTGGGACTCATCCTATATAATAAAGGGCTCATATGCAAATTGTCCCCTTGACTGAGAGTTGGACCAGGAGTTTGACTAGGGGGCAGGGCCGCTGGCCAATCTCTCCCCCCATCCCCAAACCTGGCCCGATGACCCTGATCAGGGTGCCCACCCAGACCCCACCCATGCACAAATTCGTGCACTGGGCCTCTAGTCTCTCTATAATTATTTCTTCTCCTTCTCCTTCTCCTTCTCCTTCTCCTTCTCCTTCTCCTTCTCCTTCTCCTTCTCCTTCTCCTTCTCCTTCTCCTTCTCCTTCTCCTTCTCCTTCTCCTTCTCTTCTTCTTCTTCCCAGCTGTATGGAGAGGTAATTGACATAATGTGTAAATTTAAGGTATACAATGTCATGATTGATACAGGTCTATGTTACAAGATGATTATCATATTAAGGTTAACACCTCCATCATCTACGTAATTACCATTTCTGGTTCCATGATGAGAACATTTGAGGTCTACTCTCCTAGCTCCTCTCAAGTATACAACACAATATCGTTACCGATAGTCATCCTGCTGTACATTAGGTCCCCAGAACTTACGCATCTTATAACTGAAAGTCTGTACCCTTTAACATCTCCCATTGCCCCTGGCAACCCTCATTCCCCCCTCTGTTTCTATAAGTTTGAATTCTTTAGATTCCACATATAAGTGAGACCACAGAGTATTTGTCTTTTTCTGTCTGACTTATTTCAGTGTTGCTCCATTTCTTCGGCCCTGGTACACCATCAAAACTTAAATGCAGCACAGCCGGTGTGGCTTAGTGGTTGAGCTTCTACCTGTGAACCAGAAAGTGATGGTTTGATTCCTGGTCAGGCCACATGCCCGGGTTGTGGACTTGATCCCAAGTGTAGGGTGTGTAGGAGGTAGCCGATCAAAGATTCTCTCTCATGGTTGATATTTCTATGCCTCTCTTCCTCTCCCCTCCTCTCTCTGAAATAAAACTAACAAATAAACAAAAACCCAAAACAAAACAAAACTTAAACCCGGAAGACCCGTACAGTGCCAAAAGCTTGGGTGGAGGGCTGATATATTTCTTTGCAAATTCTGTGTCAAATATAAAAGCCCCATTTTCCACCAACAGATCATTACATGGTTATGGAGCTGATCGCCAAATTGCAGCGATGAAAGGGAAATTTCATCAGACCTCAGGAAGCGACTTAGAATGATGACTATCTACTCTGTTTCTCTCTTTCAGTCTTACGGGCAAAAAACAAAATAAAAGGCAAGACAGGCTGTATGTATCACGGAATGCTCTTTACTTTGCTCCTCTGCTGTAGTTGTCAAAAATGACATTTTGAACAAGTGTATTAATTCGAATTAGAAGTCCTTTTGTACTAAAATGATGGGTAGCTCAGTTGGTTAGAGGGAGTTATCCTGGTACCCCAAGATTGAGGGTTCCATCCCGGTCAGGCATATACAAGAACCAACCAATGAATGCATACGTAAGTGGCATGATAAATCGATGTTCCTCTCTCTCCCTCTGTCTCTCTCTAAAACCAATAAAAAATAATAAAACAAAAATGACGAGAGGGAGGGAGGGGGGCAAAAAAATCAATAAAATATATTAAAATAAATAAATAAATAAATTTAAAAAAAGAACAAAAAACAAAAAAACAAAAACAAAAACAAAAACAAAAATGACGAGTCCAGAAATACATAAAGTTATTTCTGTTGTCTTTGATGTAAGACTGTGCAACATGACAGGAAACAGCTTTATTTTCCTGACAAGAAGTGAAGTTGCCCGCATGGTCTGATCGTTAGCGTTAGGGGTTGCCGTTAGACGTTGTGACACAAACTTTGGAGCATGATAATAACTTAAAAAAATATTTTATTGATTTTTTTTTTTTTTTTTTTTTTTTTTTTTTTTTTTACAGAGAGGAAGGGAGAGGGATAGAGTCAGAAACATTGATGCGAGACAAACATCAATCAGCTGCCTCCTGCACACCCCCTACTGGGGATGTGCCTGCAAACAAGTTATATTCCCTTGACCGGAATCGAACCTGGGACCCTGCAGTCTGCAGGCCGACACTCCATCCACTGAGCCAAACCGGTTTTGGCAATAATAATTTTTCTGGGTCCCCACTTATCTCCCGTGCCTGCCATCCTGTGTACTTCCGCATGGTTTATGGCTTTAATATCATCCCGTGGGTTTGTCCAAATCACATGATGATGAAAGCCTTCTCGACGAAGATCCAGCTGAGGAATGAAGAATAATGCTTGCTTTAAACGCAGTGAGAGGTTCTTTGGGCTGGAATGGAGCGCTTTGACCCCTTGCCATTAGTTCAGCGGGTACACAGACAGGCCCATCGATTTGGTCCCCCTGCAGCTGTGAGTTTGCAAACTCTGTTCTTGTGCACCAGGGAGACATGGAAAACCTGTGCCCTCGATTCTGGAAGGAGCGATACCACCGGTAGAAGGTGATGTTCATGTGGTTGCAAGCGGTTGTCAGAGGATTATTAAACATTAACCAGGTGCTACAATACGCAATATGACAGATGGGTTCCCGGGATGGTGAGGACAGGGATGAGGCCCAGCCTCCCTGGCTCTTCGTTTCTGGAGGCATAACACAGCCTTTGCAACACGTGTTGGGTAGATCAACCTCTTGTTCACTTGGGAAGCTTCGGGAGGAGGCAGATGCGAGTGGGGACCTGCGTTGTCCCAGCGCATGAGTCTGGGGTCTCCAGAGGGGACTCAGAGGGGTCCTACCTTATCACCTTTTGACCTTATCACTTGAGCCATATGAGGGCAGGGACTGTGTCTGTTTTGTGGTTCTGGTGCCTGGCATATAGTAGGTGCTCATACATATTTGTTGCACATACAGGTCCCGGGAGCAGCGTTAGCATGAAAAGTATATAAGATGAGGAGGAGGTGAGGACAGGGGGTTTGATGCCCTCTGTCCCTTGTAGCAGACTCCCTCCTAGAGGCCCAGGAGAGGAGAGCCCATCCTTGGAGCTCTGTGTCCCCCCTCTTCTTTCTCACTTGCCCTCAGTTCTGGAGGTCGGATGGCTGAGTAGCAGGACCAGCAGAAATGCATGGAAAGAATTCTTAGGCCTTCCAGAATCAGCTTCCGGGTTAGACTTCCTCAAGGGCAACCCAAGGGCCCTCGGGGGGGAGAGGAACCACCACACTCCGGCCTGCCCACTGAACTTCCCAGAGAAGGCCGAGGCAGTCCGCGGCTCTGTCCTTTGGCGGAGGGGTCATATGTGCTTGTGCGCTCCCGTTCTCGCGTGGACATTACTCAGCGTTTCCTAATTGGCCTGACCATTTTCCCGGCGGTTAATATTCATCTGTCAATGATGGAAGCATAAATAAATAACTCCGGTTCAGGCGCACCTTATTAGGCCATACATCATGCTGGAGAGTCCGCATTCTTTTAACCAGGAAGATGAAATTAGAAGCATCTTGAAAAAGCCTCTCCGCTATCAATCATGTCATCTCGAACATGTTCCCAAGCTTGCTGCTGGCTTCCAGAATAGATGTTTTATTCAAAGGAATGTGTTTAAAGAAAATGACAGCGCCTTCTGATTTCAGCCTTTTCAAAAACAGGAACTCTCTCCAGCCCTCCTGATGAGGAGCGTTTGGGTGCTGTGGCAGCTGCGTGGAGGGGCTCCAGCCTTCTCGAGGGTGCACTCACCCCTTGAGGCTCGAGAATGTCCTGACCCTTTGGGAAGGGGGCAGGGACAGAGAGACAAGCTGCTCAGGATTCAGTGGCGGCGTGTCTGGGTCACATAAGTCCCAGCAGATCCGACATGGGATGCGGCCACTCTTCTTGGTTTGCCAGTGGCTGACTTCTTGTCCCTCGTATGGCGGAAATCAGAGTAAGACCCCATCCCCTCCTCTTTTTATAAGAGCACGGATTCCTTCTCAATGGCCCCACTCTCACGACCGTGCCTCACCTTCTCTAAGCCCCAACTCCAAGCATCTTGACATTGGAGGTGAGGATTCTCTTATCCCTGGCTCACTGCCTGCTACCCTCAGGGTGCGGGATACAGGACTGAACATTCTCCAATGCCCTTTGAGCTCTCACCTGCCGGACCCCGGGAGAGATAGATGAGGGGTTCACGGGGCTCTGTGCATCCAGCCCCCTCTTTCCAGGAGGGCTCAGGGTCTCCCTAGCCCCAGCCCACGCCTACAATAAATCCCACAGCACGGCGAGTGCAGTAACGTAGAGCCCGGACCAGGAGAACAGGCGTCTGCCCAGCTCTGTCTACCCCATGGCCGTGGGTCAGTCACTGCCCCTCCCACGGCCTCATGCTCCCCATCCAGAAAGCAAGGCCATTGGATGGGCTGGTCTCCAAGAGCCAAGGTTTAGTCATCCTCCTGGGAACTAGAAGGTGGTGAAGGCTTAGATATATTTCCGCAAAACAAACAGAACTTGACCTCTTATCCCCAAGCCCAGGCCCCGAGGGGCAGCTTTCCTAGGCAGCGTTCCTCTCATTGGAAAGATGGTTAGGATCCAGAGCACACAGGGAATCAGCCCATCGGGTTCAGGCCTCTGGTCGGCGACGGAGGTCACTCTAAGGGCAAGAACCCTCAAAGCTTGCTCACTCCCTCGTGCCCCCCAAGAACAAACACCGGAGCCTGCACGTTCCCCCGGGTTGGCATTCGGTGCTTCTTGGAAGGAATGCTGGGCCTGGCACGGACATCATGTGCGAGTCTAGCTTCCTCATGTGGCCTTTGAGGAAACAGAGGCCCTGAGGGAGGAAGTCACTCCCCTCAGGTCACACCCAGGCGGTGGCCGGGATGGGACTGCAGCCCAGGGCTCTGCCTGCCCCCCTCCAGGGCCCTCTCCACCACCCCGGATTTGTTTCTCCTTTAAAGGTGTCAACACAACTCCTTCAAATGCACAACTTCATTTTGAATCCTCTCCCTTCTTTTTTTATTTTTTATTTCTTTATTAAAATATATTTTATTGATTTTTTACAGAGAGGAAGAGAGAGGGATAGAGAGCTAGAAACATCGATGAGAGAGAAGCATCGATCAGCTGCCTCTTGCACACCCCCTACGGGGGATGTGCCCGAAACCAAGGTATATGCCCCTGACTGAAATGGAACCCGGGACCTTTCAGTCCGCAGGCTGATGCTCTATCCACTGAGCCAAACCAGTTTCAGCTCCTTCCCCTTCTTGATGCATAAAACATACAGTCGGAGTTTGTAAAAAGGCAGAAACTGACCCTCCACTTGAGGACAGATGCGGCCAACCACACCCATGCGCCACCCTGAGCTTCCAACAGGACGGACTGGCAGAACTCACCGTGGACGGTGCTTCCCAGACAGACCTCACGGAATTAATAATGTTGAGTCTGTCTACAATGGTTCATCTGAGTCATATGGGTCGATGATGACAAATGTGTCTCCTGCCAGCTCCAGTGTAACAAATGGGAGGTGTTAGATTGAATCCCAGGAGGCAGCGGCCAGCACAGATCCCGGTGCGATAAAGCCAAATGCCTTAGAGTCCTGTCTGGCAAGATGCCATACTATGGAAGGAGGGAGGTAACTGACCAAGTGCTAGGGGGAGGGGAGGAGGCAGCAGTTCTGTTGGTTGATGGTGGGGGGCAGGCATGTGGACCAGGCCCTGGAAGAGGGAAGGATTGGGGCACACGCACAGGTCTGACTTGAGGCCCAGAGCAGAGAATGCGTAGAGCACGTTGGAGGAACAGCAGACATCAGTGGAGAAATGATTGGAAACGGCTGGATGGAACCCATTGGTGAAGGTCTCCATGGTCAGGCTTAGGGCTTCGGCCGACACTGAGGAATCAACCAAACCGCAGTGACAGTGTGGCTGACAGAGAGAGGAAAAGGTGGACTTTGGAGGAAAGGTATTCTTACTAGTCGGTGACCTTTGGCAAGCCAGGTAACCAGTCACCTCTGCCATGGTAGAGGGGTTTTTATTTCACAAGATAGTTCGTGACATACTACCTTTTACAAACATGAGAGTTAACACGTGTTGGTGTGCTACGCTTCTCGTAACTTGCATCCTTGAATCTTCAGAAGGACGTTCTGTGGTAGATACTGTTCTGATCTCATGTTAATGGCCAAGGACACTGGGGCTCAGGCCTGGGTTTCTGGTTTACCCGCCCCAGCGTGAGAGAGCGGCCCACCTGGGCGATGGTGCCAGGCTGGCTGTTGCCCATGGTCCAGGGTCAGTGCTCTCCACCCACGTGGTCTTATGAGGAGCCAGCATGTGCTGGTGAGCATTTCATAGGAGTAATTTGTTGAGTCTTTGCATCCGCCCCACCAGGTTGGTATACTGCTTCTCCCAGGACATGGATGGGGACGTTGGTGCCCATTCCTATCAGACAGCTGATGCCTGAGATCCAGAGTTTGGTTGATTTTCATGCACCAGGCCACCTGCCCAGAGATCCCAATCTAATGGCCTGGGTGTTGTTGGATATCAGTATATCTGCCTGGGTGATTCTGATGTGTAGCTGGGGCTGAGAACTCCCTGGCCTGGTGACTAAGCTCACGTGCATAAAAAAAGGAAAAAGGTATTTTTATTGATTTCAGAGAGGAAGGGAGAGGCAGAGAAAGGTAGAAACATCCATGATGAGAGAGAATCATAGATGGCCTGCCTTCTGCATGCTCTACAACTGGGGGTTGTGCCCACAACCCGGGCTTGTACCCTGACCAGGAATTGAACCGTAACCTCCTGGTTCATAGGTCAACACTCAACCATTGAGCCATGCGGCCAAGCTAAGCTCATATTTCTAACCGAGACTTAAAAATGAAAAATCCGTGCTCTTCTCTACCCACAGTGCCCATGAATTCCCAAACTTAGATACTTGTTCAGTAAACCAACTGGCTTTAAAGAAAATAAAGTTTGAACCATACTGCGACTACTGTTTTATTTTTATTTTTTATATTTTGAAGGCAGGGTGAGAGAAGCTTTTTAAAAAAATTTAGATGTACCGGCACATTCATAGTAGTGCCCAGGGCAGAAATAGCTTTTACTCACCTGTCAAGCTTCTGTCACCACCTGCCAACACAACACGTTTTTTTCCGGAACACATTGGGAAGAATATGAACCGGGAGGCTCCCAAATGGTCAGAAGTGTGGGCTTTGGTAGAAGAAAACGCGCGTGTCATCCCTCCCCTCCCTGCACGCACGCCCCCATGTGCACCTTGGGTTGGCTTATATTTTATAAAGAGGTAATTTGCAAAAGCGCCATTAATCCTGTCATGCTTTATCATTTAAATGCCTGCGGAACCGGTTGCTGACATGCAACTGATTAGCAGCAGACCTCGGTGCCAAATTAATCAGCATCTGATCCAGAGTGTGTATTAAAGATGGAATGAGATTAAAAAAAAAATACACACAAAACACACAACCCTTCTCCCCCACCCCCCTTCTTCGTGAGCTGTGTCGCCAGGATGCCCGCCCTTTCCTGCGGTTTGGGAAGCTAAAAGCTATGTTTGAATACTTCTTTTACACGAAAAAGACACATAAATGATAAACTGTCAAAACATTAGTGTAGTTTTCCCCGTTGGAGAAATTGAATTACCTCCGCTTCCTTTGCTATGGTTGCGAGGAACTGTCAGTCACTCTGCCCAAAGTTGGGGGAGGGGGCGGGGAGTGAGGCCACCTCCATCTCCCATGCTTGTTCCTAGGGATGTAAGCCTTTCCAGGAGCCTCCTGCTTCCCATCCTTCCCAAGGCATAGTACGTCCTCGATTTTGCCCTTGATTCTGTGTATGACCCTGTATCCTTCCAAGAAATAATAATAATAAAACATGTTGGCCAGGTTTTGCTTTTATTATTTGACCAATAAATAAATAAATAAATAAACAAACAAACAAATAAATAAATGAAATAAATGAATGACTACATCAATCCTGATACAAACATTTGAAGGAAAATAATGCTAAGGCTTTGAAGTTAAAAAAAACAAACAAACTTCTTTAACCCAGCCAGTGTAGCCCAGTGGTTGAGCATGGACCTATGAACCAGGAGGTCACTGTTCAATTCCCGGTCAGGGCACATGCCCGGGTTGTGGGCTTGATCTCCAGTAAGAGGCGGGCAGAAGGTGGCCAGTCAATGGTTCTCTCTCTCTCCCTTACTCTCTGGTATCAATAAAAAAAAATAAAAAATCTATCTATCTATCTATCTATCTATCTATCTATCTATATCTATATCTATCTATCTATCTATCTATCTATATATCTATATCTATATCTATCTATCTATCTATCTATCTATCTATCTATATTCTTTAAAAACATACCCATAAATAGTTAAAGGGATGTGCCTCCCCAGGATTCCTATGAATATTTCAAGGAAAACACGTGCCTAGAAGTGGTGCCTCTTGGACTCCCGGTGGGTCGCCGCCGTCTGGGTGTGAGTGGACTTCTCTGCTCTCCCTAGCAAACACTCTCAGTGTTACACTTCAGTGCATCCTGGTGCTAAAACGTTGCCCTGGGGCGGGACCACAAGCATGGTGGATGTTTTAATTTTCCTACTGAAGGCTTCTTCTCACTAACCAGCCTCACCTGCCCCTTTCCCCTCCCCGGACGAGACCTTCTCCTCTCCAGGCTCAGGAGGGCCCAGGCCAGAGGAGGGCAGAGGGCGACTCCTGCCTCTTCCCTGGCAGCGTCCCACGGCTGACCTGTGCGAGCCCCCACTCTGGGCGACCCCCGGGCAGGCTCACTTTTCCTTCCGCTCCATCAAGCCCTGGCTCTTTGCATCTGAAAACCTTGCTCTCTTCCTTCTAAATGCACTTTCAAAGGTTACAGTCCGTGAAACGATGCCCCGTCTCTCCATGAACTCAATTTTGGCTTGGTGAAATGGAAAGCAGTGGCTCGAGGTGGGCAAGGAGCCTCTTGTAAAACAGAAGAATTACACCTTACCCCTCAGTGTTTATTGCAACATGGATCAAAAGTGGGGCCGGCATTTTTTAGCTATCACTTCCCATGTCCAGTCTCAATGAGCTGGAACACCCAGACTTCTCGAAGAGGTCATGGTTTCTTCGATAGAAGTGACCTCTCATGCATCTAAAAGGTACAAACCCACCCTAGCCGGTTTGGCTCAGTGGATAGAGCGTTGGCCTGAGGACTGAAAGGTCCCGGGTTCTATTCCGGTCAAAGGCACATACCTCAGCTGCAGACCTGATCCCGGACCCTGGGCAGGGTGCGTGCAGGAGGCAACCAATCAATGTGCTTCTCTCATGTGTTTCTCTCTCTCTGTCCCTCCCCCTCCCTTGCACTCTCTCTAAAAAGAAATACGTAAATACAAATAAAAGGTACAAACCTGCAGCGAGAGGTGCTGTCGTTCGGGATAGTGGTTTGCAAACTGCTTGGCGTCCTTTTTAAAGCAGCAGGACCTTCATTTCAATGACGTATTCCACAGGCGGAGACACGTTATCTGCAGCAGACTCAGCCCGAGGACAAGCCAGGGCTCATGAGCACGTGCCTCTCCTTAAAGGCCATTCTACTTATTACTTTCTCAGTGGAAGGTGAAAAGTTGCTGCTGGGCTTTTCTACCAAGACAGAGCTCTTGATTTCATAGGTCAAGGTCAAGGTCTACCTGTGATCCAGATAGTCAAAGCAGATCCATTGAGATCATGAGAGAGGACAGGACACAGGCTCCCCGGGTTACCTGTTCTCCATGTAACCCGATTTCACAGAAGTTCCTGGTAGAGTGATGGTCGTGTCCAAGCTGCATGGAGTGCATGCCATGAGCCGGATGCTATGCTAGAAGTCACTTGCATGTCTTCTCATTCTGTGCACACAGCAGTCCCGGGAAGTAAGTGCTGTTTTGCTGATCAGCTAGGTTCAGAGAGGTCGAGTAACTCACACATGGTAACATAGTATGTCAAGGGCTCACCTGGGACTTGTACCCTAGTGATGAGTCTCTAGCACTCGTAAGCACCGCGTCCTAGAGCTAGCTTTGCAAACCCCACCACAAGAGTAGATCCTGATTCCTTTTCTCTTCCTTTCCCATCCCATCCCATCCCAACCCATCCCATCCCATCCCCTCCCCTCTCATCTTGAGTCTTCCCTTCTCCCCTCTTCTTTGCCTGGAGACAGCCTGATCCATGTCTTCTTCTCACCCAGGGGCTGCTGACACCCACCCTCCCTGTTGCTTGAATGGAAATATCACCAGGAAAGCTGAGGCGGACAGTTTATGCCCTCACACGTTGCAGGAATGTGCAGAGAAAATAATTTGTGGTGTGTGAGTTGAAATGGTACGCTCCTCCTGGACCCGAAGTCGTGTCCTGCCTCCGATAACATCTGGCTGGTTGTCTGGCCCATGGCGGGTCAGCTTCTCGCAGGCCGAGGCACTGAGCTTCTGCCACCAAGGAGGACACCATGGCAGATAGTCTGCCCAAACCCTGATGCCTCCAAAATGATCTGTTTGATCACCGAGGCTGCCTCCCCACAGCACCCCCTGGCTGCCATCACAGGCCTTCCATCATCATCTGGTCTTGTCTCCAGCTGGTTCTAAGGAAGAGGGGAGGCCCTGACAGCAGGAAACCTCTCACATCCTTCCTTTACTTCCAGTCCTAACATGGAGAAGTTGGACTCCGGAGTTGTGCACCAGGGCTTGGTAGCAAAAGCAGGTCTGGAGATGAGGTTGGGGCAGTGGGCCTCCTGGTGGTCACAAGAGAGCCACAGGCAGCCTGGGGATCTGGGCAGGCAGAGAAGAGGTGATGGACTTGATAGAATGTGGGCCCTGGGAGGACAAGCTCAGGGCACTGACCAGCCCCTCAGTTTCCTGGTCATGATGGAAAGATCCATTTTGCAGGAGGCATCTCCATGGCTTCAGTCCTGGCCCTGGCGGAAACCCCCAAGTATACACATCCATTTCCTCTGGCACCAACTTGGAAAGCCTCAGGGAAGGACCCCATTGGTTTGGTTGCGTGAACTTCTTGGGTCAATTCCTCATTCATCTCTGGGTCTCGGTCTTCTCAGATCTCAAGTGGATGGGTGGGACGAAGTGGTCTCTAACGATTCACTGGCTCCTCATGTCCTAAGGGCGAGGCGCCTTTTCATTTCTGCATCCCCAGAACCTAGCCCAGGGCATGGCACACACCGCACTGTGGATCTCTGTAAATGCGTGTGCCTGAGTCTGCCTCTTCCCAGTATCCACTTTCGCGTGAACCACTGAGAACTGGATCCCATGCATATCTCAGGATTCGTGGGTTCTGGGCCAAACCCTGGATTGGGAAAGACGTGTTTATGATGCAGACCACGCTGGGGAGATTTTTGTCTAAGCAGCAACAGCTGGGGAACAACCCCGTGTGTTGGATGGGCTGGTGAGAACGTTCCTCTCCATCTTGGCTCTGCCCTCCAGGGAGGGATGAGGGATGGGTGCCCAGAGAGCTGGTGATGAGCCAGGCAAGGCCCCAGGAGACTGGCCTGCATGCTTTCCCTGAGGGCCTTCAAGGACAGTCTGTCGAACGCTATGCCCGCCCAACTGGTAACTCGGGTCTCTGCTGCTGAAGGAACCCAGGTGGTGGTGTGTCAGTTGGAGGTGAAGGGTTGGGGGAGCTGAGAAAATGAGGCACTCTCTGTCATTCCCGCCCCATTTCCTCTTGGGGAGACTAGGAAGGGCTAGTAAGGAATCCTGCCCTCAGAGAAAACAATGGATTCACAGTGTGGGCGTTGGAGGTTGGATCCCAGCTCTGTTTCCCACACCTGGGTGTGCTTAGACAAGCCAGTTAGCTTCTTTGAGCCTCAGTTTTACTATCTGTAAGATGGAACTGAGAGCATTGCCCCCCTGACCAAGTTGTGTCTGAATAGTAATCGCACCGATGTAGGTTTAAGTCATTGTGACATTTTTGATCCATCCCGTTGCTTTGTGAAAAGTTACATCCTAAGTTCACGGCTCTTGTCTTGTTCCCAGCCATGATGCTAGTGGTGGGTTTGTCATAGATGGCCTTGATTATGTTGAGGTATGTTCCCTCTATGCCTACTTGGTTGAGAGTTTTTATCCCAAGGGGATGTTGAAAGTCGCCAGTTGCTTCTTCTGCATCTATTGAAATGATCATATGATTTTCATCCTTCCGTGTATTAACGTGGTGTAAAGCAGGTAGATTGATTTGTAGCTATTGAATCTAAATTCACGGTTTCTAAGCTGAGCATGTAGCTCACCCGGGATTCTCCGCTCACACGTTGGGGCTCCATACTGTATTTAATTTGACAAGAGTGCGTGCTGCTCTACAACATGTCAGCAGCTCATGGCAGCGTGGAGGGAGTGTGTGCTCGGCCTTAGCCAGGTCAGGTTCTCCACCAGCCACTCCACCATGCAGGCTTGTGGCGAGGACCAAGGATGCCTACTATGCCCAGGACACGTGATAGGTGCTTTCCTATGTGAACTCGCGATACCCACAGAAACCCTAGGGTGGGGGATTGAAGAAGCTGGAGCTCAGCCAGGGTCCCATGGACAGTGAGGGAGGGGATCTGGGACTCAAGTCTGAGAAATCCCTGCTCCCTGGACACGGGTCACTGAGCCGACTCCTGTGCCCTTCCTGACCTTACGCCATGGTGGCTTCTTCAACTGACAAAGGCACGCTGCACCATGTTGGTTTGAAAAGTGCTCTTTCCTGCTCTGATTCTTCTATATCCCGCCTCGGACTCCACTACCACGATCCCCCCTCCCCCCAACTCTCTGTCTTTATCTCATTTTTCTTGCTGATTCGCCCATGACCCCAGCAGCCTGCCAGCTTGTTATCTAGGGATGGCTGAGGAGGAAGAGGTTTGCCTGATAAAACGCCAGGGTTTCTGCCAGCTTTGAGCTCCCCTCCTGTGCACCACCTCTGTCCAGTAGGTTTTCCTCCTCTGGCCTGGCTAGTGCACAGCTCAGCCGCCTTCCTCAGGGCCCCGTGCCTGCGCTCTTGTTCTCTTACTCCCACTGGGTGCAGAAGATGGTGCTTCCTGGCAACCAGTCCACTCCAGCACGGGGTCCTGGCGTCGGCAGTCAAAGACGTTGCATGTTTCATCAAACGCATTAGTCTGCTTAGCGAAGCGGACTCCTGCGATCGGCTAGCCCTTCCAAAAGCAAAAGCTTCTCATGTTGTCCATTTTTGTATGAGCGGAGGAAAATGGCATTTTCTTTCCCTTTCTCCCCATGCTGCCATCACAGGATTCCTCGGTTGCAGGCTCTATCCCTGGGTCTGGTTGGGGTGGGTGCAGGAGGCAACCAGTTGATGTGTGTGTTTCACATCAATGTTTCTCTCTCTCTCTCTCTCCCTCCTCCTTTCCCTCCATTCTCCCTCTTAAAAAAAAAAAAATCAATGGAAAAAATATGCTCAGGTGAGGATTAACGACAGCAAAATGAAAGCACCAAGGCCTGAGTTTATTAAAAGCCGAGGAAAGGGGAGCTTTGCATCCAGGAGGACGTCAGTACGTGGCCACAGAAATTCATGGGAAGAAAGGAGACACCCACGCGCTCTGCTCCTCTGCAGGATGCGGTCGGTGTATGTGCCCGGGGTGTCCAACATGGGGGGTTTGGGGCCTGTGAGTCTCATGTGAGTCTTTCCCAAAGTGTTTTGAAACTGATCAAAAGAGAGTTTGTGGAGTTAGAAACCCAAAATTCTCCTCCTGGACTATTAAGAGGCATTTTGTGGCTTTAGACAAGTCAATGAAGCTGGTCAGACTTGAGTGCCAGATGGGAAGAATGGCTTATGCAGTGCTAGAATTTCTGAGCATGGGCATCCGCTATGAGACCAAACAGGCGTGGGAGAGTGGCCCTGCCTACCTCTCGGGGCCTTAAGATCATCTCCAGGTATGACAGTGCCCTAAAGTTCTGAAGAAACCTGTGCAGCCCTGGCTGGTGTGGCGCAGTGGTTGGGGTGTTGGCCCTCGCACCAAAGGGTCACGGGTTCGATTCCTGGTCAAGAGCATGTACCTCAGTTACAGGTTTGAACTCTGGCCCTGGTCAGGGCTCATGCAGGAGGCAACCGATTGATCGACGTGTCTCTCTCACATAGACGTTTCTCTCTCTCTTTCCCTTCCTTCCTCCCTCCTTTCCATTCTCTCTGAAAAGCAATGGGAAAAATATCCTTGGGTGAGGATTAAAAAACAACAACAACACAAAGAAATCTGTGCAGAATTGTGTGTTGTTGTAATTGTTGCTGTGGTCCTTCTGGATGCCTGAGGAGTGATGGGGGAGATGCTGCTTTAGGGATGTGGATAGGGCTGGACAAGGCCTGACTATAGGTCCCTCCCCTCCCCTCTGCCCCCTCCCCATCCGGCTCCTGCCCACCGCCCAGGGCAAGTCCGTCTTGGGAGTTCTGCTTTGCTCCTTTGGGCGTCAGAGCACATTCCCGGGTCCAGGCCTGGCCATCGCCACTCTGCCTGGCTGGGCCCGAGCAAGGCTGCCTCTGAATTGCTTCCTCGTTTTCATCCAACTGGAAATAATCCAGTGGAGAGACGGGTACCTCCACCTGCCCCAGGGTTTCTGCCCAGTTTCCTGCTCCCAGCCCCCTCCTCGGGTTCTGTGGTTCCTCCATACTTTCAGGGAACTGAGCTAAAGCCAATAATGGATCTTTTTATTTTTATTTTTATTTTTTATAACCAGAGGGAAGAAATCTCTGACAAAAGGAGTGGTCATCAAGCGCGCCAAGGATCAAATGTGGCTGAGTGTTTTGTTCACAAAACTGTAATTTGTAGATTTGTGTGTGTGTGTGTGTGTGTGTGTGTGTGTGTTAAGGGGGCTGGACCAGTGACACACACATAGCTCATCTAAATGCGACATTCCAGGAAAATGAGACACATGAAGCTTTCTCCTTGAATATTTGAGACGGAAAAAGCAATTGCACCGCAGACCACAAGAATGTTTTATTGCAGCAGGGCTTGGGCCTCCAGTGGCCAGGCAGGGATGCTGAGCCTGGGGTCCGTTTCTGTGCAGTGGTGGGCGGGGCCGACCATCCAGGGCGGGAAGTGAGGGCCCGTGAAGGGGCTGGGAGTAAGAAACTTTATTCCTACTTCACAGATGCAGATTCGGAGAATCAGGAAGGTTAAGCAACTCACCCGCGGCAACAACATGAAGTAAACCTAGCAGCCCCGTGGCGGACAAAGGGTCAAAATCTGCACCCTGCACAGCAGGGGAAAACCAGCAAAGGGTGTGAACCCAGGGGTCAAGTCCAGGCAGCTGTCCGTCAGTCACAACCAGGAGAACAGACTCCTATCTGTGTGTTCACTGTAGCCCCCCTTGGTGGGCCAAAACCTTCCTCCAAACCCCGAAATGTTTGGCCATTGACGTGCCGTTGAATAAATTACAGTGTAGCTGTGTGAAGTGATGTTGGGCGACCATTATAGCTGTGCTTTAAAGGATGTGTGCTGAGACAGGATCAAGTGTGAAGTTTCGTGGAAAACTCAGCAAGCCGTATGATCATGCCCCGCACGCATGCCTGCGTGGGCTCCGCCCACATAAGAGCCCGCTAACAATGGGTCTCTGGCGTGATGCAATTATGTGGGATTTTTATTTGCTTCTGCATTTTCTTTTATATTTTATGCCCTTGTTTTCCAAGTTTCTATAATGAGCTCTTTGCAAGCAAGTTAGATACATTATTTTAATAAATCTGTGGCTGTTAAATTGGTGCGTAAAAATCCAAAAGCATTATGGGAATGAGTAGGTATAGGCATATTTATGAGCAGAAAAATCACAATGCCGTTAAGAGGTAACTTCTCTGTAATCTATATATAATCTATTCATAAATCTATAAACCTAATGCATCTTAATTAAAGCACTAAGGATTTCACTCTCTACATTTGGCAAAAGGGTTTGAAAGTCACCTGGGAAAAAGTAAATATGCAAAGATGGGACAAAATAGGAATAAAAGGAGAGAGATCTTCTGGCCAATCTTAAAATGCATCGTGAAGCTCCAGCAATCAAAATGTTTGGTTTCAGAATGGGGCCCCCCCACTGTACCAGACCCCCAAGGGATTTTTAGTAAATGTTAAAAGAAGCGCTTGGAATTAAATCTTGGGGAGGGAAGGATAGATTATTTACTCAAAGGGACAACGGACCAGCCATTTAAATTTAAAGAACAAATGATAAAGCGAGGTTCCTCTTTCTTTCCTTCACTCAGATAATTTCTAGGGAGGTCAGAGGGTGGTGACCTTTTATTTTTGTATTTTATTTAAAAATATTTTTATTGATTTTTTTACAGAGAGGAAGAGAGAGTGGGATAGAGAGTTAGAAACATGGATGAGAGAATCATCGATCAGCTGCCTCTTGCACTCCCCCTACTGGGGATGTGCCCGCAACCAAGGTACATGCCCTTGACCGGAATCGAACCTGGGAGCTTACATGCTGGAGGGAGAGCAGAGAGAAGCAAGCAGACAAGTAGCTGACCACGGGGAGGAGTGGAGCCAGAGAGAAGGACAGGAGGCCGGGACAGAGGACAGCAAGGGAAGGCTGCCTTCGGCCAGGGTCGCAGGAGCCTCTCCGAGGAGGGGACCTTTCAGCTGCGACCTGAGGAACGGAGCACCTTCCTCTGTGAGCTAGCGGGAGATGGGAAATACAGTCCAGAGGGGGAGGGAGCGGGGTATAAAGTGCAGATGGGAGAGAGCTCAGGGGGGTGGGAGTGAGCAGGGTCAAGTGTGAGTCTGGAGAAAAAGGCAGCTTCTAGGCCAGGAAGGCCCCCGACGCCCCCCCTCCCCCCCCAAGTCAGAGCTCAACTGCGGCGTGTATTCTAAGAATGATGGGAACCTCAGGAGGCCACAGGCCTGGGCTCCGGTTTAAAAAGATCACAGTTGCGGCGAGAGTGGAAATGGAAGGCTCCGGGAGAAGGTTATTTTGTACATTTTTTAAAAAATGGCCGAAAACACGGTAAAGAAATAAAACGAACAATACATCAGGAAAGAGGAGAAAGCTTGTGCTGTTTCACCCAAGGCTGCTTTTCCGAATTGATTTTAAGGTTATACAAAGTGAAATGAAAAGCAAAAGAAAAAAAAAGTTTAGAAAAAATGGACAAGGGCTATATAAACAAGCAGGTACATCATCGCTCTTTCACTCTTTCTCACTCGAACACACACAACGACGCTGCTCAAGAAATGGTCCATCGGCATATAGAAAAACGTTTACCTAATAAGAGAGAAACAGCCGAAACTGGTTTGGCTCAGTGGATAGAGCACCGGCCTGCGGACTGAAAGGTCCCGGGTTCATTCCGGTCAAGGGCATGTACCTTGGTTGCGGTCACATCCCCAGTGGGGGGTGTGCAGGAGGCAGCTGGTCGATGTTTCTCTCTCATTGATGTTTCTAACTCTCTCTCCCTCTCCTTTCCTCTCTGTAAACAATCAATAAAATATATTTAAGAGAGAGAGAGAAATTAAAACAGTAAGCAGACCCCATGATGCACTGCTCGGACTGGCTGATGCCAAAGAGGGCTGTCCTTTTTCCCAGGTGGACTAGAGCCTGGGAAAAGGGGTGCTCCACACAGCTCATGGGTGGCCAGGGGTGTGGGTTGTCGGCGTGACCTCGCTGGACGGCAGTTGAACCGCACCTGACCCAGCAGTTTCAGGCCCAAGAACGTATGCTCGGTGCTTCTCCCACCGCGCCCGCAGCCCTGCTGTGATGGAAAAAGTCTTCCCCAAGACCCCCAGGGCCCACCCACCAGGGTCTGGTTAAATGATATCTGGTTCAACGTCTGAACGGACCACTCCTCCTTCCTTAGAAAAAGAATGCGTTACATCTGTGTGTACTGCTGTGGAACCCTGCCCAAGGTGTACTATTTCATGAAATAAATAATAAAAAATATAAAAAAAGCCAGGTACAGAGCCATTGGAAAACATTTCCTGGAAGGGATTCTAGGAAACGGTTATATGGACTGGTTGCTCGGAGGAGACTTCTTTTATACACTCGGTGGTGTTTGGGTTTTTAAGTTACACTTTATAAGTTCAACAAAAATGGGTTTAAAAAGAAAACAACAATCAAGGGAACATGAGCTGTCATTCCGGGCAGAATAGACAATAATGACCCATCATAACGAATGATAAGGGTGATGAACAATCCCCTGCTTTCGCGGGACCGTGTGCCATTGACTGACGGAGGCCTTCGGACTTGACCTCATCTCATTCCGTGGCCGCAGCGATCAGCATGTGACTGGCCCGGCATCGTGGCCTATGCCTGGACTCTGCGTCCCTCCGCTGGGTTTTTCTCTGTTCTGAGAAGAGAGATGGAGGGTTTCTGCGGAAGAGGCGGCCGTCCCGTTCCCCAGCACACGCGGATACGGGCAAACGTTAGAGATCCCTCATCTTTCTGAGCCGCCCCTCTCGTCCGCAGGGTGACCTTGGACAAGTCGCTTCCTCCCTGTGCATGCTCTCCGACGCCTCTGCAAGCTGTAAATATCTCTGATTTATGCCGAACGTCTCGCTGAGGTAATTGAATTTTCAGGGTGGTACGTCGTAACTCATGCCTCCGAGTTGGAAACGCAAGTTCATGGACAACGCTGGAGGAACGGGGCTCTGGCGCAGCTCTGCAAATCACCTGCCTGCGAGCGCTCTGGCCGCACCCTGGGAACGGCTCTTTGGGGGGAGGTGTGCAGCCACTCGCCGGGCTCTGCTCCGTCTCCAGCTCAGCCTGTGCCCACTCAGCCAGGGCACGTGGCCCCCTCAGGCCGCCAGCACCAGCCCTGGCACTGCCCGAATTCCATTCTGTTGTGCAGACCGGTACTAACCCATCTCGGGGCAGCGTTCCTCGCGGTGTATCCTTTGAGCCCCGTCCGAACCTGGCATGTTGTGTAGACTTGACAAGTGTCTGTGAAACCCACAAATGACTGTCTCACCCCGGCCAGTTGGCTTGCCTTGCCCTGCCGTGTAAGACTTTTCACATCTGAATTGTAGACTTGGAGTTGAAGCCTTACAGAATCTTAGAGCGTAGGACTGTGTAATTCAAGAAATGATGAAGCCTTAGAAATCGAGTGGAAGCTGGCACGCACGGCTCAGGTTGGATCTCAACCTATGACCCAGGAGGTCACAGTTTGATTCTGGTCAGGGCACATGCCTGGGTTGTGGGTTTGATCCCCAGCGTGGGGCGTGCAGGAGGCGGCTGATCAATGGTTCTCTCTCATCATTGATGTTTCTGTCCCTCTGTCCCTCTCCCTTCCTCTCTGAAATCAATAAAAATATATATTTTTTAAAAAGAAGTGCAGTGGAAGCAGCGTGTGGGTTCTATATGAGTGACAGAGATAGGTAGGCTGGTATGCATCCTGTTGGGGTCCCAATTGTTCTGGTCAGTGCAGCCCGGTGCTGCCAGGGCCCCAGGCAGAGCCCCCATGACTGTTGAGTGCCTCCCCTCCCAGCCGGCATCCACATTTCTATACCCGAGGGATATTTCCCCCAGGACTTAGGGATGGTGCTATGTTGTTTTAGGGCAGCATGGGAATGTCATGGAATCAACACCTCCTTTCCCCAACCCAGCAGTCCTCAACCAGCCAGTCTCGGAATTAATATTAGGTGGGGCCACATGAAATTGCCATTTTTATCGTCAAAAGTGATTTAAATAGTGGCGATCTCATATGGTTCCATCTGATTTAAACACGGAAGCTCCCTTGTCTTTCCTTTGGGATTATGTAGCTAAGGGAGGTTTGCTCACCTCGCCCTGAGATCCTCCCCCAGATCAATCCAGTCTGCACGGTGTAGCTGGCTTAACAGCACGCCCTTTGTCACCGTGGTCCCTTTCTTGTGTCACGTCCCCCTTTCCCACTGAGATTTCCTGCGATCACTCCCAAGTCGCGTCTGTGCACTTCAGGTGTCGTCTCTAACCACTGAGAAACACCTGCCAGGGCAAGTCTGTGCTCCTTTGAGAGACATGGTGGCTCCTTTTAGAAAGGAGAGGGGCTCCACGTGGATTAGCGTGGGCTCCTCATTTTTGGCCAAGCCCAGGGCAGCTGGTGCCACAGGCACTGGCTGGCTCCTTCCTCACTTGCCTTTAGCAGTCTCATGACAGAATGTGACAGAGGAACAAGCTGGGACTCCCCTTTGCAGTACACACAGAAAGGTACCTGCGTGTTCGTGTGTGTGTGTGTGTGCGTGTGTGTGTGTGCGTGCGCGCACGTACACAAATCTGGACCATCCAATGGGCACTGGCACATGGGAAGGCGGGGCTGTCCAGAGCAATGGCCAAGAGACAGCTGGGCGCGGACTCAGGAGTATGGACCCTGATGCCCCATTTGCTGCCAAGACTCTGTGCCCAGGCTGGGGTGCTTTGTCCAAATGGCAGGATTCCGCAGGGGAGGTCTTGTCACCATTACCAGCTCCAAACAGACGGAGGGAGGAGACAGTGAGCATTTTGGACGGGCCTGTGACTCAGCAGGACGCTGGACTCCAGCCTGCGTTGGAGGGACAGCTCCGTGCTGACCACCCGGGTTCTGGATCTGTTGTGAGACTCTCCCGAGGACACAAGCTGGTGCCTTCTCTCCCCTCCGACCCAGTGCCAGGGGTGCCAGGTGGGCAAGGGGACATGTGACAGAGGCCCACCTCCTGAGAAACTCTTTGTACAGGAGCCTGCCTTGCTCTCCAGTTGGGCCAACGCTGGGAGACCTGGATTCTGGCCCTGGCTGTGGCACTGTGTTGGCGGCCATTCCCTAACTTAGAAAGCCCGTCTCCCCATCTGCTGGGGGGCATTTCTACGGTGTCTGCAAGAGCATCCCGAAGCCACTCTTCAGGAAAGATGTCTTGGGCTGATAGGAACCAAATTTGCCCTGTCAGCTCCTCCTCCTCCCCCTCCTCCTCCTCCTCCTCCTCCTCCTCCTCCTCCTCCTCCTCCTTCTCCTCCTCCTCTTCCTCCTCCTTTTCTTCTTCCTCCTCCTCCTCCTCCTTGCTGGGCACAGGCCAGAGCCAGAATCCAAATCCTAGGGCCTCTAATGAGCTTGGATCTGATCTGGGCCGGTGCGGTTGTCTTACGAGACAACACTCTTCAAAGTTTGATCTGGAGAGCAACATTTTTTGTGAGCTGCTATTAAATATTCATCACTAAAAGGTTCCATGGTGATCAGGTTAGCATGCCAGTTACAAAAGAAATGTTTTTCCTCCCTTTTAGGTCAATTAAATTAAAACCAGTGGCAATTGAGTAAGCATTTATCCTATCAAAGCCCCCTGCTAGGCATGTGGATCTAGAAGGAGGGAGACTTGAACCTGGCTGCAGGAGGCTCAGTGTCCATGGGGGAGACAGACTGGTAAGTCCATTATTGCCATACATGCGCTCAGGGTAAGAGCACAGGTATATACAGGGTCTGGGAGGAGGTGATTAAATCTGGATGGGAGTGGGGGTCCAAGGTCTGACACAGGTCAGTTTTTTGTTTTTTAAAGTTGGGATAAATTTGCCTGACCCCAAGACTTTCCTGGCAAGCACGATGCCATAGGTAAGGCGCAAAGTCCTGAAGGAGCAGGGGGTGTTTGGGGAACCACATGACACTTGACAAGTTGATATATATAGTTAGTTCCCGAGAGCGGGGCCGTGTCACCTGGAACTACCCCACCGCCTTGTGCACTCCGCACATTATCATGAGAAACAGAAGCTGCGTGTGTGGCTCCGCTGACCCTTCGGAAACACTGTAATCAGACACAGACAGCCGCTCAGACTGTCTGAGCCGCCAAGGAGAGGACGCTACGGGGATGTGGCAGCTGGGAGACAGCCAGGCTGATAAAGGTGACAGTCCCCCCGAGATGCTGACAGTGATGGGAACTCTCCACTTGGTTTCAGTAAATACTCCGCAGCTTTCAGTCCGTGATGCCGCTGGATTCACAAAGCGCAGCCTCTGGGCTCGCTCGGATGTCCATACTCATCTGAGGATCTTGTTGAGGCTCGAGGTTCTGCATTTTCTAACAAGCTCCCAGGTACTGCCTGTGCTGCTGGCCTTCAGACCTCACTTTGAGAATCTCTAGCCCAGCTGGCCAGTGTGGCTCCATGGTTGCGTCGACCTATGACGCAGGAGGTCATGGTTCGATTCCCGGCCAGGGCACATGCCCGGGTTGTAAGCTTGATCCCCAGTAGCGGGCATGCAGGAGGCAGCCTATCAATGATTCTTTCTCATCATTGATGTTTCTACCTCTTCCTCTCCCTTTCTCTCTGAAATCAATAATATATGTCTATGAATTTCTAGAGTAGGGGTCAGCCAGTTGTGGCCTGCTGCTTGTTTTTTGTGAGGAAAGTTTATCTTAGTGACTAGAGCCCATTTATATAAGTTATCCAGTGTGGCTATCTGGATAACTCAAATGGGCTCTAGTCACTAAGATCTTCCAGCATAATTTAGAACTCACTTTAAAATTGAGAAATCAGCCGAAACCGGTTTGGCTCAGTGGTAAAGTGTTGGTCTGCGGACTGAAAGGTCCCGGGTTCGATTCTGGTCAAGGGCATGTACCTTGGTTGCGGGCACATCCCCAGTAGGGGGTGTGCAGGAGGCAGCTGGTTGATGTTTCTCTCTCATCGATGTTTCTAGCTCTCTATCTCTCTCCCTTCCTCTCTGTAAAAAATCAATTAAAATATTAAAAAAAATAAAATAAAATTGAGAAATCACTTGCAGGTGGTCAGTGACTATTAGCCAGTGGGCCTTATTCAGCGAATGCAAGCTCCTGGACCTTAGAAGTTGGCACAGATTTAACTGCTTTACAAATGCCTCTCTAACAAAAATGGCTTTTTTTTTTTTTTGGCCTGGACCTTATCTTTTCCAGTCTTGGCTGTTCTCATCTGAATTTTGCCCCAGGCTCTTTGTCAGCATTCCCCTTCCATATGTGGTAAACGCAGCAGCTTAGATTAAACCAGTCACAAGTGTGAGCAGCATCTGTGTGGCTCTCCACAGCTTAGAAAGAACTCTCACATCTACTTTATCATTTGCATCCTCACAGAATCCCGTATAGGGAGCATATCTCCAATTTACGGTTAAGGAAGCCGAGGTGCACAGCCTGGGAGGGACGTTTTCTTGAACTAACAGCAGGCAGAGAAGGGACTCTTACCCAAGTCTTCCGCCCATGACACTCGTTAGCAGCAACGGTTAACTTCCTCCCAATCGTAGGAAAAGCTCATTTTAGCCAACGTGACGGAGTGGTCTCTCCCCACGCCTCTGTCTTCTCTGTGCTTCTGCTCGCTCCCTCCCGCCCCACTCTCTGTGCCTCTTTTCCAATCCCTTTTAGATGAAGAAACGGTTTTATAGCTTCTTTATAAATACTCCGCAGGTTTCAATCCAGTCCTTTTTGTAGATTCAGACAAAATCCCTAAAGGGGCCTGGTTCCCTTCTCCTTTTTTCCTTTCTGTTCGATATGTTTGAACCGTTTCAAACCTAACACATCAGGATGGATTTGAAACGCAGGTAGCAGGTAATTGACTCACAGATGTGAGTCTGAGCATTGCCACTCAGGCTATCACTCGAGACCACGGCGGGGCCCTGGGAAGACAAATCGCTTCCAACCCCGATTCAATTTCATTTCCTCCGCTCCGGGAAACTTCTTCACCCGCCAGCCTCACGCGCGTTTGGAACAAAGAGCCGGTCTCCTTGAACCTGACCTGGGTGGGCTGGGAGGTGGCGAGAGATGGATGCTGAGCCTCCTTGGCTGGCCCTTGGCTCTGGCACCGGGTCGTTGATTGGATTCCAGCAACCCAATTGGTTTCCTGTCTTCAGGACCTTATCTCTCTCTCCCTTTGGGGAATGAGGTGTCCAAACCACCAAGGCGAAGGGAGAGGAGTCCCAATGCTTGTCGTTGAATCTGTGCTTCCTCCCCTCTACCTCGTCCTATGGAGGAACCAATTTGTGATGTTCTTCTCCGAACAGGGAATATGCTTAACAAAGCAGTCTGTGCTGCAGCGTCCGGCGGGAGACATCCATTTTAGAATGGACGATAAATGTAAGTGGAGAATATTCGATGTTTATCAACCTCTGGAGATTTATTGCAACCCCTCGGGCTGATCAACGAGGCGGGTGGAGGTTCTGGCGAGGGATTCCGGATGTCCCCGGCCAGAGCTCACTTTATCTCGTGTGAGTGTTTAATAAGGCTGGTTCACTAAGTGTACAGTGAGACGTGATTTTGTTTTTATATGTTCTGGTCTTTAGAGATGAATATGCCTCACATCATAAAGAAATAGTGTCTTTGTGGGAGGGCAGTTGGGGAAATACGGGTAATTACAGAGCTCTAATGGGATGTGCCGAAGCTGAGATTAGCCAATGGCAGGCCTTCAATCAGAGGTCCTGGTCACAAACCATAGAAAAAGAATTTATTGGAAGGCTAGAGGGGCCACTCATGGCATTAAAGTGCAAAGTGAGAAATCAGGCTACAGAAAGCCAGGGCAAGTTCATGGAGCCCAGGACTGGGAAATAGGTCTTCAGATGCCACAGAGACCGTCCCTCTCTGTCTCTTCTCTGCCGTCAGCCTTATTCTCTCCTCGTTAATTCCCCCACTTGCAGCTTCCAGACTCACAAGGGGCCCAGCCGGTGTGGCTCAGTGGTTGAGCATCGACCCATCTTGCACCAGGAGGTCACTGGTTCAATTCCTGGTTGCCTAGGTTGCGGGCTCGATCCTCAGTGGGGGGTGTGCAGGAGGCAGCCGATCGGATGTTGATTCCCATGGATGTTTTTGTCTCCCTTTGCCCCTCCCTTCCTCTCTCTCTCAAGAAATCAATAAAAACACACACACATATATTTTAAAAGAAAAATAGGGAAAGGGGATCTTCTCTCCAGCGTCAGTTCACCTTCTTTGGGGGAAGGACTCTGATTGGTCAGACTTGGGTCCCAGGTCCAAGTCCTGGACCAATCCCTGTGGCTCGAGAGGTACGGCTGGGAAGACAACAGCTTCCATTAAAAAGCAGGGCAGAGGCTGTAGGGAGCAGAGTGGCTCCCACAAGAAGCGTGGGTAACACAGGCTCAGGTGCGACTCCCATTTCTGACTGCCCATTTATGACAGGAAGAAAACCCAGAAAACTCTAGGGACCATTTATTGAAGACTGATTTCTACCCGTGACAGGCCTTTTAAAAAGATTGTTGAAGCCACTGAATACATATGGCATTGATCTGCTCATCTTATTTACCAGAAACAAAGGTCTGGAAAGGTTAAGCATCTTGCCCAGGGTCATGGCCCTGATACGAGGAGAAGCCAGTCAGATGCTTGCTGGTGTGGCCTCAAAGTCCATGCTGTTAACCATGAGGCTATGCTGCCCCCGTCACACTGCACATCGAAATCTCTCTAAAATACCAGTTTGCTCACGGCATTCCCTTAGTTAGACAGTCATCCCTGCCTTTGCTTACAGGGTCAAGTTCAAATTCCTTGTCCTGCCGACATAGCCCTCCAAGTTTTTCATTTTCCCCAAGAAGGCCAGCATTGAATCAACACACAGAGGTCGAATCCCTGATGCTAGGTTCTCCTGTCACCACCCAGTACTGCTCTACGGTTGAGAGTCATCCAAGGTTACTGTCTTCCCAGCTCCTACGGACCCCAGTGCGATAAGCAGGGGGTGAAACCCAGAGCCCCTCAAAGCTCTGATCCCCTGGTTCCTGTCACAGGGAAAAGCTGCAATTGGTGCACAGCATTTCAATTGCAAAAATATTAAAAAAAATTTTTTCATTAGGATTAAAAAAAATAAAATCAATATGGTATCAATAGATCTTGAGCAAAACTCCTTTCTGCTCGCTTCCCTCCCTGCCTCACCCTGTCTCGCTGTGCCCTTCCTTTAGCTCTCCATTAGCTCCCCACTCCATCACGGGGTGTTGAAGGTTTGTTACTATTTGATGAGAACCTCGGCTGCGCTTGGGTGACCTCTCATGGCAGGGACCAGGGGAGCCTGCCCGTCACAGCCCATTTTCGCTCAGATGGCCCAAGTGTATTCCGTCGTCATCACAGCCAAGTGCTAGAAGACGACACGTCTCCCGAGTGGCTTCCTGTGGATGCATTGCCCTCCGTCCGCCTCACAGATCTGGGACTCACTTGCTCTCCGAAGTGAGGCGGTTGGCCCTGCTGCTCGGAGGGTCTGGGCCCCATGTGGGCACCAATGGGCAGTCATTGTCGCCTTGGTCATCACCGAACAGGATGAGACCTCCTCATGAGCCAGAGCAAGGGACAGGCCAGGCAGGGGCCACCTCACCGAGAGGCCTGGAGAAGAGAGGACGCCTGTGGGTCAGACAGAGAAGGGGGAGGTGAGTCTGAGGCACGCATAAGAGCCACACGTCTGAGGAGGTCACTGTCGAGAGCCACCCAAGACGGCCCAGCCCCATGGTCTGACAGAGCGCTGCACTGGGCGTCAGCAGACCCGAGTCTCCTTCTCACTCGGTCATTGACTTATTTTATTGGTCAATTCATTTTGTTCGTTAGATAAGTTTGTTCCACAGATAAGTGAGATCATGTGATTTGTCTTTCTCAGTTTGGCATAATATTTCCCTTAGCGTAATGTTTTCCAGGTCCAGCCACGCTGTCCCATAAGGTAAGAGAGCCCTCTTTCTTATAGCGGCATGGTATTCCATAGACAAAGTTCAAGTTCTAAACCTGGGCACAGGCCTTCATGACCCTGCTAGCCCACCATCCCAGCTTTCCACCCCCATGGCACTCCCGGGTTGTCTAGCTGCCCTGCCATCGCCCACCCGGAGTTTCCCGGACTTGCCGAGGCATCAATGACAGCTGGCTTTGTGCCGGCCCAGGCTCTCGACGCACCTCTGTCACTCCCTGTCCCATGCACCACACTCTCTAATTGCCCAGCTCCTCTGCTGGGCTGGGGCTGCCTGCAGGCATCACCCTGTCAGACTCGTTCCAATTCTCCAGGGGGACTCAGGGCCGGCTCCGTGACAGAGAAATTGTGGGAAATAATTGGAAGGCCGTGGACTTGACGTTTTCATGCTCACACGTCCGTTCTTTTCACCTAGGCCTCAGATGCTGGAGGGTAGGTGTGATTTATTCCCGATTCTCCTTATGATCATGATTGGGTTCTGATGTTCCCCCAGCCCCCACGCCGGCCTGGGCCTGTGCCTGTGTGTGATCGGTGGCTGTTGGAGACCAGAATGGATGACAGTCCTTCTTCCAGCTCTCGGGCTCACCGCAGCGTCTCCCCTTGCACGTGGGTAGGCTGTCAGAGGATATTTTTATCGTCCTGTCATGCGGAGGAAGCCGGGTCCCTGAACCAGGTCATTGCTAAGGCAAAGTGATAGAGTTCCCAGATCTCTGCGCTCAGAGGAAATCCCCGGCAGAGCCTCCTGCTTCAAGCAGCGTGACATGTGCTTTTGCGGCACATCTCACACACCTGTGGGGTAGCGAAAGGTAATTTAACACCTGTCCAGGCCGCCCTTGAGGCTCTCCACGTGGGTTAATGGGATGTCGGGAGCAGCCCTAAGAGGAGCATCTGAGTCCGCTGGTGTTACAGAGTGTAAGCATCCCCCAGCAACGGGCCCTGCCCCTGCTTGGTTCCTACTCACGGGGCAGCCCAAGCTGGACTGTGCTCCCCAACCAGACTTCTCTGGGAATGACACCCCTTCCCTGTGGCTCCCCACGGGCTCCAATGTGTAGGGCAGTGCTGCAGGGCAGGTGGTGGGCAGCTGCTTGCTGGGTCTGTCCCGCTGCGAGCACTGGAGTCCAAGATGCAGGTGTCACCCCGGTCCCCCATGTCTAGGCATCTATTCTGCAAGAGGAGCCAGGATTTGGTAAAGCTTGCAAAAGGATTCACTGAGAAACACAACCCAAACTGTGAAACGCAATATGTCGGACTGACCAAACAGTACCTTCGTGATTGCTGTACTTTGAAGTGGCATGGGGCACAGCTTGGGTGTCCTGTTCACTTTCTATCTCCTCCTGTTTGGGGACTGGCGCACCCCCCCTGAGTCAGACCAGACAGAACCTTTAGTGTTTCCATTTTGGGGACAGAGGCCAGATAACACTGTGCCGTGAAGCTGCATCTGTCGCTCGGTTAACGGGTGCAAATTCAACGGGGTGGGGGAGGGTAAAGAGTGAGAGAAGCAATTACGCAGAGGTCATCACTACTATTTCCAGGCTTGAGTGAGAGGTAGTGATGGTGCTGGTCTCCATAGTCTTGGTACCTGTGAGCCTCATAGGTGAGCTCTGGCTTGTGCTCCCATTGTCTGCAGAGGCGTGCTTCCTCCATCCAGCCCTCTTTCTTGGCTCCTGCCCATCAGCGAATCCATGATGCACAGCGGCATCTTTTACTGAGCAGGGATGGCAACTAGTTTATGGACAATTTAAGGGATTCTCATGGGACAAATTATATTTTTAAAAATATTTCATTGATTTTTTTACAGAGAGGAAGGGAGAGGGATAGAGAGGAAGAAACATTGATGAGAGAGAAACATAGATCAGCTGCCTCCTGCACCCCCCCCCCCCCCACTGGGGATGTGTCCACAATCAATGTACATGCCCTTGACCAGAATCGAACCTGGCACCCTTCAGTCCACAGGCGGACGCTCTATCCATTGAGCCAAACTGGTCAGGGCCTCAAGGGACAATTTTAATAGATTTTTTTTTTTTTTTTTTTTTTTTGCCTTATGTTAGACTCCAGTTTCTGGGTCAGGTGTAACTCCACCAAAATGATCACACAAGTGATGAGAATAACATAAACAGTGCTAGCCATCAGTCACTAGTTCCTTCCTCAGGCCAGCCAATGTGGTAGGTGCATGCCAAGGACCAGCCTCATGTTATCTTCACAGCAGTTCTGTGCATCGCATTATGGTGTCTTAGTGCAACCTTGTAAATTGGGGTGGATGTTTCATAGAGTATGTTTCAGTGACACTTTTCCCACGTGCACATGCGACCACCACCCCGGGCAGGTTCTCCCATGCCCCTTCCTGGCCAACATGGTCTCTTGCTGACGTGGCCAATATTCTGGATTCTGAGACCATAGCTTATTATCTTATGCACTAGGATGTCATGTGAATGGAATTATACCATACACCTTTTCGTGTCTGGCTTCTTTTTCACAACATAATGTTTTTTTGTGTTTTTGTTTTTTTACATGCCCTTGACCGGAATCAAACCCGGGACCTTTCAGTCCCCAGGCCGTCGCTCTATCCACTGAGCCAAACCGGTCCCTGTTTTTGTTTTTTTATGTGACATTCATCCACAGTTCATTTTCTGTAGCTGTGAAGTATCCCATGGTATGAACATATCACAGTGGATGCACCTGTAATTTTATAGATGAAAAAACGAGGGGCAAGACCAGTTATATGAAGTCACATGGCTGGCACGTGGCACAGCGTGGCTTCTCAGCCACGCCCTCTGTGTGGGGTCCTGGCAGCCCCGTTTTTCAACCCCCTGAGAAAAGCCTACACAGATGAACATGCACAGGTTGAATCCATGCCCGTTGACTGCAGGGTGCCATAGGTGTGCCCGTACCACGTGCCTCGTTCCAGCGGGTTTTGTGCAGATGGACCAAGCATTGGAAATCCAGACCCTTCCCAGCGTAAGAGGCTAAGCTGGCACTGAGGCGGAAGTCTCTGTTCCTACATCCAGTCTCGATTCCCGACGTTCACAGAAGAGGTATCACTTTGATGTGTGCATCGTGCCTTTGATCACACGCTTGCCAGCTCCCTCGTGTCTCTTAGAACAAGACAGTCGTTCTGTTGTGCCGGCGAGTGTTGTAACATTTTGGACAGAAGGGATGACATGTACATGAAGCAGCCATCCTCGGAATGCGCGCGATAAGACAGTTTCAACAGCGCCTCGAAGAAAGAGTCCCCGACGTTGACTCTAAATCAAACACAAGTAATAGCGTGTCACCCGGCTTCCCCTTCTCTACCTGGTGTTAATTAAAATCCTGATAACAGAGCACCGTCCACATCCATAGGAGGAAGACCGAAGCACAGCTTAAAAGTGTTCCGATGAAGCGCAGTTAATCAGAATGAAAACAAAACACCCCCACAAGTCTTCCTTCTCATGTGGCTTCTTCTAGATAAGATGATTAATAAGCAAAGGTAATTTCTGAAGAACCCCCTTCCCACCCCGGTGTACTTTCGCAGCTGAACTGTTTGAAATAATTGAACAATTACTTTGTGTAATGTTATCAAAGTTTATTAACTGGTTCCCACCAGCTTTGTCCAATTACCCAACTCGGCTGATTTGCATATTGCAAAGCAGAGGGTGAAAGCTGGTCCCAGAGTAAAACCTACGTGTTTTTGAGCAGAGAGAAGATGTTAAGATTATTAAAAAAAAAAAAAAAAAAAAAAAAAAAAAAAAAAAAAAAAAAAAGATTTCAGAGGAAGGAAGAGGGAGAAAGGGATAGAAACAGCAATGATTAGAATCATTGATCGGCTGCCTCTGGCATGCGCCCTGCTGGGGATCCTGCAACCCTGGCATGGGCCCTGATTGGGAATCCAACTGTGACCTCCTGGTTCTTAGGCCGAATCTCAACCACTGAGCCGCACCGGATGGGCAAGACTGTTGATGTCCAAAGCATAACCCGCTAGGAGGTGAGGACTTTGAGAGCAGAGATCAGATGTAGTTACCGAACTAACATTATGTGACTTTCTTTTACTTGAAATTAGATTCCCAAATGGAGTTCAAAATCCTTGTCTCCATAATTACTTTTAATCACTACGTAGCATATTCTTGGGCTGATGCATCTCAGTTACCTGGGCCAATCCTACTAGAAAATGACACGGTGGACATGGGCAAGCATTTTTGTTCCTTTTGCCTCATAATTTAGGATAATTTCCTGGGGTAGAGATTATCCGGGGAGAAGAGGATATTACGCTCACTGTTCTGATTCTTGAGGCACGTTTTCATTTTGTTCTCTTACAACATGGTGCACATTTGACCATGACTTCACTAACGTTGGGTTTGTAGAATATTCTTTTTTTAATTAGAAAAATGCCTACCTTTGTGTGTGTGTGTGTGTGTGTGTGTGTGTGTGTTTAACAAACAACAGAGTTCAGGTATTACTTAGCTGAATACCTTTCCCCTACTCATACATTGCACTTACCGCATCAAATGGTAAACGATTAATTTTTTAGTCTCTCTTCCAGCCCCCACCCCATACCAGCCAGATGTGAGCCCCAGGAGGAACTTCTGTGGCCCCCTTTCACAGCTGGAACATAGTAGATTTGCAATGTGTTCCAAGAAAACTTAAATTTCTCTTTGGGGGCAAGCCAGGCAGCCCCGCAGCAGGGTGGAGAGGTATTTCTGGAGCAACATTTCTCAAATGGCCACACCAGAAAGTGGCCTCCCTCTGGCTTCTATTCCTCTGGCCCCTTTAAAAGAGATTGTGATGTAATTGCAAGGAGATTGCGCTCTCTGAATGGTGCAGTGCGTTTTGATGGGGCCTCTAAGCTTCTAGGTTTGTATCCCAAATGCCATTCATGCCCCAGTATGGAGTCCATTCAGCTTTCCTATCTGAGCAGGAAACGTGTCAGAAACGATGGGCCATGTTTGGATGTGGAGGATGTGGTGGGGGCTGAGGGAAGCTGGAGGAGCTGGAGTGGAGAATTACCGTGCTCGTCTCTCAGACGGCTCAGGGGGAGAGTGGAGGCAAAAGCACTTTTACGCCATGAGCTTCTCTCCTGGGGGAGGGACCCAAGCCAGGTGAGATCCTGCTCAGGGCCCTTACCTATCTCCATGCACCTTTGGAAAACCCACCTAGAGATGGTTGGGAAAAAGTCATTAGGAAAAAAACAACAACAAATAAAGCAGCCCAGCCGGTGTGGCTCAGTGGTTGTGTGTTGACCTATGAACCAGGAGGTCCCAGTTCAATTCCCAGTCAAGCTGGACCCAAGGCCCAGCTCTGTCACTAAGAGTCCTGCACCTGTGGCAGCCACTCGCCTCCAGTTCCTGTTTCTCTCCGGGGTCTCTGCTCACAAGTCACCTCGGAGGGGTCCTCCCTGGCACTCACCCTTCACTCTCTAACCCTTCCTTTGCTCTATTTTTCTCCATCAGACATTTAAATGTTTGTGCTTACCTGTTTATTGTGTGTGTGTGTGTGTGTGTGTGTGTGTGTCCCACCAGGTTGTAGGCCTTAGGACAACAAAAACCTTTTAAAATATTGCTTAATGCTATCCCAACTCAGTGCACAAAACAGTGCTTGGCACATAGTGGGCTCTCAATAAATATTTGTTGAGTGAATGAAAGAAATCAACCCTCAAGGCTGTGGATGTGAAGAGCTTAAGTGTGACTCTGAAATACAGACTTGTTCAACTTTGTGGCTCAGGGACCCATTCCCCCCCCAAAATGAGACCGACCCTCCTCTGGTGTTTGAAGCAGAAAAGGCTTGTGGGAGGCACACAGCTGGCATTCATTCATGCAGTCGGCCGGACTTCCCTCTCATGCACGTCTCAGGCAGTGTTTTGTCGGATTGCACCCTGCCTCTGAAAGCAAGACAGTTCACATTTGAAAAATCTCATTACCGACATCTCGCCTCCAAATCCATTAGCGGCCTGAGTGTTTCTGGCAACCCAGATCACCTCGGATTAGAGTATGAAGCGCAGCTCGGGGGGAAAACGGCATGTTTCAAGATGTTTGTACCATTCAATTGTCAAATATTCACACGGTTATGATTCTCAAAGAAAGCGCACAATGTAGGGAAATTGGTAACAAAATCAAAGCGCCGGGATATATTGAGAGGAGGCGGCCAAAGGATTCCTCCTTGATCTACCTAATCCCGGGGACCGGAAATTAAAAACCACGCCGGAATACCAATGCCTCCCGTGGAGCATGGCCGGCTTTTCTTGAGCGAGAGCCTGGGTCTCAGCTCCCACAGCAGCTGCAGACTTTTTCCCTGGCCCTCCCGTCTCCCCGCCCCCCCCGCCCCCCCCATCTCCCCAACAAGGGCCTCCTCGCCTCCTGCCCACACTCTGCACGCACTAACCTGGCCAGTCCTGATGGATGCACAGGCCGCCCTTGCCTCGGTGAACTTGGATGGCCTCATGGGCATTAGAGCTGGATTAATGGCCTATAAGATAGTAATAAAAAAGGGGCTGGGGTTCTATAGGCATGGGGTTTGGGAACTACAGTGCATGTAACCTTCCTCTTGGAGTTTTCCATTTATACAGGTAAGTTTAAGGCTCTGATATCCCGCAGTCTAGGCCCCTGCTTATATTGATTTTACCCAGTATGGTCCCAAATGAGCTGATCATGGCGCCTTTAATTTGACCACATCAACTCTTCAAATTCGATGGAAAGTTAGCGTGCAAATCCAACCCCCCATTCCAATAGGCAAAAGACCAGGGAAGCAACTCAAAGTCCTTGATCACTTGGCTGATCTCTGGCTGAGTCAGGAAGGCCTGGACACCAGGGGCCATGACGCTCAGCTCAGGGCCCCTCTACTGCCTTCCTTGGTTTACTTCAATTTATTTCACCCCATCTAACTCCTTCCCACCCCACCCCAGTCCATTCCATTCCACCCCAGTCCATTCCATCCCACTCCACTCATTCCATTTCACCCTACTCCATTCTACCCCACTCCATTCCATCCCACCCCACTCCATTCCATCCCACCCCACTCCACACCATTCCATCCCACTCCATTCCATCCCACCCCCTCTATCTCACCCCACTCCATTCTACCCCACTGCATTCCATCTCACCCCACTCCATTCCATTCCACCCCAGTCCATTCTACCCCACTCCATTCCATCCCACCCCACTCCATTCCATCCCACCCCACTCCACACCATTCCATCCCACTCCATTCCATCCCACCCCCTCTATCTCACCCCACTCCATTCTACCCCACTGCATTCCATCTCACCCCACTCCATTCCATCCCACCCCACTCCATTCCATCCCACTCCATTCCATCCCACTCCACTCCATTCTACCCCACTCCATTCCATTCCACCCCAGTCCATTCTACCCCACTCCATTCCATCCCACCCCACTCCATTCTACCCGCTCCACTCCATTCTACCACACTACATTCCACTCTACCCCACTCCATTCCATCCCACCCCACTCCATTCTACCCCCTCCACTCCATTCTACCACACTACATTCCTTTCTACCCCACTCCATTCCATCCCACCCCACTCATTCCATCCCACCCTACTCCATTCTACCCCACTCCATTCTACCCCGTTCCATTCCATTCCATCCCACTCCATTCTACCCCACTTCATTCCATCCCACCCCACTCCATTCCACCCCACTCCATCCCATTCCACTCCATCCTACCCCACTCCATTCCATTCTACCCCATTCCATTCCATCCCACCCCTTCCATCTCACCCCACTCCATTCCATCCCACCCTACTCCATTCCATCCCACCCACTCCATCCCACCCACTCCATCCCACCCCACTCCATCTCACCCACTCCATCCCACCCCACTCCATTCCATTTTACCTCACTCCATTCTATCCTATCCCACTCCATTCCACCCACCCCACTCCATTCTACCCCACTCCATTCTACCCAACTGCATTCCCTTATTTCCCATTCCATCCCACCCCACTCAACTCCATTCCACCCCCCTCCATTCCATTCCATGCCATGCCATTCCACCCCACTCCATTCCATCCCACCCCACTACATCCCATCCCACCCTTCCCATCCCATCCCATCCCATCCCATCCCACCCCACCCCACCCCACCCCATCATATTCTTGAGCACCTGTCTCACCAGGCGCTTTTCTGACGCTGGAGATACACTGGTGAACTAGACAGACACAGCACTGAGCCATACAGAATATGACTTTGCCATCACAGAGTTAAGAGTCTTATAGCTTCTCACCATTTTCTCCCCTTCTTTCTCTCTCTCCCTCCCTTCTTTCCTCCCTCTCTTTCTCATTCCAGATCATCCTTCACTTTGAACAAGATAAATGTCCCTCAGATTCCACTTAAATTGCATCACTCCCTGGGTGAGGACCTTAATTGATTTCTTTTTGTCTCTCAGAACAGGTTTAGTCTGTGGGACTGTGAGCTCTGTGTCAGCAAAGCCTGTGCTGGTCTTATTCACTCCGCCGAGCAGAATAGCTGGCTCATAGGAGATGCTCAGTTGACACCCATTCCATGGCGCAGTGTTTGTCAGTCCTGCAAGCCCTCCTCAGACCCTGTAGACTTAACTCCTCTGCTCAGCCTAGCCCCTTACCTCCAGGCCAGGGTATCTCTGATGGACTCTCCGTACCACCCTGCATTCCTCTCGCTGTGCTTGTCCTTGGACTGATTTCTCAGTCCCTCCTACGTTGATCCCAGTCTCATATCAAGTTTAATTTCTCACCTCTTTTGTGAAGATTGAACCGAAAGCTTGGCTGGAGTGGCTCAGTCGTTGAGCATTGACCTACCAACCAGGAGGTCATGGTTTGATTCCTGGTCCAGGCACATGCCTGGGTTGCAAGCTTGATCTCGGTTGGGGGAAGTGCAGGAGGCAGTCAGTTAATGATTCTCTCTCATCATTGATGTTTCTATTTCTGTTTCCCTCTCCCTTTTTCTCTGAAATCGATAAGAATATATATGTTTTTAAAAAGACTGCACTGTATTCCCTTCCTCCCTCCCTCCTTCCCTCCCTCCTTCCCTCCCTCCCTCCCTCCCTCCCTCCCTCCCTCCCTCCCTCCCTCCCTTCCTTCCTTCCTTCCTTCCTTCCTTCCTTCCTTCCTTCCTTCCTTCCTTCCTTCCTTCTTTCCTTCTCCCCTTCCTCTTCCCCTTCCTCCTTCCCTTTTCCCTTCCTCCTTTCCTTCCATCCCTGCTCTTCGTCAGGCATTATGCCACGTCCTATGAATACGAATATGAATCAGGAGTAACCTCTCTCTTTGAGGACTTCATGCTCTTGTGGAGAAGACCCAAACGTAAATCACTATCATGCAGTTCGCTGTGACAGAGGCAGGCACAGCTGCCAGAGGCCTGCCATTGGCGAGGCAGCTCCTGCGGGGTCAGGAAAGGCCTCTAGAAGTGGGGGCTTTGCTAGCTGATCCCGAGGTGCAACGAGGAGTAAGACAGGGAGTCTGGCTGTGGTAGGTGCCAAGGAAGGGAGCGTCAGACACAAGTAAGGCTGTAGACCAGGGGTATCGCATCTTCCCATTCCCAGCTCCGGGCGGGGACCTTGTCATCTCTGAGTGTTATTTGGCATCAAATCTCGCATCAAATCCCGGCCTCGTGGGTGACTCTTCTTAGACTCGTTTTTGAGCTTCAGTGCATCACGTGTGGGAGCTGAGTGTTAGCACCGGGATTGGTACATTGTAGGTGCTCAATAAATATCTGCTGAGCAAATGGATGAACAGCTTACATGGCAGTGTTTATTGCTGAAAGTATGCAACTCAAAGTTGCTCGTCATGTGTTAGTCAGATACAGTTTTGGGTTACTGTGTGCCCCACTGTCATCTCCTTCGTTGCTAGGATTCATCCAAATGTGACTCTCGGGCCGACAGAAAATTGTGCCTCTGTCTCTCTCAGTAATGGGTTTTGTCGTTGGTGAAGGGACCCAGGTACACTTCTATGTCAATTTCAGGTGTGAAGAGGGGGGGAAGCCTTCAATGCAGTCAGTTTGATGTCAAAACCTTATTTCTACTTATAAAAGGCACTCCTGAAAAGGCTTACAGAAACTGGATTTGAGAAGATGAATTTAATTGTAAAGGAATGGGTGCATTTCTATTACACTTTTTTAAAATTTATATTTATGGTTGAAAGTATTACAGATGTCCCTTCTGTTTTGCTTTTTAACCCCATTGACCCCCCTCTGCCTCACACCTGCCCCATCCCAGGCCTCCACCAGACTATCCAGTTGTGTCCAGGGGCCATGCATAGATACAGGCAAGTTCCCTGGTTCATCCCCACCTCCCATCCTCCAACCCTAACTTCCCTCTGAAATGTGTCAGTCTGCTCCAAGCTTCTTTGTCTCTAATCTGTCTTGTTCATCAGTTTATTTTGTTCATTAGATTCCACATACAATTTTAATAGAAATTTTCATAAATGCAGACTCTTTGTCATATGAAAAAAGCTTGTCATATGAGTCATCATTCTTTTATTACATATCACATGTACACTTTATTAAATATACATATTAGAGTCCAAGTTCCAAATGAAAAAAAAAGGAAGAGACATGTGTAGAGAGGACAGGCTGTTGGCTAAGACGTGAGCGGAGTGTGGTTCGTCTGCTCCCCCCGAAAGGGTCCCTGAGTTCCAGTCACTCCTCTTTCTTGCCTCCCAGCTTCAGCCTTGACCTTTCCTTTTAAATATAGACGATAAGCTAAATAAAGCCTATTGCTCACTTCCTCTACACCCCCCCCCTTTTTTTCTGAATAAAATGCAGCAGCACAAGTGCTGGCAGTAGCCCTTTTAAAAACTGCCAGGTGATCAGATTTTGCTAAATCGGACTTTTTCTTCCTTCGCTCTGCTGACCTCTTGCCCCGCATTAAAACAAAATCCTCTGTGTCTCCGTCCCCTGCCAGTGGCTGGCTGCTCCTCCCCGTGCTGGCCTTCCCTCCTCTAATGAGTCGCTCCAATGAGCTCTGCCGACCCTGCTGCCCCAGAAGTGGAACAGTATTTGAGGCATCCCCTTTGTCTCAGCAGAAACGAGGAGGGCATGGTTGGCACTTACCAAGCAAACAGCTGTGCCAATCACTGTGTCTCAGGTCTCACCTGTCGAATCCCATTTAAGCCTGACAGTGACCGTGGTTGGTATAGAAATTCAAAGTTCAGGCTTCACCCAGAATAAATACTGCAACGTTATTTGCTAGTACGGGAAAGCAACCTAGGTGTCCATCAATAGGTAAAAGGATAAAGAAGATGTGATATATATATATGTGTGTGTGTGTATCCCACATCTTCTTTATGTATATATGTGTGTGTGTGTATATATATATATAATGGGATATCACTCAGCCAGCCATGGAAAAGGATGAACTCTTTAAAAAAAAAAATATATTTTATTGATTTTGTACAGAGAGGAAGGGAGAGAGGTAGAGAGTTAGAAACATCGATGAGAGAGAATCATTGATCAGCTGCCTCTTGCACACCCCCTACTGGGGATGTGCCCGCAACCAAGGTACATGCCCTTGACCGGAATCAAACCCGGGACCCTTCAGTCCCCAAGCCGACGCTCTATCCATTGAGCCAAACCGGTCCCAGCAAAAGGATGAACTCTTGCCATTGGGATCAGATGGATGGACCTCGAAGGTATTGTGCTAAGTGAAATAAGTCAGAGGAAGACAAATTGCATATGAATTGACTTGCATGTGGAATCTAATAATCAAAACAAGTTAAACAAACATAACGGAACAGAAACAGACCCATACATATAGGAAGCAAACTGGTGGTTACCAGAGATGGGGAAGGCTTGGAGGGGTAGGTGAAAGAGGTGCTGGAGATTAAGAGGTGCAAACTTTAAGCTGTAAAAATAAATAAGTCATGGGGATGTACAGCATAGGGAATACAGTCAATAATATTGTAATAACTTTGTGTGGTGACAGATGGTCATTAAACTTTTTGGAGGGGTCATTTTCACTTTGTAGTGTATACAGAATATAAATATTGAATCACTGTGATGTACTTGAAACTAATAGGATGTTGCATGTCAATGATAGGCCCAAAACAAACAAACAAACAAACAAACAAACAAACAAACACACACACACACTAGGGAATAATCTAGCCAATCAAATATACTATCTGAGTTTTTTGTCTAAACAATAAGGGGCCATAGAGTGCAAGTAGCAGCAACACCCAGGGGACATTTCATACAGTCACACAGGAAGAGGGCCAGCATGAATAGGTTTCCCACGTAACCAGGGAAAGTTTTTCATGTAGCACATCCTGAGAGTTGTGTTTATGGAGCTAAAAGTCAGCTTGGCCTCTGCAGTAAAGATCCACCACTGGCAGATGCTCACACAAAGTACACTCAATCCAGGAAGATACTGTGTGCATTTTGCAGATCCCACGCCAAAAAGTTTAAATAATTCTTTTATTGAGATTAAGAGAAAGAACTGCTTGCAAGAAGCCATTGGTCTCTTCTGCACGCCTGTGAGACATGGACCATCTTGATACTGTCTCAGCATCATTTCTCTAAGCTACACAATTCTTCTGTGGGGGGAAGAATTGAGTTAATGCCAGAAACATACAATAGTGATGCTGGCTATTAGTCGTAGTGTGTTTGATGCATATTTGTTTGCATAAGTCATCCAGTAAACTATTTTAATGCTTTCCATATTGTAGATTCAGTCACTTCCTGTCATTACTGTTACCGTAGTTGAAGGAATTCCTCTAGATTTGTTCAGGAGGATGTCTAATAATAGTACGTAAGCCCAGCTGAGTGTGTCCAAGTTCTCTAACCCCTAATGGGAAAATTAGGCAAGCAATGCCATGTTATATATATGTGCTTTATGTTTTTTATTATTTATTTACCACAAGTAAAGGTAGAAATCGTTATCTTTTATTATTATTGTTATTTTTTTATTGTTTCACTTCATTACTGTTGCGTATGTGCTCCATGTGAGCGACAGAGGTGCTTAAGTAGGTGGGTTCTGACTTACGGTGAAAATCACATTATGTCACACTGTAGGAACACATCTCTGATGTTATGCAGGCTCGATTCCGGTCAAGAGCACGTACCTTGGTTGCGGGCACATCCCCGGTAGGGGGTGTGCAGGAGGCAGCTGGTCGATGTTTCTCTCTTATTGATGTTTCTAGCTCTCTATCCCTCTCCCTTTCTCTCTGTAAAAAAAAAAAAATCAATAAAATATATTTAAAAAAAGAAAGAAAACCTTCTCTCTAGTTGTTGTCTTCCCAGTGTGCAACGTTGCAGGAAGCGTGTGGGTCCTTCACCTGGAATCCCGAGCATCGGGTTGTCTGTACACAGATATCCATGGCTTCAGCTAAACGTCTGCACAGTCAGGAAAAGACCATTTCCTCAGAGATTCGTTGGTTTCCGATGAACAGATGTAGACACCCTGGCCCGGTGCGGCTGGCGGCCTCCGCCAGGACCCTTCACATCCCCACCTCCTGCTGTCTGTGCCCTTGTGTGATCCCTTCTTCTTGAACACGGGCCAGGCTTGCTGCTTTGCTTCCGATGAAAATGACATGGCAGAGGTGCTGGGATGTCCCTTCCAACGATAGGTTACGAAGGGGCCCTCTTACGTCCGCACGCACTGGCTCTGAGGGGAGCCAGCTGCCAGGTTATGAGCTGCCCCATGAAGAGGCCCATGTGGCAAGAAACCCAAGTCTCCAGCAGGCAGCCGGCGAGCCCTGGAGGCCTGCCAGCAGCCTTGGTGGTGAACTTGGAACCAGGCCTTTCCCCAGGGTAGCCTGGCCGTGACTGCGGACTCTGCAGGCAGCCTCACTGCAGCCGGTGAGAGACCCTGAGCCAGAGGCCCCCGGCAGGCACACCTGGTTCGCTGACCTTCAGAGACTGGGACAAAGAAATGCGATTGAGCTTAGCGATGGATAGCCAGTGCAAGCAGGGCCTGGCCGGAGCGGATGCTCTATTGCTAACAGTCCTCGCTCTCCCCGGCTTCCTTCCTTTGGCGTCTGGGGAACAGTGGCCTCCGAAGTGGTCTGACTCTTCTGCAAGATCTCACTCCATGAAGCAGAATTCTCCATTGCAAGCTGTTCCCTCCCTCCCTCCCTCCTTCTCTCTCTTCTTTTCTCCTTCCTTCTTTTCTTCCTTCCTTCCTTCCTTCCTTCCTTCCTTCCTTCCTTCCTCCCTCCCTCCCTCCCTCCCTCCCTCCCTCCCTCCCTCCCTCCTACTCTCCCTCCCCCCTCTCTCCCCACCCCCTTCCTTCCTTTTTTTTTTTTTTGTTTGTTAATCCTCACCCAAGAATATTTTTCTCATTGATGTTAGAGAGAGTGGAAGAGAGGGAGACAGAAACATCGATGTGAGAGAGACACATCCATCGGTTGCCTCCCGCATGCACCCACCCTGTCAGGGGCCTGGGATTGAACCTGTAACCCAGGTACGTGTCCTTGACTGGGGATAGAACCTGTGACCCTTTGGTCCGCAGGCAGTCACTCTAACCCCTGTGCCAAACCGGCCAGGTCTCTCTTTTCTTTGACACATATTTCATTTGGGTGAAATTTACATCCCAATTGCCCTCAGAGCCCAGGCTCGGAGGTACAGCATTGGGCACTGCAGGCACCTGGAGCTGCCTGGCAGCACGCCTTCCACAGGCTCTGTGGCTGCCCCTGGGCCTTGGCACAGACATGGGGAGGCGATCCTGCATGCTTCCGGTGGAAGCACATCGGGAGCGAAGTGCCCGCTGAGGGTTTTTTTTTTTTTTTTTTTTTTTTTTAGTTCTTTCCCTCTTCTCTTACATTCTCTGGCTGACTGCAAAATTAAATCTCTTCCCCTGGGATCACTTTGAACTTTTATCTCTTCTCAGATATAGGGTCTCAGCTTTCAGGTTTCTCCCCATCTTTTCCAAGTTGTGAATCGACAGATCGCAAGCGGAGACGTCTGAGGTCCCGGGGAACCGTTCGTTTGATGAGACCTCCGTCCCTGGGCGAGGCAGGCACCGGTGGAATTTCTGGGGCCTGCCTGCCAGGATGGATTTCATTTGATCTCCCTGAGAACTGAAGAAAGCCGGAGGCTTAGATCCAAAGCGAGATGACTGCGGACGGGTCCCCTGCTTGCTTGCTTTCTTTTTAACCTTGAAATTCCTGAGATGATAGATATACTTTTTCCCTTGTGAGATCCAAATGGAGAAAATAATCCGCACCAGGGATTTGCTGGCCCCTGGCATCTCTCCCAAGGTCTGAAGAGCAATTTTACTTTTAAAAAAGAAAGAAAGAAAAAGAAAAGTTCTACAGCTTGATCAGGGTCATGGCTCTACTATAATATGTTCTGGTAGGGAGTTGCTTAAAGGTTTCGACCTATCCATTCGTTTCTCCAAGCCAGCACCGAGCGCCCTGCAGGGGCCAGCAGGCTACTAAGTGTTCCAGGAGCGCTGGGGGAAGGCAGCAGGGAGAGGGGCTGGTTTTCAAAATGGCTCATACTGTGTGCACATCTATAGCACAGTAGCTGCATGTGGACACATCTTTGTCCAGACGAGCTCTCTGCACATGGGGGCTGCCAGTCAGGCTTAGCCGAGTGAGTTCCCTTCCAGCAGCTCATACCCAATGTCATTAGCTCTCTGGGAGCTGCCCGTCTGGAAAGTGACATTTGCACCCCCCTGATTCCTCTCGCCCCATCCCTCCCCGCCCCGCCCCAGTTTCACTGGATCTTTGCTTTGTTGCCATGTGACTGTGCCACCCGCTGCCTCATGGGACTAGGGGCAGGGCCTGTCTTGTCCATCAAAGTGTTTCGGATGCTTGGGGGCAGCATCCGGCTCATAGTAGGTACTCAACAGCGCTTGGCTCATAGGCCCTCGGTTGATATTAGTTAAATGTCGAATACATACTGTGAAGCATGCTGACTCAATAAGGAAGGGCCTGGCGAGTGTTTTCAGAGGATTTAACTCTAAAATGTTGCCGATGATCACGTTTGCCATGACCTATTAGGAGGGCTCTTTGGAGAGCTGGCTTTCCTGTTCTAGAATGAAGACTAGGTGTGCCTCTCCTGGAGGGAAAACCACTTGGCTTCAGTTGCATGGACATAGAGTTCTTTTCCCTCTGGCTGCTAGGGAGCTCCACCTGCGTGCCTGGCCCGCCTGTGAGCACACAGACTCCGCGGAACACCTCGCTTTCGCGGTGCCCGTGCTGTAGGGCCTTGAGAAGCATACTTGTTGCTGATTGCTAATTTTTGTGGGATCATGCAATATTGTACATCAATATTGTACGTCTTCGTTTGTATATTTAAGTTCTGGGGAGTTAATACGGAAAAACAATGCCATGGGGAGGGAGGAGGAATGGGAGGTGTCACTGGGAGGACAGCATGGGCGTGGTGAAGAAAATAGAGGGTTTCCATGGGAACAGGGAGGAGCCGAAGAGAGGAAGGTCCTGAGGTTTGGACGGTGAAAATGAGGCCTGGGGTCCCCTCCAGGCCTTTAGGACGGGTCAGGGGGTGCTGGGTGCGCCTGCTAGGCTTGGACAACAGGGTGCATTCGTGGGTGGGGAGCACCTGGAGGTGAACCTGTGCCCTGAAACCCTCTGAAAATGGGGAAGGAGGCAACACCATGGGATCTGGTTTACATCTCCGCCGTGGCACTGTCAGCAGCCACTGGCTTCTTTGAGCCTCAGTGTCCTGTCTGTAAAAGGGGGCTAATAGCAGTGCGTCCTGCTAGGGTTCTCAAGGTTCAATGCGGTGATGAACCGAAAGTAGCTGATAATCCATCCAGTGCTCAAATATTAGTCACCGCTATTGTTGCATTGAGCCCACCATGGATTCTTCTCTCCTCTAAGTCATCTCATGGCCCCACTGGAGTGGCATTGGAAAGGTGGGGCAAAGTCTCAATTTCCCTACATTTACTATCAGGCTTTTGTAAAAAAAAATGCTTTTTAAAACTCAACTGTAACGGGCCCTTCTTGGGTGGTCCTTGTATTCACCCAGTACCTTGTATCTGTAGGCAAATCTCAGAAAACGGGAATCAGTAAAAATCACAAATACATTCTGAAAGTTTTGAAAAAGAATGCCATTAAAAAAACACACACACTGAATATTTTTTCTCAGAGGTATAGTAAATTTACTATTACCATGGGTATAGTAAATTTTTACTATTTTACATCACACAGCAAAATAGTAAAAACCCATCTTAGACATCTCTGTTGGCAACCATCCTCTTTTTGGCAGCTGCCGAATCACCCCATTTCTCTCTCCATCTGGTGTTTCTCCAGTGTCCTTCTCTTTCCTGGGCTCTTCTGATTTCTTTAAGTGCTTATTTAGGAAAGAACTCATCAGACTTTTCTTTCTGCAAAGGGCCAGAGAGCAAATAATTTAGGCTTTGTGGGCTATATGTTCTGTGTTATAAGGACTCAACTCCGCCCTTGGAACTTGAAAGCAGCCATAGACAGTAAGGAATTGAACGGGTGTGGCTTGTTCCAATAAAATTTTATTTATAAAAACAGGAAGTGGGCCCGGTTGGCTCCATGGGCTGTATAGGTGGGTTCTCGATTTGAAACAAATTAATACCTTCTTTATCTCTACCAGGGGATATTTGTATCACCCCACTCAGCAATATTGAGGATTCTGTTGTGGATTATCTATCTTTGGAAGAGCAGGAAGGTAGTGGGGTGTTGTAGATAACTACCCTGTTCCCTGAAAATAAGACAGTGTCTTATATTAGTTTTTTCTCCCAAAGTTGCGCTAGGTCTTATTTTCAGGGGATATCTTATCTTTCCATGAGCTAGGTCTTATTTTCGGGGAAACACGGTATTAGTATTTTCTCCAGCTCATGTTGATTAAACAGGTCAAAATGATTCTTCGTTCATACTTTCTATAAGACACATGTGTTGGATACCACTGAGCCCTGGAGTTAGTGCGACAGGTTTTTTAGGTTCCAAGATGAGGGGTGTGTGTGTGTGTGTGTGTGTGTGTGTGTGTGTGTGATGTTTGGGACCAGACTTCTCTTGTTCAACAATGGGGGAAACGAAGATTCTATTCTTCGGCTTCTTTCACTTTCTCATTTGATTCTGGGAAGATCCTCGCATCAAATTGGATGATGGAAAAAGCACCCGACCAGAGCCAGGGGATCTGATTGCTTTTATAGCTGTGTTACTACTTTTAGGTTTGGCCTTGGCAAGTTCATTCATTCCCTGGTTTAGGTCTGTCAGGTATTAAATTAGAATCTTTGGTCACCAAATCTTTCAGCAATTGATTCTCATTCAGATAAAATCTCACCTGGAGTTCAGATGTGTCTGAAATGAAGTGGGGCTGGGGCATCACGTTGTGTTGTCCTGACTCTCAGTCTCATCTCCACCTGCCGGGGACCCAGAGCATCTCTGAGGGGTCCAGGGGCTGTAGGCAGCATAGATCCAAGGTCGCTAAGCTTCTGCTGAGCATTCCAGACACGTCCCTTCAACGTGGCAGACTCTTTTTGTGGATTTGTTCTCCTGTGCTCTCTCTTCCTGGGTGACTTTCCACTCTTTCCAATCTTCATGCCTACCTTCCAGATGCCTTGTCTATCCTCTGTGGTCCTACCCCAAATACCCATTTCTAGGGCTCATCTAATTATCTTTTTATAGAAAACTTGGGAAGATCCAATGATTCCAGAAGAACCTCAAGTCACAGCTTTTAGATATCTTTGTTTAAATGAGCCGTTCCTCCCTACACCTAATAGTTTAGCAGAACCCAAATTCTGCCCTGCAAAAGTCGATGTGGTTCATGTGGGACCCCATTGTCTGGACCATGCTTGGCACATCGCATAGCCACAGTGTTACCGAGCACATTTCTTTCCTTTTAAAATAATATTTTATTGATTAGAAACATTGATGAGAAAGAAACGTCCATCAGCTGCCTCTTGCACACCTCCTACTAGGGATGTGCTCGCAACCAAGGTACATGCCCTTGACTGGAATCGAACCTGGGACCCTTGAGTCTACAGGCCAATGCTCTACCCACTGAGCCAAACCGGTCAGGGCTGAGCACATTTTCTTTATGTTTCCTTTCCTCTATTGATTCCCCCTCCCCCATACCCCAGTCATTACAGGTAAGGATGCTTCAGGGAAGAAAAGAATTCTGTGCATCAGAGGAAGGGAGTTTGGGGACGGAATGACTTACAGGTCGAAAGGGTTTCCCGTGACAAGCCAGTGCGGAGGATGTTAGAAAGCCAGGCTTCCCGGCGTTGTCCGAGGCCATCCCGGATCCTCTGCATAAGAACCCCTTTGGCAGGGTTCTGTGTCCATGGGGCTTTTTCAGTCTAGATGGGTGACAGGTTTCACAGACCCAGCTTTGCCCCAGTGCCCCTGCTCTGCTGTCCACCCGGACCCTCTTTGGCCTCAGAGGCATGGCACTGTGACTGGGCCAAACCCAGCATACGCGGAGACAGGGATTCAGAGACGAAAAAGAAAATGATTTAGAGAGAAAGCCAAAAGAAATTACAATTAGCCGCAGGTTGCTCCATCTCCATTAGCCTCCCACTGTGCTGTGGTTCTGCAGCCAACGCAGATGATCCAAAGACAGTGTTTAAAGCCATTTAAACTAAATTAGCAATCATGTAAAACTTCACCCAGAACCCGTGTATATCTGCACATTTCCCCTGAACAATTTCTGCCACAGAATCATGTGAGAAATCGAGGTCAGAAGAGACGAATAAAGGGGGAAGGTATTTTGAGCAAGACATTGAACATTTGATATTTGCTCTGTGTGACCGAATGATTTCCAGTTATCCGCTCTAAGTAGGGTGACTGTCCTGGTTTGCTCAAGGCCGTTCTTATATCTATCGATATATGTGGTCGTGGCGTCCTGCTTAGTAGCATCCCCCTTGCATCCTAAAAGCGTTCCTGTCTGGACACGAAATCATCTGGTCACACTTCCTCTTTGCATGTGTAGAGGAAGCACCCGTCTTTCAGAAGGCGTAGGAGGTGATGGGTAGCCACGTTCCTTTCACAGATGATGGTCCGGACTTAGATCTCCAGATCCTGAATCACGAAGTGTCTCCTCAATGACAGATGCATTTGTTACAATTTACACGTCTCGATATAGCACAGTAGATTCTTAAATTCCTTACTACCGTGTTAGGCATATTATAAGCATTTTTCATTTTCAAGAATGATGCCTGTGGCTGGTGTGGCTCAGTGTTTTAGCATGCCTGGGCTGCCGACGTGATCTCCTGGGGTGGTGGGGAGGGGAAGGAGGGTGTGCAAGAGGCAGCTGATGAATGATTCTCTCTCATCATTGATGTTTCCATATCTCTCCTCCCTTCCTCTCTGAAATCAATAAAAATATATTTTATATTTATAAAAAGAAGTACGCCTGGGTTGATATATTTGTCAACAACTTGGTGGTCCGTTTGGTGCTTCTTGCCACGTCGAGGGGGATGGTATAGTATAGGGGTGTCGAACTCAATCAGAGAAGGGGCCAAAATCTAAAATCCAGCCTAAATCGCGGGCCGAATGGTTTACTGAACAGTCATAAACTGTCATTGTGATGGAAACGCAGCGGAGTGCAGTGATGACAGCGCGGTGCGGGCCACATTGCAAGGCCTGGCGGGACGGATTTGGCCCGCGGGCCTTGTGTTTGACACATGTGGTATAGTAGGTTGTGTCTCTAGCTCTGGTCCTGCCACTACCCCACACCTCAGGGAGGCCGACGGAAGTTGTCCAGGTTGGGCAGGGGGGGTGTCTACTGGCCTTCAAGATCGCTGTGGTCTCAGAGCCCATGCTTGTGTTGAAAGTGACAGCTCGCTTCAATGTCTATAAAAGGGAGTGCTGTGGCCATTTCGGGTCTACCTCTCCTCTCCAAACTAGACTGAGCTGAGTTTGACCCTGGCTTTGAGGGACTTACACTTTCTGGGTCTGTTTTCCCATCTGTAGAAACTGTGTCTGGCTCTCCTTTAGAGACTGCTTAAGGCGAGGCTCAGGTCACGCGATGTCTGGAAGTGGTATCCTCTCCGCCAGGTGAAAGGCAGTTCTTTTTAAAACTTGTTTTTTTTTTTTTTTTTTTTGAGTGTTTTTTGCTTGTTAATCCTCACCTGAGGGGTTTTCTCAGAGAGAATGGAAGGGAAGGGAGGGAGGGGGGAAGAGAGAGAGGGAGAGAGAGATGTGAGAGAGACACATCCACTGGTTGCTTCCAGCACCTGCCTGGACGAGGGTGTGGGGGTGGGGAGCGAGCTGCAACCCAGGTACATGCTCTTGAGTAGGAATCGAACCTGCGGACCCTTTGGTGCATGGACCAATGTTCTAACCACGGAGAAACACCAACCAGGGCAAAAGGCAGTTCGGTCATTTTGGTGGTGCATTAGAAGACAATAATCAGCCAGTTCATGGCAGCTTAACCCTGGCTTAGAATAGGCCCCCTTCTCGTGCTCCCCTCCCCTCCATTTGCTCAAGCACTCTGATTTCCTTCTGGGGAATTACATTTTTTCCCTCGTGAGTGTCCAGTTCTTCGTCTATAAAACAGGGACAATTATAGCCTTTAAGACCAGACGTGGCCAACTGGACTTTGCCTGCCCTAGAGCTTTCAACAATGCCTCCATCTATTTTTACTGGAGAGGATAAACTCATTCTGCTCCTGAGCGATGGAAGTAGGACACACCAGCCAGGTCCTGTCTGACCCGTGAAGTTCAAATTAATTCATTCATGCATCCAGCAAATGCGTATCGATGTCTTTGTGTCAGACAGTGTGTGCCGAGCCTTTCTCACTTAATCCTTGGTACATATTATGTACTGGGCCTTGCTGCTTGCTTTGCAAATCAAGAAAATGGAACGCGTGGAATTTAAGCAACTTGCCCAAGATGACATAGAGAGCATCACGAGGCCAAGATTTGGTCTTGGATCTGTCTCACTCCAAAGCTTACATTTTCTTTGCGGTGGCATTTGGCCTCCCTGCTAAGGGAGGAATGCTTGGAAACCTTATTTCATCTAAAATGCTAGGGAGTGACTGTCCCTTTGTTCTTCCATCCAAGTGTCTGCAGCAGTGATGGAAGATTCCATAAGAAGGGACGGTATGGGTGGGTGGGGCATCTATTGTCTAGCACAGGGGTCGGCAAACTCATTAGTCAACAGAGCCAAGTATCAACAGGACAACAAGTGAAATTTTTTTTGAGAGCCAAAAATTTTAAACTTAAACTTCTTCTAACGCCACTTCTTCAAAATAGACTAGCTCAGGCCATGGTATTTTGTGGAAGAGCCACACTCAAGGGGCCAAAGAGCCGCATGTGGCTTGTGAGCTGCAGTTTGCCGACCACGGGTCTAGCACATCTTGTGTCCTCTTCCTTCTCCCTCCTCAGGATGATAATGATGGCAGCAGGCTCCTTCCATTGGGAAGCACACCCATTGGCCCGTTCTATGTCATTCTTGTGGGGCTGTCAGTTGCAGAAACATCTCCTCTGGCCATAGGGTCTTACCACTGATCCAAGCTGACCAATCACAGTACTCTTTCCCTGGTCACAAAGGTTTGTTCTAAGAGGTGGGCACATGATCCAAACCAGCCAATCAGTTTCTCCCCTAGGCCTTGTATATACTGAAGAAGGAAGAGATCTTCTTTTCTGCCTGTGGGATCTTCATTGAAGACCCTGGATGTAGCCATTGTCCCTTCCAGGCAGGAGGAGTCATGAGAAGCCAGAGAATGAGACTGACCTACAGAGGGAAGCTGAGAAAGGAGATAGCCTGGACATATTACTCAACAAACCGGGCCCCATCCCTTTTTCATTTTTGAGTTTTGTTTGTCACCTGTAATGGGCTAATGCAAGATGCTTCCTCGCACGTTTGTAGAAGCCCAGCATTCAGGAAGCAATTTCCTTTACTACCTGTGAGTGACTGGTAGGGGAGGGGACAGTGGTGGCAGAAGTGGGCCATGATTATGGTCATGTGGTGTGCGTTGTGGTGGGTTGGTTGGTTTTTGGTGTGTGAGTTTCTCAGGGAAAAGTCATTTGCTCATTTGTTTGTTCCCTTGGCTCTTGATTCACTCAGGTAGCCCCTGAGAACCAGCCATGGTGCAGGCCCAGGTGCAGGTGCAGGTGCAGGAGGCAGCCCTTAGCCATGGTCCCTACCCTCATGCAACTCACAGCCTAGAGCTCCCTTTTCCTTGGAGCCTCCAGGGTCCTCCTCTCAGCACTCTCAGCAAGCTGTGTTTGCCTTTAGAATCTACTACCTGGGGCACTAAATTATTTACAAACTCTTTTTACCAGAGCATCCAACAGTTTAAAGACAGATTCTGTTTCTGAGGCCTGGGGCCAAAGCTCTTTGCAGAGAGAGAGAGAGAGAGAGAGAGAGAGAGAGAGAGAGAGAGAGAGAGAGAGAGAGAGAGAGCGACTTCCCTTATCGTATCTCTCTCTCTCGTTTTGCCCTCAGCATACCATGGATTCGGAGCAGATCTCTTGCCAAAGTCTTTCCTAGAGGAATTTTTTTGAGTGGAATTTGAGCCCTTTTGAATACGTTCCTCTCTGTCCACTGGAATTTAAACTCACTTGTGGGTCCTAGTGGAGGCTGAGAAAGAGGCTGTGCCCACTTGTGGGAACAGAGGAGGTGCAGAGGGCCTCAATGCCACCTGGGGATGGTGTCTGCTCAGCCCCTGTCTCTACCCCCGCTGTGCCTCCTCTGGGCCTCTCACCATCAGGTTTGGTTGCAACCTCTTCCTGCTCCACCGCCCCCTTGGTCCTGGGCATCAGGCACCAGGTTGAGCCTTTCTGAAATGTCTTTCTTTAATTTTTTTTTAAAAAAGTCTTTTTATTGGTTTCAGAGAGGAAAGGAGAGGGAGAGAGAGATAGAAACATCAATGATGAGCATCATGGATTGGCTGCCTCCTGAATACCTCCTACTGGGGATTGAGCGTGCCCTCCCTCCCACTCTGAATCCAACTGCAATCTCTTGGTCAACACTCAACCACTGAGCCACACTGGCCAGCTTTTTTGAAATGAACACGTTCCTTTGGGTACTGCCCTGAACCTCCTGCCCCCCTGGGGGTGGTTGGAATATCGATTCAAGGCCAAGAGGAGCAGAATCAAATCAGGGAAAATGGTGATGGGAGTGCAAGGAAGGGAGCAGTGACTGGAAAGGTTTGGAAATTTTATTGGGTGCAACAGAGAGTGAAGAGGGGTGCCCAGAACCACACCATCCATGGTGCCACGGCTGGGCCTGGAGGCAGGTCCTCCTGACTCTGGCTGGTGCTCATTCAACTGCCCTGTGGTCTGTGGTCTGTTTGCTTTTTCTCCAAACACTGAGAATGGCTTCCCTGGAAAGAATTTCAGTGTACATCTGGAAGATAAATCTCCCCGCTTTCCGGAGTTCTGTTCGCATTTTAAGCGCGTGACTGTCTGTGCCCCCGCTTCCTGGTGGGAGGTAGTGTGGGCGAGGGTGTTACATTATTAATAAAATATGAATACATTAGAAACATTTATTTTAATGTAACATGTGGGAAACATGGCCTTTAATGGAGCTCTCTGGCAGGCGGCCTGGGCAGGAGAGGCATGTTGGCCCCAAACCCTTCAAAAGCCCTTGATCAGGCCGGGGGTCTCTTGTTTCCAGCAAAGCCCTTGACCCCTTGCGGTTTCAGTTCTGTTTACTCTCCGTGAGCATGTCTGGTTCAAAGGGAGAATCTTTACAAAGCCGGGCTGGAAAAGCCTATAAAATCTTAACGCATCTTTGACATCAAATAGCTCTTTCAAAAGCAGCGATCTGATGAAGTAAATAGGACTCCGGCAGCACGGGCCATATGGAACGCATTTGCCATAACCGCTCCGCACTTGAATAACAAAGGAGAGGAGTTCTTGGCACAGGGAGATTTTCTGGGGGGGTTTAATGACCCCGGAATATTGGGCTGCGTTGCCAGATGTATTTTTACGGAACTGCAGCCCCCAAGGACTGGCCCTGCCTTTCTCTTTGGCAAAACACGAGCGGACGTGATGCTGCTGTCCATGAAAAAGATGTTTGTGCTTCGTCGCAGAAAGCTCAGTTCATTGCAGTTTCCTTAACGGGGCGTCCCTCTCCCGCACTGGCAGAGCCCCGGGAGGCCTTGGAGCATCCTGTCGGGTTTGCCACGCTAAGCCCTGGGTGACGGCCACAGAGGCCGCCCTCGTTGTTTGACATGGAGAGCGAAGGTGGAAACAGTGTTCAGATAGATAGAGCGTTGTTGATGGAGCTGGGGCGGTGCAGGGGGCCTGGTCTCTCAGGCACAGGGGACTCCGTCCACTTGGCTGTGTGAGCTGCTGAAATAACGTGATTTCTCAAGCTAAACAGAGACAGTGCTACGTTCGAGCTGTTTCTTGTCAAGTTCTGACTCTCATTAGGAATGGACCTACCTGGGCTGAAACACAGGCACGTCTGCTGTCTCTCAAAGTTGGCATCTTGAAAGTCCGTGCCTGATCTCCTCAGATGATGGCGCATTCCTGGAAACATCTGAGAGTGGATGGATGAGTGATTCTCATCTTAAGATGACCTCAGTCGTGGTTTATCCAACTTTTTCACACTGAGAGCTGGACTGTGGGTCCCTAATAACCTTCCCCCAATGAGAGGCCTACGTGTGCAACTTCAGGCGGAAGGGGCCTTCGAAGAGATGGAGCAGAGACATGACAGGATCCCATTTCAGTTTTCAGAAGTCACCCTGGCTGCTCCGAGGGGGTGTGGGGAGGGGGGAAGGAATATGATGGGGAGAAGGGAGGATATGGGGGAACTGGGAAGAGCTTGCCAAGAAAGAGGCAGCGATGAATTGGAGAAGCGTGAAGGCAGGGGAGAGGGAAAGAAGGGACCGATGGGGAAGCTTCTGGGTTTGATTTCTGGTCCTATTATTGACTGGACTTGGGGTTTGGTCTTCAGTTTCCCATCTCTAAAATGGTAGCTACATCCCATTTCTCAGATGTGGACACTGAGGCCCGAAGAGTGGAGGTGGCTTGCCCAGAGCCACATGGTTGGTCAATGCCAGGACCACGTTAGACCCTCCCTGATTTATCAGCGGTGTGGACCCCAACTGCCTTGTTCCCAAAAATAAAATGCATCCACATGGGGTGAGATTTCTGAAGATAGACTGTGTAAAGCACACCCTTCATTCCGCAGGGGACAGGCAAATGGAAAGGGAGCAGACCACACGTAACGCTCTGAGCCTGGCACTTGCCCTGATGGTGTTTGGTGTTGCTTAGCCCTCCATTAAAAAGAAAAAGGAAAAAAAAAAAAATGCAGAGCTTCTTGTAGAAGAAGATGCAGAGGGTTAGAGAAGTCAAGTGGCTTTGTGAAGTCACACAGCCAGGGGCAGGCCAGGCTGCAGCTGGTGGCTGAGGCCTGTGCTGTCCTTGGGACGCGAAGTGGGCCCTGCGCTCAGCCATGATGCTGGGTCCAGAGGCCTGGAGCGGGGGGAGCCGGGGCTCTGCCCTCCCCACGTTTGCTCTCCCAGGAGGAAATGCCTGCTCTCCAGCCTGGCAGGAGCCCCTGGACGCACCCATTTTTCCATCCTTGGTTCAGAGCGCAGGACCAAAGTCACAGCAGATACTGGAGTGTCTGCTTTCCTTCTTAAAAGTAAGGGCCGCCCTCGCTGGTTTGGCTCAGTGGATAGAGCGTTGGCCCTTGGACTGAACAGTCCCAGGTTTGATTCAGGTCAAGGGCATGTACCTTGGTTGCAGGTTGAATCCCCAGTAAGAGGTGAGGGCGGGGGGAGGGGGCATGCAAAAGGCAGCCAATCAATGTTTCTCTCTTATCAATGTTCCTAGCTCTCTATCCCTCTTCTTCTCTGTTAAAAAAAAAAAAAAAAAAAAAAAAAAAAAAAAAAAAAAAAAAAAAAGTAAGGGCCAATACTGTTTTAAACTTCCCACCGCCTATGACACTAGATCTTAATTGTTTCCCCACAAAAAAGGAAGGATAACTTTGGGACCTGACAGAGGAATTAGCTAGTAGTGACCGCAGTGCAATTTATAAGTGTATCAAATCAATCCATTGTGCACTTTAATCTTATACCATGTTATATGCCAATTGTATTTTTTAAAAAATGAAGTGCCATTTGGATTTAAAAGAAAACCCCACCCAAAACCAAAGCATTCAACACGGAATTTACGTTTTACTTACTGCCTTCTGGGGGGGGGAGGCAGCGGGTGGGGGGGGGGGGGAGCTGCGGACGTCACCTGAGGGATGCACCTGCAGCCGCCTTGCCGGTTCCCACTGCTCCCGCCACCCCGACTTCCACAGGCTCCCCTTCCTTCTCCTGCCCCTCGCGAGGCTGAGTCCCCTGGGCGTCTCCTGCTGGCTGACCATTGGCCCTCCCACCCTCCACCCCATCGCCCCCTGGGATGGGCAGCGGGCAGTGTGACATCCCATCATGAATGGGAAAAGAGACTCAGGGCTGCAGGAATAGGGAGAAACAGGGAGTGAGATGAGTGGGAGGAAGGAAGGGTCTGGAGGCCCAGGATGGTTTCTAGCCAGCCCCAGGGAGTGGGGACCTGGTTCCCCCCTGTACTGTGTCCTCATCCTGGGAGGCAGGGATCCAGGGAACCTTGAGACCCCTCAGCTCTGATTTGGGGTCAGGCAGATTCCCGAGCATCATTTATGGGCTTTGTCCTTCAGGGCACAGGCCAAGGAGTCCCAGGACTTCCCAGGGGCCTGGCCTGGAGCGGGCACAGGCTCTGGGGCTCCGAGCAGCCAGAGGACTGATGTGGACTCCGGGGGAAGCTGAGCTGAGAGCAGGCAGCTCTGTGCCGTTCCCGGCACGCTAATTAAATACAAGGATTATATACCGCCATTTCCCCAGAAAGCAGATTTATCGTACCTCGTTACCAGGTTTTATACACTCCACTTAGGCGAGACTCATGTTCTGTATTAGGAAAGAATGCTGGGTCTTATGGCGCTAAACCTTCAGCTATTAAGAGGGAAACATTCAGAAATGACAGTGGTGATGGGAGGCGGCACTTGTAGGTCCCTGAGCAGATACTGAGGCCAGACCCGGTTCAGATGGCCCCGCGTTCCCTGCTGATCACAGGGGAGGGCTCCGCCGGAGTGCAGGTGGCACCAGGCTGAGCTGTGCCCTCGGAGGGATGCGCATTCATTCTCCACTTCTCCCCAGGTGCTCCCTCCTGGGGAGGTTTGCACAGGACCTGCTCCTTATGATTTAACCACACCCAGGGCTAGTCCTAGGGCCTCGCACAGCTGGGTTCAGATGTAGGTAGACGTAGGTGTGTGTGTGTGTGTGTGTGTGTGAGTGTGTGTGTGTGTGTGTAGGTGTAGGTGTGTTTTTATAGGTAGAAATGTGTATGTGCACGTCCGATGGGATTGTGTGTGTAAAACTTAAATATAATTTTCATTTATTATCCAAGAAAGAGACCCACATGTCAAATAGTTATATACAGAATCTTAATGAGAAATAGCAGACCCCTGGCCTGCTCCTCCTCGCCTCGCTCCCATTCCCCAGAGCGCGAGCTTGCTCCTCAGAGCAGCTGCTTTGCATATTCACCTGAAGGTTTCTGAAGATCACACACACATGCTGTCCCTTTGAATGCTGCCTCGTTAGACATAGGAGGGCTTGCTGCTGTGGAAGATGCGGGTGTAGCTCTGTTCTCCCCCCACCCCCACGTGCGTGCCCTCTCCCGCCTTCCTCCTCATCCACTCAGCACCCACTTTGGCTAAATGAACAGTCCGTGTGATTTCTTCAGCCAAAACGTGACGATGCTCCATTCGAGTTGTTATGATCACCAACATGTGTGCACGTGAATATGCAGTCTCTCGTGATTGCATGGTGAATATCTCAACTGTGAATATGCAATGTCTTGTAATTGCATTTTTCTTTCTCCTGCAACTGCTTACTTTGTCCAGAGCAGAAGCAACTGCTCTGTTCAGTGGCGGGATTTCTGTGCATCTCAGACTCACCAGGCTGATCGGTATGGTTGAACTCACCAAACGACCTCTTGTTCCCGTAGCTGCTGTTGTGGCTCAGCCTGCAGAGCTGCTCCCCAGGCCGCTGCCCGGTTCCCTTCCTGGGGCTCCCTTCCCATCAGCCTGGGAGACCCCCCCATCTCCTGTGCTGTCTTCAGGTTCTGGGATTCCCCCTTCCTCCCCCCCCTCCCATCTCATCCTCCCAGGATAGACACTTCCTCTCAAACAAAGAGCATGGGCGGTATATTTCGAAAGGTCATGCAAGGCTTAGGAGGATGCTTTCCCTGCTTAAACACTGCATGGGTGATGAGCTGGGTATAGAACTCTAGGCTGCAAGTACACATAGAGCAGTCACCCCTTTATTCCTGGTTTCAGTGACCTGAGGTCAACCATGGCCTGAAAATATTAAACAGAATGTTCCAAAAGTAAATAATCTGTAAGCTTTAAATCACACGCTGTTCTGTGCAGCATGGTGAAATCTCGCGATGTCCTGCTCCATCCTGTTCAGACGTGGATCAGCCTCCACGCTGAAGACCCGCCCTGTCGATTGCTCATGTAGGAGCCGTCTTGGTTATCAGCTCAGCTGTCATGGTGTTACAGTGTTTGGGCAGAAGTAGTCCTTGTTTTCCTTCATAGTGGCCCCCAAGTGCAAGAGTAGTGATGATGGCGATTCAGATACGCCAGAGAGAAGCCAGAAAGTGCCTCCTGTAAGTGACAAGGTAGAAAAAGATACATATCAGGTTCTGTACTCTGCCATTTCAGGAGTCCCTGGGGGTCTTGGAATGTGTTCCCCTTGGATAATGGAGGGGCTACTGTAAATTTATGCTCACAATTTAGAATGATCTGCTGGGTCCCAACATTGCTGTGGACCATGCTTTCATTACTAATCCTTTGTCTATGACCTGCTTTCTCTTTCTAGAAGCTTTCAAGATTTCCCCGTTCTCCACCTGGAGTTGTGATATCTCTCAATAGCGTGCCTTTGTAGTGACCTCTGGCACTCATACAGCTGAATTCTCAAAGGACCCTTTCAATCTGGAAATGTATGCCCTTTTGGGGTAGTCTTTCATTTCCGCCATAATTATCTCTTCTCTTTTTTCTCTGTTTTTTTACTTTCTAGAACTTCTAGTATTCAAAGATTGTTTTCCCACATTGATTCTCTAATTTAAAAAACAAAACAAAAAACTTTTTGGCCTCCATTTTCCATTCTTTGTTCTATTTTACAAATTTATTATTATTATTTAAACAAAATTTCTCAATTTCTGTTTTTAGATATAATATTTTCTTTCCTCTTCAAGGATATTGAAATCTGCAAAAGTTTTTTTCTCCTTGTATCTGTGTTTTGGCTCCTTTATGATTTCTGTTGACTTTGCTGTTAGAGACTTTTCTCAAGTGCTTGGTGATTCTTGGCCGTTCACATGTGTTTGGCCTCTCTCCGACCCACCCCCTGAGTTCAAAGGTCAGTTTCTTAGGTCGCTTCCCTTGGGATGGTCACCTAGTTCAGGGAGGAATTGCCTCCTGCCTGGGAATCAAGGCCTGGCTGCATGTGGTCCTGGAGTTCCCTAACTTTGGCTTATTCCCTTTCTCTCTCCAAAAAACAATAGAAGACATATATCCTCGGGTGACGATTAAAAGAATATTACAAGACCAATATCACTGAAGCTCTCTCTCCCTTCTACATATGTAACCACTTTTCTGGCTTTTTGTATGTATCATTTACTCCCCTCCAGAATGTTATCATATACGTGTACGGTCCCAAACAATATATTCCTAGTCTTTTTTATTTAACATTATATAGAAATTGTACCATGCAGTTAAGTATTCTTATGCAACTTGCTTTTTTCCTCTTACCGTTGGGTTTGTGAAATTTGTTCATGATGATCTACATACTTGACCTTGATAAATGTTCACTGTTGTATACCATCCCATTGTGTGACCATACCATGGCTTGCTTCTTCATTTTCCTACTTATGGATATTTTGGGATCTTTTCTAGAAAAAACGTGCTATAAATAGTTTTGTAAGTATATCTGGCTGCACATATGGTATGTACCTAAGAATGGAATCACTGGGCCACGTGTAATGCTCAGACTTAACTCGAGTAGCTGATGCCAAACTGCGTTCCAAAAATGCTTGAGCTAATTTCCACTCTGTCTGGCGGTGAATGAGAGGTTCCATTACTGTACATCTTCACCAGCACTTTGTTCCATCCGATTCTGCAATTGGGAAGGCACATATATTCTACAACATTTTCAAGTTAAATTTTTTTGATTATATAACACGATGTCTTTTCAAAAGCTTATTCTCATTTCTTCTTTGTAGAATATCTGTTCGAGTCTTCTTCACAGCGTTTCATTGGATCGTGTGACTATTTCGCATTGATTTTAGGAGTTAAAAGTGTATTCTGGATTCTGATCATTTGGTCATACTCATAGGTGGCAGGTGGCATCTCCAGTTTGAGCTGCCATCCCTCTTTCTTTCAGGTGTCTCTTCATTACCAGGAGTTCTTAACTTTAGTGTAGTTTAAATGATCATTTTTATAAAAAAACAAACTACATTATCTATTTTTTGTTTCTGTCACTCCATTAGTCAGTCTGCTATCCTTGCACCAATATCACGTTATCCCCTAAATCCAGGGTCAGCAAACTGTGGCTCTCGAGCCACATGTGGCTCTTTGGCCCCTTGAGAGTGGCTCTTCCACAAAATACCAAGGCCTGGGCAAGTCTATTTCGAAGAAGTGGTATTAAAAGAAGTTTAAGTTTTAAAAATGTTGACTCTCAAAAGAAATTCCAATCGTTGTGCCATTGATATTTGGCTCCATTGACGAATGAGTTTGCCGACCACTGCGCTAAGTGAATGGAGCTTTCTAATAACTCTTGATGATTGATGGGGCAGGTTCTCCTACCTGTGGCTTCTGTGGTGTACTGACTCCTTTTGTTCCCGTCTGTGTATGTAAGGACTATTGAAAACTGAGCTTGACATATCCACTTACCAAATTTCTCCAACTCTTCCATAAATCTGTAAACTGTTTCAATCAGGATTCAAGTCAAGTTCATCCCAAGAGTTTGGCATGGTCTGGATTTTGCCATCACATCGTCATCGTGGCATTTAATGCGTTCTTCTGTTTTCTCTCTTTCTTGTAAATAGATAGTTTGAGACTTGATCAGATTCAGGTTTTTATTGGGGAGGGGGAGAGGCAAGACAGCTTCAGGTGGTGGAATGCACTTCCACCTGGAGATGGGTCAGACTCGGTCATCTATCCCTCATGTTAATGGCAGCCATAGATCATTATGACTAGATCCATCGGTTCACTAGGGATTCTAAAGTGGCTGCATTCTAACAATCATTCCTTCCGACTGGAGTTATTTTATGAAGATGAACTTTCCCCCTAATTAACTACTAATTACCTTGAGGTCCACTTTATAAAGGAAACAGAACAAATGGGCTCTCACCAGAGTCAGCCATCTGTGCTGAGCTCTGACTGCGATTCCTCCATTTACCAGTTTTCCAAGGAGTGACTTGGTGAGCCTCCTCCAACAGTAGCAGTTACGTTTTTTAGAATGTCATCATGAATTCATGGGTTAAATCTATGTGTTTTAATCCATTTTGATCATTATCCTCACTGATGTCCCAATTGCCCCATCTAGGCTCCTGGGAGCTTCTTTGAGTTATGTTGAGATGTTTTCACACAATGATCCGGCAGTTGGTTAGCTTCTTTGAAATCCAAAATTACAAGTCGTTCTGGGCTCATATGGCCTTTTTCTTTTCTTTCCCCCCCCCCCCCTCCCCCAGATCTGGAATTAGCCATCCATCCACAAAGTCCTGGTTGCTATTAGTGCAAAAGACTATAGAGAAACTAGAGTTTGGGCATTAGGAGTCCTTGTTGCTGTTGGTGTAGACAGTGTGCCTGGACTGTCCCAGTGGATAGAGCTCAGGATACATAAATACATGCATCTATTATACATTAAAGACAGATCAGGACTGCTTATTGTAGTGATGACAGGGTCTTTATTTAACTCGATCAGTCTTACTTCTCTGAGATGTCCCCTTCATGGCATTAAATATCATTTTGAGTTCTTACCAACAGTGTATAAAAGTATTCCCCCCCCTTATACATTTTTTAATCCTTACCTGAGGATATTTTCTTCCATTGATTTTTAGAGAGAGTGGAGGGGTAGGCAGGGAGAGAGAGAAGATCATCAATGTGAGAGAGACAAATCTATTGGTTGCCTCCTGCACACACCCTGACTGGGCAGGGGATTAAATTTACAATCAAGGTACATGCCCTTGACTTGGAATTGAACCCGAGATCCTTCAATTTGCAGGATGATGCTCTAACCACTGAGCAAAATTGGACAGGGCTTCCCCTTTGTATTTTTAGAAAACTTTTAGATTAAATTTGCCGGGACCGGTTTGGCTCAGTGGATAGAGCGTCAGCCTGTGGACTGAAAGGTCCCGGGCTCGATTCCGGTCAAGGGCATGTACCTTGGTTGTGGGCACATCCCCTGTGGGGGTGTGTGCAAGAGGCGGCTGGTCGATGTTTCTCTCTCATCGACGTTTCTAACTCTCTGTCCCTCTCAATTCCTCTCTGTGTAAAATCAATAAAATATATTTATAAAAAAAAGAAAAGAAAAAAAAGAAGACAACTTTTAGATGAAATTTAATATCTCAGCATTGTTTCAATTTATACTTGTCTTCTTTGGAGCAAGCTTAAAATTATATATATTATATAACTATATAAAATGTTTATATATTACATATATAATTATATATATGAAAATTACATATGTGTGTATATATTTGATGTGTGTATACACATAAATAATGAACATACATGTATTTATTTATAAGTCAGCTTGTCAAGATCTACAAAAACTCTTGTTGAGAATTTTTATTAGAATTGCATAACATCTATAGACCAATTCTCACCTGGATATTTTTATGATATGGTATCTTTCTGCACATGAAATCTGTGTCTTTATCTGTGTATTTGGTCTTCTTCAGTGCCTCTCAATAAATCTTTCTAATCTCTTCCACAAAGATCTAGAGCATCTTAGATTCTCTTAGGCCCTTGATGCACCTTGTTGCTATTATAAATGGTATCTTTAAAATTTTTATTTCTATGTATTTTATAGTTAAATAAACATAATTGAGTTTGTACACTGCTCTCGGGTGCAATGATTGTGCTAGCTTTCCTATTACCTTTAATAGTTGTAGATTCTTATGTTTTCCATGAAGACCATCATCTAGAATGACAGATGGTTTTGTTTTTCTATTCCAGTCTGTCTACATTTGATTTCTTTATTGTGGCTTTGCTGCTGAATGCCTTCAGGACAACATTGGATCACATCAGAATCCTAGGTTATCTGTGCTCAGAGCACTGTAAGCTCTCCTCCATCTGGCCAGGGAGCAAAACTCATAAGAAAAGCTTCAGCCCAGCTGGCATGGCTCAGTGGTTGAGCATCAACCTATGAACCAGAAGGTCACGGTTCGATTCCCAGTCAGGGCACGATCCCAGTGTGGGGTGTGCAGGAGGCAGCCAGTCAATAATCCTCTCTCATCATTGATGTTTCTATTTCTCCCTCCCTCTCCCTTTCTCTCTGAAATAAAAAAATATATATATTAAAAAAGGGAAAAGCATCAGCTTTTTCTCCTTGCCCATCCCCCGTTGCTTTTTGGATTTGACTTCTGTGCAGTGAGGCACTCCATTGGAGTTTTGCCAGCAAACTTCCTCCATGCAGTCAGCTTGGATGGGCAGAAGGAAATGTGGCCTCTTAGACCTCATGTCACCATGAGCAGGTGGCTGGGCTGGGACTCCAGGGAGTCGGTAAGTTGTGAAATAAGGATCCCTGAACCGTCATGGGTGGTGTGAGCCGGAGGAGCAGGGAATCTTACATCCAGAAGGTCCTGAGGGTCAGATGTAAGAAGCCCCTCCAGCGTCATTAAGACAGAAGAGGCCTAGACCATGAGGTCAAACCTGAGGACTGGGAGGCCAGTAGGCCCTGGACAGTGGTGGGGTCACGCATAAATGCCTGTTCCCTCCTCTCCCCGCCAATGCCTGGCAGCCACGGATCGGCTCACTGCCTCCACAGTCCTGCCTCTTCCAGGATGTCACGTGCTGGAGTCACACAGTAGGCAGCCTTTTCAGACCGGCCTCCTTTGCTTGGCACTGTGCATTTACGGTTCCTCTGTCTTTCCTTGGCTCCACAGCTTGTGTCTTTTCAGGGCCGAATAATAGTCCATTGTCTGGCTGGACCATAGCTGGTTTATCCATTCGCCACCTGAAGGGCACCTTGGCTGCTTCAATCATGAGTAAAGCTGCTATAAACAGCCATGAGCCGCCTTTTTTGTGTGGACATACGTTTCCAGCTCCTTCGGGTAAATACCAAGGAGCACCAGTGCTGTATCATCTGATGAGACTCTGTGCAGTTTTTAAAGAAACTGTCTTTCAAAGTGTTCCATTCCTGGTTGGTGGACTTCCTGTGCAGTCCCCTCGGGAAGTGGGCTATCCAGGCCAGAAGCCGGGGGGATCTTGAAGACCCCCCCTTTCTCTCTCTTTCCCACCACCCACACCTTTAAGTTCTGTGACTCTCTCTCCTCAGTATTTCCCCAAAGGCCCCGTCTTCTGTAGCGAGGCTAATGTGAAGGTCTCCTCACTGCCTACCTCTAGGCTCCCTTAAGCATTCCAGGGATGAGCAGTGCCTGTAGTCATAGCTGTTGCCATGGAGACCAGAGGCAGGAAGAGGGACATCTCCTGAAATCTCTAGTCCACTCCTTGCTTCTCATAGTGTGGTCCCTGACCACCTGCACCGGAGCCTGGGGCTGCTTAGACAGGGCTCAGGGATCTGATCTTTGGGGAGCCCCTAGGCCTCAGCATCTGTAGCTCCTCACCTCCACGCCCCCAGGTCCTCTGCTCCCGCCCCGTAGGGCCTGGGAAAGGAAAGGTCTCTGAGCTCAGGGCGCCCTCCTGCCTGAGAGAGTCTCCTTGGACAGGGTCCTTCCACTCTGCTCTCCAGAAAGCCACCACCCTCCCAGCCCTTCTTTGTCCTCATCGGGCCAGCTCCTATTTCTCTGTGCCTTTTCCCACCTCTCTCTCATTTTAATTGATTGCCAAGTGTGAAGGCATTTAGTGCGTATGAATTTGTGTTTTGCTGAAACCTCTCTTTCTGCAAGCATGCTCCCCCCTCTTTCCAGTCAGCTAAATCTCGACTCCCCAGATTCAGTGGCTCCGGGCGGGCGGAACCGGGGCGGAGTGATTTACCCAGCGTCTAATTTGACCCAGAAACGCTGTCCCCGCCCCAAGCACAGCCCTAGCAAGGGAAGCAGGTCTCTGTTTTTCCCGTCATCCAACGGACAGCAAGGGGCACTCGGGGTGATGGGGGGCGTTTGCCTAAATGGGAGTGGGGATGCAACAGGGGAGGGGATGCATCTGGTCTCTGGAGTTTGGGGTGACCCCAGAGAAGATGAGCACATGCTTTCCTCTCTCCGTGACGATGGAGAGCTGATGGTCCTCCCAGTGGCCCCGGAGACCTGGTGCTTCTGCACTGTGAGCAGCCAGGCGATGTCATGGAAACGGACGTGTCTCCCGGTGACCCTGACACTTGGAACCGATTTCTGTGTCTGCAAATGATGGCTCTCCTGGTAGGCACTCACCAAGTGAGGGGCTCGTTATTACTGAGACTCCGATGGACAGGTGTTAACCTGCTCCTTTGAGAGCTGACATTTGATGTGCTCAGTTGGCCTCTCTGAGGTCACATGTCTGTCCTGCACAGGAGGTGGCTGAGTGAGATTTGAACCCAGCTGCCACCTCCCCCACAGCACGCATACACCAGGCCTTCATGCTCGCTATAGCTGCCAGAGCCTAGGAGGCAGGCTCCCAGGGGCCTGGTTCTCCACTCTGACTTCCCCCATTGGTCAGGGGGGCTCATGGGTATCCTCCTCCTCCTCCTCCTCCTCCTCCTTTTAAATCCTCACCCAAGCATATTTTCCCCATTGATTTTTATAGAGCATGAAAGAAATGGGGAGAGACCGAGAGAGGAAAACATGGATGTGAGAGAGACACATTGATTGATTGCCACACACATGTGCCCCAACTATGGCTGGGGATCAAGCTTGCAGCCCAGGCACGTGTGCCTGAGAGGGAACCAAACCCACAACCTACCTTTCAGTCCGTTGGCTGATGCCCTAACTACTGAGCAAAACTAGCTAGGGCTTGTGGCTTCCTCTTGAACTCTTGCCTGCTCCTCGCAGTTCATACCCTTGTATTCTTGGTCTGTGAAACAGGGAGGTGTCCAGAAAATGAAGAAGGCCCTGCCATGCCCAAGTCAGTGCCTGCAGGCTGCTGCGCCCAGAGCAGAGACCAAGCTGTGCACGTCCGTGACCACCTGAGGTAGAAGGAAGGGTGTAATAAACGTGTGCCTCACACCCGAAACCACTTTGGCTCAGTGGATAGAGCATCGGCCTGCGGACTGAAGGGTCTCAGGTTCGATTCCGGTCAAGGGCATGTACATTGGTTATGGGCACATCCCCAGTGGGGCTGTGCAGGAGGCAGCTGGTCGATGTTTCTAACTATTTCTTTTCCTTCCTCAATAAAAAAAAAATATATATATATATTTTTTAAAAAGTGCGCCTCACAGCAACGTGCTGAGTAGGAACTACCCCCAGGGGCAGGCGTCAATTCAGAACCCAGCTCCCACACCACCTTTCTCCTGGGCTGCCTCAGCTCAGCTGTCAGATGGGGGATAATCACCCGGCGGCTTCCGCACCCTCTTCACACCCATGGGTTGTTGTGAAGAATGGACACATTCATGGATGTGAGCGTATATTGCATATTTTCTGGCACACAGTAGGTGCTTTAAAATGATTTTTATGTTTGGACCTATGGAGACAAAACAATGTAATAGAAATCTGTTAAAAAATAATGATTGTTAAAATACCCAGGAGAGCTGTTGTCCAGTTGTCGAAAGCAGACAGGACAGATTTTAGCTGGTCTATCTGCTGAGCGCGTGCCTCCAGACCTGCAGCCTGAGGGACAGGATGCGACTCAGAGTCACAAGGACACCTGTCTTTGTTAAACATGCACACACACGTGTACACACACACACACACACACACACACGCGCGCGGTGACTAGGATGTGTGCTGATTACAGACACATGAAGAAGTTCGGCCTCTGTCAGTTGGATCAGCAGTTCTCCCCCTAGGTTTTGCATCACCCCGGGGTGTCTCCAATTATCTCAAGAAGGGTCAGGAACCACTCAAGATGTTATTAATTTTAACTTATTCCAATTAAATATATAAATGGGCCACGTACCACTTTGTAGAAGGAGCGGGGGGCGGAGGGGGTTGTAATCACATCTGAAAACCAAATCCATGGTTCTAGTAGCCTGCTTTGAAGGACAGATCCTCTCCCCGCCATGCGACCGATCGTTTCCCGTCCCCACCTCCCATGCTCCTTTCTTAAAACCGGTGCTGGGAGCCAGCTCCTCAGGGGCTGGGGATTTCGGGTTACTTTCCCTTCTGTCCCTTCTCTTTCTCTTTCTCTCATTCTGTGCGTGCCCTGTGGGTGCTCCGACTGATAACTGGCAACAACTGATTCTGTCTAGAGAGCCGGCATGTGATGGGAAAGGGAGGCTGGGCGGGTCAGGGTCCAGAAACCCAGGTTCTTGTCCTGCCTCAGCCTCTCGGTGCTGCGTGACTTTGGGCGAATCTGCATTGGACAGGTCTCTGCAAGGCTCATCACCCCATGCTTTCTGCCCCATTAGGTCAAGGTCAGCTTCCAGGCCGCGGTGCAGCAGGTGCACAGCCCTCAGGATGTCTGTGTGCATTGCTTCACAGCGTTTATTAGGCGCCATCTTGTGCCAGGCGCTGCGCCCCCTGAGGGAGAACAACCACATGCAGAAGATGAGGTGCCTGTGCCTGAGTGGCTCATAGAGAAAGGGTTAAGCTGGGACCTGGGAAATGCACGGAAAATGTGGGCCACGAGTGGGACAGCTGCTGCCCCTGCCTCAGCACCCGGATGTTCCCGGCCTCCAGGTACTACTTCCGGGGACAGCGAGGGACGGTCCCTGTCCACAGCAAGGGCTGCCACCGGGGAAGGCCCTGGTCCCAGGCGTTACTCTCCCTCCCGCTGTTCCCGAAGGACATGCCGTGCTCAGCCTGTGTCCTCCATCAGGTCTCTGGGTGGCCAGTTAGAGAGACACAGGAAGGTCCCAGCTTCGCATGGATTTGTGGGACAAGGGAATGGGGATGATGGGCAGAGCCTGCCACCGGGCTTGGTTTTAAGGAAGAAGAACGGGAGCTGGGGAGGGAGGCGATCGGGAGAGGATCTGTCCTTCCCGCTGAGACGCTGCCACGTGACCCCGAAGAATTGCGTCCTTCTCAGCCCAGCCGCTGGGCTGCCCTCCCCCACGGAGGCCTGGGGTGGGCCAGTGTCTATGGGAAGGTCTCTCACTCAGAACCGAAGAGACTGAAGACAGTGGGTGAGCAGAGCTAGAGCCCTTGGGACCTGGAGCCCAGCGTGGCCTGTGGACGCTGAGCAGGTGGCCAGGTAAGCAGGCCTGGCTGTTGCTTTTGTTCTCTCCCCTCCTCCTTCCCTCCCCACCCTCTCCTCCCTCCTGCATCTCTCTCCCCCTGCCTTCTCTCTGCATCTGGCCTGTGCAGTCTCACCCTTCAGCTCTCATCTCAGATTCCTTTTCATTCTGGAACTTCCCCTTAACCTCTATGGACAGGGCAGGCGCTGTCCTAATGGGTATTCACCGCTCCCCACCCCTTATGATTCATCTCCTGGTTCTCAGCCCCTTGAATTGTAGCGGCCGCCTTTCACACTGTGGCTGCCTTAGACCTAGTCTGTGCTCTGGCTCCAAGCACAGGGCTTGGCAGCTAGTGGGTGCTCAGTAAATGTTTCTGGAATGAACACGGGTTGAGGGTACTGGTGCAGGGCTGAGACCTCCTGGGCGCTCAGTGCCACGCCAGCAGGAAGATGTCCCCGCGTGCTGTCAGGCTGTGGGATTGGCGTGCTACCCCGGGTCACAGATGGTCCTGCAGGCCTGGTTGACCTTTGTACTCCTCCTCACCCAGGCTGCTGGCTCCTGGGCTGCAGCCACAGTTCCATCCCCGGTTCTTGGGCAAATTTCCAAACGTTTTTACCTCCAACGTGCTTTGCATACTGCCACACATTTTTAAACCCATACACAATTTCAGGAACATTTAATCAATAGAGTCTTGATTCATTTTTCCCTTAAATCATCAGTATTATTGTTGCAGAGAGCCCATTTGAAGTTCAGGAAAGCTTTTAAGCATCTTTAATAATCATTTTCTTCCCTCGCGTCCTTTTTTTTTTTTTTAAACCATCTTTTTGAAAGATACTTTTTCCAGTGGTTGAATGCACTCAAAATACCAGGTTCCCGGTTGCTTAAATTGTGGCCAATATTTAATTCGGGAAGGAAAGTAGATTTTTCCAGAACGCTTTCATATGGATATATGTTGAAGGAAAGCAGTGTTTGTGGCTGATGGTGTGCGAGCTTTCTGAAAAGGGCTCTTCACACCAGTTGTGACCTGAGACCGGCTGGGGCAGGTGAGTCAAGAACACCTCGCTTCTCGCATTGGAAGGCCTCAGATCCTTTAAGCACCAAATGCACCCCTGGCAGGCAATCATCTCCGTGTTCTCGGGTCTGATGCACTTTTCACTCTGGTTTGCCTGTTGTACCTGACATGTATGTGTTGCTGAGTGTGCACCTGCTATCATGCTAAATGCTCCATGTGCAGCCCCTCGTGAGGTTATTTTCATCCCAGTTTGCAGACAAGAGAACTGAGGCAGAAGGCTGGCGAGTTAGTTTCCTGGGGCTGTTGTGACGCATGGCCTTGAACTTGGTGGCTTGAACCAACAGGAAGGTGTTGTCTCACCGTTCCAGTGGCCAGAAGTCTGACATCAAGGTGTGGTCAGCACTGTTCTTGTAAAGGCTCTGGGGGACCATCTGCTCTTGCCTCTTCAAGCTCTAGCATTCCTTGGCTTGTGGACACATCACTCCATCCTCTGCCTCTGTGATCATATTGCCTCCTCTTCATTCATGGTGGTCTTCTCCTCTCTGCCTCTGTCTCTTCTCAGGACACACCTGTCTTTGGATTTGGGGCTCTTCTGGATAATCCAGGATAAATCCCCTATTTCAGAATCCTTAGCTTAATTCAACTTTTGCCATATAAGGTATAATATGCACTCTTCTACCATATAAGATAATGTTCTCCAGTTTTGGGGTAAAGACATGGACAGATCTTTGGAAGAGAGGGTGCCTTTTAACCCACTACCGCCTGTAAAGAGCACCGTCGGGACTTGAACCCCAGCAGTGTGACCACAGGGGTGGGCTCTGTGCTCCCCGCTGCATTGCTAATGTGCCAGGAGAGCAGCCATTGAAGCTGTAAAAGTGGTCGGGCTCAGTCAACGTGGCTGGGGTTTGCATTGGTATGTGGCCTTGAGGGTACCAGTTTCCTGTCTTAGTCTGTTCTGGGTACTGTCACAAACTGTCACTGACTGGGTGACCTGTAAACAACCAAAATTTATTGCTCAGTTCTGGAGGCTGGGAAGTCCAAGGTCAGGGTGCCCACATGGTCGGCTTCTGGTGTGGGCCCTCCTCCTGGCTCCTAGCCAGCACCTCTCGCCATGTCCTCAGAGGGTGGGAGGGACTGGGATCTCCCTGGAACCCCTTTTATAAGAACTCCAACCCCATTCATGAGGGCTTCCTCTTTAAGACCCATTTTATAAGGTCTTCTCTTATAAAGGTCTTCCTCTTTAAGGCACATCTTGGAGGCTCACTTCCTAATACCATCATCTTTGGGGGTTAGGATTTTAACGTATGATGTGAGAGGATGTAGCCATTATGACCATAGCATATCCTTTCTGTCTTTCTGTTTTTGTGTTTTTTTTTTTAATTTCTTCCCGACATGAACAAAATACTTAGGTCTTTTTGCTTCTGCACATAAACTCCACAGTTTACGTGGCCCATGTTCTTACCGTGGCCTGTGGTCTCACACTGTGGATAGTGATGTGACTGCTCACTGGGACGAGTGGCTATGAAATTACTTAATAGATATTAATATATCTCAGTTATTAGATTCATCTGCATGAAACAGCCATATTTTTGGTCAACAACCATCAAATATATATATTTAATATTTTCATTGATTTCAGAGAGGAAGGGAGACGGAGAGGGAGATAGGAACATGGATTGGCTGCCTCTTACATGCCCCACACTGAAATGTGAAACCCGGGCATGTGCCCTGACCAGGAATCGAACCGTGAACCCCTGGTTTATAAGTCGACGCTCAACCACTGAGCCACATCAGCCGGGCACCCATCAAATATTTCATGTGGTTCAGTCTCGTATGTAGTTAACGTATTCTGCCAGTTAGTATTCCCATCTCTTCCCTCCACTTGCCTTCCTCCTCTGCTTCCTGCAAGGCCAACTAAATATCCCCATTTCCTGCGTGTGCCTTTGAGTCCAGCGCATGGCTAATTGGATCCATCTCTACTCTTTTTTTTTTCCCTTTAATTTTATTGATTTTTTAGAGAGGAAGGGAGAGAGACAGAGTTACAAACATCGATGAGAGAGAGTCATTGATCAGCTGCCTCTTGCACACCCCCCACCGGGGATGTGCCAGCAACCAAGGCACATGCCCTTGACTGGAATCGAACCTGGGACCCTTCAGTCCACAGGCCGACGCTCTGTCCACTGAGCCAAACCGGCCTCGGCCATCTCTATTCTTGAGTCACTTGGGCAGCCCTTTGGCCGTTCTGGCACTTTGTCACGCCCCAGTCCCGTCCTAATTCCGACTGTCTCCAAAGAGGTCACGGAGCAGCCAGCCCATCTCAAAGTCATCAGCTTCCATTAGGGTCTGGGAGTGTCTGTTTGAGACCAACGTGTATTTTCCTGCTGGCAAGTCAGTAGCAGGATCACATACGGTGCCACTGCTGACACCGAGCACTTATGGGTAGCGTCAGGTTGGGCTCAAGTCTAAAAATACTCCCTTCCCTTCGGCATCCCCTCCTTTCTGCAGTGACCCGGCTCACAGACGGCATTTCGCCGCACTCTAAGCATTTACACATTTAATGCATCCTGAAAGATTAACCTATATTATGCACGGGCAAGTGCAAATGTTTCCTTTCCTGGCAAGAACTGTGTTATTGGAAATCATTTATTGAGATTTATGTCTTCACGGAGCTGAAGGCTGTTTGCGTTGTTAAGGTTCCCCAAAGCCAAGCTGGAAATTCGGGGGCGGGGTGTACTCGGAAGGCCCCTCCCAGGAATCCAGCTGTCAGTCACCCTGTTAATACTTATCACGCGTGCACTATCTGTGTGTGCCCCCAAGGATGCATCCATGGCTCCGTGGTTGTGTGACCTTGGGCAGTTTGCTTTCTCTCTTTGGACCCTAGTTGCCCATCTGCAGGATGGGGTGATGATGGGATGATAATAATGGCACACATTTTATAGAGTTGCTAACAAGGATTTGTGGACTTGGCCCAGAGCCAAACCTCTACCTCCTTGTAATTCCAGGTATAGAAGAGCGTGTGGTAGAAAATGAGTGCTCTGTTGCTGAAAGTGCTTGGCAGGGATGGAGAGATCAATCAACAGATTTGCTGAGGGGATTCCACTACTCGAAGAGAGGAGATTTTCCCCTTGAGTTTGAGAGTCTAGGATTATATGTTATCTTGATCTGGGAAGACAGTAAAAAAATGTGTATCCTAGCAGGTGAAAGGCAGGAGGGATTATCAGAGACCTCACACAGAGTAAACAATTATTGCATAACTAGAGGCCCTGTGCATGAAATTCGTTATTGCTTGGGGGGGGGGGGGGGGGGATCCCTCAGCCCAGCCTGTGCCCTCTTGCAACCCAGGACCCCTTGGTCAGATATCCCTCTCACAATCCAGGACTGCTCACTCCTAATGGTTCTGCCCCTAGACCCACGTAATGAACGAGTGCTGAGCTGCTGGCATAGGACAGGCATGCACAAAGCACACACTGTTCCACCTCCCCGCCCAGCCCGGGCCTCTGCTGGCCATTCCCACTTCACAGAACTGCTTGGTCCATCAGAGGAAGGAAGGTTCGTCGTGATCACATTAAAGAGTCAGAGTTTCCACCTGAGTTTCCAGAGGTTGCCACCTCTCCCACCCCGCCTCCACCTTAGGCCCCGTACAGAGGTCGGGACACAGGTGGACGGTAATTACGTAGCCAGTGAATGATGGGGTGATGGAGAAACAGCTGGACAAGGAATGGTGTGCTTGGTGACGGGGAGGTCCTCCACCCATCCTGAGGCAGAACGGCTCAGCCTCTGCCGGGGGAAGAGCATGACCAGAGCCAGTAGCTGGCGTGGGCTAGGGCAGTGGTTCTCAACCTTCCTACTGCCGCCTCGACCCTTGAATACAGTTCCTTGTGCTGTGGTGACCCCCAACCATGAAATTATTTTTGTTGCTACTTCATAACTGTAATGTTGCTACTGTTATGAATCGTAATGTACCGTATTTTTCGGACCATAAGACGCTCCGGACCATAAGACGCACCAGTTTTTAGAGAAGGGAAATGAAGAAAAAAGGATTCTGAAACAAATAGTGTCCTAAAATATTTTATGTGCATTAAAACCCAACATCACAGTCATAAACACATGTAATCAACCCTGTAGAGTAAACAGCAGCATTTAGAACCATTTTAGAGCCGGGCAAGCACACAGAGACCACACAGAGCCGGGCAAGTAAAAAAACTTTTTTTTTAAAGTATATGTGTAGGCTATATTTGGACCATAAGACGCAGGGACTTCCCCCCCCCACTTCTGGGGGAAAAAAAGTGAGTCTTATGGTCCGAAAAATACGGTAAATATCTGATATGCAGGATGGCTTAGGCGATCCCCGTGAAAGGGTCGTTTGACCCCCCCAAGGGGTCGAGACCCACAGGTTGAGAACCGCTGGGCTGGAGGGAAGACTGTGAGCCCAGAGGACCGACACGTGGTTCAAATCCCAGACCCCAACGTTTCCTAGGTGTGCGCCAGAGGGCTGGTCCTTCGCCAGCCTCCGCTCTGCCGCCTTGGTCTCTATAAAGTGGGAGAACCAGCCCCTTCCGTGTGTGAAAATGGGGAGCAGGGCCCACAATGTTTCAGGTGGGGGCGGGGTGAGCACACAGTGGCTGGTGCTTTGGGGCTGTGAGCAGTGACCTTGCCATTGGCGTTCCCTCCGGGGCTGCTGCTTAAGCTGTGGATAATGTAGAGTCGCCACTCTTTCTCCTCAGCCAGACTCCTGACCAATGGCTTCATATTCTGTCCTCGAGAGGAGGCATTCTCCCTGAAGGCCCCTCTAGCTTGGCACCATTATCACAGCCCTTCTCCCAACCGCGGACCTCTCATGTGTCCTCGGGTGAAGCACGCCCTCCTGAGGTCTGCAGGTGCTTCCCTTCAGGCCCTGCCTGAGGGGCCAGGGGCTCCCCATGACCCCGGGGATGGTCTGGCAGCAGCTGACTCATTCCACCATCCCCTCTTGGTGCCTCTTCCTCCCTCGTCTTTATTCTTGCGGGACCGTAGGTCATGGGTGCTCGGGCCCTCCGAGCAGAAGCCAGAGACTCTGCCGGGATGTGCTTAATGGATGTGCTTATTAGTGTTTGCAGGCCAGATGCTCAGGGGGTGCTAGCAGGATGCCCTCGGCCATCTGGGGGTCCCAGCTGGCTTTCTAGTCGCATTCTAACCAAGTTTCATTGGACACCCACTGTTGACTAACTTGGCTGTGTATCTGAACGTTGCAACTTACCAAATCTACTCCGCATCATATGCGGAATGAGCATTTCCTGTTCATTCACGCAGCGTATTTCTTGAGCACTTACTATATAACTTGGCATGCACAAGGGCTGTTTGCTTCCTAGTGTTCATCCTATATAAAAAAAGCCTAATATGCAAATTGACCAAACAGCAGCATGACTCAGTGGTTGAGCATTGACCTGGAAACCAATAGGTCACTGGTTCAATTCCCGGTCAGACCATAAGCCTGGGCTGCAGGCCTTGTCCCCAGTAGGGAGTGTGCAGGAGGCAGCCGATCAATGACTCTCTCCCATCATTGATGTTTCTATCCGTCTCTCCCTCTCCCTTCTTTTCTGAAATCAATAAAACATATATATATATATATGAACATTGCATATATACATATATATATTTAAAAATTTATTTTACTGTCCTATCGGTGGGACTTGGGGAAGGAGTGAAAATAAGTATGATGTAAAACTCACCCACTTCTCAGAAATCACTTCCTTTCCTAATTAAACCTTCTCTTCCTCCCTGAGCCTGCACAGCCTCACTGGTACAGGGAAGTCCCGCCTTCACAGGGCATCTGGAGGCTCGAGGAGGGTGCAAGCATGCGCCTTGGCTCACTCCGGGTCCCAGGCGCAGGGCTCCACGGACCCCCCGAATGTAGTGAGAGGGAGCAGCCTCACACCCCAAGTCCCTTTGTCCCTGTCCCCCGTCATTCTCCTTACTCTGGGCTCTGAGGCGGCCTTTCCCCTCCCTTCCCCGCCCCTTGAGCCTGCATCAGGGCTCCTTTGTCCTACTTCAGTGGACTGGCCATCTGGGTGGGGGGTGGGGGGGATGCATTTCTGCTTTGAAACTAATTGGCCCCGGACCAGCCGGAGAAACAAACTGGGAGCGGGAAGTTGAGGCTGCGGTGGGCTGCTCGCCCTGGAGACTGGGAAACTCGGGCTTTGAAGTGAGCTTTCTGCTCCGTGAAATGTTTAATGAAGGCTCGCTGCAGGCAGGGCTTAGAGGCCGCCTAGCCTTTTGCGTCCCTTCCAAAGGACCCCACCCGGTTCTGTAACAAAGAGTCCACGTGTGCTGGGAGCACCGGCTGCGGCTTCCCGGCTCCCAGGCTCCAGCCGGGCGCATTCTCTCCTTTTGGTCAGAGCTGACCTTCCCAGCATCCAGGGCTGGCTGAGCTGCCCCAGCTTCCGGGCACAGCATTGTATCTGCAGAACCTGCCTTCGGGCTTGTGATCTACGAATCAAACATTCCTTCCTGCTGGCTGCTCCTGGTTGGCCGGCTCTGCGCTCCCACAGCTTTGTTCCATCTCTCTTAAGGGGCAGCACAGAGACCCTCCCTGTGATGGGACCTCTCTGTTTACCCAGCTCCTTCCCTTAAATTGCTTCTCACCAAATTTTGTTCTGAGATCCATCGCTAGGCCGCCCCTGATCCTTCCCTCCCACCTGAGGGTTCCCTTCAGGCTGTTTCTTAACTTCTTCCTCTTACAAAGGGTGGTCCCCCATCTCGCCAGCCTCCACTCTCGCTGGAGGACCCGCCCCCTTCCAGAACCAGCGACTCCTAACCCAGATGAAGAGCCTCTTTTGCAGACACAACTGCTACAACTGGGTCCCCTCCCTTCCCAGCTTCTGGTCCTTCAGGGGCTCTGGGCCAGGACGAGGACAGTCAAGAGCTACTTAACTGATGATGCGGAGCGTTCCTGCAACGTCGCTTCTCAGTGAGAACCCAAGTCTGGGTCACTGCCTGCCTCCCTGACTCAGGCTGCACATGTAAAAATGCAGGCTCAGCCATGTTCCCCCTTATCACCTGCTATCGCACCCCCAGTTCACTCCACGGGCATGCATTGGGTGTCCGCCGTGCCCCGCCTATTCTCCATCAGTGCCCTCCCACAGAAATAGAATGCCAGGCACAGACATCATTTGATTTAATTAATTTATTTATTTTAAAATATATTTTTATTGATTTTTTACAGAGAGGAAGGGAGAGAGATAGAGAGCTAGAAATGTCGATGAGAGAGAAACACAGACCAGCTGCCTCCTGCACACCCCCTACCGGGGATGTGCCCGCAACCAACACACATGGCCCTGACCGGAATCGAACCTGGGACCTTTCAGTCTGCAGGCCGACGCTCTACCACTGAGCCAAACCAGCTTCGGCCACAGACATCATTTAAATGCTCTGGTAGCCATGTTAGGGAAGGTGAGAAGAGAAAGGTGGACTAATTTTGATATTTTTAAAATGTAACCTGATAGATCTAAAATACTGTCATTTCAACATGGAACCCATCCAGAAATATGAACATGACCTTTTGCATCCTTCTTCTCGTAGTAAGTCTTCCGGATCCTGTGTGTGTGGCACGTACAGTGTGTTTCTATCAGGACTGGTACTCCCCAGGGCTCAGGTGCCTTGTCACTTCTGTACCAGGCAGTGTGGCTCCAGGTGCTGAGATCCTCCAGTGATCAGGGCCTTTGGATCCCTCCCTTCTGGGGCTTACAGTCTGGTTAGGGACCACGACAATAAGAGATACAACTAGATGGACTGATTTCGGGTGGTGTGCTTTCTGTGTCACTCCGCCTACCTCCCACCAAGACACTGGCTCTTCTAAGGCAGTGGCTAAGATGACTGTCTAAAGGGTTATTGCATCGGCCCCTCCTACCGGTGACAGGCAGAATAACGGTCCCCAGTGATGCCCCCGTCCTAATTCCTGGGACCTGTGGATATGTCATTTTTTAAAAAAATTTCTTTATTGATTATGGTGTCACATAATTGTCCTCATCCCCCCATTCCCATCCCAAACCCCTCCCCATGTATGCCCACCCCGTTGTCCATGACCTCTGGTTAGGCTTATAGCATGCACACAAGTCCTTTGGTTGATATCTCCCCTTTGCCCCTTTCCTCCCCTACCTTCCCTCTGAGGCCTGACAGTGTGGATATGTCATCTTAAATGGCAAAAGGGACTTGGTTGATGTGATTGTGGCTAAGGACCCAGAGCTGGGTGAGATTGCCCTGGATTACCCAGGGGGCCGATCTAATCACGTGAGTGCTTAAAATCAGAGCACTGTTCCTAGCTGCGGGGAACCAGAGGAATGGCATCATGGGAAGGACACGGTCTTTGTCTCCAGCTATTACCATGGAGGGTGGTGGCCATGAGCGAAGGGAAGAGGCAGCTTCTAGAAGCCGGAAAAGGCAAGGAAACGTCCTCTTTCAGAATGCAGCCCTGACGTTACCTTGATGTTAGCTCAGTGAGGTCCATGTTGACTTCTGACCTACAGAATTGTAAGGTAATAAGTGGGCCACTACATTAGTGGTAATTAGCTTTTGCATCCATGGAAAGCTCATCCACTAGCTTTAGGATTAAGCGATAAATAATTCACCTTTCTGAGATCCAGAAATGAGCTGTATCTACCTCCTGGGGTTTCTCAGTGGATAAAAAACAAGATAACGGCTGTAAAGCGTTTAGTCCAGTGCCCAGCCCATCAGGAATGCTCACTTATGGAAACTCCATGCATTGCTGTCGTTTCTCATCGTGGTCGGCCTGGAAACGTAGGTTGAATGAACCCTGAGTGGACTGGTCTTCCGTCACTTCCCCTGACATGGTTGTTGGCATCCTGGACATCATCTGTTCCGCTGTTTTCCAGAGTGTGGAACCCAAGGGGGTTTGAGGCTATACAGTCAGACATGTTTTATTTGCATAGTCAGGCATGTTATTGTGCACTGAGAAAATACAGTTGGCACATCAAATCCATTGTTCGCAGAAAAGGGACAATAAAGCGAACCCATTTCCAAAACATGTTGTAGAAGCACCGATTCCCACAGGGAAGACAGCAGATAAGTGGCTGAAATGCTGATCTACTCTGCTTGTCTCATTCTAGAAACAGGGAGACTGAGGCTGAGGGAAGGAGGGTGAGAGGCAGACTGGTTGTGACAGTGAAAAGCTGTATGTCTCTACTCTCTGCTTCTGCGTGTTACTGAGCTGTTTTGATTCAGGGCCAGCCCTTTAGGTTCCTTAGAATCCCAATACTCAGTCTTCAGGCATGGAAGGATTTTCAAGGGACTCCTATTCATGCTACAGAATATGCTTAGTCTGACCCCCACTTTACTTATCTAGATTCCAACCAAGGACAAGAAAATGTGCACACAGGACCTTTGTATTAATCTGAACTCTTTTTGGTTGTTCAAGACTAAACTATGACTAGAGCCAGCTTAGGCAGGAGGATTTTTCTAGGCTCATGAACAAGGTAGGATTGAATAGCTAAACCACAAGAAGGACTAAGATGCAGCTTATGGGCACTAGTCATGCCAGGGACTCTGCCACCTTGTTCTGCTCCTCTCTCATCTCTACTTTTCCCCAGTGAATGACTTCTCACTGTTCCTGGCCTTCTTGTCTCGCTCTCACTTCTTCTGTTGGCAGATATCAGGAAAGGGCTGGCTTTGGTTTCCAGTTTCAATGTGAAAAATCCCAGAGAAGAACTCTGATTGGTTGGGCTTGGGTTGAATGTTCAGTCCTGGGCCAATCAGATTGATTGAGCTTGAGTTTAACATCTAACTCTGCACCAGTCAGATTGGGTGGACTTGGAGTGAATATCCAACCCAGCACCAATCAACTGTGCTTAATGGAGATGAGGAGGGACAGGGCTAAGTAAGAACAGGGCTGCTTTCTCTCAAGCTACAGGATGCTGTTCTACAAAGAAGATGGTGGTGGGATGTGGTGGTCAGACTTAGCCAGAGGTAACCTCTGGATCAGCTTGTGGACTTGCAAAGCTTGCCTGCATAGCTCAACTTCTGTTTTTCTCACTCACTCATCACTTACTTTGAAAGAGAATACTTCCAATTTCTTTAAATCTGTTACCCCATCTTTAAAAGTAGAACATTTGATACTTGTTTTGTAAGATGTTATGAGGATGGTGAGAAATAATAGGTGAAAATACCTAGTGCACAGTTGGGGATCCAGAATTTTTTGCTTCCCTTTTCCCCAGTGGCCATTTTTACCCCCCTGGATTTTTGCTTAGGAAGCAGATTTCCCAGCTCATGATTGAAATCTTTCTCTTATTATTTCCTCCTGTTGTTTGGAAAGAAGCAAAGCTAGCTCCCTGCTACAATTACTTCCAAGACCGGTTTTAAAACATACTGGGTTAATGATAATTAGAGAACACCTAGGACATCAAAAAAGTATGTAGGCCACACTAATAGCAACTTGCTGAAGTTCCTGAAATAAACATGATAGAAACTGTCTCGGGAAATGAAATGTTAATTTAGAAAAATGCTAAAATGAGTGGGAAGAAGATGGGGAGGGGAGGAATCCGCATCTTTCCGGGAAAGTGCCTCAGAAGATTGGCATCAAACCATTGGTCATGAGTCCTGAAGTTCTCATCCATGGTGGAGTGGACCTCTACCTTCCAAGGGTTTCAGGTCTGCTCTCCTGTCATTTGTCTGGGTGATGGTCATGTGCACTCAATAGATTTCTGAGTCGAGCTGAGAATAAGGATACAAAGAAAGGCATTTCATGGTGAAAGACACCCATCTCTCCAGGAGACAAGGAGGGTCTGGGAAGTCTCTGGGTCATGGAGACACTCTACTTGCTGGGAAAACCAATCAGATCCTGTCTTTAGAGTGGGCTTGGGAAAAGGCAAAGGATAATGAGTTTGGTCATGTGGAGTGGGGTCAGGAAGGGAAGTACTAAAGAGAGGCTCCACCCCTTCACCCAACCACCCCTCCATCCCTTCATCTGTCAGTCATCCATTCAACCATCCCCTTGTCCATTTGACTGGTGACATACATAATTAAGTTCTATTGATCTAAGGTGCAAACTAGTCAATGCTGGCGAAACAGAAGGGAATTAGACACAGTCTTTCCTAACTCATCACGTTCACAATCATATACTTTGCACAATGCACAGCGTGGAAAAGACTATACATATGGAAATAAAACGAAGAATATTTAGAACACACAGCACATACTGGAAAACTTGATTGGTCAATTCAACTACCCTTGCTTATTATTTTTCTCCCCATAAGCATTGATCTATGAGTAGCGACCTGATTCCTCTGGGGAAATTTGCCATATTCAGATTGAACGAGGGTGTTCAGAACAACTATTCTCCCTAAGGACTGCTTCCCTGTTACTTTCTTGCCCTTCAAAAAAAAAAAAAAATTACTGTGTCCTGACCTTCTAGAAAAGGCTGAAGCCCAGCCAGCCTGGCTCTGACTTACCATTTATGAGAAGTGATGTGGGTGAGTGGACAGATGCTTGCCTGGGAGTTTGGAGCCTGGACAAGCTGCTTCCCCTTTGTTGGCTGGGCTGTGTGACTCTCAGTGTTTCCCAACTCTAGCATCCAAGGCCCTCAGATCCTGGTACCTCTGTGAGCCTAGCCTGTGTCTTATGCCTATGAAGCATCATTATCCATTCCCTTCCCTCCAGGAGCATGAATATTTCATGGTAGATGAGTCAGCCAATTTTAAATGAGTCACTTCATGCCATTTCCTTAAGAATAATGCCCCTTTGTTGCCTACATAAAAGACCAACAATACCCAGGACCCAAGAGGACACCAAGTCTAGATGAAGCAGAAGGAAAAGCCATAAGGCCCTTTAAGAATGTCTACGTGTACCTACAGTGTACTGAGTTCTGCAAGAAACCCTAGATGTCACTCTCACACTAAGGCCTGGCCCAGCCCTTGAGGACCACACAGTCTGCTGGGAAGTTGGGCATGGGCACAGGACAGGGCATTGCGGGAATGCATCTGTGTGCAGAGGATGATGCATCCACTTCCCAAAGTGATTTAGGGAAGGAAGAATAGCGGAAACTGTGTGTGTTATTGGGCTGGTAACCAGCTGAGGAGGCGGTAATCCAGGGCCTTGAGGCCTGACTAGTAATAAGATGGGCATAAGGAGGCGAGAATACTGCGCGAGGGAAGAGGTGAAGGTGTGCAACGTGGTGTAGGTGCTTTGGCATTTGGGATTCAAATGAGGAATAACAGGTAAGAGCCAGTTCTTTTTCTTTTTTTTAATTCCTCACCAGAGGATATATTCCCCCCCCCCCCCCCCACCCATTGATTTCTAGAGAGAGTGGAAGTGAGGGAGGAGGTGGAGGAAGAGAGAGAAAGTAAAACACATCGATTAACTGCCCGGGACTCAGGTGGGCTCTGGGGATGTGGGTCATCTACTACACATGTGACTGGATTTGCTCTTTAGAATATCACTGGGGTCTCAGTGATATAGTGAATAAGGAGTATGGATTGCAGGTGGCAAGCCTGGCAGCAGCAGACATTAAAAAAAAAAAAAAATATATATATATATATATATATATTTTATTGATTTTTTTACAGAGAGGAAGGGAGAGAGATAGAGAGCTAGAAACGCTGATGAGAGAGAAACATCGATGAGCTGCCTCTTGCACAGCCCCCAACGGGTATGTGCCCACAACCAATGTATATGCCCTTGACCGGAATCGAACCCGGGACCTTTCAGTCTGCAGACTGATGCTCTACCCACTGAGCCAAACCGGCTTCGGCAGCAGCAGACATTTTATAGGAGAAATCCTCTAGTTGTTATCTCAAGTCCAATCAGAGCTGTGTGATTTGAATTTTCTCGGCGTCAAGTTCAGCGCATCTCTGGGAGAAACCCAGGCTAGCAGTGTGGGGCGGGGGGCTCTCTTCACGGGGAAGGTGTGGGTGCGAAGGCGAGGTGATCCTGGTCTCTGTCAAAGGGTATTTTCTCTCAATGCGCTGGGTCTTGAGACTTGTATCCTTGGAGATGTTCGACGGTGAGATAAGTGCGGTCAGACACCATGGAGGCCATGGAGGTTTTGATGATTTCCTCCTTCCCAGAGCCTCTAAAATGAAGGTGACTATCTATGGACTCGGAACAACTCTTAGCTATAGAAGGTAGAAAGTTCTTCCTTATTACAGTGGTTCCACTCAGCCACTCACCTTGTTGGGGAGAAATTAAAGATGGAATCAAAGCTTTTAAATATCCTGTGGGATATATTGCTATAGATACGGAGCATCCCTATCATTTGCCTCTGGTCCAAGGGGAGAAAGGTCACATTATTATTATTATTATTACTTTTCTTGTAGAGAAATGACATTGACACCCTACAGAGCTTTGTCCTTTACATTTAAGTATCTGCCATGTACCTGGGGTTATTCTTCTCTTTCTTTTACTTTTTCTACCTGCTGCTTGGGAGAAATAGGTCTTCATTGCTTTAAAATGAACCTTTTACCCAGCCAGTGTTGCTCAGTGGTTGAGCGTTGCCCTATGAACCAGGAGATCACAGTTTGATTCCTGGTTACGGCACATGCCCAGGTTACAGGCTCAATCCCCATTGATGTTTCTGTCTCTTTCTTCCTCTCCCTTCCTCTCTGAAATCAATAAAAATAATAATAATAAACCCCACCTTTCCCCAGACTTGACAAAGAGATGGCCCCCTCCCAGCCATGGACATTGCTGGGAAGCTCAGGACCGAGCAGGATCAGTCAGCAGAGCAGTTTCTATGTCCTTCCTGGAAGTGCCTGGGTCTTGGCTGTGGAGTTGGCCTTTATAGGAACTGGGTAGAATCGAACTCTGTTTCCCGCAGCTAGGCCTTGAGTGTTCACCAGGACCGGTATGTTCTCTGAGCCACGGTTGTCATGTAAACAACACCTGTCTGCACTTCCAACCCTGCCCTCACCACCTCCATCAGAGCCCCCTTCACACCTGTGGGCATGCAGCGTCCATCGTCATAAACTCCGAAGGACCTTCTTCCCTCTCTGCCGGACCTCTCTTTACTTTATTTTATTTTGTTATTTTATTTTCTAGTCAAATGATTTTTGGTCAGTCGTTTCGCCCTTCTTTCCTCTCTCTGAAATCAATTAAAAAAATTAAAAAGAAATTGGCCCTAACCAGTTCAGCCTGCAGACTGAATGGTCCCAGGTTTGATTCTGGTCAAGGGCATGTACCTTGGTTATGGGCACATCCCCAGTAGGGGGTGTGCAGGAAGCAGCTGATGGATGTTTCTCTCTCCCTCTGATGTTTCTATCTCTATTCCTTGCCCTTCCTCTCTGTAAAAAAAATCAATCAATCAATCAATCAAAATATATTAAAAAAGGAAATATCTCCTGAGAGCTTGTTGGACACGAAGGTTAGAAAGCAGTGTGAGCACAAGATCTGCCAAGACTTTGAATTGCCTTAAGGAGTGTTTCTGACCAGGTAGTTAGGAGTATAACTCCCTCCACGAAAACATCTTTCTGCCAGAAACTGTGGGTCCTGGAAGTGGGGGGGAGGGGGAGGTGGGATGGGGAGGATGCTTTGTGTGGTTCTAAGTCAGCAAACGGGAGCAGAGGAGTCCAGTGAGCCGCTGCTGCCTGCCCCTCACCCAGCGCCAGGCCCGGGTGGGACATGGGGAGCGTTATCCGTGGCCCCTGGCTCCTGTTTTCTCACAGCAGTCACAGGAAGACTGCAAATATTTGAGCTGAGTGTCCTCACGTACATGCAGCGATGAATCATCTCGTGATGAGAGGCCCGAGACGTGCCGGGATGAAATTAACGTCCATTCACACAGAAAATGGATTCTAGCTCCCGCTCCGGTGTGCTGGGGGAGACGGGCCCAGGGAGTGCCCAGCCGCCGGCTGCTATTCTTGGCGGCATCAATGCCTGTGCCACCCGTGCTGCCTTTTCTATTTTTATTTTCTTAAACAGCTCCTTTTCCAGCCCCTTCTATCGGGGAAGAAATATAACAAGACAAAATTGGTACCAACCTATAGAGTCTAAAGGAGAGGGGAGTGAGGAACTGGATCCATGGCAGATGAAGTGGCATTTCACCACTGAGGTGCCATATTTTGGGGGCACGGTGGTTCCATTTAAAAAATAAATAAATAAAAAATATATATTATTGATTTTTACAGAGAGGAAGGGAGAAGGATAGAGAGTTAGAAACATCGATGAGAGAGGAACATCCATCAGCTGCCTCCTGCACACCCCACACTGGGGTTGTGCCCGCAGCCAAGGTACATGCCCTGGACCGGAATCGAACCTGGAAACCCTCAGTCCACAGGCCGACGCTCTATCCACTGAGCCAAACCGGTTTCGGCGGTGGAACCATTTTTGAAGCGTTCACCCCTGTTTCTCAGCTCTCCGTTCTTTCCCATTATCCGTTTCTGTAGTGGGCGTTGTATTTCAAAGATGCTGTCCTGCAGGAAACAGAAGGAACTCACGCCTGGAGGTGGATTTGGGAGGCTTCCTGGGGAATCGAAGCAAAGCTTTCTATTCTAGCATCAGAAGAGGATTCCTGAAGCTAAGGCGAGCAGGTCCAGGGGGCCAGGGACAAGCGTAGATGCTGGGGGTCTCTGAGACCCTCCCAACCTGAGGCCCCCAGCAGGGCCTCACATCTGCTTGCTCCAGGCCCTGCTCCCTGCATCTTCCCACAGCTGAAGGCTGGCCACCCACTGCACTGTCTGCAGAGTCCTGTCCACATGCCCCAGCCACTGATAGAGCACCTTGGCTGGCAGGAGCCAGACCAGAGTCGCCCGAATTCTCCATGTAAGAATCTGAGCATCAGAAGAAGGCAGAGTCAACATTCTTAGATGCGCAGTGGGAATAATGCCACGAGCTCAGCCACTGAGCCACACTGACTGGGCTCCATTAACGTTGCTGAGGCCCCAGACAGCACCTTTCTGCAGCACCAATGTCATGTCCTCTGGTCTGGCTCCTGCTACGGGGCAGCTCAGGAGAGCACAGGAAGACTCAAACCTCCCCAGCTTAAAGCCACCAGTAGTTCCATAGGGTTTTCCAGGAACCAAACTCCACAGGGGACATGCAGGCCCTTCCTGACCTGGCCATAGCCACTCCTTCACTCCCAATGCTCTCTGCTGTCAGCAGGCACCCTGCCCTGCCGACCAAGCCAGTTCACATCTCCTCCCCAATGTTTGTGTTCTCTCTCTCTCTCTCTCTCTCTCTCTCTCTCTCTCTCTCTCTCTCTCTCTCTCTTTCTCTCTCTCTCCTCTCCCCTTACCCTCACCGCCCCCTTCTCTTTTCCTCTATAAAACTCGTTACCCAAGTGACCCACATCTTTGTGGCGGCGGCTTCTTCTTCTTCTTCTTCTTCTTCTTCTTCTTCTTCTTCTTCTTCTTCTTCTTCTTCAACATTCAAGTCAGGGGTTAAACAGCTCCTTTCCCAGCCCTTTCTATTGGGGAAGAAATATAACAAGACAAAATTGGTACCAAGAAATATAACAAGACACAATGTGCTTTGTAGTAGGACCACCGAGTGGCTCATGTTCATTTAAGTGTTTTTTTTTAAAAAAATTAATATTTTATCGATTTTTTACAGAGAGGAAGAGAGAGGGATAGAGAGCTAGAAACATCGATGAGAGAGAAACATCGATCAACTGCCTCCTGCACCCCCCCCCCCCCACTGGGATGTGCCCGCAACCAATGTACATGCCCTTGACTGATATTGAACCTGGGACCCTTCAGTCCGCAGGCTGATGCTCTGTCTATTGAGCCTAAATGGTTCTGGCTCATTTAAGTGTTTGCATCATTGTTCTAGAAGAGTCCTCCCTGAGCACCCTTGAGAATGTTTCTGCTTCCACCATATGACATCTGGATTTATTTTTCTTGTGGTTAGACTGTGGCCAAGGTATCCTGCCATTCCTTGCCACGTGGTAGGCGCTCAAGCATTTGTTGAATGAGTGATCAGGTGTGTACTAAGCAGAGAATGAGAAAGAACATTCCAGGGAAAGGGGATACTGTGAGTGAAAATAAGCCAGAGTGGAGGAGGGGGGTCATGTAGTGAGAAGAGGGGAACAGCCAGGATGTGTCTGGGAAGGTCAGGCTGCAAACGTGGCCTGGAGTCCATTCCTGAGGGACCTGGGATGAGATATGTGGGAGCTTGTACCTCATCCTGAGCAGCAGAGAGGTGTAGGAAGGAGCAAGCGGGGAGGGGAGAAGGACAGGCTCGCCTATTGTAAAGAACATTCTGGAAGCTGGCACAGAACAGAGAACAGCAGGGGCGGGGTAACTGGAGTCAGGTAGACCAGTTACTCCTGGAAGATGATGATCTCATGCAAAGTGAGGGATTAGCAGCAGAAGTGGAGGGTGGGGGCATCTGGATCTATAGCTCTGTGCACCGAGCACATCCACGTAGGTTCCTCGAAGCGGCTCGGAGACATTAGGAGCAGATGTTCCCTTGCAGGATGTGGCAGAGGCGGCATCAGGTGTGCGGGGCGGGGAGGCCTGAGTTATAAATCGGAACAACTCGTAAAGATCATCCGTGGAGTCCCACTGTGCAGGGGAACGCGCTGCTCCTTTGATTGGGAGCAAACAGCAACGTTGAGTGGTGTTCCTTCTGGGGAGGGTGGGCTCAGAGCAACCTATTTTGACGTTTCCCCTCGCCTGCTGCCCATTAGGAAAATGTAACTCTTACAAAAGCCGCCACCGCTGCTTGGAATGTGTTGCATTTGAGCACATTTGTTTCAGAAAGGACTGTAAATGATATTGCGCTTTGTTCGGGAGAACTTTCCGAATTAAAGCAGGGAGGCGAATATGCGAGACTCAGTGTGAAACAGAAGTTCAATTACCTGCAATTATGAACATATTCTTCCCCGCGTGTGTGGAGATGGCGTCACACATGTGAAGAATTTGAGCGCTGGAAGTTGTGGTGCAGATTGCCTCGCTCGAAATAGATGTGAGAGCCCAGGGAGGGGAAAAGAAGCGAGGTCACGTAGCAAGTTAATGGCCACGTTGGCACTGGGGGGAGGCGTCCTGATGTCACTTTTTGATGAGATTCAAGAAAAAAGGCGTTTCTGAATTTCCATGGCACAGAACGTTCAGTAGTTCTTCCTGTACAGACTAACATTAGAATAAGTTGGCATCAGATTCCAGAATAGATCTGAAGAGAAAATAGGGCCTGGCCGGGGTGGTTCAGTGGTTGAGCGCCAACCGGGAGATCAGGGTTCAATTCCCGGTCAGGGCACATGGCCGAGTTGTGGGCTCAAGCCCCAGTGTGGGGCGTGTAGGAGGCAGCTGATCAATGATTCTCTCTCATCATTGATGTCTCTCTCTCCCTTTTCCCTTCCTCTCTGAAATCAACAATAAAAAATATATATACAACAACCCTCCAATAGGAGCTGTTATGGCTTTTACTTTATAAAAGAGGAAACCGAAGTCCTGAGGTTAAATGGCTTCCTGGATGTGAGTCTGGCGGTAAAGCTGGGGATGAACCCACAGCTGTCCAATCCCAGAGGTCTCAGGAAGAGTTGTTGTGACGAGGAGGCATAGAGTGCACATGCCTTATGGGGAATGGGGGCTCTGGTCTTGGAGAAGAGGCAGTGCGAGGGCTGGTCCAGGGATGCGGTGTGTCTGTGCCGTCCCTTGGGACTGAAAGGCAGGTTTCCGTTCTGTATAAGGGGGGAGCTTTCTGATGAGATGGATGGGCCTCTTTCGCTGGGGGTGCCAGGGAGGTTGGGTAGCACAGAAGCTAGGCTTCTTTCTCCTCCCTAATTCTGATTCTCTTACACGCTGTGGTTCTGCTCTCAGGTTTCAAAATATCTCAATGCAATTGTACCATCATGTGGGGATTGATTTTTTTTCATGTCTTAACCATCATTTCCATCAAGATGAGATTAGAATCCCACTCTTACTGCTGATGTTGATGCGGGCACCATTAATGGAGTTTGTGATGGTAGCTGAAGGGATTGGATGATGGATTTAAAATCTATAGGACTCTCCTCAAGAATCCTGCTAGCTGCAGTAGGTTCTCAGATTTGAGCTCCATTCCCTCTTTCTTTTAGCATGGCAGGTAAGAGCTTGAACACCAGGAACGGATGTTACCGGTTTCAATCCTGACTGTCACCTAATGAACATGGGCTAGTCATTTTATCTCTCTGAGCTTGTCTCCTTATCTATAAAATGCAGTTCGAGATGCTTTGCCCATGGGCTGCTGTGCAGAGGACATGATATAATGCAGATGAAGCATTTAGCATAGTGTTTGGCCCATAGCATATCACCTATGAAATGGTACCCACTGCCATTATTACGCTTTGTGCCTTGCCAGCCACTCGGCAACACAGTAACATAAATATAATCTTCATTTATTCCCAGTGCTCACAGAAACATAAATATAATCTTCATTTAAAGAAACGATTCACAGGCTCAGAGAAGTTCCGTCACTAGCCCAAGGTCACTCAGCACAGAAGTGGCCTTTCATCTTCGTTTCCTCAGGTTCCCCTCTCTTTGCTCTGACCTACAGAGTGAGTCTCCATGCTAACACTGCCAACTAGAGGCTGGGGGACCTCCCACACACTCTGCCCCCAGAGGCGATGCCCACCAAATGCTTTTAAACTCAATGGGCAGGGACCAGAACCTTGTCCTGTCCATCTTTCTCTTTTCCCCCCAGAGCTGATTGAGCCTGGTCCCTTGCCTTCCCTGGGCACGTCTCCTTACATAGAACGTAAGAAGTTTTGGCTCAAATAGATTCTATAGCCCCTTTTCCATTGTTTACTGGTTCTCCGGGAGCGCTCAGCACATAGTAGGTACCCTAAGACTCTTCAACATAAGGCAAGCAAGACACCGGCCACAAAATTTAAGGAGGCACACATTCTGAGGGTCCTGCAAGTACAGAGTCGGCGCCTGAGGATGCGTGCCTCCTTAAATTTTGTGCCCAAGGTGCCTCTCCTCTCTCTCTAGTCCAGCTTCAAGGGGCCAATGAAAGAATTAATGACTCAGGGGCAGAGTTTTTCTTCTCTTTTTAAACACAAGGGATGATATGTACAAGGGTATTTTTAATAAGAGTTGGCTGATACTTTGAATAGCTCTGCTCCAAAAGACATTCTTGAAAAAGCCTATTATTCATCTAGTTATGTATTTTAGGCTTCTAGGGAAAACAGTAGGGCTATGAGATTGTGAGAAATAGAAGGCTGTAAAAGGGAACAGATGAAATTACTGTAATGACCGTTAGACCTGAGGAAATTTCAAATGATACAGTCATTATTTGTAGAATTCTCTCCTTCCTCCCCTCCCCCCCCACCATAAAAAAAAAAAAAAACCCAAATAAACCCACAACAGAATTTTCACACTTACTTCTTTGGTTTAATTGTCTATTTGTTTCAAAATGAAAGTTAATGAAAAGATTATCTTCATATGTTTTAATCAGCTAACTGTTGGGAAATTTGAATTAATTGATGCAATAGATGACATAAGAATGATTTTAAAGAAATAACATCACTATTTGAATACATAGAGTGAAGCAATTAGTTCTTCATTAGTGCGGAGTTATTTCAAATGCTTTGAAATCCTTGCGTGTTGAATGTTTAATCATCAAGGAAGTATCTCTGGCAATGGTGCTGGCTCCAGTTCATGAATTAAATATCACCCCTGGGGAGGTGGGAAGCGTTCAGGAAGAGAAAGGCCCTCCTCCCCAGGCCTGGCCCTGGGCTAATTCCTTCCTCTTCTGGGCACCAGCGCAGTGAAGGCTTTTCTTAGTGGCTCAGGGCTTTTTCCCTGGTGGTTGCTTCTCATGCCTGGCTGTGCATGTTGCAGTGGGATGCGTTGGAGTAGGGACAACCCCTGGGTCTAGAGCCCCCTACTGGGGTATTGAGGGAATGCTAGCAGCCACAGCTGAAGGTGAGGGAGAGATGACAGGTTGGCAGGTTGAAGGCAGTATTTACAATGTGGTGACCAAAAGATCAAAAGGAGGTCACTGGAGCCTTAGTTAGGGACTTGGAGAATGCCCCCAACAGCAGCAGAGCTTGGCAAGGGGGTGCTAGCTGGTAAGAAAGCTTTAAGGTACACAGACATCAAGAAGCTCATTGGCAGACAATGGTTGTGGTAAGAATTAAATAAGATAAGCCTTTTGACATAGCCTGACCCATATTTTGCTTTCAACAAATTTTGGTTATTAGAGGCCTGGTTCATGAAATTTGTGGAGGGGACTTGGCCCTCACAACCCCAGCTTCGTCCAGAAGGTCGTCCTTCGGTCTAATTAGCATATTACTCTTTTATTATTATAGGTTATTGTTGTTGGCAAGCAAGAGGTTGCAGGTGTGGTGGTTAAAATAGCTGAGAGAGGAGAACAGTAAGATTTTATGGCATGGTAAGTCTGAGAATGGAGTGTGACCAAGTACAGTTAATCAATCCTTTTGTCTAATTCTCCCCATTCTCAAATGAGCAAAATGAGGCCGGCTCGAAGAGGAGGCCTATTCAAGATCACCCTGATCTTGATGGTAGGACCAGGACTTGATCTTGAACCTCTTGTTTTCAGTCTTAAGCCTCTTTCTCAAGAGCCTTCCATGGAAATACCTCCATTGATTTTCTCACTTCAGGGTCATCATAACTCTCAGACTTGTTAAGATCACTGTGAGGAATATTTAAGGTAATAATGTCCATAAATCATTGCTAGCTTCAGTCTTGGAAGGGCAAGGACAATTGTTGATTTTGCACTGATTAAGTCACATAGTCAAAGTCTGGCAGCCCATAGGAAGTGGAAGGGGGAGGGCAGGATTAAGTCACCACCTTTCCTGACCTCCAAGTTTATAGACTCTTGTCTAGTTCACATTCCTTCAACGAGTTGTGCCTTCACAGAGTCCCACTTACTTCACACACTCTTACTTCCTTGCTCCAAGACACCCTGTCTTTTTATTTTATTTTATTGATTAATTGATTGATTGATTATGATATCACATAATTGTCCTCATCTCCCCATTCCCATCCAAAAATCCTCCCCACATATGCCCCCAACCCCCTGTTGTCTATGGCCACTGGTTAGGCTTATATGCATGCACACAAGTCCTTTGGTTGATCTCTGCTTCTTACCCCCACCCTCCCCTACCTTCCCTCTGAGGTTTGAGAGTCTGATCACTGCTTCTCTTTCTCTGGGTCTGTTTTTGTTCATCAGTTTATATTGTTCATTATTTCCTCTAGATTAGGGGTGTCAAACTCAATCAGAGAAGGGGCCAAAATCTAAAATCCAGCCTAAATCGCTGGCCGAATGGTTTACTGAACAGTCATAAACTGTCATTGTGATGGAAACGCAGCGGAGTGCAGTGATGACAGCGCGGTGCGGGCCACATTGCAAGGCCTGGCGGGACGGATTTGGCCCGAGGGCCTTGTGTTTGACACATGTGCTCTAGATGAAGACACCCTGTCTTGGTGGCTAACTCATGCAGTGTGTGTTGTTAAAAAAAAAACAAAAACAACAACACCGAGATACAAGAAAGAGTTGAAAAACAAACTCACACATAGATAAACAAGGGGATAATTAGTTTTTGTTTGGGCTGAAGCCAGTGGAAGTCAGAATTTAACAGGATTATTGTACAGTGAGGAAGTCCATTTGAGGCGGGGAGGGAGCAGATAATGAGAGGATCAAAACATGCCTATACATATTTTTATGGACTAAAACACACACACACACACACAGATATATATATATATATATATATATATATATATATATATATATATATATATATATATATATGGCCTAGAAGGAACTCACCTGGTAGTTGAATGGGGACTGTAATGTTAATAAACTAACATTAACTCTGAACCAGGTCTTATTTTAAGCACTGCACATTTGAGATCTCATTTAATCCTTGCAGGGCTACAAGGTACACGCTGTTGTCTGCTTTGGTGGTTAAAGATACCAGGCACAGAGGGGCTGAATAACTTATGCAAAGCTACCAAGGAGGTAAATGGTGGAGATGGGATTTGAACTCTATTCCAAGTCATCTTCATCCTTTCTGCCTCCTGTGAAATGCCTTCAGAGCACAGCCAATATATAAGGATGTTGCCAATGTGAATATCTGAGTGGGCCAAAGGTGTGAGTAAAAAATCTGTGGATTACTAGTACTATCCGGCGGGTGTGGCTCAGTGGTTGAGCATCAACCTGTGAACCAGGAGGTCACGGTTCGATTCCTGGTCAGGACACATGCTGGGGTTGCAGGATCAATCCTCAGTGGGGGGGCCTGTAGGAGGCAGCTGATCACTGATCCTCTCTCATCATTGATGTTTCTCTCTCTCTCTCTCTTTTCCTTCCTCTCTGAAATCAATAGAAATATATATGTTTTTAAAAATCTGGATTACTCCAGAGTCCAAAATCAAACGTATCCTTAATATGAGACAAGCGAGAGAATGCAACATGCCCACCCACTGTAATTCTATTGGACATAGGTTTGCTGTTGCCTTAAAAGTTGAATTAATGCCTCTGAAGTGTGGCTTCCCTCACCTGGCATCTAGAAGGGACATGTTTCCTAGTTCTTTTCCCTCCCAGATGCCCAGCAAGAGTTGGTCCTCCATATGGACTTGCTGATCTACTGACTGGCTGATTGATTAATTGATATATCGATATTTGCAGCTATACGGTTTGGGGCTTCCAGCTCGAGTTGGGAATTGATTTTAATCTTCACAGGTTACAAACAAAAGCCATCAAATCTCTTATAGGAGATGGTGATGAGACACAATCATGTTAAAGAGAAACTGACAATTTATCATCTCTCAGCTGCTTGAGGCGTGCGTGTGTGTGTGTGTGTGTGTGTGTGTGTGTCTCTGTGTGTGTGTGTGTGTATTCTTGTCAGGTTCTCAGTGTCTTGTTCAATATCTAATTTAGTTGGAGTTTGACTGAAGCAGGGCATCTTCTGCAATGCCTGCCTCCAATTTTCAGAGTAGCTGAGCAGCAAAAGTGGTTCAGAAGGAAGGTATTGGAGGCTATAAAGGGTTCAGTCCATTTAAGGGGCCACATACTTGGTTTTTGTTTTCCTTGTGCCATGGTGGTTCTCTCCTGAAATTAATTTCTTATTTATGGTCTCTTTTTTGCACTATATAAATAAAAATATGTAAAATACTTATTTCAGAGAGAAAGGGAAAGAGAGAGAGAGAGAGAGAGAAAGAGAGAGAGAGAGAGAGAGAGAGAGAGAGAGAGAGAGAGAGAGAGAGAGAGGAAATCATTGATCGGCTACCTCCTACACACTTTCTACTGGGGATCAAGCTTACACAAGCTTACAACCTGGGCAAGTGCCCTGACCAGAAACTTGGAAACGTGGGCTGGAAACAGAGGGGGTAGGATAAGTAGCAAAGAAAACCTGAACACATCTCCCCTGTGCTTACTGAATTAATGAGAACTGCCCAGCGCCTGTCCTTAGAAAATGGCCCCAAGGAGGCTGAGTTCTCATCCTGGAGTTTCTGTGGCCATTGCCTAGGGCCATTAAGTGCTTCTCACAATGCTCCTCTCTTCTCTAACTTCATGCCTGGAAGTCAAGGAGCAAATGGTTTCAAGAAGAAGGAAGTGATCAACTCTGTCAAAATGTCCAAGTAAATGCAGGACTAAACATGTCCATGCACTTTATCGCAGGAACTCCAATGGCAGAGGGATGGGAGCAGAGGTCACTAGGCAGAGCAGGTTGAGGAGCAGATAGATGGGGAGAAAACAGAACAAGTATAGAGAATTCTCCTCTATTCACACGTTGTTATTGTCCCATATGTTACATATTTACACTCAGATTTGAGATCACACTTCAACCATCCATTACTTCTTCAGGGGAGCTTTTCCTGACCAACCGACCTCCACTGTTGCTCATTCTCAGAGCCCTGTTTCTCTTCCTACGAAGCCCCGATCAAAGGCCATGGACAGATATTGATTTGTGTGATTATTTTATCTATGTCATTCTCTCTTCATGCCCATGGAAGTTCCTCAAAAGTGGGGTCTGGGTCATCGTTTGCTCACCATTGTACCCCAGAATGTAGTCCAATGCTGGCCCTTAGTAGGTACACAACTGATTTTACTGAAAGAGAAAATAATCAAATAAGCCCAGCCTGTGTGGCTCAGCGATTGAGCATTGACCCAGGTACCAAGTCAAACTCAGTCAAACTTCAACTAAATTAGATATTGAATAAGACACTGACCGGGTTGCGGGCTCAATCCCCAACAGGGGATGTGCAGGAGGCAACCAGCCAATAATGTTCCTCTCTCATTGATGTTTCTCTCTCTATCCCTCTCCCTTCCCTTCTCTCTCAAAAAAATCAATAAAAACATATTTTTAAAAAAGAAGCAAATGAATGCATTAGCTGAACATTGCAGAAGTAGAAGCATTTTTTATTTCTAGAAAGAAGCTTGCTATAATGAAGAGTTCACAGACTTCAAACGTAGACACCCAGAGTTCCGAATCCAGTATCCTGCTTTCCAGTCACGTGGGCTTTGGTAGAATTAGATCAGCCGATGTCCGGAGCCTCGGCATTCACAGCAGTGGAATGGGACCATCTCCCATGTAGATGACACAGCTCCCTGGCTGAGTCTGACATGCATTTTGCTCCCATGGCCATTCTGCCTTGTCAAGAGCTGGCAATCCGACACACAGAGCAAGTGACATATGTACAATTTTCAACAGCCTTACTTTGGGAAAAACCAGAAACCAAACCAAATTGAGGGAGAGGAGGAGAGAGGGAGGGAGAGAGACACAGAGAGACAGAGTACCTGGCATGTAGTCACTGCTTAATAACTCCTGCCTCTTGGCTGAGTTCTGTTTTCATTCTTGGCCTTAGCATGTGGTGGGCCATGGCAGCTGCGTGCGGAGTGGTTTCCTAATTAGAGAAGGTATCTTGGTGGAACGCTGTACCTGCTGATGCCACCGCCGAGGGCTCAGCGTGTCTGAGCCGCGAGGTGGTGCTGAGAGGACCAGCCTTCCTGCCCCAGGGCCCTCACCTGCCCCTTCCGGATGCTGCTCCAGCTGAGCACCTGGCACAGGAACGCTAAGCCTCCCCCACCCCTGTGCCCACACCTCTGTGATCACATGCCGAGATGGGCTGCCTGCTGGAAGTCTGGAGTGATTCCTGTTTATTAATTTGTGCCCCTGTAATTAAACAGTCATATTCATTAGCCAAAGCACAGAGTAATTATTTATGTGATTTCTCAATTTGTTTTGGTTCTGTGTTTCCCCAAAGTGATACATTTGCAAAATGCATACACAACATGGTTTTTTTGTGTGTGTGACTGTCAGCGCCTGACAGGCGGGGTCGCTGGGGGAGCAGGCTCGCCAGACGGCGCTGTGTTCTGGGGGTGGTAACGCAGAGTGCCCGTTCTTTCTGCTGCGTTTGCAGGAAGATCTGCGGCTCCTGTGCCCACGGCCGGTGGCTCCTGCGTCATGTTAGTGCTTGTGTGTTATTTTGTCAGGCACCTGGGCACATGGGCAGTTTTTGTTGGACCAAGCTTGGGCTTGTTTATCACAATGAACCGCCATGTTGTTTTCCTGGAATTGGGTTAGAATAGCGGGTATAACCTACATAGCATGGAGGGAGAGGGAGAGGTCCGTGGCTTGGTTTGGGGCCCTTCTTTTTGCCAAGTGTTCCCTTGCACAGCTGATGGGGACCATGCCTTCCAAGGGCCTTTGCGGGCCATGTCTCAGCAGGTGCTGTCCCTCAAGGCGAGGAAGGCTCTGGTCCTCATCTCTGAAGCACTTAGGACCCACCCCCTTCCCCAGAGAGACAAGATCAAACTGAGTAATGGATTAACCTAGATCAACCCCAAGCACACAAGAGCAGGCAGTCCATGGAGTACAGAGCTGTATTAATGATACAGCTGTATTAATGCTGTATCGATGTTATTAGTGCTGTATTGCTGTTATTAACCAAGGATGCAGAAACAAAAGGCACTAGGCAGGGGGTAGGAGAGGAAAGAGGGAAAAAGGTTGATGGGACGAAGGAAGTGAGCGTTTACGCCGTAGGGGTGTCGAACTCAATCAGAGAAGGGGCCAAAATCTAAAATCCAGCCTAAATCGCTGGCCGAATGGTTTACTGAACAGTCATAAACTGTCATTGTGATGGAAACGCAGCGGAGTGCAGTGATGACAGCGCGGTGCGGGCCACATTGCAAGGCCTGGCGGGACGGATTTGGCCCGCAGGCCTTGTGTTTGACACATGTGGTACGGTGTCCTCAGTATGTGCTGGGCACTTTGCAGACTGATCATCTCTCCATCTACACTGGTCCAGCAGCTTTGGCGTCCAGCCCTGTCCTCTAGCCCCATTTGACAGACGTGTAAGTAGAGGCTCAGGGAGTAGTGAGTGACTCATCAGGACTTACCGCAGAAGGTGTCACAGGCAGGATTCAAACACAGCCTGTCTGATTCCAGAGCTCCCGGACCCTCCACTCTCCCACTAATTAGCTCTGGGGAACATAAAAGAATTTACCAGCAGTTCACAATTTGCTCACTGTGTGCTCTGTGCCAAGCTTTCTGCTATGGGGAAGCACAGTGCTCAGGGCACAGCGGAGAGAGCATGGGTTTGGGGTCAGAATGAAGTGGTCAGAAACCTTGAAGATCATGGCAACAGCAGCTGCTATTGTTGAGCTCTGAGCACGTGCCAAGGCTTGTTCAAAGCATGCGACCTTCACTATTTCATTTGACCTTCATTGCTGCTGCCCTTGACGGCACCGCTGTTTACGCCCATTTTATAGATGAAAAAACTGAGGCACAGAATGGGGATGGAGAATCAGGACACGTGGATGTGAGTTACTGTTGTTATCCTGGGCCTAGCTGAGGAAGGCCTGGGGGACCTGGGGGTGCCATGAGTGACTGGGGCTGGTGTAGCTGGGAGCCAGGCAGATGGAGCTCTGATGTCCATGACAAGCTGTGGGCCTAGGTCTCCAGTGGCCCCGAGGGCTCCGTGTGAGGCTCAGTCATGCTCTCAGGATAAAGGCCCATTCCGAGCAGGACCCAGGTGTGGTCAGGGGGGAAGGGAAGCTCAGACAGGAAGCCCTGAGCTGAGGGTGGGAAAGAAAGGAAAGAGCATGGGCTTTCCTATCAGGCGAAATAAGGTTCAGATCCTGCCCTCATCACGTATTCAGTGTGTGACGAGAGCAAGACTTAGTCTCCCTCATTTCCTTTTCTATAGAACATGGCCACAGCACTCTGCTTGCAGGGTTGTGATGAAGATTATACAAAGATTGTACCTGAAAAGATGCCAGATCAATGCTTGGCACAGGATAGGCCCTCCATAAATATTTGGGAAAGGTTGAAAGGAAAGGAAAAAAAAAAATCCAAGGTAGGAAATCATGGAATGCTTCAAGGAGGAGGTGGCATTTGAATTGAGCCTTGAAGATGGGTAGGGTTTACCTGGCTTTCGTGTGAACAAAGGTGCCATTTGGGGCAGGTAGAACTTCCCAGGATCCTCAGAGGCTCTAGGTCTCCATGAGGTGAGAAGCAGTGTGTCCCAGGATCATGGTCGCTGATCTAGTTAATACTGACTGAGAACCTACTATGAGCCAGACTCTGTGCCTAGTGTGTGCACATATTATTCCCTACCTTCTATGTGACTCAATTTTCTTAAAAAGATTTTTCAAAATGATCTTTAAAAATATATTTTATTGATTTTTTACAGAGAGGGATAGAGAGTTAGAAACATCAATGAGAGAGAATCATTGATCAGCTGCCTCTGTCACACCCCCTACTGGGGATGTGCCCGCAAGCAAGGTACATGCCCTTGACCGGAATTGAACCTGGGACCTTTCAGTCAGCAGGCTGACTCTCTATCCGTTGAGCCAAACCGGTTTCGGCCTTTAAGTGATCGTTAAAGAGAGGGAAAGAAAGAGAGAGAGAGAGAGAAAGAAAAAGAGAGAGAGAAACATAGATGTGAGCACAATCCATTGATCAGCTGCCTCCTACACGCTCCCTCCTGGGGACCAGCCTGCAACCTAGGCATGTTCCCTGACTGGGAATCAAACCGCAACCTTTTGGTTCATAGAACGACGTTCCAACCAACGGAGCCATTCCAGCCAGGACTGCATGGCTCAGTTTTATGGAGGTTGAATAACATGCCTAGGGTCATGCTGAGACTGAATGGCAAAGCAGGGTGGACTCCAACTCTTTCATGACATCACCTGCCCTTCCTCTTGCTGCTTGAACTTGTAACGCTGTGTCCCCTGCGCTTGTTCCCAGATCTGGAGCCATTGCCCTGCCCCCGGGGAAGAATGGGGGTGGCTGGCATAGGGCGCTGAGCTTTTCCGTGGGGACGTGCCCACTGCTTAGCGGGGCAGCCCTCTTGCCACGTCTAGTACAAACAGTTCAGATTCTAATCGTGGAAATGATTTGGAAGAGGGCGATGGAGGTGATTATTTATTTAGGGGGCTTTATCAACAGAGGCTCTCTCTGGCTTTAATAAATGAAATGTGTTGCCCAGAACGGGGATCAGGAAGGCGTGCGGTACTGGCCACGAAGGGCTTTCAATAATTTACATCCTGGAAAGATATTTTATGACGGGGCTTATCATCTCCTTATTGGTTCAAAAATCAACATTTACAGCAGATGGCTTTGGATGGATGAGGCTGATACGCTTATCTCTTTATTAGGAGACGGGAATCTGGCCTGCTCAGGAGGTGGAGTCTGGGGGAATTGATTCCTCTTTGGCTCTCAATATTTTATCCTCTAAAAACAGCCGATAAATAATAGAGGCCAGCTATTAATATTTCATTTTAATTAATATATTAGTAAAGGGAACTCTTTTCATGGGTTGCGGCCCAGGAAGGAGGCTTGGTGGTGGTGGTGGGGGGGAGGGGTTTGGGAAGGTGAGGTACCTAGAGGCTTCATCTCTGATTGTTTTTTTCAGTCTTGATTGTTGAAAATATTACACACGTTCCCCCCTTTCCTCCCATAGACCCCCTCCAGCCTGCCCCCACCCCAACCCCAGGCCTTCACCATCCTGTTGTCGGTAACCATGGGTTACGCATATACGCATACAGGTTCTTTGGTTGATCTCTGATTTGAACCTGCTCCCCAGAGGTGCCTGCTATCGTCAGTCTTGAGGCCCAGAAATCAGCTATCAGATGAGGCTGCGGCTTTTTCAACCGGGGCCTCTTCCTGGTGATTCCTCGAGCTTGGTCAGTTCAGATGAGGTCCCAGGCCCCAGGCAAAAGATGGAGAGAACACTCTGCTCTTACAATTCTGAAATGCGTGGGGCATACAGAGGAAAGGGCGTGGAAGGAAGTGAATTTGGGCCCCTAGCAGACCCAGAGGGCACATGTATTGGTGCTCCCAGGATGCTGGGGGCTGGTCCCATCCTAACAGCGGCAGCCTGGGGCAGGGCGAGGGACCCGGGCCTTAGAGTTTTGTGCCGATGCTCAAACATGGCTCTGCGATTCACCGGGCGAAGGAGCCGGTGCTCTGAGGCTCTGCTTCCTCATCTGTGGACGGGCCTCGTCTCACAGGGCTGGGCGGAGCTGAGCGCGGTCATTGACACGTAGGACGGGGTACCTTTCTAAGCCAAGGTCTCTGGGAACATTCTAACTCAGAGGCCCCAATGCCCACGGAAGGCATAGTTCCCCTAGAAAGCACCCGCACGGATTTGAGGGACGGGAAGCTGAAACATCGCAGGGGCCTTCTGGGCTCTTTGTACAGCACTCGGCAGAAAAGGCGGTCACAGAGGCCCCGGGCCCCCAGGAGCCGCGGTGCTGCTGCGCCACAGATGGCGAGCGCGGAGGGTTATGCTGGCAACGTGCTGGGCTCACTCTGAATCCTCCCTTCCCAAGGTTTGGGCCGATGCCACTATGGCAGCCCCTCAAAACAAGACCACAGGGGACTCAGACTTCTAAGAAAGGAGGCTCGGTTCAACCTCAATAGAAAGAGCCCTCCCGGCAGTGTGCGTGTGCATGTGCGTGTGCATGTGCGTTTGCGTGTGCGTGTGTGTGTGTGTGTGTGTAGAAGAAACTGGATTATGAACTGACTGTGTCATCAGAGGACCCTCGTGAGGGGATGATCACATCGACCTTATGCGTCCTCCAGTGTTGGGAACAAGACTTTTCACCTGGATAAGAGTGGATGGCCTTGGTTTTCTGTCTCTGGAAGCTGACCTCTATCTCCTTGAGGCTCCCTTTTGAGATCAGTGGCTGTTCAGGCTTGGGGTCCCCCTCTCCCTGCACTTGGCCGGGGGCTCACTGTGAGGCCTAGCCCCTCGTGAGCAGCTCCTTCATTCAGAAGTGCGCTGGGATTTTGAGGCGAGCAGTGTTCAGGTTCATCTGAGGGACCCGGGACCATGAGTGACGTTAGGAATGGATGTTGCGGAATCGTACATACTCCCACTGTCCCAGGCAGGTGGATTGTGGGTCCCTTCGCTTATTCACTGAGCAGGCGTGGCTTCCATCTCGGTGCTGGACAGCAGGCGGGTGAGGGGGGCTTGGAGCGAAGCCTCAAAACGGGCATGCGTGGCTGGGTGTGAGGAGGTGTCTGCTTCATGTAATTAAAGAGAGTGGCCGCCGAGAGCTCGTTCTCCTCTTTCTAATAAAAAAAAATAATAACACACTAGTCATGCCTTTGGAATCCTTCAACAGCCCGTTGGCTGGTTGGCTCGAGAGCGTGCACTGATTGGAGCGATGGAGACGATTCCTGGATCATTTAGACGGAACGGCAGCTTTGCTCCGTGAGAGCATCCCAAGTGGGAATTTGGGCAAAGCCAGGAATGGCCAGAGGGCCTGGCTTGCAGCTCAATGATCAGACGCAGAAACATTGAAGCCAGATAAACACGGATGTGCTCTCTCGTTCGCTCACGTGCTCACTGAGCCCTCATGCTGGCCAGGCCTGCTATTCCTGGGGATGTAAAGATGGGTAGGACATGGCGTGGAGGCACTCCAATCAAGCTGGGGAGAACACGATGGAATCAGGCCGGTGGAGTTCAGTGTGAAACGGTCCCCTCACCTGGTGGGGAGATGCCAGGTGCCATGGCGACAGTAGCCCCTGAGCTCCGTGGGGGCTCAGACAACGTCTCTTCCTCCCCCATCATGCCCTCTCCCTGTGCCGGGCTGGCTGTGTGACATCACGAGGTGTCGATGGAATGGATGAGTGACATAACGAATGAAAGATGCAGGAGAGGTGCCAGGAGGTTCCTGCAAAGGGCTGACGTGTGAACTGAGTCTTGAAGGTCATGCCAAGTGGGTGAGAGGTCGGGGAGGGGTGATCAATCCAGAGCGAAGGGCAGCAGAGGGAGGGTAGGGGGTGGCACATTGGATGCAGACGGCACCGAGTCCCAGCTTCCGGTGTTAGGGTGCCGCCCTGGGGCACAGTCAGATGGTGCTGATGCCCACATCACGGAAAGGCTGTCTAATATCTACCAGCCCCTGGCATTTCTTACTGAAGTAACAAGAATGGGGCCTAACGCAGAGGCTGCTGGGATTTCCACCACCCTCCTGCCTGTGGGTAAGAGCTACCTGGGAAGTCTTTAAAACACCCCAAGCCGGGGCCTAGACCAGCTTTGCGGCCGATGCTCGGTGTCACTGCAAACACCCCAGCTGTCTGAGAAGCATGGTCCCCGGAACCGGCTCCCTGCAGCCCAGGCTGCGGCTCTCCAGCTCAGCTGTGAGTGGGAATTCCCCGGGGAGCTTTCAGAATACTCTGCGCCCGGACTCCGCCCCGGAGCAGCGAAGCAAAAGCTCCGAAGCCGGGCCTGCTGTCGCTGTGGCGTGTGGCTCCCCGGAGGATCCTGAGGTGTAGCCAACCAGCATGGAGCCGCCGGTCCAGGGAGGCGAAGTCTTGTAAACGAAGCATCGCTCTGCTGGAGGCAGCCACGCATTGCAAACACCTGCCTCAGGGACGCCGGGCTTGAGCTGGCTGGGTTTTCGGTTCCCCTCTGCTCTGTGGCTCAGGCCAGTGTCCCCACCTCTTTGATCCCAGAGTCCTCTGGGGTCCTGGGTGGAGTGGACCCCTGAGTGCCTTTCTCCGTCCTACATTCATGATTCTCAGGAGGCCGAGGGGACCGAGAGGAATCGCTGTCTCACTAGAGATGTTAAACTCAAGGGCTGGCTGGCCTGGCATTGACAACTAAGGAGCAGGCCCAGGAATCCTGTGTCATCCCTGATGGGAAGGAGCAGGGTCCGAGCCCTCATCTCCGAGGTGCTGAGTCTCCAACAGGGCCCAGCCAGGTGGGTGTGACCTGGGCTTCGGTTTGGGAACCACTCAGCTGTGGCTTGCAGCTCCTTCCTGGTCCCCAATCCCAGTGGAGTGAGAGGGGCCAAAAGGCATCACAAGCTCCCCTCGTCCCCCACAGAACACCTAGCTCCGTGGTCGGCAAACTGAGGCTCTCGAGCCGCATGCGGCTGTTTGGCCCCTTGAGTGTGGCTCTTCCACAAAATATCAGTGCAATGGAAACATACTGGGCGATGGAAACTTCGTGGCCCATGCGCAGAAGTCGGTTTTCGGCGCTCAAAAGAAATTTCCGTCGTTGTACCGTGGGTATTTGGCTCTCTTGACTGATGAGTTTGCCGACCACTGGCCTAGCTTTCCAGTGTGCGTTGGAAAGAAACAAGATGGAAGAGAGGTTGGTTGCAGTTTCTGCCTCGCACAAATCACGGACATTTCTCTCTCCTCACTTTGGGATTTGGGATGGAATGTCCTTTGCTCAACACAGATAAGAGGGAGCAGCCGCTGCTACGTTAGACGATGCCTCAGACGGTTGTTTTTCTCTGAACGCCTCAGTATTCAAGTTCACACTTGTGATTGTCCTGTGCTGCAGGTGACAGGGAGAAAAATCCCACCACGTGCGTGCTGGGCAGAGCATTCTGCGGGATCGTCCGCCCGCAGCTGGACCGCTGCGCCGGCTGGCCGACGGGCGGGTTGAAAGGCTGTCGAGGAGGATGGCTGCACGGTGTCAGAGCAGATAAAAGGCAACGTCTCCTTCGCCTTCAGCAGAGAGGGCTGCCCACAAGGACGCCAGGGATGCTTTTGTGAACAGGAGGCTCTAAGAAGTGAGGCGACGGTGAGCCATCGGGGGGGGGGAGTGGGGGAGGAGACAATGTCACCTTGATCCCCAATTTACTGCAGTCAAAAGAGCTAAGCATCTTCATAGCCTTCTCTGTCCACTTTCATCCGCTCACCAAAGAGGGGACAGCAGTGACGCTGTGTGACTTTGACATGATAGGTACTTGCTTCCATGAAAAAGAGCCTTTGAAGAGCCTGGAAATGGGAGAGGATTCGCATTCCCCTCCAGCTCTCCACATCCTTGGGAAGTGACAATAGGGTGTTTTTAAAATTTCTTTATTGATTAAGGTATTACATATTTATTCTCATCCTCCCCATTTCCATCCCAAACTCCACCCCACGCACGCCCCCTCCCCCCCCCCCTGTTGTCTGTGACCACTGGTTAGGCTTATATGCATGCACACAAGCCCTTTGGTTGATCTTTCCCCTTATCCTCACCCTTCCCTACCTTCCCTCTGAGGTTTGACAGTCTCATCAGACAATAAGGTTTTGTGTTAGACTCTTTTTTATTTTTATTTTTTATAAAATAATATATTTTATTGATTTTTTTTTTTTTACAGAGAGAAAGGGAGAGAGACAGAGAGTTAGAAACATTGATGAGAGAGAAACATCGATCTGCTGCCTCCTGCACGACCCCTACAGGGGATATGTCCACAACCAAGGTACATGCCCTTGACCGGAATCGAACCTGGGACCCCTCAGTCCGCAGGCCCATGTTCCATCCACTGAGCCAAACAGGTTTCGGCTGCATTAGACTCTTAATAGCAGCCACCTCTGAAACCCCCAAACCAGTGCTGCCTCTTGCACCGGCCCAGCGTCTCCCTGCTCTGGGCAGACCCCAAAAAGCCTTGGCTTTTGCATCCTGCCTCCGTGCCTGCTCATTCACCAAGGTTCCTTTGAATTGGGTTTCAAGACGATGGCACAGAACGCAAACATTGGGGATTGGCATTTTGCCGCCCACTCTCCCCAATTGACGTCTGGCTGCTTTCTGGCATCCCTTGCCCCTCCTCCAATTTAGCTGTGGAAACATCTGTCTTTTTATCCACGGAGAGAGTCTCAGAAGGGTAGCAAACCTGTTAGATAAAATATCAGCATTATGAATTCCGATTTAATAAATGTGCATCCGAGAGATGATTCATGGCACGGATGATGGCATTCAATTGCTTTCTCACACCATTCATGCTTCATTTCATTAAGAGCGTCAGTCAATGCCACCTGATTAATTACCTCGGCGCTTGTCATCCTTTGTTTAGTAAACACATGCACGGGGCCTGTCTGGGCTTGGCCCTGTAGAACTGTATTATTTTAAATGCAAATAAAAATGTTTGGAAATAGGGTTTTTAAAAATTTTTTTTATTATTAAATTATTATCTGTGTACATATTTTAACATTGCCCCCCCATACATACCCTCCCTCCCCAGAGTTTTTTGCTCATTGGTTGTACTTATATGCATGTATAATAATATACAAGTCCTTCGGTTGATCTCTTATCTCCCCCAGATCTCCCTACTCTCTCCACTGTAATTTTACAGTCGGAATTAGGTTTTATTTTTGAATTCTAGTAAAACAATATTGGAAACCATTAATTTCTTTGCTTAAAAAAAATGCCATTGAGTACCTACAAGTGCCATCTGCAGGCTAAGGGTACAGAGTGCCCGCCATCAGGGAGCTGATGGTCTAGTGGCTGGCAACCATCTAGGTAAATGATTTATGTCTGAGTCATTCCACATCCTGATTGTTTGGGGCCTACTCTTGGGGTTCAGGATCCAACCCACCATCATGAACTGCGCGTGCCACCTTACTCTCCTCCAGTCTGGAATCATTCTTCAGGCTTTCTAATGACCTGACATTTCTAAGTAGGACAGGACTTTTTTTGAGGTAGGATGTTCCTCAGCCTGGGTCTGGCCAAGGTTTCCTCGTGATCAGAAGTTAGCTGTCTAGTCCAGCTGGTGTGGCTCAGTGGTTGAGCATCGACCCAGGAACTGAGAGGTCACTGGCTTGATGGCCGGTCAGGGCACATTCCCAGGTTGCAGGCTGGGTCCCCAGTAGGGGGGGTGCAGGACATTCCTTTCTCATCTCATTGATGTTTCTCTCTCTCCTTCTCTATTCCCTTCTCTCTAAAAATTAATAGAAGCATTTTTTTTTAAAAGAATGTAGTGTCCATTTTTTGGGAGAAACACCATAGAAAAGATGCCATGTTCTTATCAGTGGGCCTCTTCATGCCTACCTATGCCACCCCATCGTGCCAGTTTTGGTCACCTGGTCAATGGGTGCCTGCCAGGTTTCTCTACAATGACGTCACCAAGGTTCGTGTATAATGTCAGAGGATCTTGTGGAGAGATGCTCTGAAGTGACGCCAATATCCCGCTCAGGCTGTCGCATCTATTGATGCTTCTTATTGAACCAGCCACCCCTGTGATGGTTGTCAACGGTGATTTTCTATTCCCGTCATTGCTCTCCATTGAGTAGTTGGTATTCCACTGTAAGCAGGCGCCTCCCTTCCTCCCTCTTTTATTTGTTACTTTGTTGTTTGTGGATGTCAGTGTGGATGTCAGTGTGGATGCCTCGGTTTATCCAGTGGGTTAAATAGGTTCCTGTTGTTATTGATGCTGATGTTCTATTTGTCTCCTGCTCGGCCTGTGGGAGATTTCAAACTGGCTCTTCGTGCCCCTTTGAACCAATTGTCCTCATTCTTGGAGCACATCCTTACTTTCTGGCTTAGAAAGAGTGAGGAAGGTAGGAAGGTAGGGATATATGGAGAGAGAGAGAGAGAGAGAGAGAGAGAGAGAGAGAGAGAGAGAGAGAGAGAGAGAGAGACATCGATGAGAGAGAAACATCATCGATTGGCTGCCTCCGGCACGCCCCCTACTGGAGATTGAGCCTGCAACCCGGGCATGTGCCCTGACTGGGAATCGAACTGGTGACCTCTTGATTCTCAATCATTTGATGCTCAATCATTGAGCAACACTGGCCAGGCCATGCTGGTCACTTTTCTAGCCACTCAGACCCCCATTGCCATCTCCGTATCCCTACCCCTGTCTTTCTTGGCCTCACAGGCACCTGTTCTCATTGCATTCTTCATGCTTGTTTTTTTTCCATGTTAAAATTGAAATTCCCTGAAGGCAGGGAGCATGCTTGTCCCATTCATAGCCGAGTCCCCAAAACCTGCATAGATTAATCAAAGTATCGACTTGGGTTTTTCCATTTTATGGCAGCAAGGACACATCACCTCTAGGCAGCTGGTGTGGGTCTTTGCTTTATGCCCATTTTCTGGGAAGGAAGACTGAGGCTGAGCAGTTCTGGGCCTCCACCTGCGCTGTCTTGCCTCATCAGTGTGCCCTCTTGGACCACAACCAGTTATGGGCATTTTGCAGGGTATAGAGCTGCCTTTCCAGTTGCCAGCGAGTGTGGATCTGTGCCTCCGACTGACAACAGGGCGGCTCTTCTGTGCTGTCCTTTCTCGCCTGACCTCATGCTGCTTAATCCCACCACCACCACCAGGCTCTGGGCTCCCGCCCCCTGCAGCAGCCGGTGATACTTGCTCTTCTCTGCCCAGCCGGCCCCTGAAGACGGCTGATGTGGAAAAGGACTGTTTCTGGCCCCCTGATGGGTTTCCAGATAAGCTCCTTCAGTTCAAAGACACCTGGCCCGCTAGCACAAATGGTTGCACTTAACCAACAGGAGAGGAGCAGGGATTTAAGTGCTGCTCCACCCCACCCCATTACTGGAGCCCAGCCAGGACTGTGCAGATGTTTCTGCAGAGTTCAAGTGCACAGAGACCTCACCTTCCACCTGCCACCTCCCCCCTTTCCCCCCGCCCCCATGGTGCACAGCACACTGCAGACGGGGGCTGGGGGAAATAACATGCAGAATTCCAGAACCCAGACAGGCCCTGACCTGAAATTTTACCAGTCTCATTTCACCATTGCAGCTCCCTCTCCCACTCGCCATGGGGCCTTGGGAAACACAGCCTGATCCGTAAAACAAGCTGGAGAATCCGGAGAAATCTGAAAGACTCTTGGAGCTGGGCATGCAGTGGTTCTCTGATGGCCCTTCCTGCTGGGAAAAGTGGCGGGTAGGCACAGAAGAAGATCTTGATTTTGGTCTGCGCTGTGCCGTAAACCTGACCCGGGAGCGGTATCTGTGTGGCTCAAGCCTCGAAGCCAGGCCGTCAGTGGGTGCCCAGGGCAGAGTGAGCCTGCAGTAAGCACACCTTTGGTGTCTGCTCTTGTTGGATGCGTTGACATCTCAAAACTCCCTGGGCTCTTCCGGTGTCCTTACCAGTAAAACGGGTGCAAGGAAAGACCGTGATGATGCACAACAAACACGGGCTGCAGTATCTGGCCCGTGGTTGGTACTTAAGGCCCGGGGGCCATCTTCCTTGCTTGGTTTCGGCTACCTGCTCTCAAGAGAGATTTCTTCCTGCTTTTTTCGTGCTGGACTAAGGACTGGCCAGTGAGTGGAGCTGAGGGCCACTGGGTGCCTGCTCTGTGCCCTGCCTGCAAATTGAGCTGTCGGATTTCACCCTCACAGCAGCCCTGGGAGACAGAATTATAATCATCCCCAGGTTACATGGGAAGCAGCTGGCCCCGGCGGCTCTGAGATTTCCCTGAGGTCGCTTGGTTAGAAAATTGCAGGTTTCAAATTCTCGGCCCACCCAACTCCAACGTGGGTGCTGTTTGCACCGCACCCCCTGCCTCCCAGATTGGGGGCTGTTGGATACACCTGCCAAAGTCCATCCTCTGACCTGGAGCCGTCCTGGGTGTGAGCAGGCGTTTGCAGCAGGGAAAGTGGGCATGCGGGAGCCCAGGGCTTCCCTACTCCCCAACGGGGGCGGGGGGAGGCGGGGAGGGGGTCTTTGCCGCCCTCTTTGCGTCATCGGGCCAGCGGGTAAATGGCAGAGAAATAACCGCCGAATCTTCATATCCTCTAATTGTGTTTGATCCAATGGCTAATGGGGTCATTAGCAAAGAAGAGCCATTGTAGGTGTGCCTGTCCCCGGTGGTTGCCACCAGATCAATGGCCGTTTATCATCTCTGCCTTCCCCCGCCTGGGGTGCAGGCGATGGCATCAGATTGGTGCTGCCATCAATTCCTGGGAAGGTAAACACTCTTCATAACCATCCCTGGTGCTGGTCGATGGTCTCCCGGGTCTTCCCGAGCTGGGAGCGTGCAGCTGCCAGGGGCTCTGCCTGGAAACCAGGCCTTAGGTCTCCGTATTCTCAGCATGGGGTATGCTGGGCCCTGGATGCACATGGGAGGTGGCACGTTTGGTTCTGGAGTGCCCAGCAAGCCTCCTCCGTGAAACGGCACCAGCTAGACAGAATCAATTTCCCATTGACTTCCGGTCCCCATCCCAGACACGGTGTAATTCTTGTCTGAGGGCTTATAAAGGCCATTGACTGCCTCATAAAAGATTTAAGCACTTACCTCGTGGCACGCAAGAGTTCTGTATATCACGATGCCTTTTTGGCAATTTGTAGGGGTGGCAAGGAGTTGGGGGAGGGGGTGGTCACAAGCGTGGCCCTGGCAAACAGTGTCTGCGGGACCCAGCCGGACAGGCATGGGAATGGGTCCATCAAAGGATCCTCCCGATTCATCGCCCACAGAGCTATTTCCCACGGGGAGTCAGGCTCCCCTCAATCCAGGGTGTGAACAAATCACTTGCTACACAAGATAATTCTTACCCCGGCACAGCCTCTGTGGGACCCGGGGGCACATCCTGGCACGTGATTGGCAGCAGAGGCATCTCTTCACAGTGGTCGGCAAACTGCGGCTCTCGAGCCACATGTAGCTCTTTGGCCCCTTGAGTTTTTAGCAAAGGCCAGCTTGGGAGTACCCTAATTAAGTGAACAACAATGTACCTACCTATATAGTTTAAGTTTAAAAAATGTGGCTCTCAAAAGAAATTTCAGTTGTTGTACTATTGATATTTGGCTCTGTTGACTAATGAGTTTGCCGACCACTGAGCTAGCATGAAGGGATGAAGTTGGGAGCGGTGAAGGTGACTTTGCTCTTGGTTAGCCCCACTCCCTGACACATGTTCATGTCTATTCTCTCTCTTTTAAAATCTGCACCAAGTATATGTTTTTGTTTACTTTGAGATAGATAGATAGATAGATAGAGAGAGAGAGAGAGAAACATTGATGCGAGAGGGTAACATCGATTGGTTGCCTCCCCTACACCCCCCAACCAGGGATCAAAACAAAAACTTTTTGATGTACAGTAGGACCCTCCAACCAACTCAGCCACCCAGCTAGCACCTTATCTATTCTCTTATTTTGACCCACAGAATGACTCTGGAAGTAGAGTCAATGTTGCTGTATTCATTTTAGCGATATAAAATGAATACAAAGAGGTTAAGGGTATACTAGTATTTGGCCAAATAATCTCAATTTTCAGGTGCAGGAGTATTTTCTATTTACCTCCCTCCCGCCCTTCTCTGCCTGTCCTCTTCCCGTTTATTCACATGCTGTGCCACAAGAGCGGCAGGTGGTTAGTTTGGCCCAGTTGGGTTCTTCTGGGGAAGATGGGAGAGGAGACACAGAGAAAGGACCCAGGAAATGATTAGAGTAGCCAATCACAGCAATGAAGAAGGAAGGGAAGGATTCAGAGGGAGCTGCTTAGAGGACAACTCAAGGAACCGGACATCACGATGAGGTCAGACGAAGATGCTGGATGGTTAAGGGAGCTGAGAAGAACTAGACAGTTGTCAGATACTAGACTTTAAAATTTCAGGGCCAGGGATCTTCTGGGTGGCCATATGGGTCAGGGTGTTGCAGCTGATGCAAAAGTCAAATGGTCACTAACTTTGTGCTAAGCACAGCTAAGTGCTTCCGGTGGATTTGTCACTAAATCCTATAATAACCCTTGTTTTGCAGATGTGGAACTGAGGCGTGGAAACAACCATCATCTTGATCCAGGGGCCACAACTAGCCATGGTCCCAGGCTGGGATGGGAAGGTAGGTGGTCTTTTCCACTTTCAGCCGCTCCTCATGACAGCGAGTCTGGTATGTCACCCTGTTGGCTGAGTCGACTCCGTGCACATTCATGCCCCTTGGGAGGATGGCAGTGGTTGGGGTCTAGAGGGAGATGGCAAAAAGGGACCAATTGTTTCATGAGAGGCCTATCTGTGCCCAGATCCATCTGCCCACGCCAGCTCCACCACCACCCGTAATGGCCACGTCAGCTCTGGGCTTCTTCAGAGGGCTGCTAAGTGTCCTGGCATCTTGGTCCCTGTTGTGGTGGGTGCTCACCTTCCAGAGGCAGTGGCACTGGGTCTGGTAACTGGAGGCTGACCCTGGCATCAGATTCAAGCCATAGCCATCAGTGGGGAGGAGCGGAGAGCGGAGGGATCAGTGCCACCGCTGCTGCTGCTGCTGTCACGGAGGGCGTGTCTCCCACGGTTGAGTAGGGCTTCCTGACTGGGGACAGGGCTGGCTCTGTGCTCTTCACTGCCCTCCCTCGCGTGCAGCATGCATAGTCTCCCCGGGCCTTGCTTTCCGAGAGGTATCAGCGCCTCATTGATGGTTCACACTGGGCGGCTGCATTCCTCGACAGAATCCTCTTGATGCAAGTGAGACAGCGAGTGCTCTCATTCACCAGTTTTGTCCCATTCATCCAATTGGTGTTTTTTTTTTTTCCTCTTGTTTTTATTTAAATCCTTTTTCCTCTCTGTATATACCATCGTTCAGAGGGTAGCATGGTGTGGTAGGGATATCTGTATTCATTTGTTTACTTGGCAACAATTTATTGGAGCCGCCAACCAACACTGGGACATGGGTTTTGGAGGAAGATGGACTTGGGTTTCATCCTAGTTGTGTGCCAGTCAGGTAGCCATGATGCACGTTGGATGTCACAAGTGTGGTCTTCACATGTGAAGGATAGGGACACTCTGTGACTGTGGGGGGATTGATGACACTCTTGGACTCTCAGTTTCTTTTTCTGTGCAATGGGGCTTTTGTATCAACATGGCGCGGTGTTTAAGAGAAACCAATAAGAAAATGTGGTTCAGAGCCCAGGGCTGTGCCTGGCATATGGCTGCATCCAAACCTGTTCATTCCTTCGCCCTCAGATCCTCCATATTTTGTAACTGGCCGGTGAACAGGCCTGCTGGTTGCCTAGCACCCTACTGGTGGTCAGTAGGGATGCATTTTTTTTGGGTACCATCTTCGTGTTCATGGCAAAGGTCATTGTAGCCATGGGTGGCCGAGAGTCCAGTGAACCCAGCGGAGAGATGTAGGCATGTTGATTGAAAAATAAAAGGTTTAACGAGTTTATTTCAGAGCTCACCCCTTTGGTTCTGAGCAGCAAAACCCCCCTTCTTCCCCAGTGCGGCTGGTCTGGGATCGGCCCCAGTGTTGGCACAATAATTCTGGACGCCGGGGCCAAACCAGGTGTGAAATAGGCTGTAGTGCTTTACAGTTCGGAGACTGAAATTGCATCTTCACACCGGATGCATTTTCCAGATGACCCAGGCCTGTGCTCTGCCGGGAGCTTCCGTGTCAGCATTTCAGCTCCCACAATAGAGTCCTCGGGTCTGAATGGTATAGTCGCTTTCTATGCTCGCTTTGGGTTTGGGGAAGTCAGAGGTCTGCCCTGGCTCTGCTGGGCGTGGCAGCTTGTGCGTTATATCGTCTGGCCCCATGTCACGGTTCTTCTCGCATGTGTCGTCCCATTTGTTCAAACATAAGAGGGACTGTGATGCTGCGGATGGAGCAAAGAGCTTTAAACGATGCTGCCTGGAGTGGACTCCTGGCTTTCAACTTCTCTGAAGTCCAGTGACATGACATGCACGCAAACACCATGAAAAATCCAAAGAACTAGCTCAATATTACAGTTTTATTTATTCTTATCCATCACGTAAAGGCCAACACCCACATTTTGAGGACGGGCTGCAAGAAAGTCACTGGTGGTTTGTTAAAATATAATTAACCCGTCAGGCAGTTAATATTGGCTAGATTCTAGAAGTAAAAGCGTTAGGCACACCTTATTCACCTCTAAAAGAAGTATTTTGTGGGTCTGATCTGAGGAGCTAAGGAGGATAAGGAAGTTTTGAGACTATTTTTTTCTTTTTTTGGGGGGAGTAATTAAAAAAGTTAATGCATCATCCTCAGTGACTTTAATGGAGATTATGTGAGTGAAGTTCACAATGTTATCGATGCTGATTTAGAAATGACATCAGACCTGTCCTACTCAGTGCATGGGAAATGGTAGGAACATCAGTTCTTAGGAGCTGAAAGAGATCATTGCCCAAGGTTTCCCCTTTTCTTTCTCTTTGTGCCCTCTATCCTCACGGTAGCCTCTTCTCCTCAAGAGCCTGTCATGGCTCCCTGTTGGCCAAGGCCTTCTCCAGAACCTGGATTGGGAGGTGGACAACTTTGGGAGAGTCATTAGACTGTCCACCACAAACAGAGACTTGAGCATATGGTGCCCACATCCATTTTTCTCGTCCCCAGAGCGAAAGCCTTCATATATGTAAGAGATAATCCACACTGAGGTCTAATCTATTGAGGAAATGGCGGCCAGGGTCATGATGGAACCGCTGTCAAATCACTCAACACACCAGCCATCAAGCAACCACCCAAACAACTCACATGTACCGGTGCCTGCTAGAGATTCTGAGATAGCTGTCCCTTATCATGGGGTCTGAGAAAAAGAATCTAAAGGGACAAGGAACTGGGGTGAAGGCTTCAGAGAGGAGAGGGCACATAAACTAACTCCCAAATAGGTCAAAGATGTTCATTGGACAAAGCAGGGAGGGCATTTCTGGCAGAGGGAACGGCACTTACAGAGTGTCGAGGGTAGACCAGCAGGACATGTCCAAGAATCAGCCAGTAGCCCTCTCTTCTGTCATCTTGGAGTCTGTGGAGGCCTTCTGGGAAAGTAGGCAAAAGGGTCACCCATGGCAATTCTTCACCTGGGTCTTCTCCTGGAGTTTCTACCCAATGGGGAGCTCAAAACCCTTCCGATAGAAGGAATGCATTGCTCTGGCTTGATGGGCATGACTGCTTGCTCAGAGCACTGAAGGAAGCACAAGTGTGGTCTCTTCTTCTGGATGGGGGAGCCATTCAAGACCACAAGTGGACACCCCCTGGGTGAATGATGATGGCTTAGTGCTCTAGTACTGTGGCCGGCAAACTGTAGCTCGCAAGCCACATGCGGCTCTTTGGCTCCTTGAGTGTGGCTCTTCCACAAAATACCACGGCCTGGGCGAGTCTATTTTGAAGAAGTGGCATTAGAAGAAGTTTAAGTTTAAAAAATGTGGCTCTCAAAAGAAATTTCAGTCATTGTTGGTACTGTTGATATTTGGCTCTGTTGACTAATGAGTTTGCTGACTACTGCTCTAGTACATGCTCAGAGATTTACTGATGAACTAGAGGATAAAACATACAGTTTCTCCTTGCCCTGTTGAGTGTCTCATGAGCTTAATTTGATTGGCTCCTCGTTCTCAGACACCAGCCCCTGAACATTTGCTAATGTGTTGCCTCTGACTGGACTGTATGACCTTTATTTACCTTATTCGTTACTTGAGTCTTTTTTCTGCATTTACTGCTTCTAAGCAACCTTTACTGATGGCTCCCTTAGGCTGGGTTAATTATATTTTTACAATACCCCCCCCCCCCAGTTTAGCTGCTAGACCTAAACTCTAGGATGATAGAAGCCATGTCTTCTTAGGAATTTGGAGCAAAAGAAGCACTGCATATTTCTGAATATTATAAATGTAATATAATTGTCATGGCCACACTATTAAGTGTGGCTGTGAATATACAAGTATGGGTTTGAATCAAATCCCTCCACAGAGGAGGGACTATGAGTCCTGGGCTGATGTCCTTCTTTGCTAGGTTCTTGGGTAAATTTCCTTCCTCTGAGCCCATGAATCTGTATAAAAAAGTATAAACCCCTTATTTCCCAGAGTTGTCATGGAAACGGGCAAAAAAAAAATCTTTCTTTGTCCTGCCTCTATGCTACACAGCCTCCGAGAAGTTGCACTCCTCATGTATTAATTTCTTAGAAATAAGTAATTCTTTAAGCACCTCCTATATACCAGCTATGTGCCAAGAACTGGAAAAACAGAAAACCATAGGCTTACCCTTGAATGCTCTCCACTTCCTGTGGGAGGCAGACACACAAAAATGGCTTATGATCAGGGAACTAAAAAATGCCTGTGATGACTCAGGCTCCCAGCCACCCCTTCCCCACAGAGGTCTCTGCAAAGTGCATGCACAGCCCTCACACACGGGAAGGAAGCACATGGCCACAGCGTAACACAATCCTGTTACCTGGGTGAAGACTCAGGAAGCCAGACTGAGCCCGTTGAGCTCCCCTATTTTCTAACATACTAAGCACGTCTTGGAGTCTACTTTGTCCTGGCGTCTCCTGTGCTCTAAACCAAGGCTCGATTTCTCCCTCTCTGGACACAAAAATGCACACAGGAAATTGCAAGCCATCTAGTGTTCCTGGAATTTGAAGCAGAGCAGCATGAGATGAGACTGAACCTCCAGGCAGGTTCCAACTCACCAAGGACCACAGAGTTTCTCAGAGTCCAGAGAACAAGTGTTTATTCAAATCACCTGGGAAGCTTAAAAGCGGTGGCTCCATGGGCTGGTGCCTAGACAGTGGTTCTCAGTTGGGTAGAGGCAGTGAGAATTGATTGGAGAGTCAGACCTCTGGGTCTCCCAATTCTTGTGTGTGGACTGGGAAGAGTGATGGGGCTCAGATATCACACACCAGCTGGCCACGTCCATTGGAATCAGGTAGACCCAGGATTTCCAGTGATGGAGATTCTTGGAAGCCACTTAGGAATCAGAGCCTTTCCTGAGAGGCCAGCATCTTCCCCAAGTCCTTATCCTGCCTTGGCGTTAAGGATATTAGGACACACTAAGGATATTAGAACACACTAAGGATATTAGGACACACTAAGAATATTAGGAAGATGTTTAAATGTTCTAATGAGCCACATCACGAGCACTGGTCCCATCTGGGATCGTTAGATGGTTAGAAAGCCCCTCCCCTTTCCCATCATGCCTTCCACCCTGTAGTTCCTATTCTGTCCCTCAACATTGATGGAGTGAGCCACAATCTCTGATGCTGGAGGCCTGTTTTAGCTGAAAAATTAGTAATCAATAAAATCTACGGTCGATAGGCACAGGGCAAAATAAACAGTCACATGAAGGTGACCAACCGTAGTTTAATGAGAGTGATTCATCACTTCAAGCAAAGTGCTATTGGCCCCTGATATTGGAATCAGATCCTGGGGGAGGGGAGAGCAGGAATATAGGTGGGACCTCAGATGCCTTAGTTCTGCAGATGCTCCTTCACCCTCCAAAATGGGCCCCTTATCAGCAAAGCTGTCACTGATGGAAACACTGGGATGGAAAATGATATGCATAAATATATTTCATGCCCATAAACATAAGTGCTGAAACACAGTGAGGACAGTACCAGGAAACTCATTAAGAAATACGTTTTTGTCCCTGCGTTGGCCTAAGCATCACAATTAGCACCCACACCCACACAAAATGCCGGTGCAGTGGTAAAGTGAATGTTGAAAATCGAGTCACTCAAGTCTCCGGTGCCCATGCCAACGTGTACCCTGATGTTGCTTGGTTCTTGATTGCATGGAAAATACTTCATGTTCTAGCACTTCCACTGCTTCCTAACACATGTGGCTGACACTTCGTGGTTTATGTGTGAAAAATGATGCTGTACTGTTTAAGCCACTTGTGTGGGACATTGTGCTACTTGCAGCTGAAAGCATCTGTGTTCTTCTCCCAGATAACGTGTGCCTTCGGTGGGGTCCCCCTCCTAGCAAATCTTTCCTCTCTTGCCTGTACCAGGTCTCAGCCTGCAGGCCTACTTAAACCCTTTCTCCTCCCACCTCCTCCCAAGACACCCCGGACTTGTCAACAGATTCACACTTGCATCCTTGTCTTTCTCATCCCTTGCTCCTTCTCCTCTTATAACATCACCCCCATCTCTCTATTGGAATCTCTCTTGAAAGTATTGAAGAAGGTCCAAGTTGTCAAGCCTAATAGATTCTTGTCTGTCCCCCTAATCAAGTGCTCTGTGGCATTTGCCAACACATCAGGCTGTGTGCAGTATCTAAGCTTGGTTTTCCTACTCCCTCCTTCATGGGCTTAAAAGTAGCCCTCTTTTTTCTTTCTCTATATTATTTCCTTTGTCAATCTCACTTCTGGGTTTCCAGACAGACCTCCATGTGGGTGGGCCCCCATCTTCATACCTTAGAACGCGGGGTCTCACAACACACTGGACACCCCAACCTGTATGTTTAGATGCAGGTTGTCCAAAACCAAACTCTTGCTTTCTCTCATGAGCCTATTTGTTTGTAGGACCCATTAATGGTGCTCAGGCCTGGTTTCTGGAAGCTGGGGCCTTCCTTTATATTCTGTGCCACCCCCTGGTGGTCAGTATGTATCACAGCGAGTGGTCAAACTCCTGGTTGGTCGAACTCCCAAGGGGACAATTTGCATATTAGCCTTTTATTATATAGGATATCAAATAAAGATGAGAAGCATAACCCATAGAGGGGCAGGACCAGGGATATACATGCAAAGGGCAGCGAGTTCCTTGGCACCTTGAAATCCCTCATGACTTTCTTTCCCTCATCACAATTGCATTTGCACCTGATTTGGGGAAGGTGTTTTTTGTGGGAAAAGTGTGAGTACAGTGACAGCCGAGTGACCCAGATGTTTCCCATCCCTGGGGCTGGGAGCAGTGCTAAGAATGCAGGTGGGCAGCTGAAAGGCATGAGAAGACCAGCACAATGAAGTGCTGTCCCAGAGGGCAGCAAGCCCCTCGGATTTGGGCTTCCTAGGGAAATCTGGGGAGTGCTCTCCTGTTCTCCCAGCTCACCCAACCTCTCCATGGAGACAGCTTGGTTGGTGCTTTATTGCATTCCCCGTGTTTTTCTTTTATTTTATGACCACACAGGGGCTGGTTGATGCCGCCCGGATTCCCACTGAGATGTACTCAACAGAGATGGATGACCTGCAGGCTAGCACCCTTTTCATTCCGGCCCTTCCTCATGGCACTCGGTACACCTGTAGGCAGCAGTGGTCCAGGGGTGCCTTTTCTCCGGATTGGTCAGGTCCTCTTATTGTTACTGCCTCTTCTCACCCCTGATTCTCCTCATCCCCGTGCCTCATGTTAGAGAACCACTTTCCCAATTTGGGTAATCCTAGACTTTATTTTTAAAAAATGTGTTTTATTGATTTCAGAGAGGAAGGGAGAGGGAGAGAGAGATAGAAACATGAGTGATGAAAGAGAAACATTGGTTGGCTGCCTCCTGCACACCCCACACTGGGGATCGATCCTGAAACCTGGGCATGTGCCCTGACCAGGAATCGAACTGTGACCTCCTGTTTCGTAGATTGATGTTCAACCATTGAGCCACACCGGTTAGACCCAGACTTTCTTTCTACAATTATATTTTTTAAAAAAAACAAAAACCCACAAAGCCCTCTCTTTATTGAAACTAACAGGGCCCAATAAATAATTTAAAGGCTATTAGTAGGCACCCCCCAACTGCAGCGTGTACCCATTCCCTCATTTGCCTCATCAGTGAATGAGAGGACTCGTCTCACCACAGCCTTGCCAGCTTTGAGTATTATTATTTTTTTATGAGTCTTTGCCAAATTAAAAGACAACCATTACCGGCTTTATTTCTTTAATTATCCAGGAGATTGGGCAATTTTTCATAAGTTGACTGGTCATTTGCATTCCTTCTTTTGAAATTTATCTTTAATCCCTGTGCATTAATGTTTCTGGGTTTCCCTGGATGAACTCATAAATCAAACCGCCATCAGTCAACCTGCATTAGCGCATGTGTGCTGTGTTACGACGGCATATCCTTCTCTTCTGTTCACCTCGTGCCGAATTCCGCCTGACGCCAACGCAACAGGCATCCGCAGATGGAATACTTACGTGTTTTCATTCACATATAGGGTGCCCCTGAAATGTATGCACACACTTTGAATAATTATAAAGGCCGTGTTTATTGAAACGCTTCATTTTCAAAATTGAGCTGTCAGATGTTAAAGTGTGAGACACCCTGTATATGTGTATATACATTCCAATAAGTGTGTATGTATGCATGTATACTCAATATGTATCTATATACAACTGAACGTGTGTCAGACTTTAAAAAAATATTTTTGTGGATTTCAGAGGGAAAGGGGGAGTGAGAGAGAGAGAGAAATAGAAACATCAATGCTGAGAATCATTGACGGCTGCCTCCTGCATGCCCCCTACTGGGGAGCAAGCCCACAACCCACGCATGTGCCCTGACCAGGCATCAAACCGGGACCTCCTGGTTCATAAGTCAATGCTCAAAAGTATACCAGGCTCTGATGGGGGGTATTAGGAGCTACAGCTTTAGAGTATTCTCAGGTTGAGCCAATCTGAGAGTCTGTGAGTCAGAAGATACTTTTACAGTTGCTTTAAAAAACCCTTGATAATTAGCTTCTGGATGCAGCGTAACAGCCAATGGACTGGTCTTAATGGTAACCCCCATTGTGCTGCTAACCACATGTTGGAAAGACCCTCTGGCCTCTGGTCCTCAGCCAGCCACTTCCCCTTTCAGACAAAGGGCAGGAGCTGGTACTTGAGTGTTGAAGCACTTGCTCCTTCATGTTTCTTCAAAACCCACCATGCTGTGTTTTGGTCCCTTGCTGACGTGGTGGGTTTCCTCAGCTAATAAAGGAGCATGTGATGAGCATGTGTGTTCCATATGATGAGCATGTGTGTTCCACAGATGTGGGCATCTATTTCTGGGATTTGCACTCAGTGTCTGTTCTGGGTAGGTCAGGGTCATCTGGAAGCAGCCGGAGCTCCCAACTGAGGTCCTCCGGGTGGTGCTGCTGGGCTCCTCGGAGGCCCGGGACCTGGGATTTATGAGAAGCGCAATGAGGTGGCAACACGGCCCTGTTAATCAGCTGCAGAGCCAGAGACGGGGCGCCGGGAAGTGCAAACCTATTTTATGGAAGAGACGACTTCTTCAATAAAGCAAGTGCATTCAAGAGCTCATAAGGTGGATGTTTGGTGCCCTTCCCCTAGCCCACCTACCTCTTGCCCACGTTCCTACACTTGCCCTCTCTCTCTTTCTCTCCTTCCTCCCCTCACTTGCTCTTTTTCTCTCTCCTTCTCCCCTATTTGTTCCTGGAAGCACAGATTGTGGCTGCCACAGACCAAGCTCATGTGCCTCTGGTCTTTGTGCCATCACTGGCCACAGGGAACTCAGATATGTCAGAAGTTTGTCATATATATTTCAGAGAGGAAGGGAGAGGGGGAGAGAGATAGAAACATCAATGATGAGAGAAAATCATCAATCGGCGGCCTCCTGCATGCCCCACACTGGGGAACGAGCTCGCAACCCTGGCATGTTCTCTGACCTCCTGGTTCATAGGTCAATGGTCAGCCACTGAGCCCAGCTAGCAGAGCCCAGCTATTGATTTGATATTTCCCTCCAACCTGCACACTTGACTTTCACCCTCTGCTCTCCCCATCCTAGCTCTTTGACTTTGTCTCCACCTGTCTCCATGAGCTTGCCACACCCACTCTACCCTGGGATTCTGGCATCCGCCTTCTTGCTGGGGACTGATAGGGAGGTCTGTCCTAAGCTGTCCTCTGGGGACTGACACCTCTTGTTCCACATCAGAGATGCCCAATCTTGGCTTCTGTCCTGTGGGGTCCATTTCAGGTTGGCTGGTCCCTGGCCTTTCCCAGGTGACAAGGACATTAGGAACCATATGCCTTTAGAAGGAGAAATGCATTCAGGAAACATTCACTCCACATTCCTTCCTGGATATTTACTATGTATTGGGCCTGGGCGAGGGGCTGGGATGGTTCGGCCTGTGCCTGGAGTTGGGACTCAGCTCCAGGGCCTGCATTTGTAGAGGGAATGCAGAGGGTAGCAGTTGAATGGGTGTCTGAGGCATTGAAGACAGGGATCATTGGCTCTGTGCCTACAGGGCCCGCCTTCCCCTGCCTCTGTGTTCTGAGGGTCCAGTGCAGCCCTGGTGGGTTGCACGCATCATTGTGGTTGATGAGTTGCTAAGTTCTGTTAATTTGCATATTTACTCTGATTGGCTGTGGGTGTAGTGGAGTGATGGTTAATTTGCATGTTTCTCTTTTATTAGATAAGATATAGATATATATATATATATATATATATATATATATATATATATATATATATATCACACACACACACACACACACACACACACACACACATTGAGTGGCCGGATTATTATGCATTCAGGCATCATCATAATCTGGCCACTTAGTGTATATTTAAAAAAATTTTTTTTAAATGCTGCTTCCTGGAACAGAACAGTGCCGATTCTGGCTTGCTCCTCCTTAGTTAGGTTTTATCAGGTGCTGTTTCTTTAATTCTCAGGCTGCTTGGGAGGAAGGCCTGGTCATGTCACTCCCATTGGACAGATTTGGAGGCTGAGGCTCAGGGAAGGGAAGGGAAGGGAGCGTGTCCAGGGTGGCGTGGGAGCCTCGTCAGTCCAGATCTCCACCTCTGGGCCCTCCCACTCCAGTGTGGAGCCCTCAGCCACCGAATTAAAATGTAAATCAAAACCTAATTGGCTCTGTGCGCTCAGTTTAGATAAGATTTGCCTTTGAAGGATGGCTCTGTGTGCTCACCCAGCAGGCCCCGCTTCCCGGGGGCCACTTGCACTTAATAACAGTCGGGGAAGCGGGGCCATAAATATTGCAAACGAGGCCACGTGAAAGAAACGCCCTATGAACCGTAATAAACCCCCCCGTGATTAATTCCAGAGCGCACTCTGTTCACATCAGACCCGCCGTGGCTTCCCTGATGAGATCAATACCGCGTGGCAGAGTGATCCTAATAGAAGTGTTATCTTTTAATCTTCGGGGAAACGCCAGCTTCTCGAATCCGTCACCGGGCCTCCCGCTTCATTTTCCTGGTGCAGCCTTGACGGCAGCGGCTTGCCCTGAAATGAAGATGCATTAGAGTCTTCTCAAGGGTTTCTCCAGAACAGGACCCGGTCCCTCTGTGTGGGGCCCACAGCTCAAAGGCACATTTGTATGCGGCGAGTCTCGGTGACCTTTGCTGTCCCCGGCGATTTCCCCAGCAAACAAGTGCCTCTGGAGAGTGAGAGGTAAAGACAGGTCCTCTCTGTGGAGAGGCCTCGGAGGGAGAGCGGGAGAGAAGCAACACTGACAGATCCCTAGGGAGGGTTTTAGAAAGCCAGGCGTGTCTCCTCGGGCAGAAATCGCCATCCTGGCCCCTCGCAGGCAGTGGTGGCCTTGCTGCTGCTTCTGCAGGCCCCCAGGGACCCGAGCATGTGCACCTGGATGGGTGTGAGCCTTGGAGGAAAATGAAATGTCACTGTCCCGTCTCGTGTCCGGGCAAGAGGGAAGAAAGACCAGTGTCTCAGCCTTGTGTTAAGAGGGGTGCTGGATGGGGGGCCCACAGCAGGCGGGGGAGGCTGTGCGTGGGGGTTGACATCATCCTGGTGATGCCTCGCCAGGCAGGTGGAGGGAAGGGCCACGCATGTTGGAGGTGACCGTGAACTGACTGCTCGGGGAGGACGCAGGGAGCCTAGGAAGGCACCGGCAGGTCCCCGTGGGTCCTGAGTCCGGATGGAGGTGGCACAGCGGGTAGGGGGGGCATAGAGAGAGGCAGCAGCGCTCATGGGAAGGAGGAGACATGTTCACAGCTTTTCTTCTTCCTCCACTGCTTAAAGGAGCTCACAGTGTCCGAAAGGCAGCCTGGAGGGCATGGCCATCATCTGGGCTCACTCAGTGCAGAAGCAGGAACCGAGTCGGGGAAGGACTGAGCAGCGGGGCTGACATGATCACCTGGGGGCAGTGCCTCCTGGCCCCTGCAGGGTGCTCTGTCCGTCTCAGCTGCTCTGTGCTGGGGGTCAGGGACTCATGCTTCCACTCACTGTGGCCTCTGGGCCCTGCACTTTCCCTCCCGTGTCCAGCCACACGGCAATGGAGAGGGAGCCCAAGCCCATCGGCCAGAACTCAGCCATGCAGTCCCGCCTCAAAGCCGCATGCTGGGAAGTGTCACCCGCCAGCGAGCCGCAGAGGAAGACGTGAACTTGAGCAACTGGTTTATCACAGCTGCAGCATCTTCTGGGCCACAGCGGGGTCTATAAGCAAAGGAAAGGAAGGACAAACAGGTGCTAAATCAGTGTTAATCCTACTCCCTCGGTTTGGCCAGTCCCTCCTGTCAGGGACTGGAGGCTAGAACTCGAGTCCAAGTCTCCCCTCCAACCCCAAGGGGCTAGGTTCCCGGTGGCTGGGTTTTGCCTTTGGTGGGATAGAGACATGGTACCGGGCACATGCAGACCCGGCGTTGAAGATGGCCTTGCCTTGCTTGCTCAGCTCACTGAAGGCTGACACTCTCCCCCTACCCACGGGCCCTTCCTTCCAGCCCCTACCTCCTTCCCCTTCATCCTCCCCTGAGATGGGCCTGTGGTCTGAGCCCAACACGTAACCCATGACCCCTCCCATTCAGCTTTCCCACACCTGGCGTGTTCCAGGAGTCACACGGAGCTGCCCGCTGTCCCATGCCCCCCGAACAAAACCGAATGCAGCATTGGAAGCGTGAGGGTGTTACCTTTTGACTTCTTCTCTTATGACCTCATGACCTTTGGCCGAGGTGGCCTCTTTGAAATTCACTTGGCTTATAGGAATCCTGTAGAAGGGCATCCAGCACACAGAGACTGTTGGAGGAGAGCACAGGGTTGAATCATGGATGTGAAATCACAGAGTGGGCGGGAGGGAGGCTGTGCCTCAGGGGGTGGCAGTGCATGTTGCTCTTCCTCACTGTCCCCGCCTGGGACGTCAGGGTGCTCTGTGAGGGTGAGCACAGCATCTGAGTTGCTAAAGTGGGCCTGGGGGACCGTGCACACAGTCACCGCTCTACAGGGCAGTGCTGAAGGTCCGGGGGTCCCAGCGGCTGCTCCTGCCCAATCTCCCACTATGTCCAGGCTCAGGATGCCTGGCAGCCTGGGCCCAGGACATGCATGCTCTCAGCTAGCCCAGAACGGAGGGTGCTTTATGTTTTCCGGGGTGTTACCTTTCCAAACCAACCCTCTGCACCCCGCGGAGCTTCCAGCACTGCGCAGATGGGCTCTGAGAGCAAGGCCAACAGGGCAGGTGAAGAGAACAGTGACGGCAAGGGTGTCGTTCTTGCCTTGTGAGCGAGCTCCTCTCGGTTGCACTGCGGGCCATCTGTTCCTCCTTTGCTGAGGTGCTTAAGCCTTTATGGCGCCCTGAGTTTAGGATGGTGCTCTGAAAGGAAGACAGTGCTGTGCTGATGGGGGTGGGGTGGGGATCCCAGCATTTTTCCTACTCCCTGCCATTCTAGCAGTTGCCTGCTTCCATGCCTGTGCCCCTGCTGTTCGCCAGCCAATCATGCCCTGCTCCTCTCCCCCACCTCTCATTTCACCTTTTCCGAGCTCCTGAGGAACTGTCAGACTCCTCAGGAAGCCGCTGGTGGGCCTTGGGTCAGGGGAGACTGCTCCTCTCTACAAACACACAGCGTCCTCTTTCCCACCCCGTGGCAGTTCTTGCATTTCCTGGTGGTATGCGAGTGCACGTCTTCTCCCCGTAGCTAGCCGTAGAGTAATTGGAACTATCACATCAATAATAGCGAACATTATGGACTGATCTCTAGGTGCTCGGAGATATAATGGCATTGTCACCTTTGTCCTCATGATAACCTCGGGAGGGGGCACCATCAGAATCACGGAGGGAGATGAGGAAACTGGGCCATGCAGAGGTTAAGGAACTTGCTGAAGGTCTTCCAGCCAGTGAAGAGTGGTTCCATTACTCCAAACTTTAATAGCCTCCAAGCCCACATTCTTTTTTTAAAAAAAAGGCAGGGTTGTCATGTAGATATCCAACTAGATGATTCTGCAGCTCAGCCAGGATGGAGGACCATGGTTATGTCAGGGGTTTAATAAATTCATGTTTGTTAACTTAAAGGGTGAGCAGTGCACTGCTGAGCATTACTTATGGAATGCATGGTGAGTTTTAAAGACCACGCCTTGATCGTGATTCATGCCCAGACTGATGTGTGATGGTAGAGAAGGTTCACTCATGAGCCATGAGGAAGTAGAATGTGTTTCTAGGACCAGCTCTTTTGATAAGTCGTTGTTTGACTTTTGAACGCCATACCTGGATAGAAGTGCCGATATGACTTGGTGCTCCGGGGTGAGAGGTATTGATGAAAATGTTCCAGAGGTAGTTGAATTATTTATGGGAGTCAACCCTAGCCAAATACCAGCATTAATCAGAGATTGGTCACACCTTGGTTTGTCACATACAAAATACATCTTCTCATGCTCTACTCCCTGTGGCCTTTAAGAAAACAGAATCTAAAGTAGGACTTGCAGTTCCTAATATCTGTGATGTTGTTAAGTGACTACTGTAAAATGCAGATCCAAAGCCCCTTAGGGCTCCTCGGACTCACAGCGTGGTCTAGATGGGAGGGAGTAAGGGTTAGAAACACAGGCTCTGGAGTCAGAAGGGCTAGATCCAAATTTCATCTTGATCCTTTCAGAATTGGAGTGAATATTGGCAAGACATTTACAAATCCTGAAATTTGCCCTGGGCAGTGTGGCTCAGTTGTTTGAGCATCGTCCTAAGCACTGAAAAGTTTGCTGATTTGATACCTGGTCAGGGCACGTGGCCAGGTTGTGGGCTCTCACATGGATGTTTCTCTCTCTCCTTCTCCCTTCCTCTCTCTCTCTCTCTCTCTCTCTCTCTCTCTCTCTCTCTCTCTCTCTCTCTCTCATAATCCATAAAATTCTTATAAGAATAAAAAATCCTGAGCTTTCATCACAGTCTGTCAAGTGAGAGGTAATAAGAATACCTTGGTCAGTTATGAGGATTGAATGAAAAATAGTGCATAGTAGTCGCCAAGCCTGGTAGGTCTAGCCCAGTGGTCGGCAAACTCATTAGTCAACAGAGCCAAATATCAACAGTACAACGATTGAAATTTCTTTTGAGAGTCACATTTTTTAAACTTCAGCTTCTTCTAAAGCCCCTTCTTCAAAATAGACTCACCCAGGCCGTGGTATTTTGTGGAAGAGCCACACTCAAGGGGCCAAAGAGCCGCATGTGGCTCGCGAGCCATGGTTTGCTGACTACTGGTCTAGTGTGTGAGAAAAGTGAGCTGTTTTCATGGGCACGATGATAAAGCTTTACCCAGGTCGCTGTCTCTGATGCTGGCCGGTGTCCCTCTCGAAGGACAGTGGAATGCAGAGGGTGTCTGTAGCTGCCCCACATCCATATTTTCCCTTAAGTTGGTTTCATCCTCATTTGATGGAGGAGACAAAAGGAGCTTAAAGAGATGAGATTCCCTCTTCAGGGTCCCACCGGGAAAGATTGTCGGAACATGGTGGTTCTGACGCTTTCTGCCCTCTTCCTGCCCTGCTCCTCCCACGCCATAGGGTCAGGCACTGCAGTGAGAACGCAGCCTGACACTGGTGAGAGGCCTAATTGGGCAGCTTTTCATCGCCACCAACTATTCTCTTGCCCAGAGGCCTCCGTTTGCCGGGTGGGACTTTTCCATCTGAGGATGAGCCAGGAGGCACGTTGGCCAAGCCGCTGGGAATGGAATCCATAATTGCTTGTGGCTTATAATGGGGGCGGATAGTTTTTCATGAGTCAATGTCATTCCTCCTCACGGGAAGAAGGTGAGTTGGAGAGGCTATTGGCCAGCCCCGGCCTGGATGCCAGCTTCTCTGTGTGCAGCGTGGGCGCCTTGGTTCCTTCCCTCGGGTGGCCTGTCAGCTCGGGCAGGCCAGAGGGCGTGGGATCTCCACCTGCATGATGGTGAAGCTCCTGCTGCACTTACTGGTTTGTGTCCTGATTTTTGGGGGAGAACAGGTGTTATTCCTGGCCTTGCAGTGCAGAGTTGGACAGCAGGGATGTACGCTGGAAACAGCGAATCATCATGACTCATTTCTGCAAATGCATGAACTGCAGCTTCAAGAAGTAACTTGTGCAAGGCCACGAGGTTAGTGGGAGGTGGGACTTGGGTGCAGCCCACACTCCCAGTCACAAAAGCCTTGGGGATGGGGGATGACAGGGGCTTGTTTGACAAACCACCGGCACCTCTCTCCTCTGGACAGGCTCTTGGCATGTTTTCCAGCATGTTTTCCCCAGCCATTCGGCCACCTGATGCCCACTTTGCATGATGGTCTGGGGTGCCCAGTCCCTGTGTCAGAAGATCTCGGAGTCCGGACTCTACTTCCTCCACAGCCCCTGCCTTTCATGTTGCCTTGTGCTACGGGCCCAGTGAACCTCAGCTCCTCTAACCTCTCCTGCTCCAGAAGGCAACCGGGAAGGGCTGACATGGAGGGAACGTGCTACCTGGTGTCAGAGTCTTGGTACCAGAAGAGACAGTGGTGGATTCATGGGGTCCTTGGGGCTGTAGGTTAGATGTGATTCTGATTGACAGCAGCTTATGGGCTTCTGTGTGATGAGCTAGTTTCCAGACCACAGCAGGACAGCGGAGTGAATTAGATGGGTAAGGAAAGGAAATGGCAAGGAAAGGACTTTGTGAATGAATGAAAACACCAAGTGGTGATGATGATGCTCACCATGAGCACTTCTGTGATTGCATTTCATCTTCCCATCAGCTGTGCAGGTGGCTATTTTTACCCAGGTTTTAGAGCTGAAGAAAGCAAAGCCAGAGGAGATAAGAAACTTGCCCAAGGTCACACAAATGAGAGAACCAGGATTTAGTCCTTCCATGCAGCTCCATAACCCGTGTTCCTTTAGAGCGATGCGTTTTCTTCCCTCTCCACCATGACTCAGGAGAACAGTCCATTTTCAGTGGTCATGGTTGTTTGCTAAAAGGAGCAATTCCCTTCCCTCCTTCCTTAATTTTCCTCCAACTAATTGCAAATTAGTGGTAATTTTCAAATGAACAACAACAACAACAAAAAAGGATCTTGCGTGCCATCCGTTTGTGCTTACCCAGCAAGGCCTCAGGGCCTGTGACAGCTCCATCACCATGGCAACCCTAGAGCAGGCCTTCTCTGGAACCAGGGCAGCCTGGCCTCGGACTCCGGAGGTGGGGCCGCTTACCCTCTGGGTTAGCCTGTTTCTCTGCTCTAATGCCCCCAGGACAGGCCCCACTGTTCCTACTGCCCTCTTCCATCCCCTCTATTTTAGGAGTTTAGAATTAATAATGAAAGGGGAAAGAAGATAAAAATCCTGACAAAAACCCTAGCCATGGCCCTGGTCGGTTTACTCAATGGTTAGAGCATTGGCCCTTGAACTGAAGGGTCCCAGCTTCAATTCTAGTCAAGGACATGTACCTCAATTGCAGGCTCTATCCCCAGCCCTGGTTAGGGTACGAGTGGGAGACAACCCGTGATGTGTCTCTCTCATATCAATGTTTTTCTCTCTCTTTTTCTCTCTCCCTCCCTTTCCCTCCCCACCTTCCTCCCCTGTACTCTGTGAAAAATATCCTAGTGTGAAGATAAAAACAAAAACAAACAAAAAAAAAACTTAGCTCCGAAAAACTTCCTTTCTCCCCTAAAACATGGGAGGATCATTATCCTTCTCAATTCAAATGCTGCAGTTGGCAGGACAGGCCCGTCTGCCCCAGGGCACTGTGGGTGCAGCTGGTCCTGCCATCCGGGGCACTGGAAGGTCTGGTGGATGGAAGAGATGTGATGGGAGAATGTCCATCCACCAACCCCAGCCCGGAGGGTATATCCCTAGCAGGGGGCCCTGGACCCAGGGGGAAGATCTTTGCCAAGTATTGTGTATTTATTTATTTATAGATTCTCTACCTCAAATACCAGTACTCCTAAAAATCAGAGGTCTGGACTTGGTTCTTTTTTTTTTTTTAATATATTTTTTATTGATTTTTCACAGAGAGGAAGAGAGAGGGATAGAGAGTTAGAAACGTCGATGAGAGAGAATCATCAATCAGCTGCCTCTTGCACAGCCCCCACTGGGGATGTGCCGGCAACCAAGTACATGCCCTTGACCGGAATCGAACCCAGGACCTTTCAGTCTGCAGGCCCACGCTCTATCCACTGAGCCAAACCGGTTTCGGCTGGACTTGGTTCTTTTTGTTGTTGTTAAAAAATGTTTTTATTGATTTCAAAGAGAAAGGGAAATGGAGAGAGAGAGACAGGAACATTAATGATGAGAGAGAATCATGAATTGGCTGCCTCCCGCACGATCTCTACTGGGCATTGAGCCTGCATCCCGGGCATGTGAGTTGACCAGAAATCGAGCAATGAACTCCTGGTTCATAGGTCAACGCTCAATCACTGAGCCACACAGGCCATACCTGGACTTGCTTCTTTTAAGTAACAAGGAAGGAAAAAAATTAGGGATGAGATGTGTAGCCATGTACTCTGCTGGAACCAGTCTTCCTTCACAAACGGGGTTTATCTTCCAGGAAAAGGAAAGCACACACGCTGAATAATGTCATTTAGGATTAGCCAGGGACAGAGTGTTCCTTGAGTTCAGGGCAGTCGTCACATATTTGCATTAAAAAAAAAGAAAAGGAAAGAAAGAAAGAAAAAGATCAGGCTTTGCTGAAAGCAGACAATAGTTGCAGCCATGAAATGTCAGATAAGTCAGTCCCCTTCCTGAGTGCTCCCAGTCTCCACAGGTCACTGTCCCATTTCAGGAGCCTCCTAGAGGGTACTCCCCTTCCCCTCCCCCCACCCGCCAATGCCCTTTCTGGCTCTCTAATGGGATGTTCTTACGCAGGCTGGGCAAGCATTTCCTCCCCAGAGCTGGGTCTGGGTCTCCATGCACGCTGGGGGCCTTTGTATTTTAGCCCCCATGCTTTCTTTGCAATATGCCACTAGATTTTGTGTCATTTGTCCTCACAGGTCCCTCCCCCCCCCCCCCCCCCCAACTCTGCTCCACAAATTCATTAGTCTGTAACAGCGCATTTCAATCTTTTTCATCTCATGGCACATAAACTAATTACTAAAATTCTGCAGCACCACCAAAAAAATATAACTTTTGCTGATCGGACAGAAAAAGTTATAATTTTGACTCATTCACACAGGAATTGTGTTGGCTGTTGTCATTTTTTTGACTTGACAATCTAAGGGAAAAGAGGTCAGTGCCCCTGACTAAATAGTCAGGTAGTCCATGTTTTAAAAACTCTGTGGCACACCGGTTGAAAGTTGCTGGCCTATAATACAAGAAGTACACTTATGTCTATTTCTTTGGGTTTAACCTCCTGTAATCTCCATTGTGTCATAGTTCCATCATAACAACAGTGAGTGCAGCAGAATCACTGCGCTTAAGCGCATGTCTAGCCAAGAGCCTGGCATGGCAGAAACCTCCGGCCACACCAGTCTCTTTTCCCTTAACAGTTTTTAAAACAATACTCATTTATGAGATATTTTAAATACATTTTTTTTATTGATTTCAGAGAGAAAGGGAAAGGGAGATAGAAAAATCTGTTTCAGAGAGGAAGGTAAAGAGAGATAAAAAAATCAATGATGAGAGAGAATCATTGATTGGCTGCCTCCTGCATGCTCCCTACTGGGCATTGAGCCTGCAAGCCAGGCATGTGCCCTGACCAGGAATCAAACTGGTGACCTCTTGACTCCTGGGTCAATGCTCAACCACTGAGCCACGCTAACCACGCTCTTCCTTTTTTTTTTTTTTTTTGTTTAACCCCCAACTTCAGTCTCCCAGGCTCTTGGGAGAGGTACTAGCAACTTCCTACCATTTCCCAGCACCGTATTTCTCCTCCAATCCTCCAACATCCTAAGCAATAAACTAGCTATAGTCATAATAGAATCCCTAAAGAATACATATCCAACAATAATGATAACACTACTTATTATTATTCACAATAAATCAAGTCTATCCTGGTTAATAAGTACATATCGAATGCATGAATGAAATGATTGTTCATATTCACAACTACTGTGCAAGGACACCCACCCCCACCCACCCATTTTACAGATGCAAAAACAGAGGCTTATCAAGGTGAGGCTAGCATTCAAAACCTGGGACCTGCACGTCCAGGTCCTTTAAGAGCATCGGAACATAAAAACCCCAACCCGCTGTCCCCTGGGAAAGGTCTGCTCTTGAGCGGTCGCCTTGACTCGTAATTTATTTGCAGATCCAGGCCTGTGGGATTGATTCTGAATTTATGAGGCACACTCAGGTCTTCCGTGACTCGTGCTCCTGGAATTTCATTAGGCCGCCCTGTAATTGTGGTGGTAAATGTTTACGTGTCCATAAATTATTATTAGGCAAGCCGGGCAAGGTCAGCCTCCATCTTTGGAGGCACCGGGAACAGGTTCCAGAGTTTTCCCAGCAGACAAAGGAGCTGGGATCTGATTCATTACGGGGTGGCTGGTGTCCTATTGACAGCACCATTTCTTGTGCTGATTTTGAGGCCCCAGATGGGTCATCTTTCCTGAGCATGAAAAATGATCACCCTTTGACCGATTGTTTTTGCAAGTAGTTCAATGTCAAATGACTAACGACTGTCGATAGCTGATCTCTTTTCTCAGGAGGCAAAGCCCAAGGTACCTGTGGGGTTTCAGGCGGTGCCTTATTTTGACTCTATTGGTTGCAATTTATTTAGGCTCATGCCTCTATTTCTAACTTATTTATTTGTTTGGTATCATATGCTAATTGTTTAAAAAATTGCCATAATGACACGAAAGGAATGTTTATAAGTGGAGAAGAGCTAATTAAGACGATTAAACACCCGCTGTGTCTCAGGCACTTGTATTAATATATGTCTGTCATCTAATACGACAATTAGGTGAGGTTGGTATTGCTGTTATTTCTTTTTAAAATTATATATCTGGATTTGAGAGAGTGAGGCAGACAGAGAGAGAGAGAGAGCAAGAGCAAGAGAAGGACATCGATTTGTTGTTCCATTTTTTAATGGATTCATTGATTGATATTTGTGCTAGTATGTGCCCTGACCAGGGATCGAACGTGCAATCTTGGCGTATTCAGACAGCACTCTAACCAACTGAGCTACCTAGCTGGGGTGCTGCTATTATTTTTGTGTTCTTGAGGCCAGGACTCAGAGTTCAGGCTTCTCTGTGGAGGTCCCATGGCTAGAACAATATGAAGCAGGTCTGTGTGGCTACAAACCAAACTCTTTCCTCTGCACCTCCAGGCTTAGCACCCAGAGTTCTTTAGTCAGGTTCTAGAACCAGGTGGAAAGATAAAAAAATAGTTATATTTCTACTGAGTTTGGGGATCACACAGTCAGCTAACACAGCACCCGTGGTGGTGACAAAATTACCCAAAATAATACCATCTCACTCTCAACACAACTTTCCCAAGTTCTTGGGACATGGGGAAGGGCTATGTGAACTTTGTGAACTCTGTGGAAATATTTAGGGATTTTCTCCCCAATATTAACTTCCTTACATACCAATTTTCCCAATCCACTTTTATTTTCATTCTAATCTGAAACTCCTAGGAGGTAAAAATAGCTGGCACATAGTGGGGTTCTTAATAAAATCTACGGGAGGAATTCATGAATACAAGAATCCCTATTTCTATCCTGACGAAGGTTACAAATATAGCTGACTCTTGAATAATGTGGAGGTTAAGGGCCCCAGACCCCTGCATAGTCACAATGAGCATATTACTTTAAAAAAATATATTTTTATTGATTGCAAAGAAAGGAAAAGTGTGGGATAGAAGTATAGAAACATCAATGATGAAAGAATTATCAAACAGCTGCCTCTGGCATGCTCCCTACTGGGTATTGAGCCCCTAATCTGGGTGTGTACCCTGAACGGGAATTGAACCGTGATCTCCTGATTCATAGGTCAGTGTTTAACCACTGAGCAACACCAATTGGGCAAGTATATAACTTTTGACTCCTCCAAAACTTAACTGTTAATAGCTACTGTTGACCTTACCGATAACATAAGTAGGTTTTTTGCATGTATTTTGCATGTAGTATATACTGTATTCTTACAACAAAGTAATAGAGAAAAGAAAATGTTAAGAAAATCATAAGGAAGAAAAAAATACTTACAGTATTGAAAAAAATCCACATATAAATGGACCTGTGCTGTTAAAAACCCTGGTGTTGTTCAAAGGCCAATTGTACAGCCATTGCCAGAGTGTAATATCACATATACACTGAGTGGCTAGATTATTACGATCTCTGAATGCATAATCATCTGGCCACTTGGTGTATATTCTACATAATCCTATATAATAAAAGACTAATATGCAAATTGTCCTCTCGACCAGGAATTCCACCAGCATGCTGGCTGGCCAATCGCCCATATCCCCTCCCACTGGCCAGGCTGGCGGATCTCACCCATACACAAATTCATGAACTGGGCCTCTAATACACACACACACACACACACACACACACACACACACACACTGCTGAGTGGCCAGATTATTATGAGTTCAGAGATCATAATAATCTGGCGACTCAGTGTATATTCCATGTTTCCTTTTAAAAAATGTGTTTTTATTGATTTTTCAGAGGGAGTGGAAGGGAGAGAATTAGAGAGATAGAAACATAGATGAGAGAGAAACATTATCAATCAGCTGCCCCCTCAATCCCCCGCACACCCTCTACTGGGCATAGAGCCCTCAACCCGGGCATGTGCCCTGACCAGGAATCGAACCAGTGACCTCTTGCTTTAGAGTTCGATGCTCAACCACGGAGCCACTCTGGCCAGGTCATTCCATGTTTCTAAATTCTCTTTATTTCACAACGACAGGAAGAGGTGATGAGAGACTTGCTCTGCCTTACAGAAAGCTAAATTGGAAACCAGTCTTTTCAGAAAGCACAAAAAGAGTTAACTAGAACCCCCGACGACTCCAGCTTCAAAGCCTGCAACTCAAAACCAAAGGGCCCCTCTGCACTGAGGGAAAGTCTGGGACACGCTCCCCTGGTGCCCTTAGACGGGGGACCCTCAGCCTCTAGAGGCTAATTATTGGCATTTAAGCTTTTCTTTCCCCAAAACACCAAGGCAAGCTCTTTCCGCTGCTCTGCCTGCCTCCTGGGGCCTCTGCATTATTAGTGAGAGGATGGCGAGGTTGGGCTCATTATCCCGGCCTCCTCTTTCTTTCCTTTCCTGGCCCACCCCCTCTTTGTCCATGTTCCCCCGGCAAGTGTGAATGCCTTTCATAACTCAAAGTACAAGCATTCCATCAGCAAAGGAGCGCTCAGGTTCAACTCCCAGCCACCGACTACCCACTGTGCGCCAGGACCTTTCACATTTAATCAGCCAGCAGAGAAATGCGACTCAATCCAGCTTCCGCTGTGCGTCTGTTCCTTTGTCAGATGCGGTGGGACTTTGTAAGGAATGGATGGCCTGGAATTAGCCCTCAGGATCCCGCAGTCTGATAGAGATGGCAGTGGGTAGGGTCTTCTCGGAATGGTGAAGGCCAAGGAAATGTTGCCAGACCTTGGATCACGTGACACCCTCTTATATAACCTCCAGAGTGAGGTAGCAGCTCACCTACAAAGAAGACGGAACCTCACTGTGTGATCTCCACCTCCTCCCTTGCAGTGAACGTGTATATTCCACTCAGTGTATACTCCATGTTTCCTTTTTAAAAATGTGTTTTTATTTTTAGAGGGAGTAGAAGGGAGAGAGTTAGAGATAGAAACAGATGAGAGAGAAACATTATCAATATGCTGCCCCCTTCCCCCCCACACCCTCTCCTGGGCATAGAGCCCTCATGCATCTCAGAGGGCAGGCCCATCAGAGCAATGAGCCTGGGATGTATTGAACTGCAAACTTGGTGGTAAGTAGTATTATTACTAGTAGCCTTGTGCAGGAATCTGTGCACTAGTAGCTCACCAGTAGTTCGCTGCCACCCTCCAGTAGCTCTCCACCCACTACCCCGCCCTCCTGTAACTTCCCTCATTACCCTTCTCCCCACCCCCGCTCTCCTCCCCCTCATAGCTTGCTGCCCTGCCCTCTCCTGAAGCTCTCCACCGCCTGCTTGTAGCTCGCTGCCCCACCCTCCTTCTGATCTGTGATCTGGTTGTTAACTCGGTCAGTCATTACACTTCTCGGTGTAATGACCATTTGCATATTATATATTTATTATATGGGATTATTTTATTGTTGTTGTTAATTCTCACCAGAGGACATTTTTCCATTGGTTTTTAGAGAAAGTGAAAAGGAGGGGGGCGGTGGGGAGAGAGAGAGAGGGAGAGAGAGAGAAACACTGATGCGAGAAAGACACATCCATTGGTTGCTTCCCGGCAGGGCTGGTGATAGAGCCTGCCACTGAGGCACATGCCCTTGACTGGAATTGAACCAGCGATCCTGCAGTCTGAGGGCTAACGCTCTATCCCTTGAGCCAAACTGGTGGTAATTATTTTGTTTTCTTTTCAGTAGGTTCAAATGAGCTGGTAGAGGCTTGCATTTGCAGAGGGCTCTTGTTCGGCATATACTTCAGCTCCCCTCCTATGCCCCAGCTCCCAGGCCTGGAGTGTAGCCACCAAGCCCATCACTACCGGCAGCTCCTTCTGTGCTTTCCACCCCTGCAAGCCAGGCACCCAGTGCAGTTCACTCCTCACAGGATCCTTCATAACTCTTCCCACCTCGCTTGTCCCCATCTGTCCTTGCTGTGCCTCCTTTGTTGGGCCGTTCACCTGCTCTCGCCTGCTACATTCTCTCAGCAACCAAGCTGGTCTGGCAGCCTGACATGTCCTGTGTCCCCTCTGATCCACTGTCCACATCACAGCCAGCGAGATTCCTGGAAAATGCAAGTATCCTGCCTCATCCATAGGAAGGAGCAGGACTGTCTTGAAGTGGTGGAAGGGATCAGAGCCCTCTGCCCTGTGGTCATCTCTCACATATCTGCCTTCTCGTAGCTAATGGAGGGCAGGGAGTCAACGTTCTTTATCTTCACCTTCCCACCAACCCACACCGCCTCTGCTGCAGAGGTTGTATCTGGGCCTTGACTTGTGATTGAGTGAGGAGCAGAGTAAGAGTGGAGAGGAACTCATCAGACTGGGATCACAGGAGACGAGCAAAGGATGTCACCTGCTCTTAGGTCTGAAGCTGGGAAATGGGCTGGACACACAGCTATCAGATGCCAGGAGGCCAAAGCTCTGAGCCGATGAAATGGGTGAGGGCAGTTTGATGGCAGAGATCTGTCAAACGTGGCAGTGTGATGGACAGACACGCAGAGAGGCAGGAAGGAGCCACGCGCTGGGGGTTCACTGAGGACCGACATGAAGGTCTGCCCCTGGTGGAAATGATCTTACCCAGATCCCAATTGCTTCTCTAGCCTTTGCAGCACTGCCGAGCCTGCATATAGCCCTGGGGAACTCGCCTAAACTTTCTGTGCCTCAGTTTCTCAATCTGTTCAAAGGAAGTCGAACCACATTGAAGAGGGAGAATGTTTCCTCCTCTGACGTGTAGAATTCTCCAGGGAGGATGGCTGGGGAGAGGAGTGTGGGGGTCTGGAGTCAGATCCATGTTTGAATGCCAGGTCTGCACCAGGCCACTTGGGGGAACATGGGCAAGGCTCACCAATGAGCCTCGGTCCCACGACCTGGAAAATGGGTCATACCATTTGGGTTTCGAGAAGACTAAATGGGGTGTGTAGAAGGAAGGTAGCACCCAGTAGGTGGTTTCTGCAAAATAGTGCTGCCACTCTCAATAGGTAAACAAAGGCTTCCCCCTTGGGAGCCCCAGCCCTCACCCTTCACCCTGGATGTGTCCTGATCTCACCTCTGCGCCTCACCCTGATGGCTCCCTGAGCTGCCCTCACGCTTCCTACCCCAGGAGACCGGTTTTACATCCTGGCCTTTGTGTTAGCTCCTGACAGATGTTAATGTTTGGAAGATCCGCCTGGAACAGAGCAGGGAGCCCTTCCAAACACGAGCCCGGAGGCAACAAATAAATTACTTTGCAGGAAGGGTTCTGTCTGTTGCGAGGAAAAACTTAGCAAAGAAAACAACCCCCTTCTGTTGCAGATGCCCCGGAAGCTGTGGGCACCCTCACCTCTGGGTCAGGACTGCACCTGCGCTACCGCCCGGGATGGGACCATCCGTGCGTCCCGCCTGGTGCAAGATCCTTACCACGTGTTCCAGCCGAGAAGCGGTGGCTTAGCAAGGTTAATTAACTTTCTCGACTCGCCCATGAAGCAGACAGTTGAAGGCAGGGGTGAAAGCAGGCCCATTGGATTCCAAAGCCTGTGTTAACCATGTGACCTTGCGGCTGCCTGGCATGTAAAAAGGGGGGAGGGTCACTTTTTTCTTTTGCAAGATAGGGGGGGCCTTTTAGAAGATTTCCTCGGGATGCAGCATGGGTTGATGAGAGGAAGGAGTGAGAATAAAGACAGAAGGGCCTGCCCGGCCGGTGTGGCTCAGTGGTTGAGTGTCAAACCTATGAGCCAGGAGGTCACCGTTGGATTCCTGGTCAGGGCACATGGAATCTGGGTTGCGGGCTTGATCCCCAGCAGGGGCCGTGCAGGAGGCAGCTGATCAACGATTCTCTCTCATCATTGATGTTTCCCGCTGACCATAGAGATCAATGGAGTCAGCCCAGACTGGGAGACCTGACCCACAGAATCCAGAAACAGGACACATTTGTTGTTTTAAGCCATTAAGGTTTGGAGTGGTTTGTATTTCAGCAGAATAACTGAGGATATCAGAGTCGATGGGAGAAGGTACATGCTTCTTATTTTTGAGCTTCCACTGCCTTAGGTACCTCTGGTACAGCACATATATACCGTATTTTTCGGACCATAAGACGCACTTTTTTCCCCCCAGAAGTGGGGGGAAAAAGTTCCTGCGTCTTATGGTCCAAATATAGCCTACACATATACTTTAAAAAAAAAGTTTTTTTACTTGCCCGGCTCTGTGTGGTCTCTGTGTGCTTGCCCGGCTCTAAAATGGTTCTAAATGCTGCTGTTTACTTTACAGGGTTGATTACATGTGTTTATGACTGTGATGTTGGGTTTTAATGCACATAAAATATTTTAGGACACTATTTGTTTCAGAATCTTTTTTTCTTCATTTCCCTTCTCTAAAAACTGGTGCGTCTTATGGTCCGGAGCGTCTTATGGTCCGAAAAATACGTTAGTCACTTAAAGTAAAGCAAAAAACTGTCCCTAGTCAGAGTTCAAGCTGAAAGTCACCTCATCCAACCTTTTATTTCCCAACTATGCTCTAGGGCAGGGGTGGGGAACCTTTTTCCTGCCAAGGGCCATTTGGATATTTTAACATTATTCGCAGGCCATACGCAATTCTCAACTTAAAAATTAGCCTGCTGTCGTTGGTCAAACATTTAATTAACTCACCCCAAAAGCCTCGACAGGGCCAGACCAAATGATTCCGTGGGCCTTTTATGGCCCTCGGGCCAGACGTTCCCCACCCCTACTCCAGGCTCTTGGGGGTAGAGGCCAGACCCCTGGCAAAGAGCCCAGACTGCATCCAGAAGGTGTTTGGCAGCCTTGAATCTTTTTGCTTGTTTATTTGCTTTAAAATAAGAATTGAAACTGTTCTGTATCTGGATCCTGTTGGTGGTTGTAAGACTGTATGCATTTCTCAAAACTCACAGAACGGTACACTAAATCGGCCCGATTTTACTGTATTTGTATTATGCCTTAACAAAATATAAATACTTTTAAAAATGACTTTATTGAAAGAATGAGTATGTCCATGAAAGCTATGGCCTCCCAAGGCCCTTCATGAAAACCGCTAGTTACTGTGACTCCTGTGTGGCACATATGTCATTAACAGAAATTCTTTATAATTCTAATGTTCACGGCTATTTCAGTGAGAGAAATGACATCACGATAGAATGACAATCCCTTCTCTTTGTAGCATCTCCGGAAAGACCCAGGGTTCTTCTCAGGGACTTCTTCCTCCTGACCCCACCCGTCCCCGTGTTCCTTCTCAGCCAAGGAACGCTGAGAACCCTCTGCTGTGATCATTGAAGCCTAAGAAAGGTGTGATGTCTCAGGGCTGTGCCGGAATGTGTTGAGGTGGACTTGGCCTTCTCATGGCACAGTCTAGTTTGGGCCTGACGGTTGTCCTGGCCAGCCTGACGCTCTCTGGGGGAGAACTATGGCTAGAAGATCACACTCTTTAGTTCAGCGGGTGGAAATCCAGGAGGGAGGGTTGGCTGGCCAGGGAAACAAGCTCATCTTCACTGTGGGGCATGCCTGGCCACCTCCCACCCCAGGGGTGAAGGTCTGTTCTTTTCTTTACCCCCCCAGGGGCCAGGTTTCCCAGCAGAGCACGTGCCAGGCTCTGCTGTTACCAGTCACGTCCCCATGAGATCGCGCACTGCTGGAGGCCAGGATACGGGGCTCACGCACCTCTTATTATCCCTTCTGCCCAGCACGGGGTCTGGCTGTGAGCAGACCTACAGGGACTTGGGAATTGAAATGCACAGGCTCCAGCGTCTGCAGCGTCTTCCCAGATGCAGTTAGCAGATGGCACATTCCTCTCCAGGTGGTTGTTGACCTAACAGGTGCACACGTAGAAGGCCTTCCCCTTTGCAGAGCATTCGCGTGTCTGATTTATTATTAACAGGAAATGATGGGTCTGGAGCAGATCCAGAGCGCAGTTAGAGTCGTGATTCAAGAAGCAACAGCTCGGCCCAGCCGGTGTGGCTCAGTGATTGAGCATCAACCTATGAACCAGGAGGTCATGGTTCGATTCCTGGTCAGGGACATGCCTGGGCTGCAGGCTTGATCCCCAATAGGAGGCATGCAGGAGGCAGCTGATCAAGGATTCTCTCTCACCATTGATGTTTCTAGCTCCTTCTCCCTCTCCCTTCCTCTCTCTAAAATCAATAAAAATATATTAAAAAGGAAAAAGAAACAAAGAACCAACAGCTCCTCAGAGAAAAGCTTGAAGTAAATACAGCCCCTTAGTCTGCGGCAGAAAAACAGGCCATAATGTATGAGGTATCAAACCTGCGTGGAGTCTTCAGGGAAAAAGCCACCCCCCTCTCTACTCTGCTTTTCCCTTCCCACCTGCCTGCCTGGGGCAAACAAGCATGGGGTCTTACTGCACACTGGGTGTTGTAAGGGTTTGGGAAGGATAAAAAGATTTATTATACATATTCGATGCCTTTGAGACACTTGCAATATGGTAGGAGACAGAACATGAGTCACTATAATTAAAATATCAAGATGAGGTTGTACTCAAGGTCAGGGGGAGGAAGCAGAGCTCACTCCTGGCTTGGATGTGTGGAGAGCTGTATGAAGGAAGAGGTGAACTTTGACTTGAACTAGGGGAGGACTTGAATCGAATAGGGGAAACCATTAAGAACGCAGACTTTATCCAGGCAGACCTGCTCGGAGTCCGGAATCCTGATCTGCAGCCAACAGGCTGTGTGGCCTTAGTGAAACCACTCAGCCTCTCTGAACCTAGTTTCCTTCACCGTGAAGTTGGTTAACATATCTTCTTACAATTTTTCTTTCCCCTGCAATTAGTCGGTCTTTCTCAACTTGTGTTCCCGTCAGCACACACGCCGCATGCTATGATAACTACAATGAAAACGAAACAAAAGCCTGTTCTGGTAACCACATCCCTCATTCAGCTCCCACCCTTTTCACTGACTTCTTTGAGATGGGGTGGGGAACGTCTGGCTGCATAAGGCCCATGGAATCATTTGGTCTGGCCCTGCCAAGGCACTGGGGTGAATTCATTAAATGTTTGACCAATGATAGCAGGCTAATATTTAAGCTGATCATTTTGAATGGCCCAAGAATCCTATCTAATAAAAGGATAATATGCAAATTAACTGTCACTCCATCACAAAGATGGCTGTGCACAGTCCCCTCAGCCTTGCCGGAGTCCCCCAGTCCTGGAGGGCTGAGAGTGGGCAGCATGAGAAGCTTGGAAGAATGCTTGCTTTGTTGCCGCAGCCATGGAGGGCCTCTGGGCAGTGGGACGCTTGCTTTGTCACCGTGGCGATGCCCTGGCCGCAGAGGGCCTCTTGGGACAGGGCTGCTAGCCTGCAGCCTCCACGGCCTAGTGCAGGCCTGTAGAGGAGACGGCAGGCCCACCTCCGACAGAAGCAGCGCAGCTCCCTCCCAGTGCCCCTGCTTACTTCCGCCTCCTGTAGAAGCAGCACGGCTCCCAGAGGTACGCTGCGATTCCTGGACTACTGCACGGAATATTGAGTGATGGGCTATGAGTGATGCTATAAACATCCAGGTGGCCCTTGGCAGCAAACAGGTTCCCCACCCTGCTTTAGAACAAGGTCCTGGCACCAGCTATCTCAGTGCTCTCTGCCCTCTGCTCTGGCTCCGATCAGGCTGTTGTCCCTATCCTCCCATGGTAATGGTGAGGGTCAAAGTCACCGATAACCTACATGATGTGAAATCCAAAGATCAGGTCTCCATCCAAATCTTGCTTGACTGAAAGCCGCATCGCTGGTGCACGTGACCCGTCCTGCCTCCTTCTGGCTTCAGGACGTCATGCTGTTGGTTTCCTCCAAGTTCCCAGGTCATGCCTCTTTGGAGTTGAGTCTCTTTGCTATTCCCTCTTATAACCCTGACCTTTCTTTCTTTATTTTAATGTTTATTTTTTAAAAATTAATTTCAGAGAGGAAGGGAGAGGGAGAGAGAGAGAGAGAGAGAAACAACAATGATGAGAGAGAACCATTGATTGGCTGCCTCCTGCATGTCCCACTCTGAGGAAAGGAGCCATCAACCCGGGCATGTGCCCTGACCGGAAATTGAACCCTGACCTCCTGATTCATAAGTCACTGCTCAACCACTGAGCCACAGTGGCAGGGCTTTCTGATTGTTATGGAAACCCTGGACCAGTCCAGAGCTCAGCTCTTGGGCCGCTTCTCTGTCTACTCACACGCCTATGTGATCGCATTCTGTAATACCTGGACACTTCCCCCCATAACCCTCTTATTCCAGACTCCCCTGAACTTGGGACTCACACATTTGGCTGCCTACCTGTCATGTGCTCTTGGAAGATTCACTAGCGTCTGAATCCCGATATCTTCATGGTACCATTGTCAGTATTAGTTAATGCATATCCTAATTATATAGATTCTAATTACACACTTATTGGTTATTTCAAGGGGAGCATTTGAAGTGTGAGAAATGGAATCTTTTGAAACACTTGCCACCCTCAGATGAAATAGGGCTTTTATATGCTTTATGTTTTTATTAGAACAATAAAACCATATTGCATAAAGCTTGGGATACAGGGGAAAACATAATTTCCTCGATTTGATGCAAGACTGTTTTCATGTCGGTACGGTCCCCTTGGGTCTCTGTATGGAAGTTTTCATAAACCTGAGCTGCCTCAGTGTTGGCGTTCACACATTTAGGTGTGATGTGCTGTCAGAGAGAAGAAGCAGGAGCACAGACGCTGCTCCCAGCTCCTCCTCCTCTGGGGCCACAGCTACTGGGCTCAGGGAGGGACCCACGTACTGGAGCCCCATCCCAGCATAGTCCTTGTTGGGACTGATTGAGCATCTTCCCCTGCACCACGAGGTCCCCAGTGGATTCATGGTTTTGGGCCCAACCCCCAGTAGGGGACGTGCAGGAGGCAGCTGATCAATAATTCTCTCTCATCATTAATGTTTCTATCTCTCTGTCCCTCTCCCATTCTTCTCTCTGAAGTCAATAAAAACACAAACACATGTTTTTAAAAACAAAGAGTCCATCTCAGGCTCCCCAAAAAGCCCCCCCGTGAGAAGAGGTACTGAATAAAACCCTGGGCCAGAACCCCAGCTTACCTAAGACACCAGCATCCCAGAGCTGCCCTGCACCATGTGCTTTCCAATTCAGCCTGTGAATTCATCTTTGTAACCCTTCTGAATGAGATTTCCCTCCCTCTCTCCTTTCCAAGAGTTAAATACTGTTTTTAAGCAGATATCTGCTTATCCTGTATATGGATTTTTGCTTTTATTATGTGGCTTTAAAATCCCTTCCTTCCTTCCTTCCTTCCTTCCTTCCTTCCTTCCTTCCTTCCTTCCTTCCTTCCTTCCTCCCTCCCTCCCTCCCTCCCTCCCTCCCTCCCTCCCTCCCTCCCTCCCTCCCTCCTTTTCTCTCACCTTCCCACCCTCCCTTCCTCTCTCTCACCTTCCCTCCCTCCTCATTTGCTTCCTTTCCTCTTTCTCTGTCATCTGATTACTTAGCTATTGCATGATACATGTATTTCATAACTTTCCTACCCATTAATATTAAGTTTTTGCGATTTATCCATATGGATCATGTGGAATCTGGTTCTTTCATTTTAACTGCTACAGAGTGTATTCCGTCATTTGAAAGAACTGTGATTTATTTATCCAGTCTCCTTTGGATAGACACTTGAGTCTCTGTAGAAAACATTCTTCTCTGTATCTCCTTACACGTAAGCGTGAGAATTTCTTGGTAGTGTGACAGAGGCACATTGCCTGGGGCTTTGGAAATGTGCATTTGAAGCCTCACTACCGATTTTCAAATTGCTCTCCGAAGAGTGTGTACACATGTTCCCTCCTATCAGCAATGTATCAGATCCTATTGCCAACATCGGTGCTATCACGCATTGCAATTGTCAGTATTTCATGAGCATGGAGCAGTATCTCATTGAGGTTTTTATTTATATCTCTGATTAATAGAAGAGATTGTGTTTTCATATGAAAACATATAGAAGTTCTTTGGTACATAGACTAAACCTTTGTCGCTTGTACTTATTGAAAATATTTTTGCCCATCTCCAGTTTATCTTTTTAATGCTGTTTTCGGCAACCTTTCCCTTAAAGATATTTGAAAATCTTTCCTTTGATTGTGCCTTTTATATTTTATTTAAGGAATCGCTTTGTTCTGGTCTGTAAATATATTCTCCAATACGTTCCCCTAAGAAATATAAGCTTATATGTCTACATTTAAACCCCTAACTAGAGTGGATTAAGATCTAAACTTTTTAACTATGGAAAGTTCATGACATTTAAAATGTATAGCTTGTTTTAAAGCAGACACAATGTAAACCACGTCCTAAGTCAAAAAACAATGCATCAGCCTCGCCAGCATGGCTCAGTGGATGAACATCAACCTATGAACAGGGAGGTCATACTTTGATTCCCTGTCAGGGCATGTGCCTGGGTTGCAGGTTCAATCCCCAGTGTGGGGCCTGCAGGAGGCAGCCAATCAATGATTCTCTCTCATGATTGATGTTTCTCTCTCTCTCCCTCTGCCTTCCTCTCTGAAATCAATAAAAAATATTTTTAAAAAATAACGCATCAGGGCCAGAGAAATGCCTCTGGGTGTGAAAAGACCCTTACCTTGCCCACATTACTCACTATCCTGATTGTGATGCTTTTCATTATAGTCTCACTAAGCTGGCATCCTTAAGCTCTATTGTTTAGTACTGCTTGTAGTTTAAAATCTGGACATAAATGGAGTATTATCGATACAACATGTCATTTCTCATGACTGGCTTCTTTCCCTCAATACTCAGCCTGTGAATTTAGTCCCCATGCGGTATAGCTGTGGTTTGTTCCTTTTCATGATGATGTGTTATTTCATTGGGTGAATACATCTCCGTGCAGTTCTCCATTCTACTGTTGTTGGACATTGGGTTGTTTCCAGTTTGGGATATGAGGTAAGACAGAAGTCAGTGTCCCTTCTTTCCCTGCGAATTTCCAGTTCTCCCACAACCATTAACTGAAAACTGTCCTTTCCCCAGTCCTCTGTAGTTGCCTCTTCATCATAAATCAAGTGTCTGAACACACGGGCACTTTTCTGGTTTGTGATTTGTTAACATTGGTTGGTCTATTCTCGCATCAGAGCCATGCTGCCTTAATTAGTTAAGCTTCTGATCAGTCATGAGTCCCAACAGAGCAAGTTCTACCCGTTATTCTTCTCAGTGGTATCTTCCATCTTCCTGGGTCTTCATATTTCCAGTTTATAATGAACGTATTAACACACACACACACACACACACACACACACACACACTGAGTTTTTAATCATAAACCATCTGAATTTAATTGTGTGTAAAGTTGGTATCTTCTTTTATCCTATTACTAGAGGCCTATTTAAAAGACAGTGTGGTACAGTGGTTGACCATCAATCCATGAACCATGAGGTAGAGGTTCGATTCCCGTTCAGAGCACAAGCCCAGGTTGTGGGGCTCAATCCCTAGTTGGGTGTAGGCGGGAAGCAGCAAATTGATGATTCTCTCTAATCATTGATGTTTCTATCTCTCCCTCTCCTCTCTCTTCCTCTCTCTGAAATCAATTTTTAAAAATGTTTTTAAAAGAAAGTAAATCGGCCATGAACACTGATATACATTTATTCCCACCATTTTGTTTTAGAGTTTATATCTAACCTGCTTTCCTGGGTTTAGGTTTGTTCTTTCTCACTTTTCCTGCTTGATATTGAATTACTTGAATTCTATTTCTTTTTCCCCTTCAGGTTGATAAGTTCTAAACTATATTTTATTGCTTTGGTGGATACATTACCCTTAAGTGTTTGGTGCGTGTGCTTAATCAACAAAGACTAAGACTACACTGAATTTATTTTCTTTCTCCCCAAAATACAAGGATATCGGAATGTTTGCCCTTTAACAGTTTTACATTATATTATACCCGAGCTGCTGTATTGTAGTCCCTAGGATTGAGTGGTCTTTCTGAGCTTTGACCTAGATCTCAGACGCCAGTTCTGAAGGATGGAAACCCATCCTTGGGGCTGAAGATACAGAGCCCCAGATAAATGCAGTATCTATTGCAATACCCCATTGTGGAGCTGGGGGATGAATTTCTCCCTGCTCCAAATCCATCACGATGCCAACGGCTCATGGGTCCTCCATTGGTTTGGTTTTGCAAGGACATCAAACCTGGAATATTTTAAACAATTAAGTGTGCAACAGAAAAAAGAATGATTACAGTTATACCTGGGATCATGGTGGCCTTCAGATTACCTTCAGACCATTGTCACCATTTAGTAATGATCGCACATTGCTATCAGATGCGGGCCTTTTCTTTCTCTGTCGGTACTTGCTTTGCCCCATGGAGTGTTTGTTAAATTGGCTGTTGAACCCCTGCCAGATTCTGCCTAGAGATTTAGGTGAAGGTGCCTCCTATCAGCAGGATGTCTGTTTTGTGCCAGGCCCGGGACTCAGATTTACATCTGCCAACTCACTTAAGTGCCTGCACGCAGCAGCCCTTTCAGTACATGCATTGTTTGCAACTGGTAGCTCAGGAGACAGAAGTCCAGTGGGGTCCAAGGCCAGGGACTAGAAAGACACTGGCGTGTTTTTAAACCGAGGGGGTCGATTCCCACTTCTGTACCTTTGATCCTGTAGAATCGGTCTGACCACCTATTGCCGTGGTCGGCAAACTCATTAGTCAACAGAGCCAAATGTCAACAATACAACGATTGAAATTTCTTTGGAGAGCCACATTTTTTAAACTTAAACTTCTCTAACACCACTTCTTCAAGATAAACTCCCCCAGGCCATGGTATTTTGTGGTAGAGCCACACTCAAGGGGCCAAAGAGCCACATGAAGCTCGAGAGCCGCAGTTTACCGACCATAGGCCTAGGGTATCTCAGAATCACCCGGGAGCTCATAGAGTTGTGCTTTCCTGGACCCTACCCTCTAGGCCTGAAGCCAGTGCTTCTAATCTGGTGCCCAGACTTGCATGCCTGCAAAGCTGCCTCCCAAGAGTCTGAGCCAAGAGAAGGTCAAAGGTCACTCCACCTAGAAAATGACCAGCTACATAGCTGTCTCTGATCAGCATTTAATCCCACCCTCCCTGCCCTAGACTCCACATCTCAGGAAGGGTGAGCAGGTCCCTCAGACCTCGGGAATGAGGGAGCAAAAAGATCAGCGGCTGTGGGGTTTGAGGCCATGTCCTTCCATCTAAGAAACTGGAGCAAAGAGCATTTGCTGAAAGTGCAGTGAAATGACGCCAAGGAAGTTTTGTCCTTCCTTCTCTCCCAAACCAGCAAGAGACCAAACTTGCCCGGCCCGTGTAGCTCAATGGTTGAGTTTCGGCCTACAAACCAGGAGATCACAGTGCCATTTCTGGTCAGTCCCCAGTAGGGGGTGTGCAGAAGGCAGCCAATCAATGATTTTCTCTCATCATTGATGTTTCTCTCTCTCTCTCCCTTTCTCTCACTCTCAAATCAATACAAACAAGAGAGAGAGAGAGAGAAAGAGAGAGAGAGAGAGAGAGAGAGAGAGAGAGAGAGAGAGAGAGAGAGAAAACCAAACCTGTTTTCCTTATTTGGACAGAAACAGAAGATTCTGTCCACAAAGCTTGTAGAAAGAGAGAGAGGGCATGAGAAATGCACAGAATACAGAGACATGGTCGGGTTTGCAGCGAGCAGATGCTTTGCACTAAAATCACTCCCATCTGGCTGAGCACAGCTGCTGCCTCCAGTGCCACGTGGTCCCCTTTCTCCACCCGCCGCCCTCGTTCTTTCTCTCTCGCTCTTCCTCTGCCCCTTGTCACCTGCTCTGCATTCAGAGTGATGTCACCCAGACCTGTTGGGTCACGGTCATTGCAATATGGATTGTTCTGGAAGATCTTGAGGCTCAGGCTCTGCACAGGACTTGCTCTTGGACACTGGGAACTGGGGCTGAGGGGCTCAGAACCCTCCCTCGCTGTTTTGCCTGTCTTCTGCTTCACTCATAATGAACCACGACTTGCTGGAACCGAGGTCTGTCTTCAGCGTGGGAAAAAAAGTCGGGAAATGTCGCCAAAATGGGCATTGGTCTGGGGAGGAAGTCACTCAGACTGGAAGGAACCCCAGGCCAGGCCTTTTTAGGGTTTTGGGGCTCCCGATGCCCCCATTTTTCGAGGCAGACGGAGTTTTTATTGTGTCTCCTTTGCTTTCGAACTCACTGCATTTTAGAAATTTAAAACCCATTAGGGAATGGCTTAAGAAGTTAATAACCTGTTACCATTCCGGAGAATTACATTTGATGTTGTTTATAGCTATTTGGCTTATGAAAATAAATATGTTCAGATCAGGAGCCAATTCTTATTCATGCCACTTATCCAAGGCACATCATCAATAATAAACAGATATTGTTCATCTTAAACCCACGTGGGGAGAATTTCATTTTTAAAAACTAATTATACTTGTGGGATGGTTAAAAAAAACAACAACAACAACAAAAAACTAGAACCTGAAAAAAAAGTGCACTAATACAATCAACTTTGCATCTCTGGCGCAGAATTCGATTTGTGTGAAAAAACAAATTAACTGTGAAATGTGACCAGGAAAAGCTGTGTTGATTACAAGGAGCACGTAATTAGGGCAGCTCGAATGTGCTCTGGATTCCTCTCTGCTCCCGCCCAGGCTGAGCACTAGCGAATAGGTATTCAATTTGGTTTTAATTATCATGTTAGTGTCGGTCATAATTTCCATAAACAACTCTTAAGCAGCAAGAATGGGTACTACTAGAGTTTGGAAGACTTGTGTTTTTTTTCCCCTTTTAAGCATTTGAGCATTTATCTCCCAAATATCAGGACAGTCTGTACAAAGGAGGAAAAGTCGCACAAAAATGGCCTTTTCTCACTGTGATAATGCCAGATCCTTTTAGAGCACTTGTGTCAAACACAAGGCCCGCGGGCCAAATCCGTCCCACCAGGCCTTGCAATGTGGCCCGCACCGCGCTGTCATCACTGCACTCCGCTGCGTTTCCATCACAATGACAGTTTATGACTGTTCAGTAAACCATTCGGCCCGCGATTTAGGCTGGATTTTAGATTTTGGCCCCTTCTCTGATTGAGTTCGACACCCCTATTTTAGAGGAAGGTTGTCTGCTTCATTTTGGTGGCTACAGGTGTATTCATTCATTGCTAATGAGGGACACTTTCTTACATGTAAGTGTGCTAGACACTTGGGAAGTCAGAAGTCTTTGTCCTTGCATTAACATTTAGTAAGGAAGGCCTGGCTAGTGTTTTCAGTGGTTAGAGTAGGGGTGTCGAACTCAATCAGAGAAGGGGCCAAAATCTAAAATCCAGCCTAAATCGCGGGCCGAATGGTTTACTGAACAGTCATAAACTGTCATTGTGATGGAAACGCAGCGGAGTGCAGTGATGACAGCGCGGTGCGGGCCACATTGCAAGGCCTGGCGGGACGGATTTGGCCCGCGGGCCTTGTGTTTGACACATGTGGGTTAGAGTATCAGCTTGCACGCTGAAGGGTCATGGGTTCAATTCCCAGTCCAGGGCCTATACCTGGGCAACCAATGGATGTGTCTCTCTCACATCAATGTTTCTCTCTTTCTCTGTCTCACTCTCCCCACTCCCTTTCTCCCTCCCTCCCACAGTCTCTGAAAATCAATGAAAAAAATACCTTCAGGTGAGGATTAACAACAACAAAAAATGCAGTAAGGAAGAAATACACAAAAACAAGTTTTAAGTCATTGAACTGCCCTGGGATCTATTACAAACGTGAAAGTCAGTGAGTGATATAAGATGATAGAGGCCTGTTACACAAAGATCCATGCAAGAATAGGCCTTCCTTAGGGACTGAACCTGCCACCCGGGCCTGTGCCCTGACCTCGAATTGAACCGTGACCTCCTGGTTCATCGGTCGGTGTTCAACCACTGAGCCACCTTGGCCAGGCTGAAAAATCACCTCTTGAGAAAATAGATAAAAGGGCCAGATCCCAGAGGGCTTTGTGGCCATTAGATCTTATCCCGGTGCAATAGGAAGCCGAGAGAGATTTCACCAGGCCCACAGTGAGCATGGCGCAGGTCGGCCTGACACAGAAAATTAAGTTCCAAGTACTTTCAGCAATTTTACTCAGACCGTGACTTCCCTGCCTCCCCTCCGTGGCGATGTGATGAGGGGAGCAAAAGCGATTTTCATTTCTCGAGTAAAACATAAAACCTATTCCTGCAGGGCCTTCTGCGCTCTGAATGGAAACTGAACCGCTGCCCCCGCCAGACAGCCCGGAGAGCTGGTTAGCGGGAGGGCTGGTGGGTCGCTGACAGCAGAGGGGCCTCTGGTTTGCAGTTGGAAGGGAACATAAAATGCTGGCTGGCCGTCACAGCACACCGGGCTGGGCTGCAGAAGACTGTAAAATCTCCCCGTTGGAATATAAATATGGGATGAAAGTTGATTAACCAATTTTATGTTGTTATCCGAGCCTTCAATCCATTTGCACTTGAATTAAAAAGACAAAATTGCGTTTGGCCTGGACAGGCATTTTTTTCAACAGGCAGCGGAGGGAAAGGGAAAGTCGATTCCGTCCCTTTTCCACCAGAAATCTTTATCTGGGGAGGGCTTTCTATGATGTCATTCTGTTTGGTTTCTGCCAGGGTTTCACATGTGGGCCCAGAATAGATGGGCTATAGGAAGGAAGGCCATTTCCTGAGTGTTCTTCTAGGGCCCTGGTTGGCAAACTGCGGCTCGCGAGCCACATGCGGCTCTTTGGCCCCTTCCACAAAATACCACGGCCTGGGAGAGTCTATTTTGAAGAAGTGGCATTAGAAGAAGTTGAAGTTTAAAAAATGTGGCTCTCAAAAGAAATTTCAATCATTGTGCTGTTGATATTTGGCTCTGTGGACTAGTGAGTTTGCTGACCACGGACCTAGGGCATTCTTGCTGCCATGGACACTTTCTCTTTTTTTAATTTTAATTTTATTTTTTAAATAAGTTTTTATTGATTTCTGCGAGTAAGGGAGAGGGAGAGAGAGATAGAAACATCCATAATGAGAGAGAATCATTGATCAGCTGCCTCCTAGACACCGCACACTGGGGATTGACTCGCAACCTGGGCATGTGCCCTGACCAGGAATAGAACCACGACCTCCTGGTTTATAGGTTGATGCTCAACCACTGAGCCACACCGGCAGGACTGGACACTTTATTTTTCAACCAGGTCACTGCAGCCGCCTCATTGGCATCCTTACAGCTCCTGGAGCTACTTCTGGTCCATCTCTGCCCCATCCCTACGCTTTGTCACCAAACAGCCACAGGAATGTTCTCGCGGTGCAAATCTGGACCCGCCGAAACCTCTCCAGGGACTCCTCAGTGAGAACCATGCAATCCTTAAAGCCTTCGACAACCTGTCCACACATGCCTACCCTCCTAAACTCAGGACCTCTCTTCTCTGTCATCCCCCACAGGGACATGCCCTCCATGCTCTTTGTCAGGTGCTTTCCCATCAGCTTGTCTTGCTCCTGCTCTTTGAATGGTCCCACCCCCACGGCCATCACTTCCTGTTCAAACTCTCTGCATCCCTCCAAGCCCAGTCAGGAGGCGTGGGCGGCTGTTTTCTGGGAAGTACGTGGGAGATGGCAGCATTCCCCAGTGGGAGGAGTCCTGGTGGGAGGAGTCCCTGGGGCAGGTGTTGGATCAGGAGGAGCTGCCAGGTGATAAAAGGGAAATTTCACCCAGAGAGAGATGTGCTTGTCCAAGGTCAGATGGTCATGGTTCTAAGGACGCCAGGGCCCACTTGAACTTGGGCCCTGTGGTCTTGAGAATCTGCCATTGTGAAGTCCTGGAAGCATCTACACCACCTGCATATCCACGCAGAGCTGTGATGGCTGTGCTCCATCCACTCGGGGGTCCTGCTCTGAGTCCTACTTGGACAGCTATGAAAGCCTAAACTGAATCCTTTGTTTCGTTACATTTTTCTCTCTCTCATGGTTGATAGAAACATCAATCATGAGAGAGAATCATTGATTGGCTGCCTCTTGCACGCCCCCTACTGGGGATTACAACTGGCAACCTGGGCATATGCCCTGACTGGGAATTGAATAGTGACCTCCTGGTTCATAGGTAGAGGCTCAACTACTGAGTTAGACTGGCCGGGCTACACTGAATATTTTCCTCATTTTCCACACTATTCCCCCACCCATCGCCCTTGACCATTGGACTCTCAGTAAGTCCCATAAACATCAGAGAAGCCAGCAGTCCGCCCAGTTCATTCTGGAACTCTTGACCATCAGCCTGGCTTTGTAACCTGTCGCCAACCGGCAACAAAAAGGGGCTGGTGACACCCTTGGCTTGTTGGCAGCCGGCGTCCAGCCTTCATCTCATCTCCCCTTTGCCTTCATCCTCACATCCTGACTTCAGTCTCCGGTTCTAGGCCTTTTGGCTTTGACCTCTGAGACTCAGGATTCCCCAGAACAGCTCTCTATGCTCTCTCACAGCCAGCACCACTGCCCGCTACAGGGAGAGGTCATCATGGCTGATCAGCCCCAGGTGACCCCCAGATGACAGTGACCCTTGCTGACAGCAGGCGGAGAGAAGAACCACCCAGTGACCCCAACCAACCCCTAGAATCATGGGGCTCTTAGTTGTTTTAAGCCACTACATTGCAGAACGGTTTGTTATCTAGCCGTAGATGCCTGATGCACAGGAAATGACATTTTCAGAGTGCCAGTTATCACATAGTAGGTGCTTAATTAAAATGTGCACAAGGAAGAAGGGGTAACGTCTGTTGCCTGGCCTTCAGATTCCGTCACGGCTGTCCCCGGCAGCCTTTCACATTGATGAGACCACCTCTCGGTCGCGCTGAGTTGATCTGTAAACCAGGCCGGCCGTTCTGGTTCAGGGCAGTCTTCCCAGAGGGCAGATTGTGCCGTTCCACGGCCAAGGAGCCCGGTCCTTTCTGAAAGGCCAGTCCATTTCAAAGCTGGAGAGTGACAGCCACCGCTTGGTAATGGCCTGGCCCCCTGCTAGTGCTGCCATTCTTGGCTCCCATAACCAAGTTCCGGCTCACGCTCATTTTGTAGCTCCCTAAGTGGAGCTGCCTTGGATCAGCCATCTGTACTTGGATCGGAGGCCACCGTGCCTTCCCAGCCACAGCACACTGCCATCGCCTCAGTTCAGGCCCCCATCGCCTCTCCCTGGGATAAGTACAGCAGGGAGAGGCGACAAGTCTCCTCACATCTTTGCTTACACCCTGCATCCTGTTCTCTGCGGCAGGCAGTAGACTATGTCCAGAGCACAAATGGAATCATTTCACTTGGCTTTTCAAAACCCTCTTATAGGCTCCCCATAGCTTCTAAGCAGCGTGGCTCATGCTGGGTGAAGGAGTGGTCCAGAGGGTGGGGACTAGGGAATGAGACTCCTAGTTTAATACATTTGGGAAACCTTGGGGTCAAATAAGGCAAACCAGGTATTTGTGTGTGTGTGTGCGTGTGTGTGTGTGTGTGTGTGTGTGTGTGTGTGTGTGAGAGAGAGAGAGAGAGAGAGAGAGAGAGAGAGAGAGAGAGAGAGAGAGAGAGAGAGGAGGCTGAGTGTGTTGGGGAGATAGAGTGGCCTGTGCTGCTAGCTGCTAGTATAATTCTCCTTTCAGCAAGCCAAGGCCTAGCTGCATTGCCTGTTTCCGAGTTATGAGTGTATCATCCCAATGAATTCCTTTACTCCCACTTAAGCTTGTTTGAAGGGTTTATTTGTTATATGTTACCGATAGGATCTTATCAACATCCAGTTTTTTTTTGTGTGTGTTTTTCTTTAAAAACAAACAAACAAAGCACAACCTCAGGATCTAGATGGCCCGGCCTACATGCCTTTCTTTGTCATGGCCACACGGTGGACATTAATGACAATACATGAGCAGGTTGATTGTGCATTGAGAGTATGGAATATGCGTGTCTCTTACAAACAAATGATTGTCAGCATTCGTCTTGCCTGGGTTGTCACAGCTGATGGGAAGGGAAGCTGCAGTGAGCTCTCATGCCAGGCTGTGCGGGTCCCCAGGTACGACCTACACGTGTGGATCCGGGAAGGTGCTTTCTCACTAATGATGTGTTATTAACTGGCCGCATGGGTAGGTTTATAATAGAGAAAACGTGTTAATATAAGGTTTTTGGAGCCACATTTCTACCTTGATGAGTTGTCATTCCATTAGGCAAATTTGAGGCAACGTAATTGCTACAAGATTTTTATATACTTGCAGATAAACATGTGAATTTATTTGCGAAATAAATGAGTTTTAACTGGGCTGGTTGGACTAATTCTTAGGGGTGTTTCCGTAATGGGATTATAAGTGCCTGCAGGGTGGTGAAGTAGTTCATTGTTGGCAAGAGAGCAGACAGATAGGCCTGGGTTTAAATACTGACTCTATCACTTACTAATCGTCTGACCATGGCTTAAGTATGCCTCAGAGTCTCAGTTTTCTCATCTGTTGAATGGGCATGACGGTGATATTTAGCTTATAGGGTTGTTTGAGGATTAAATTGGATAATGGGTATTAAAAACTGGCATCCAATAATTGGTCATTATTACTTCATCTTAAGCTGTCCTTTGATTGTTCCTATTAGAGTAAAAAGGAAATTTGCCATCCACGCAAATATTTACAAATTTATGCGACAAAAAATGTGGAATTTGGGCTAGACATGATGGAAGGGATGGGTAGGGGGAGCTGTTGCCCTTCCACCACACCTGTTACAGGTAGCATCCAGTAGGGCCAATAGTGGGCACATACAGATTGTCTCAGACTTCAAGGTCATGATAGCAAAGTACATGTTTGGAATGTGAAACCCAGGGCCTGGATCTGGCCCACATATGGGCACTTTACGGTAATTAGTTGGCTGGTTGAGCTAGTTGAAGCATTCATATTTTTCGAGTGTTCTATAGGATTCTAATCCCCTTTCTGAAAGTATTGGATAGGCAGCAATTTTTGAAGGCAGCATGCATGATGAGAACTATATTGGATTTTAAGTAAAACCTGAACTCTGGTTATTTTGACTACTTTCTAATTTTTTGCCTTTGGGCTCATCATTTCACTGTTTACATATTATTTCTCTGAACACATAATAATCTGGCCACTCAGTGTATATCCCATATAATAAAAAGCTAATATGCAAATTGCCCCCTTGACCAGGAGTTTGTCCAGCAGGCAGGTCGACCAACTGTCCATGCCCCTTCCCCCTGGCCAGGCTGGCCGGACCCCATGCATGCACGAATTCATGCACCGGACCTCTAATATATATACTGAGTGGCCAGATTATTATGCGTTCAGAGATCATAATAATCTGGCCACTCAGTGTATATCTATAAGATGAAGATAGTATCACCATGGGGATACAATATATTTTCTTTCATTCCTCATTAATTCATTCACTCATTCAACAAATGAGATGCTAAGGGTGAGGGACCCAACAGTGAACAAAACAAACAAAAAATGTGCCCTCAAAGAGATTATATTCTAGCCAAGATTGGTTTGGCTCAGTGGATAGAGCATCAGCCTGCGGACTGAAAGGTCCCAGGTTCGATTCCGGTCAAGGGCATGTACCTTGGTTGCAGGCACATCCCCAGTGGGGGGTGTGCAGGAGGCAGCTGATCGATGTTTCTCTCTCATCGATGTTTCTAACGCTATCCCTCTTTCTTCCTCTCTGTGAAAAATCAATAAAATACATTTTTTTTTTAAAAGAGAGATTATATTCTACTGGGGGAGGAGTGAGATTGATACCTCAAAAAAGTAAAACAGAGAGTCTGTCAGGGAGTAAAGCAACTCAGGGAGGAGGTTTGGAAGCATCAGTGCATAGGGAGGTTACCAGTTTAGAGGAGAGTGGCTAGGCCAGGACTTGCTGAGAAGAAGGTGACAATTGGATAAGGATTGAGGAAGTGAGGTATCAGCTCACAGTGACATTGAGTGGGAGATGGGAGCATCCAGGCAGGGGGACCAGTAGAACAAAGAATTTGAGTGAGAATCTGAGGAACCTTGAGAAGACCAGGTGGCTTGCATGGAGTCCATGAAGTGGAGAGAAGCAAGAGATGAGTCTTGACGGTGGGCAGGGCAGGCAGGCGAGGTCTCAGGGACCATGGCCAGGACTTTGACTTTCACCCTGAGTGCCATGGGGAGCCTCTGGAGAACCGTGAGTCCAGCAGCAATACAATGGGGCGTAGGCTTATCAGCGTGATCTAGCCCTCTGCTGCCCCATGCAGGACTGTGTGTCCCCAAGGATGTGGTTGATGGTACTAAGGGGCTGAATTTTCCTTTTATTTCATTAAAATTAATGCAAATTTCAGCTGAGAAACCATCCCTTGATTCATTTATTGGAAAACTTGGAAATGTGTTTGCCACAACTTAGGTATGCAAATCTACATTTTCAACTGTACATTTTATGAGATCTAACCAGAGATCAGGCATTTTAATAAAACGTAACCATCCAAATTGAGACACGCTGTCATTATAAAAGACGCTTGGATTTGTAAAGTATGGGATGAAGAAATTAAGGTTAATAAAAAATTTCAAGGCTACTTTAAATATTTATTATATGTTGAAACCATGTCTTGAGTATATAGGGTTACACGGAATATAGTGACATCAACGCCACCTGCTTCTTTGTACATTTAAAGCAGTATAGCTCCTGGAAAATTGAAAATGATGAGGCTTGCATCCTCTCTCTTTTAGACAGTGCCAGTTTAGAAAAAGCCTTGTTACCAAGCTTGACACATATTAATGAAATAATTCATCCATTCACCACCCATGTGTCGGGTAGTTTCTGTAGACAGGGTGCTGTGCTCCTAGAGGGAGACACGGGTGCTCCCTGTTCTCACGAGACTTCAAGTGGGGAGACAAGCAAAACAAAACAAAAATAATGCAATGGAGTGGAAGACAAAACGAGGGTCTGAGAAAGAGCATTAGTTGGCTGGTTGAGTTGAGGAAGGATGCTAGGCAGGTGGTCAGGAAAGTCCCTCGGCGGAGGTGAGGCGTCACAACTGCTGAGGATTGCCATCCAACTGCCACACAGAAGTGATTTAAACTTCCAAGTGCTGTCAGAGTGAGTGCCTGTCAATGCCCGTGTGCTCGGGGGCAAGCGTTTGGCTGGGATATTGTCCCCCCGAGAACAGAGGCTGCGTCTCCGACAGCATTTCACGTGGGGTGTCTGCCCCATTGGGCACATACGAGGTGTTGGCGAGGATTTGAGACACCCTGGGCCTCCTGGGAGAAAAAGGGAAGCGCTCAACAGCTTCCAGTTTCATCGCTTCCGTGGACAGGGAGGATGCAGTGGTGCGGGCAGGAGACGGAGTGTCCTTAGGGCTGTCTGATGGACAGGTGGGGAGCGTGGCCAGCAGACTACAGGACCAGGAGGCGGGGAAGATGCCTCAGGGCGGGGAGGTGAAGCACGTGGGAGCCTGGAGGAGGTGGAGAGGAGCAGGGAGGGTGCTCAGGGTAGGGGGCAGGGGGCAGGGGACAAGCCCAAGCTGGGAGGTGGGACCTGGGCCTCACGACTAAGGATGCTCGCAGGAAGGAGCAGGCACAGATGCTATTCATGCCGTTCTTTGCAATCCTAACAGTGGTCTGTCTTGCCTGAGTTCTGAGAAGCCACTAAATAAACTGGCTCAGAGAGAAGAAACAAGACCTAAATCTAGACCCGGTATTTCCAATAAAAATGTACCCTCTAGCTCTAACCGGTTTGGCTCAGTGGATAGAGCATCAGCCTGCGGATTGAAAGGTCCCAGGTTCAATTCCAGTCAAGAGCATGTACCTTGGTTGCGGGCACATCCCCAGTAGGGGGTATGCAGGAGGCAGCTGATCCATGTTTTTCTCCCATCAATGTTTCTAACTCTCTATTCCTCTCCCTTCTTCTCTGTAAAAAAATTGATATTATATATATATATATATATATATACATACACACACACACACATATATATTAAATGAACTCTCTAGGCCAAAACTGGTTTGGCTCAGTGGTAAGAGCGTCGTTCTGCGGACTGAAAGGTCCCGGTTCAATTCCGGTCAAGGGCATGTATCTTGGCTGTGGGCACATCCCCGGTAGGGGGTGTGCAAGAGGCAGCTGGTCGATGTTACTCTCTCATCGACGTTTCTAGCTCTCTATCTTTCTCCCTTCCTCTCTGTAAAAAATCAATAAAATATATTTAAAAAAAATAAATAAAAATGAACCCTCTAAATTGAGATGGACAAAATATTCCAGATTTGGGGAATTTAAGATGAAAATGAAAGGAAATAAAATTATATATATATTTATATATATATATATATATATATATATATATTATATGTTACAATAATATGTTGAACATGTTATGTTTCTTTTTACTTTTTACAAATTGGGAGGACTGGAACATGTAAAATGACAAGCATGGCTGGCATTTGATTTCTCCTGGGGAATCCTGTTCATGTCGCTGTCCCTGCCCAGCCCAGCCTTCCTCTCTGAGAACGTCAAGACTCCCAGAAGCCCCTGTGGCTTGTTACCAGTAGACAGAAGGTGTTGAGTCACAGCCTCGGAGTGTGACAGGGCGGCTCCGGAAGGAATAAAATGGCTCTGTGGTTGGAGGTGCTCCACATCTTCCCGCCGGGAGTGTCCCCTGTCACTCTGCCGAAGCAGGAGCCCTTGTCCTCCTTTTGCAAAGGCCCTGGCTGGGAAAAGCGGTATCTGGCCCCAAGTCCCATGGGGTGGCCAGGACTCCAGCCTGGACGGTGGGCACATCCTCGCCCCCTGGGCCATCATGGAGCCCCTGACAGCCGTGCTGGAAGGGACCTCGCCCATGAGGGCAGCACCCCGTCCTGGTCTCAGTCTCACAGACGGGAAACTGAGACCCAGAGAGACAGGCTCACCGAGGGTCCTGCTGTGGACTCTCTTCTGGGCGGAGAGGAAGGCAGTCTTTTTTCCTCGGGGGGGGGGAGGGGTTGAGGGGGGCCACTCTTCGCCCCGCCCATTCACGGGGAACAAAACCACCCCGAGAAGTGCCGTCAGATGATGGTGGCCTGGTGGGGAGTGAGCTCATCCTCAAATCCATCCCTTGCCTCCATCCCACCCCCAACCCCCTGCCCCTCCTTCCTGATCAGTGATGACCGCAGAGGCCAGAGCAGCAGGTCGGGCTTTCTCCCACCAGCGAGGCCCGGTGCAGGCTGGGAGAGGACAGCGCCAGCTCTGGGTGACACTCAGGAGCACCGCCACTGCTGATCGCACCCAGGATTCAGGGCTGTGAGCCAGGCGGGAGGAGCCAGGCTCCCCCAGAGACAGGACCTCCCACGGGCTGTGTGTGCTGTTTATAAGCACGTCTCCCTGCCATCTGTCACACTTCACTTTGATGCCTTCCAGGCCAGGGCGCTGAGGCAGAAAGGCGAGCCTGTGGTGGGTCTGAGAAGCGAGAAGCCCAGTGAGGTGCAGGCCCAGGCCTCTCCGCACCCACAGTCTCGGAGCCCGGGGCTTGCAGAAGGTGCCGGGCTCCCCGGCTCTGCCGTCTCCAGCCCAGGGGACAGGGTGGTCCTCGGTGGGACAGCACTCTGGTTGCTGTTCCTGCTCACCCCAGGGTCCCCTGTTTTTCATTATTTAATTTCTAAACAGCAAATTAAATGACAGACAGCATTTCACATCCCTAAATATGACATCCTTTGTCTGGAAAGAAACACGCTGAGATGTTAGCAACAGTCAAAGTCTTTGGGCACCGGGTCTGTGGGCGATTTTTCTGTCTCTCATTTCCTTTTCTTTACTCTGAACATTGTCTTCCCTGAGCCCATGTTACTTTATAATAATAATATTTGGACGAAGGTTGTGTGTGTCTTCCCGTCCAGAAAGCAAGAGATGGCTTTTGAGGAGCGGATTATCTCCTTGGAACGGAGACCAGCGATTCTGAATCTGCCCAGACCCACCCACATCCCCAAATGCTTCACCCTCCTCCTTGCTCCACCCTCCGTCACCTTCTGGGCAGGCATGAGTCTCAGCAGTCAGTCCACAAGAAGGACGGAATATGAAAAGGGGGGGGAGGGGCAGGGAGCAGATGTACCTAAACAGGCCGAGCACCGAGCCTTCTCCAGACCCCACGGCCGGCTGTGTGTGCCAGGCCCAGCCGCTGGTCACGTTTTCTCAAAATTAAAATTCAGCGAGAGGCGTCTTTCATTGCAGTCTCCTGCCTCTGTGTGGCAGACACAATCCTGTGGTGACAAATGCAGGAGGTTTGGATTTTGTTTTCCCCAGTAAGGGCTGCATCGGGCAGCAAACGAATGTCATTCGTTATCACCCATGAAAATAAGCCTAATGCCTGACCCTGAACTTGAAATTGCATAACTGTGGCACAATGCCTTGTGATCGCATTGCGCGTTTGTTTTCCTTCTCTTTTCTCTTCTTTTCTCTTCATTTGGTTAAACCTCCATTTATCTGGTATGATGGTAGCTTATTAGAGGGCCACTTCAGAGCACACAAGAACGAGAGAACGCTCACTTAATGCATCGCTACTAGCTGCCTCAGGCTCTGAGACACGCACCCTGAAGCCTTTAGCATTTGTCTCTTCCTCCAATCCATTTTTTCTTTCATTACTAGAGGCCCAGTGCATAAAATTCCTGCATGTCAGGGGAGAGGGTGCCCCTTAGCCCAGCCTGCACCCTCTCCAATCTGGGACCCCTTGAGTGATCGGGTCTAAAAGGGCAGTCGAACATCCCTCTCACAATACAGAACTGCTGGCTCCCAACTGCTCACCTGTCTGCCTTCTTGATTGCCCCTAACCACTTCTGCCTGCCAGCTTGATCACTCCCTAACCAGATAATCCAGGATGATTTCTCAATTTCAAAGAGATGTAACCACACCTGCAAAGTCTCTATTGATGTGTACGGTGACATATCCACAGGTTTCCATGAGTAGGATGTGGACATCTTTGGGAGATGTTATTATCATCATTTGGCCAACAGGTGTGGACACAGGATCAGAGAGGGCAAGGGTTTGACCAAGATCACACAGCAGCCTGTGGACACGTTGAGACGTGATGCTCAGCTCAGGTCTGGGGCATAAGGTGGTGGAGGCAGGGAGGAAGGAATCAGCATTTTGTCAGGCAATCTCATAAGCATTCACTGATCGTTTTACTCATTTCCTATGGGGATGACTAAGATTATTACCCTCATGTTCCCTCTGAAGACAATGCCGAACCGCTCAGCATCCTGTCCCCAGCCTCCACCTCACTCATTTTCAGAACACGAGGTTCCAGAGTTTTATCTGTAAGTCAGAGACAATGGAAGGAGGAGAAGAAAATGAAGCAATGGAGTCAGGGAAAACTAACCCTCAGTACTGCCCAGCTGCTCTGTTGATGGATAGAAACCCAGCTTTCTTGGTGTCCCATTGGTGGACAGAATCAGGTGCCTGTAACTCAGCTTGAGCCCCAGGGACCCGCTGAAGGTCATGGAGCTGGTGGGTCAGTTAGACACCCAGGGTTACAACTATGCAATGTCAAACACACTGGTTTCCTAGGCTCTTTCTACCTCGTGCAGCCAGCTGGGCAAACAGACTGGTGCTGTGGTGTGAGTTCTGGCCTCTTCTCATCTCACTTACCCCTGGGCCTCTCCCTGCCCAGGTTGAAATATCCACCTGAATGTGGCTTTTGTGATTTAAACCCAAGCTTTTCCTCTTAAACACGTGGGACCTTGAGACTGATCCCTACCCTGCTTGATGACCTCGGCTTCCTCTATTCTAAAATGACATTGATTGCAGCTACCTTGTGCTGTTAACATCAGAAGGAATGCCATGAGAATTACATTAAATAGGGAATCGCAGGGCTAGGCTGTCATGCTCTCTGTTCTGCAGGCCTACCTGGGCCCAGGTGTATGCACCTGCCCAGCGCAGCCTCTGTCCACAAGGAGGCCGCACTGCTTTATCCTGCAGTCTCGGTCCATGGAAAAATGCCTCGTGGACCCTCAGGGCAGCAAAGCAGGGCCCAGGCCCTGTGATGCACAAAGGTGGACAGTGCACCCTTCTCTGCAGATGCTATTGCATCTCAGCATCTGGGCCTCTGAAGTCCCGTCGCCACAAAGATCACGTGGCTGAGCCTTTTTCGATGACATTTCCCCCTCAGAGACGGTTTACGGGGCCATCTGGCAGGATGCCGGTGTTCTGAGCATCTCCTGGCCTCGTTTGGGGACACCGGACCAAGCATGCCGCTGATCACAGCCCCCTCGCTGGGCAACGGGTGCCTGTTCCTGCAGAAGGACAGCCAGGCTATATGTAAAAGCCAAGGCAGCTCACCTTAGGGAATGCTGATCAACAGCCAACCATCTCCAAAGCCTTTCCGTACCCCAGAGTTGCTTCCCCCAGCAGATGAAAACAGCACGCGCCTCCTGAAAACAGAAGCCTCTTCTCCACCCCGTGGGCCGGCTCTTCCAGCCGGTATTTTCCGGCCAGGGTGGTAAAGATCCCCTGTGCCTGGGCTGTGCCCATTGCCTCAGCAGCTCCCTGGCTCCCTGAGCCTCCGTGTCCTGGCCTTCTGTGCCTCTAGGATTTGGGGTGCGCCTCCTCATGGCTGGTTGCACAAGGACATGGAGATAGTCTCTCCTTCAGTCCTTCTTCTCCCCCAGTGGCTGCCCTTCATCCAGGGGGGGGTGGTGGTGGTAGTGGTGAGAGTGAATGCACCCTGATTTGTTCGCTCCATCCCATCGGCACAGGATCCCCATTTACTGCTCAATCCTCTGGGCTAGTGAGCTTGGTCAGTCTGTGCCCACTACTGCCTCAGTGCATCACTTTTTACCCCCCCCCCCAAACTTAAATATTGCGTTTGCCCACCTCCCCCTGCAGACCACAGTCAGACACCTCCTGCTGCCTGAGGTCTCCCTTCCTTCCCGCTGCCTCTCGCTGACCTTATCCCTGTCTCCGTGTCTGCTCCCTTTGGCCACAATCTACCTGCGTGGTTTCTCCTTCCTCCCAGGCCACCAAATTCTCAGGAGAAGACATTCTTATTCTGAGTGTCTTTAGAGGACCAACCATGTCCCAGGCACTTCATGAAATAAGTGCTTTGTTCTCTAACCATGCTATGGGGGCGGGGGGCAGGGGAGAGAAGGTGAAATCATTGTCTTCATTTTATTAACGAAGACATTGGGGTGGGTGTATGAAGGCACTTGCTCAAATGACACGATGCTCCAGGGATGCGAGGGTTTGAGTTCGAGCCTGGACCTCGCTGTGAGCTTCAGGTCACTGCTTCACCTCTTCTTCTTCCTCCTCCTCCTCCTCCTCCTCCTCCTCCTCCTCCTCCTCCTCCTCCTCCTCTTCTTCTTCTTCTTCTTCTTCTTCTTCTTCTTCTTCTTCTTCTTCTTCTTCTTCTTTTTTAATATATATTTTATTGATTTTTTACAAACTCTGTGAACCCTGGTTCCCATCCAGGGTTCAGCATCCTCCTCCTTAGCAAAATCCTGTCATACCTCCCGGTATGACCTGAACCCTGGAGAACCAGGAAGGGAGAGAGATAGAGAGTTAGAAACATCAATGAGCGAGGAACATCGATCAGCTGCCTCCTGCACACCCCCTACTGGGGATGTGCCAGCAACCAAGGCACATGCCCCTGACCGAAATCGAACCTGGGACCTTCCAGTCTGCAGGCTGACACTCTATTCACCGAGCCAAACTGGTTTTGGCCCTTTACCTCTTCTTTCCAAAGAGAACTTTGCCCCAGATTCCGTCGCCAGGTTTTCAAATCCCATTCCTTTACAGTAAGAGCGAACCCGCTTCATCCCCATTTCAACATCATGATCAGTTTCACTGAAATGGTTGTAGATGCAGGAGTTGAATGACAACCCAGAGACATCTTGGCAGACTTCCTAGACCAGAAAGTTATCCTTTGAATGTCGGTTTCTCGCATTGCTAATTGGTACCTGGGCAGCCAACCTGCTCGGCTGTGATTTTTCTGATGAGAGGCAATTTCCAATCGGTAGTCTTTGTGACCCGGGAGGTATGACAGGATTTTGCTAAGGAGGAGGATGCTGACTCTCAGGGGAACCAGGGTTCGCAGAGTTGCCCCTCCGCACAGCAGGGCCACGCTGTCTTGGCAGGACATGAACAGACGTGAATTCCACATCACACCTGGGGAGGCAGACTCTGAGGAAGGGCTGGGGCATCTTGTTGCAGAAAGTTCCATGGGCTTTTAGGGCAGCTGGAGGTGGGTATCCCTGGGCCTGGTAGGGAGGCCCTGGTGTGTCCACCTCATCCTGCAAGGGCCTGTGGGAGTGTGGGGGGCTGCTCAGCCTAGGGTCTGGGGCTGGGCCCAGGGGAATCAGTGTGAGTACTGAACGGATGCTCAGGAGAGGAAGGCCTCTCAGACAGAGGGTAACTTCCTAACTCCTAAGGTGCGTCTGCAATTCCCATATTCTGGGGCTGTAACGGCATTGACTGATTCTCCGTCCAATGTGAAAAGACACTTACAGTAAGGATGAGCCTTTAAAAAGAAAATTAAATATATTTTCATTGATTTCAGAGAGGAAGGAAAAGGGAAAGAGATAGAAACACCCATGATGAGAGAGAATCATTGATTGGATGCCTCCAGCATGCCCTACACTGGGGATCGAGCCTGCAACTTGGGCATGTGTCCTGACCAGGAATCGAACCAGCGACCTCCTGGTGCATGGGTTGATGCTCAACCACGGAGCCGCACGAGTCAGGCATGCTTATTACTTTTACTGCTTAGTCATTTTAAGGCAGAGCTGAGCACATATGTGAGTCCCAGCAGGAAAGGTATGCACAGGGCACCAGGAGACTCTGCTGGGCGACACAGAGACCGGCATAACCATCATGTGTGGACCAGCCCCACGGACACGGGCCTGCCCTGAGCAGAGCCACACTCTTGCAGCCTCAGCAAGCCCCACGGTGTGTCTGGAGAGTGAGAGCTGAGGGGGATTGCAGGTGGGCACCGATGGAGAGAATCCTGCTATTCTCTTCCTCCTCCTCCTAATAAGTTGGGAAACTGAGGCCCACAGCAGTTAGGGGACTGACTGAAAAGCAGAAAGCTGGGATGCGTTTTTGGCTGCTAAGGTCCCCCTGGAGTTCAAGTCCAATCCTGCTTGACTCAGAGCCCCGTTCTCCCTGCAGAACCTGTGGCTTCCCCCCTCCAACTGTCCCCGAGCAGAGCGTGGGCCCGAGCACCCCGCCAACACCACTGTCTGCATTTTCCTAGGCTATTACCGCACTCGTGCCCTCCATTATAATATTCTTCCTCCTCCTTCTGTTCAGAGCAGTTAACCTCGCTTCATTATTATTTCATTGGGCTGAGCTTTACGGAAACACAGCCTTTCATTTGTTTATTTCACATTCGTGGTCTGCACTGGCTGATAGGGTAGAACTGATTGACTAATTAATTAATTGCAGCCTGCCTCTGGCCCAGGCTGGCTCACGGCAATATTGCAGACTCTGCAGGACACTCAGGCAGGGGATGATGGAGATGGGTCAGGGAGCCCTGGCCTGAGCACAAGCAGAGGTAGGAGGTGGCTGTTCTCACCACCACCGCCCCTTAGCCTTAGCCTTGGTCACCAGGAATCCAAATTCACCCTGTTCCTATGTGTAACACTTCTGGTTGTATTTTGGGGGCACGGGATAGGCTTTGGTATCATTGTCTTTGCCACATTGGTCCAGCAATCCCAGAGTAAGGGTTCCAAATGAGGGGCGTGTCTGAAATGGTCCTAGTTATAATGGATTTGGCTGGGAGAGGCAGAAGCTCCAAGATGCCCCATCTATTCATCTCAGCAGCCAGTCAACATTCTCTCTCTCTCTCTCTCTCTCTCTCTCTCTCTCTATCCACACACACACACTGAGTGGCCAGATTATTATGATCTCTGAATGCATAATAATCTGGCCACTCAGTGTACTTCTCTTGAGTACCTCATTTATTTGATATCAAAGATATTATAAATCATGCAACTGATCAGTTTTCTCCTTTGCACTGGCTGATAGAAAACTCAGGGAAAATAGGTGGTTGATCTCCAGCAAAAGTGTAGAATACTTTTGGTACCAACTTGAGATACAAATACACTGAGTGGCCAGATTATTATGCATTCAGAGATCATAATAATCTGGCCACTCAGTGTGTATTGAAATCTATCTATCTATCTATCTATCTATCTATCTATCTATCTTGATTTCAAAGAGAGGAAGGGAGATGGGGGTAGAAATAGAAACATCAATGATGAATCATTGATGGGCTGCACCTTGCATGCCCCCTGTTGGGATGGAGCCTGTAACCCAGGCATGTGCCCAACTGGGAATCGAACCGTGACCTCCTGGTCATAGGTCGATGCTCAGCCACTGAGTCAGCAGCCAATCTTGGCCAATCACGTGTCCCTTGGCTAGAACTAGGGCTCTTCCTTCTGTTTGAGACCAAGGCTCCACCTCCCTCCAGGATTCGGATCTAAAAGGATAACAATGGCCCTTCTCATTCTACAGCATATGTGTCAAACACAAGGCCCGCGGGCCAAATTCGTCCCACCAGGCCTTGCAATGTGGCCCACACCGCGCTGTCATCACTGCACTCCGCTGCGTTTCCATCACAATGACAGTTTATGACTGTTCAGTAAACCATTCGGCCCGCGATTTAGGCTGGATTTTAGATTTTGGCCCCTTCTCTGATTGAGTTCGACACCCCTATACAGCCTTGTGTTGGCATCAGACTCATGGCCCCAGGATTTGGGGCTTGCCCACCATGTGGCCCATCAGGGGTTGCTTCTCATACTACCATGACAGTGACATTTGCATTCATTCCTAAATGCGTAAGTGTTTATGAAAATGCCTGTGATTGCCAGACTGTGTTCTGGGCACCGGGGCACGGATATGGCCCCTGCCTTCAGGGGGCATCTCTTCCCTCTGGCTCACTGCTGGGCTCTGACTCCCTCTGCAGCTCCTTGCATTGCCCGGCCAGCCCTAGTGGGACTTTTCTTCCATGTTGGTTTAAGTGCCTCCTTTGAATTCTACCTCATCTGCTATTGAACTTGATAGAAAGCAGAAGCTCTGGCAGGTGACCTGACTTCTGCAAAACCAGGAGCTGTCAGGGTTGGTGCTTGAACCCTGGGATTGCCCTTGAAGTCCAGGGCCCCGTAGACCCAACTTGGCCGCCTGAGTTCCAGCCACCCCTGCTTTGGTCTGATCTGCTGCTGGTGCAATGGCTGTGAACTAGCGTGCTGTGTGCGGGCGTTTCTCCCAGGCTTCGGGGAAAGGGAAGCTCTTCTGAAATTGTGTTTAGTGACCCTCTAATGACCTTTGCCTGGGAAGGAGGAAAATGCTGAACGAGGCAGATTTTCCAGGGCACGGGCTCCTCCTTGAGCCTGGCCCCAGCTGCTCAGCATGTGCTGTCTGGCTAGGACGTACCAGGCCAGTTTCCAGTGAAGCGCCGCCCTGCAGAGGCTCCGGCTTCTCCCCGTGGCCTGGCCTATGGATGGACACAGTGCCCATAACTCCGTAATAAATACTCACCGAAGAAGGAACCAAACGGAATAAACCGTATTCAGTCACTGGTTTTGTCTCTTGCTCTCTCTATCCACACACACACACACCCGGGGGGCCTGGGGCACGTCCCATGACATTCTCGAGCCTGAGATGTGTCAGGTATAAAATGGGATTTACAGCACGCAGGGTTGTCATGGAGATGGAACGTGTACAAGTCCAGTTTAGTTCCTGGCAGGGAGTAGGCGCGAAGTGCCTCTTGCCAAAGTCAGGTTCAGATAGGGCTGGACGAAGCCTTTAGGGGTTAGCTTTGTGCTCACCGGTCATAGGCATCTTAACCGCTTCATTCAGCTCTCCTGGGAAAGATGAAATGCAGCTGCAAACAGATGTTCCTTCTTTCTCCGCCCCCCCCCCACCCCCCTTCCAGCTACTCTGGAAACATGTGGCTTGTTTAACTCAGTCTCCTCATCCACACAATGGGGACACACTTTCATCTAGAGAGCTTCAAAGGCCTCTGGCAGCTCTCGCCCACCTCTTAGGACCCTGAAAAGAATGAGCAAGGTTTGTGTCCAGTGCGCTGGGCAGATGAGGGCAGCGGCGGGCGGGGGGCGGGGGGATTTGCTGTAATTACGTTTGTCTCTGGGATTTGACCTAGAAGAACGCTGTTCTGCTCAAACAATAGTGTTTAGCAGTGCTCAGCAAGGCTCACAGCCTCCATCTGCTCCTTGGTGGCCGGAGCCTGGAGATGGGGTGGGGGAGGCATCGTCCTCTCCGCCTCCCAGCATGCTTTGTGTTGTTGTTACCTTGACGAGTGCACTTTCTGGAAACAGCTGTGTTGGCTCAAGGACCAACTAATTTATCTTCTGATTTTTATTTTTTTATTTTCATTGAAGAGTAGGGAGGCGTTTATTGGAAAGCATTCCTGGACAGAGACAGTGAAGGTCCTAAGAAAGTGTTGAGGATCATTTTATCATCGAAGTATTGGAGAAAAGGCTGCTGGTTAGCTTTGTGACTGCTGTGCTAAGGTGTAATAGTAATAGAAAAATATTTGTTTACTAGGGACTACTCAAAGCATCAAAACCTTTTTGTTGTTGTTGTTTTTGTTTTTTGTTGTTTAATCCTCACCCACGGATATTATTTTTTCATTGATTTTAGAGGGAGTAGAAAGGAGGGGAGAGACACACAGAGAGAAACATCAATGTGAGAGAGATACATAGATTGTGTCTCTCCCACATGCCCCTAACCCAGGCTGGGTATTGGGCCTGCAACCAAAATACATGCCCGTGACCAGAATTGAACCCGAGACCCTTCAGTCCATGGGCCGACGCTCTAACCACTGACCCAAATCATCTAGGGCGCATCAATTGCTTTTTTAAAAAGCAGACATTTAGAGACAGTCAGCAGTGGGAATGATACTATGGCGGGAGCAGAGGTGGTGGTGGAGAACTGAAGGAGCCCTTGGTCAAGGGAGAGAGACCCATGGTGGACATACAGAGATATACCAGCTCACATGGAATGGCTGCTCCGGACCAAGTAAGGACAGCAGCCTAAATGGACTACTTAGGGGGAGAGGGAGTAGGAGGTTGCTTTTTGGAGGCAACATGAATTCTGATAGAAAGAGATACGCATGTAGGAACATGAGGCTCACGAAGAGGTGGTTCTGGCGTGAAGAGGCTGATCTGGACCCAAAGCTCGAAGTGCAGTCTGTCTGTGGGAATTGGTGGGTGTGCAGTCAGACTCACTCAGGGAAGGGCTGTGTAGAAGGCCCCATGTTCCAGTTTCTGCTCTGTCCTTAGTAGCTGGGTTACCCGAGGCCGGTTGTCCTCCCTCTCTGGGCATCCGTGTCCTACTTTCCAGCTGGAATCTCACGTCTGATTACAGGCATGAGTGTGGGAAGAATGTAAAGAGACCGGCCCTGGCTCAACAAATACAGTTCCCTTCCTTCTCTCCTTCCCCTTTTCCTGAACATCAATTCCATGTGGCCGGTGGCCACTGGATATACAATGAGGAAAGCCCTGTGACCTACAGGTGATCACTGGATGTGACTGGCTCGTGTTGCCTGCATCCTTACCTCAGAGAACTGAGTGGCAGTGTGTCAGTGGGTGACAGCATGAGATGCTCTGACCACAGCTGTACCCCAACCTCCATGCCAGGAAAATGAGCCAAAGAGGCCTTGTCTTCCTGTGACCCTTAACCTGAGGTCTGGAATCCTGCCATGGAGTTAGCTACATGCTGCAGCTGCTCCTCTTTCGAAAATGTTCCTATAAATGATGAGGAAGCTTTTGTAGATGCCTCCTGAGGTAGGCAGAATAACGGTCCTCACAGAGGCCCCTGTCCTAATCCTGGGGAACTATAAATGCTACGTCACGTGGCAAAGGGGAATTAAAGTTGCTTATGGAATTAGGGTAGCTAGTCAGCTGTCCCTAAATTAGGGAGCTCGCCTTGGATTATGTCGGTGGGCCAAAGGAATCCCCCGGGTCCTCAACAGTAGAAGACAGGACAGAGGCGGCAGTGTGGCAGCATGAGTAGGAGGCACCCCCCACCCATACCCCCCATTGCTGGCTTTGGAGATGGAGGAAGGGAGCCCTGAGCCAGGGAATGTGGGCAGCATCTAGAAGCTGGAGAGGACAAGAAAGCAGATTCTCCCCTGGAGCTTCCAGGAAGGAGCACAGTCCTGCCGACACCTGGACTTTGGCCCAGCGAGACCCACCTTGGACTTCTGATCTATAGAAATGCAAGATGATAAATCTGTGTTGTTGAAGCTACCAAACTTGTGGTGATTTGTTAGAACAGCCGTCCACCTCTAATTCTCCTTCTTGACTTCCAACAGGCCCTGTCAATCATGTATTAATTCACTTATTCATTTATCCTTCCTCCCTTCCTTCATTCCTTCCTTCATTCATTCACTACTCACTCATGCCTACAGACAGGGTATCCCCCAAAATGTATACACACTTTGAATAATTATTAATTCCAGTGGGTTAAATCTGAAAAGAAAGAACCATCAGTTGAGCTATCAGCTGTAAAGTATGTATACAATTTTTGGGGACACCTATATATTTACTCATATGTTCCTATAGTTTAGGCTCCTGATTTGTAAAGAGAAGCTCTGGTAGAAAATATTGCATAGGGTCTCCTTGAGGATTAAATTCAATAGGACAGGCACAGCATAAGCACTCATAAATGCGAGCTGTCTCTGGTATTATTATTTCCCCTGCAGTTCAGTCAGAAACTGTCTTGGGCACCAGGTTTGGGCCAGCTCCACCTGAACTCAGGCTGTGGCTCCTGGGTGGGAGAAGGGAGTGGGTAAGTACTGAAGGGGCTTTGAGGGCAGCCCCTCTCAGTAGCTCTGCCTGTGTCTCATTGGCCAACTCTACCCGCAAGGCAGCCTAGAAGCTTCCTCTGTCAGTGGGACTCCTGGCCGCCCTTGAATAAAATCAGGGTCTGTTGTTAGGGAGGAAAACAGAGGTTGGATGTTAGTGGGAAACTGGCCCAAAGTTGGTTAAGGATTTGGAAACAAAGAAAGAAAGACGGGAAAGAAAATATCATTTTGGAAAGTACCCCAGTGTTCCATATCTTTTATGTGTAATTTCGTCTCACTGCACAATCGCCCTACAAGTCCGTAGACTTATCCCCATTTCAATCCAATGAAATAGAGACCCCGGATCAATGACCTTGTTAATAGGAGGCAGAAGCCAAGTTGAACCACTGGGCCCTGGATTCCAAGCCCACCCCCCATCCATCCTCTATGCCTCGTCTTCACGGTGGGGGTTGCAGACACACTCAGCAGGTTGAACACCCCACTTCTCCTGGCGCTGTCCTCTCTGGTTTGACTTCAAAATGCCATGTATTACCCAGCAGAACACAGACTGCTGTTCTCCTGGTCTTTCCAGCTCCTGTCAGTGTGAGGGAACAGTGTTGCTTTCAGCCCCCAACACGGTTCAGGTCTCTAGATAAGAGCAGCCAACAGGAAGCATCATGGGTAGAACTAAGGCAAACACAGAAGTCACCAGAGGAGCAAATCTTCAAAAAAAACCAGTCTCCATTTCTGGGTCTGGCTCTTGAGAACACACATGTCTGGCAAACCTGTACTCTGCAGCTTGGCTGGGCTGCAGGGGGCTGCCCCTGGCTGCTGCCTGGCATGCTGACCCACTTCCTCCTGCCAGGGTATTTCTTGCATCATTCATGCCCATTGAGCTTTTCTGTTCACACTTCAAAATAACAGTTTGCTTCCCGGATACCCACCAGACACCTCACCCCATCTTGCATGAACTAACTTTCATGGAAAAAATCCTTCAGGGGCTGGGACACAGGCAAGAGGTGGTCACTGGAGACTCGATCTGTCTGAGCCAAGACCTGTCAACAATTTTCCTCCTTGAACTCGAGGCACATTAAATATAAGACAAACAATGAAAGGGCCAGCAGATAAAAGAGAGACTTGAGCTATCATTTGGAAATGCGTAGCCACATAAAAACTGGTTCAATGATTAGGCTCAGTATCTGAGATAGACTCTCTTAGGAACAGTTGTGTGTATAGATGCCCAAGGGTGACATGTCAGAGAAAAGCCACCATGTGTCTCTGGGACACATAAGGAGGCACAGGCAGGAGGTCCATAAGGCTGTTGGCTGATTCACTGCAGGAAGGCCTTGGGGCTACGCTGTAGCACAAGGATGTCAAACTCATGGCCTGTGAGCTGAGAGTTTGACATGATTCTGTGTAGCACTTTAACCCAAGCTCTGGAGGTAAACATGGGGCAGTACATCTACAGACACTTTCATCTAAACAGCAATTTTCCAGGCCTCGGCTTGGGAAATTGGACTCAAAGTTAAGTTGGCACCTGGCCGATGTTGTTCAGTGGTTGAATGTCAACCCATGCACCAAGAGGTAATTGGTTTGATCCCCAGTCAGAGCACATGCCTGGGTTTCGGGCTTGATCCCCCGGTGAGGGGTGTGCAGGAGGCAGCCGATCTATGTTGATGTTTGTCTCTCATCAAAGTTTCTCTCGCTCTCTCTCTCTCTCTCTCTCTCTCTCACTCTCTCTCTCTCTGCTTCTCTTCCTAAAAATCAATAAAAATCTATATATTTTTTTTTAAAAAGAAGTTAGGTTGGTGTCAGAGTCGCCCTTTCTAATCAGCCCTCAATCACCACCACAGCTTGGCCATGGCGATTGAGTAAGATGCGGTGTGCTGTAGGCACGGCAGGAATGCAAGTCATCGTCCCACACCCTGCCCCTCCACCACTTGCTTTGTGGACACTGCCTCCATGAGGCCATGTCCATGCCCCATAACTTTCCTGGTTCTTTCAGTGTCTGTTCCTTTTTCATGCAGCTGAAGTAGAATCCAAACAAAGAGGATGAGCAAAAAGAAAGTTGACTTGACTACATACTTACTATGAGCCAGGCTGAGGGCTTTGTAATGATCACCGATTGCTTCGTGAAGATGCCAATGCAAATGATGCTCCTGTTTAAGAGAAGGAGGCCATTGTGTGCATCCCTGAGAACAGAATTTTGCTTAGTAAAAAAAAAAAAAATAAAAAAAAATAGTGTTCTTCTCTCAAAACCTTATAAATAAGCAACAAGGATTGAGTGATTGAGTGTCAACAAAATAAAGCCCTCAGAAATAAATGAACATTTCATTTGGTGCTTCATTTCGGTTTCATGAGCTCTGAAACAGCACTTCAAGTGATTAATGTTTTCTTCATTAACCGGAACTAAACCCCCGAAAAGCCTCTCTCTTTGCTCCGACATGTTTTTTTTTTTTTTTTTTTTTTTTTTTTTTTTTTTTAGGAGATGGAGGGTCATGCATTTCTAAAAGTAACCCCTTGGAGCCTGCTGTAGGCAGCCCGAGGTCTCTGAGAGAGGATGGGCTTTGCTGTCATGGAGACTTGGGCTCAGATCTAAGGACTGTGACTTGCTAACTCTGTGGCTTTGAAAGAAGGAGCCTTAGGGAACCAGGGGAGTCTGTGCCATCGGCGGCTCCCAGGGATACGTGTCTCCTGGTGCTCACTCTGAATCTGGGCTGTGTTTATGGCAACTGCCTGTGGGAATCTCCTACATGTGGAGCTCAGCCTCAGAGTCTTTCCCCATGGACCCGGACGTGGAATACCTTTCGTCCCCTAAGCAAGACGTTTTGCTTTAAGACAGTGGTTCTCAACCTTTCTAATGCCGAGACCCTTGAATACAGTTCCTCGTGTTGTGGTGACCCCCAACCATAAAATTATTTTCCTTGCTACTTCATAACGGTAATTTTGCTACTGTTAATGAATTGTAATGTAAATATCTGTGTTTTCCGGTGGTCATGACCCACAGGTTGAGAACAGCTGCTGTGGAGCCTAAGACCATCAGAAAACACAGATATTTACATTACGATTCATTAGCAGTAGCAAAATTACCGTTATAAAGTAGCAATGAAAATAATTTTATGCTTGGGGGTCCCCACAACATGAGGAACTGTATTCAAGGGTCTCGGCATTAGGAAGGTTGAGAACCACTGCTTTCAGATCTTGCTAGAAGAGGTCAGTGTGTGTGTAGGGGGGGTGAGGGGGAGAAGAGGTCAGTGTGTGTGTAGGGGGGGTGAGGGGGAGGAATGGGGACATATGTAATACCTTCAACAATAAAGATTGTATATACAAAAAAAAAAAAAAGATCTTCAGGACTCTCTGGCCAAGAGTGCCACCCATGGGTCCTGAATCAAGCCATGGTCCCTGCACCATTCTGGCTTTTGATCCCTAAATTTTTCTTGCATTGACAATAAAGAAGCAGTGAGCCTTGCCTTGAACCCAAAGAGAAATTAAAAAATTTAACAGGAAACTTATAAATAGCAAACAAACCAATAAATAAATAACACAGGAAAAAAACATTCATCTTCATCAGACATGCAAGAAGTGCAAATGAAATCCACCTTGCAATACCATTTTACACTGACTAAATTAGAACAAGGTAAAAATAAATTCAAATGCACATTTCTAGTGACATAATGGTGAATATTGGACACTCTTGATGCGCCTATTTAAACATAAATTTCTTAACAGGAGGAGAAGGCAATATAGTAACACACGGTGGAAACTGTAAATACGTCCTTTGCCCTCTGGCCCCTTCATAAAAATGGACCTGAATACATTTGTTTCAGAGAAGATTTGAGGATGAACTTCTCATCTCTTATCCAGTCTGTGTCGCTTAGTGATGGAGCATCAACCTAGAAACCAGGAGATCATAGTTTAATTCCTGTTCAGGGCACATGCCTGGATTTTGGGCTCTATCCCCAGTAAAGGGCAGGCAGAAAGTAGCCCATCGATGATTCTCTCTCATCTTGGATATTTCTATTTCTCTCTCCCTCTCCCTTCCACTCTGAAATAAATAAAAATATATTTAAAAAAAGAATTATGATCTCTTAAATTTCACCAGACTGAAAACATATATGTAGTGGAAATAACTGTGTAGTGGCTAATAAGGAACTAGAACATCATGTTGGAAGACTGGGAGGGCTGTATTGTATAAGACATAAACCTCATAATGAGCAGTTTGCACTGTTGCCTGAAGCTTGGTCTTCTGACTCCCCACATCCAAACTGCCTAGGGCTTCCTTAAAAGGCACAACCCTGAGCCTGACCCCGAGCTTGAGAAGCAGTTGATGTGAGGTGGGCCTGCATTTTAAAGAAATTCTCCAGGTGACCTTGCACCTCCCAAGTATGACAGCACTGTATTGAAACCGCTCCTTTATGCCCTTTATAAATGGCCAGAATTTATGCCATTTGGGGATAGTATTAGAAGGGATATCATCTTTTAAAATACGTTTTTTAATGGATTTTGAGAGAGAGGGGCAGGGATAGGGAGAGATAGAAACATCAATGAACCAAAACTGGTTTGGCTCAGTGGATGGAGCATTGGTCTGCGGACTGCAAGGTCCCAGGTTCGATTCCTGTCAAGGACATGTACATTGGTTGCAGGCACATCCTCAGTAGGGAGTATGCAGGAGACAGCTGATGGATGTTTCTCTCTCATTGATGTTTCTAGCTCTCTATCCCTTTCCCTTCCTCTCTGTAAAAAAAATCAATAAAAATATATTAAAAAAAAAAAGAAAAAGAGAAACATTGGTGAGAGAGAAATATCATCGATTGACTGCCTCCTGCATGCCGCCTCCGCCTCCTGGTGATCAAGCCCTAAAACAGGGCATGTGCCCTGACCAGGAATCAAATCAGCGACCTCTTGGTTCACAGTTCTTTGCTCAACCACGGAGCTAAGACAGTTGGGTGGGATATTACCTTTCTCACGTTGCTGCAGTTATTTTTTATTATTATTATTATTATGTTTTCACAAGTGTTAAGAGAAAAGAAAGTTGTAATTTTCCCGGAGCACTTCAGAGAATAGTCATGTTAATTAGAGGTGCTGTACTAGTCCCCCACGACAGCGCATCCCTTATCTCATCCACGGTGGTAGGTTAAGTATCAAGAGAGAAGAGTCTTGCACTACGAAAAGGGCACCCTTGTCATTATTCATCTTCCTGGTAATGGATATTTATGACATCGTTAAGAATCTTCCATTATTAACCATTTCAAGTCCCAGTGGGATCTGCGCCAAGCATGCTCCTGGCTCCGGGCTGGGAGGCTAGAATGTGTAATAGGTGGTTAGAGTTCTGTCACTTGGTTTAGGGAAAGCTGTTCTGAAGGCTGAGCCGGGGCCATTAAATCCCAAAGCTTCCAAATATTGTGCCCCTCATCCGGAGCGAGGAACCCACGTGAGTCCGTGGGCGCCGCAGAGCGGAATCGGGAAGACAGGAGGAAACATTGGATTCTGACCATGTCCCCCCCTCCCGGCCCTGTGCGGTCATTAGCACAACCAAAATAGCTGTCATAAAATGAATGTATTTCGCCGGTCTCAAGACATTTCAATGACAATTAAACGAACCGGGTGCTAGCTAGCAGACTTTCTGGTCTTGAAAAAGAATTTTAGTTTTTTTTCTAGCTGCATCAGAAACATCTTCAACATCCAGTTCTCTATCAGAGCTATCGGTTAGGGGGATTTTTTTTAATTTATTTTTTTTTCAAAATTGAGCCTTCAATGCCAGATTGTGTTTACCTCCTATCCAGCCCAGGTATCGATTAGATGAAGGGGGAGAGGATTAGAATATTGTACACACACACACACACACACACACACACACACATCAAGCACTTGCCTTCAAAGGGGAAATACTGAATAGATGAAGCAATGGTACAAGGTCCTGGAAGGCGAATATGGATGGGGATGATGTCAGCTGAGAGAGGCAGGAGCTTCCCGTTCAGAGCCAGGCAGGTCTGAGAAAGATGAAACCAAAATCTCTTCTTAGATTCATGTGAGCTGGAGCACCAGGACAGCTTTGTTCAAACCTGGGGGTCCAGAGAAGTCTCCATGGTTTCACTTTTCTCAACAAAAGACAGAGTGGTTGTAAAAGGACAGGCCGATGAAGACCGATTCCTAAGACAGAGATTCCAGAAAGTAGATGAGGATAAGGAGGGATGGGAAAGGGCATTCAGCTCAATCTCAGGCTTCATGTTTTTAAATCTTGCCCTAGTTGTAGCATTTAAGCAGTGCAGGTGCTTCTAGTTAACTATGGCTAGGTGTCATAACCAAAATCCCAATTTTATTTTTATGTTAAACTGCATATTGGATTGAAAAAAACTCACAATTCTCTTCTGAATCTCTGGTTAAATGTGTCTTGTAGTGTAGTCTATGGATCTCATAAGTGAGACCCTGCTATTCATTTGGAAAAAAATAAATACGTTTTTATTTTTTTAAAATATATTTTATTGATTTTTTACAGAGAGGAAGGGAGAGCGATAGAGAGTTAGAAACATCGAAGAGAGAGAAACATCCATCAGCTGCTTCCTGCACATTCCCTACTCGGGATGTACCTGCAACTAAGGTACATGCCCTTGACCGGAATTGAACCTGGGACCTTTCAGTCCGCAGGCCAAAAGCTCTATCACTGAGCCAAACCGGTTTTAACAATATGTTTCTATTAATTTCAGAGAGATAGAGGAAGAGAGAGGGAAAGAGAGAGAGATAAAATCTATCAGCTGCCTCTCGCATGCTCCCCGACTGGAGATCTAACCCACAACCTGAAGGTGTGCCCTGACTGGGAATTGAATCTGTGACCTCTTTGTGGAATGGAGAATCCTCACAACAGAGCCATCAGGGTGAAAAATAAAAATAAAAAACTTCAAATTTGGGGGCAGGATACTTCTGGTCATTTAGTTCTGTGTTCACACATGTACCTTTGTGTTCCCCTCCTCCTCCTAAGAGAATTTAAAATTACTTATAAATACAGATTACTGTGATACAGTATTTTGAAAACATACAATTTCACCGCATATTTACAGCTGTTAAAACGAGGGAGACATGAGGATCATTTATTTAATTTGTTTCTTTGTTTAGTTCTAGGTTTGAAATATGTTCCTGCTAAAAGCAAACACATAAGCAGAAAAAATGATCCGGAACAGGAAATATATAAATACATGCAGGTGTGTGTGTGTGTGTCACAGGTAGAAGAATCAGCACTTATTTTTCTGTAAATTTTTTTTTACAGTGAATATCTGCAGCCTGGAAGGGAAATGCAGTGGTGTCTGTTGCATCTCGTCAGCACTGCCATCATAGCTTAAGAGAGCACGCACACAATACATTGACAGCTAGTTATGTCTGTGGTCCCATAAAGCCTTACGGACAGTTCCCAACATAGGATGGTTTGACTTAATGATTTTTTGACTTTCCGATGGTGCGAAAGTGAAGTGCATTCAGTAGAAATGTACTTAGAATTTGGGTAATTTGATCTTTCCCCCCGGCTAGCAATTTGCGGAATGTCACATGCTCTGGTGGTACGGGCAGTGGCCGCTCCCCAACAGCCACGGGAGATGAAGGTGTTGCTTTCTACAGTGAACCTTGAACCATGTTGCTTTCAGTCTTTGGATGTTGTGTTCTCAGCACTTCTGAGGCAGGCCAAGTTAAGCGATGATGTTCCATAGGATACGTGTATTAAATGCATTTTCAACTTAACTGTATTTTCAACTTACACTGGGCATATTGGGTGAAGGAGCAGCTAATGACCGGTCAGCGTTGGCTGCTCCTTGGGCAGGGTCTACCAGTTGGGTTGTCTTCAGCTCCAGCCCTGGTCCCACCCTTCCCTGGGTCCATAGCTCTAGCACTAACCCCTAGTCTTAGACTCGGATGAACCCCAATCTTAAATGTGAAACACACACAAAGCACTTAGCATGATGGCTGGCACAGTTTCATCACTTACTATCATTACAACATCCACTGTTTCATCCCAATCCTAATGCTATTAATCCTATCTTCGCATTTAATTAAAAATCCACTTCCATTTGTTGCATGCCTAGAGTGTCCCATGCCAGAATCTTTCCTCACTCGCCATCTATCAATTAATCTATCTATAGATTTATAGGTAACCTATAAATCTCCCCAAATCAATTTCTCCATTAGCATCTTCTCTGGCTTTTATTTTCTGCCAACCCATGATCTAATGCAGGGCTTTTAGTCTCAGTGCTATTGGCATTTGGGGCTGGGTAATTCTTGGGGGTGCTGTCCTGTGCACTGTAGGGTGTATAGCAGAATCTTGGGCCTCTGTCCTCTAGGTTTTGGTAGCATCCCTTGCCCAAGTTGTGGCAATCAAAAATATCTCCAAACAGTGCCAATTGTCCCCTCGGAGAAGGGGAGTAATTCAATCTAATCTATCATCTACTTACTTCTCTTTGCTGTTACTTTCAAGAATAGAGTAGATATTCTTCTCTGCTTCTTACAAATGAGGAAGTTGAGGCTGAGAAATGAGGTGACTTATACAAGGAAGGCTATGAAAGCATGAGCCTGGGTTACAAAACTAGATGAGCCTTATTAAAAAAAAAAAATCCATATTCTTTTCTAGGAGACTAGCCTATTTTAAATGAAACACAGGAATACCCGTTTAATCCTTAATGCCATTGTTCTCCTTTATTCTCCACTTAAAATGAATTCTGACTCTCAAGCCAAAACATGTCTCTCAGCCGGAAACATACGAGAATGTGTCTATGCCCTCAGCCTCTGTTCTAATCCTGCCCTCCACTCGAGACGGAACCCTGTCTCCAGCCTCATTGTTTAATCGTCTTATTGCTTTCTAAATCCTGTTTCCTTCCTATCACCCCAGGTGCTGAGGGCTGGACTGGGAGGGAGCCCTCCACTGCCAGTTTACCCGGCAGGAGGAGCGGATAAGCTCAGTGACAGTCAGGGACCTGCTTATTGTTCCACTCGAAAGAAAAAACGTCTGCAGTTAGTGTGCAGATGGCTCCTGCCCGGACCCCCTGAAATCGGGACATGTGCAAATTCCAATAATAGAAAGCTCCTAGGTGCACTTCCCAGCGGCAGGCTAGGATTTGGGAATGTAACTTCTGAAAAACGGAGCAAATGAAAAGAAAAGGGGATTTTGAAACCGATCATCTGGCCGCTCGGAGCCTGACAGTTTTTGATTCCTGCCTGGACAGGCCAATGCCCATGTGATGGCTGACAGCGTCTGGCCTCCCTGTCCGGAATTCAAACCGGGAGGGCCATTGTGTTACAGCAATTAACGGCGACGCTTGGAAGAGAGATGGCAACAAGCTGGGGGAAAAAATTAATTGAGAATGTAACCTTCACATAAAAATCCTCAGACCTTGGGCTCCCATCTGTAAGCAGCGAGTGCCGCCTGCGAGGGCCTGCTGGATTATTTAAGTGTTTTCTCCACCGTTTCTGGGGAATGCAGCCGTGCTATTTTCCAGTCCAGTCTCCTTCATAAATACACGTGTCAAACAGGTGTCTCCCGCCCTGAATGCAAAGACGCCGACTCCCCCTCGCCCGCCTGAGCTAACTGGTGAACGGCTCTGTCTTTTCTCTCTTGCAGGCTCTGGAAGAAGAGCCCATGGCTGCCACACACACTCAAAAAGGTACCTTCTTTCATTTTGCATGTGGTTCGCTGCGGTCCCGTCGCTGTTTGTTTGATTGCCATCAGAAGCCAGGCCAGATAACGTGGTGTTCGCCTTGATTTGGCTCCGTGAATCCTCCGCTGGAGAGGCTTCTGTCATTTCGTGTTTGGTTAAGGTCCTGATCACTAGATCCCAACCCCGGGGGTTGGTCTCTGACCACGGCAGCTCATGGGTGAGCCTTTCAGATCGCTTTCTGGGAAATCTCCTTCTCACACACACACAGAAGAAGGTGGGGTAGGGCCCTACAGGAATGCAGGTTTGGAGCCAGCCCCATGTCCGCCCTGGGTGCCAATAAGCGTGTCCTGGGTTTGATCCTGCCCGCCCGTTTGTCCCCACGGAGCTCAGAGAACCAGCCAGTGAGCCACACGGGGAGAGTGGCTTTGGAGGGTCTCAGTGGGACCAGATGCCCAGACGTGCGGCCTCTGTGTGAGTCCAGGGATGGGGTGGTAGTTTGCTAGGGCCGCCGGGATGAGATCCCATAGATGGGAGGCTTAAACAGAGGCTCATTGGCTCCCAGTTTTGGGGGCTGGCAGGTCTGGGCCATGTGTCAGCAAGTTGGTTTCTTCTGACGCCTCTGTCCTTGGCTACAGACAGTTTCCTGCCCCATGTCCTCACGGTTCTTTCCTGGTGTCTGTGTTCGTCTGCGTCCAAATTCCCTCTTTGTATGAGGAAACCTAGTATTCTGGACCAGTGCCCACCATAATGACCTCATTTGAACTCAGTGACCTTTCCAAAGACCCTGTGTCCAAATATAGTCACATTCTGAGGAATGTGGAGTTTGGACTTCAATATATGCATCTTAGAGGGACTCATGCAGCCCACCGCAGGAGGTGACTGAAAATAAAATAAAAGTAAGATGAGGTGAGAAGGGAAAGATCTTAGGCCAAAAACTATGTAAGTAGTTTCTCTCTCAATCTCTCTCTATCCCTTCCTTTCTCCTCTCTGCCTTTCTTATTCCCTCCCTCCTTCCATCCCTCCCTACCTACCCCCCTTCCTTCCTTTCTTCCTTAATAAAAGCTCTCTCATCATCTCTATCAAGTCAACATATTTTACAGAATGCAGGCTTTGAAATCACTTGGTTCTGAGTTCAAATCCTAACCTGACCCCTTATTAGCTGTGTGAACAGGGGCAAGTTGTGTAAGTTCTTTGAGTCTTAGGGTCTTCATCCTTCAAATGGAGTCGATAACCACTAGCCCAGTTGGTTTTGTCTAGAAGATTAATAGAATACACTGTATAGAAATGCCTGTGGCTATATGTTCTTTTCCGAGTGCAGGCAATATGGGGGTGTGTTGTCAATAAAGAATTTAAAGGTAATAACACTACTGGCTTTTTAGACAATATCAGGGGCAAAATACTCCTCATCATGGCAGATGCTCCCTCTGCCAACTCACTTCCCTTGTATGGACCATCTCTTTTTCTCTCTATTGCATATTAAATTCCCCTTCTTCCCTTCCCCCCCCCCCCCCCCGCCCCCCCCCGCCCCCCCACACACACTCCCATCTGTATCTTGAATTCACAGGATGGCTTGAAGAAAGGTATTTCACATGACTGCACATCTTATTTTGTATTCATTTTACTCAGAAATTGCCAAACCTTGCAGCTAAATTATGTATGATAGAGGCGAGCCATCATTTATTGTTGTTTTGAAAAGAAGAGGCCTAGTGGTCTCTGGGTAGAGCCTTCCTGTGCTTTCCCCAATATGCCCCGTTCCTCCACAAAGCATGCAGGACTGGGCCCTGACAGAGGACACTTTGCTCTGAGTTAGAAATCAAAATATACAGCAACTGGCCACAAGAGTCACAGTACAGAATGGCTGACCCCGGGAGGAGTGTGTGTAGCTGGGCCTAGGGTTTTTATTAGTCCACGCTCCTTTCTGAAATGGTACCAGTGCCCTGGCATCTGTGCATAGAGTAGCTCCCTCTATGACGGTTATACCCCAGAGGCAGCTATTTTATATAAACAGAGGAACAGGGGACTGGTGAGTTGTGCTAACAGCAAAGCAAAAGCATCAATGAGAAACGACTCTGAATGGTACATTTCCTTTTCCAATGGGAGACTTCTGTCTTCATACATTATCCAAAAGTTTAGATCCTTGGCATGAATCATTGCACTTTCCCAGAGCACAGTCCCTGTACGGATCGCACAGAATAACTTCTTCAGACAAAATCCCCAACAATGGAGGAAATCGATGGTGTGTGTGTTCACGGGGTGTGATGCAGGTATTAAAAGCATGGCTGTGATGGCCACTGAACAAAATGGAGACATTTAATCCTGTCATGTCAAGTGGACAAAAAGAAGCAGAATGTTATGCAATAAAATATAAATGAAAATGTTTAACCACAAAAACAAAGAATACTTCCAAGTACCTACACTAATAAAAGAGGAAGATGCAAATTGACCCTACCTCTGTGATGCCCACCAGCCAATCAGAAGTGAGCATGCAATTAACCCAACAAAGATGACGGTTAATTTGCATATGCAAGCATGGAGCAAAGACTGAAGACTGAAGATGACTGAAGACTGAAGAGGCTTGGCTTCTCTGTTGCGGCCAGAGTGAAAGCCTGGGTCTCGGGTGTTGGAGGAAAACTGGTGCCTGCAGCCAGGGGAAGGAAGGCCTATTGCACGAATCTTTGTGCAACTGGCCGCTAGTGTCTAATAATAGGGAAAACTTAGCACATCGGCCCAGGCATGCATTTGAGAAGAGCCCTTTCCTAGGAGGTGGATGGTAGGTCTTTCAATCGCCTCCGTCCATCTTGGTATCTGAATCTTGGTATCCCATGGCTTTGGGCCTGATTTGGTTTTCTGTAATAACTGAACAGGCCATATACAACCCAAGGCTGAAGGGTGGGATAAAATTTAGGACTTAACGATAGCAGTCAAAAGGTGAGTGAGCCTGGTTGAATTCAATCAGAAGAGAAAACTTTATAGAAATATTTAGACGGTGCCATTCCCATCATTCATGTAACCTTTGAATTCTACAAAGTAGAGCCTTAATAAAAAGTTCCACTTGCTCCTGGAAGTGATTTGTTATATAACTTGGGTGTAGAATATTAGCTAAGATACATGAAATTGGGAGCCTAAACGCTATTTGGAAGCGCTTTGAAAAGAACAGCATCACAAATGGATATGAAAAGGTGGAGCCCAGAAACACAGTACACACAGGGAAGCTAACACTCGGCCCCAGGAGAGTCACCCCTTGCCAACAGCCCACAGCTAAGACAGAAATGACCAGAAAGTCAAGTCAAAGCTGAGGAAAGTGAACTTGGAAACATGTCCCCCCAATGGGACCCTTCTTCCTTCTCTCCCTCCCTTTATTATTACTTTTTCTTTCTTCTTTTCCCCCTCTCTCCCTCCCTCTCTCCCTCCCTCCCTCTTTCTGTCCTACTCTCCATATTAACATTGTTTTTTCATCCTTGACATTTATTGAGCAACCAATGTGTGTCAGAAGAATACAAAGAAAAAGATGAGAAAAAGAGAGAATGGATGTAATATACATTTTAGATATTTCTGAAGATTAAAAGAGAGCAATTAAAAGAAACAATCATCAAGGGTATAATTAGATACAATTTTCTGAAGCTGAAAGGATCTAAATATGGAGATCAAAAATCCCCTCTGTATTATAAGAAGAGATAATTAAAAAAAAAAAAAGATTTGCACCTAAAAGAGCATAATAAATGCCAGAAAAATGGAATAACTTGAACAGTGTTTTCAGGGAAAAGTGACCCAAGAATGTTATAACCAGCCAAATGGACATTCACAGTGAAGGCAATAAACAAACACCCCCCCCCCCCCACCACACACACACACAGACCAAACAAACACAAAAGCACAAACAAAATACCTGTAAAATTTTCAAAATGTGTTACTCATCTTTGAGGGGGAGAAAAACTTGAATATGATCTATCAACAACTGGGGATTGACCTGAAATCAGAGAGTCAAGATCATGGAAACCATGGTATTAAAAGAGGGATTGTAAGAAAACAGTACAAAGTCAAAAATGAAATATCCTCCCCATTTGAATGCAAATAATGATGTAATTCTCAAAAGAGATGGTTCTCAATTACACAGTACTAATCTAATAGGAAAATGGGTTTAAAAAGGGGACGTGAAAAACATAAATGCACTAAATTGCTCTTCTTATGAAGGGGTGAGAGTTGACATTAAATCTTGAAGATCAGAAGGAAAATGACTCAAGTTTGTAAAGTACATCAAAGTTTAAAAAAATGAGTTCCCTTCTGGGAAAAAAGTAAGCAAAACCAAAATGTCAACCCCAAATTAACAACAAAAATATGAAGTGAAGAGAGGAAATGGTGTCTGACAGACATGGCCCAGTGGTTGAAGATCGACCTATGAGCCAGGAGGTCACGGTTCAATTCCTGGTCAGGGCACATGCTCGATCCCCTAACATCTCCCATGGATGGTAGATAGGCAAGGTCCTGGTCCAACCTGCCTTGGACAGAGGATGCTATCTAAACATCTATGATGTGAGTTTCTCCAGTTTTTTGCACTTTTATTCCCCTACCCACACAGCCCTATTGTGGCTTCACTGGTAAGCCACAAGTACTGGAGAAGGCAGTGGGAACAGGAAATAGAACTACCTGATTCATAATATTGATATTGTGAACACTGAGATTCTACCAAGTAGGTAACCTCTTATTTACCTGTGTTCTTACTTACCCTTTACCTGTGTTCTCAGTGTGTGGAACTGACTCCATAGCACAGAGGCACAAGGCCCCTCAACCAGGAGCCAGGACAGAAATGAAGCAAAGACTGACTATTCCCAGTTCTGCTTCCGGGGAACAGCGCCCAGCGGGTAGGGGGTTGGGGGGTTGGGGGATGGGGATGGGGTGTGTGTGCAAGGAAAGATGTCTATTGGCATTTTTTTTACATCATTTAAAAGATTCTGTGTAATTAACAATTTTTTTCCAACGATTGAGAAGACCAAACTTCGTGTATTGTGTTTAACAGAAAATTCCCACTCGGGGCTCCATGAAACTAAAAGACACAGGAAGCTGAGAAATTTGGTTACAAGTATTATCCAGGAAATAAACAACAACAACAACAACAACAACAACAACAACAAAAACAGAGAAAGCAGGGCGATGGCGTGAGTTTCCAACCAACTTTATTCCAGGCCCAATGAGGTTACAGGGGACAACGAGGGTCATTTTATAATCCACAGCAAAGAGAAAATGGCCATGAAAATTTATTTGCCGCATAACAGAGCATCAGAATATATAAACTAGCAATGTTAGCAGTAAAATGGGAAATTTACAGAGGCATGTTTGTTTTGGGAGACAGTAGCACACTGCTCTTACCCTTGGCAGAGAGACGAGCACACAGACAAATTTAAATGACATAATTAATAAGATTATGCCTTAAAATAAATAGGTGTTTTAAGCCTCCGTGGAAGATTTACAAAAGTTTATCTTATTCTAAGCCACAGCAATAAGCATAATAAATTCCTTAAAGCAAATATTTGATAAGATCAGCTCTCCAAATTTAGTGTCAGATAAATACCAATTTTAAATAAAAGTAAATAATAATGAAAATGGAAATTTTTCGCTAAATAATTTTGAAAAAATACCAGGATCTCAGTTACTAATTATTTAGAAATAAAATAAAGGTGGGAATACAGGGTGTCCCACAAAATGTACATTTTTAAATAATTGTTAATTCCAGCTGGTTAAATTGAGAAGGAAGAAACATCCATGGAGCTATCAGAAAGTGTATGTGTACACATTTTTTGGCATACTCTATATTTATTGTACAAGCATGTTATACTGCCAAAGCTTTACTCCAAGGCAAATTAATAATGGTCAATAAGTTCCTTATTAAAGAAGAAGTAAAAATGTAAGCTAATCAGTCCCTTTAAGATATTAGACTGAGAACTCAAAACTAGCCTAGGGAAACTAGGTAAATGCAAATTGGGAAGATGAGAATAGAAATAAATTGAAATAAAAATAATTAGAAAATAGACAAAGAGAAATGAGTTATTCCAGGAAATGATGTCCAATCTTTTCATCTTTCTCTTACTTTCCTCCCTTCCTCCACCATATATCAAAAGTAAATAAAAGACATCAACTGGGTTAACTTCTGATGATCTTATTAAGAAAAAAACAAATAGGAATCAACATTCACCCTTAAGGAAAATAGAAAATGGATAATTCCAAATGCAGAGAAGGTTTAAAAATAAGAACATACAAGTATAAGGTATTTAATAATTGTATTTATTAAATACAATTTAGTAAATTGTATTTAATACAATTGATTCTTTAGGGAGGAAATAGAAGTAACTGAAATTGGCTTAAAAACACACACAAAAGAACACCACCCCACTGGTTAGGACAGTTTCTAGGGAAGCAAATGAAAAGTACTGTTTACAATGCAGGCCCTGTTATCGATGGGTTTTCACAAACTTTTAAAGATCAGAGAATTGCTACGATTTATAAGTTATTCCACAGCACAGACCAAATACGAATTTATACACCTAAGTATTAACACCACAGACAGTCTGTAGTTGGTGTACCTTTCTAGTAAAACATTTTTGATGATGCAAAAAGACAAAAAAGACAAAAAAGACAAACAGGACAGCAGCATGCATACAAAAGAGGGTGGGGCTGTCTGTTGCTGAGTTTAAGTAGAGTGAGAAGCATTTTCTCAGAACCAAACAGCTCAGAGCACCTAGAGAACAGACACTCTCTGAATCTATCAACTTCTTTTGCTCCGTCTCCTTTTCATTTTTCTACATGTGTATCTCTAATCTCTCTCTCTCTTCCTCTCTCTCTCTCTCTCTCTCTCTCTCTCTCTCTCTCTCTCTCTCTCTCCTCTCTCTCTCCCTCCCCCCTCCCTCCCACACACAGGTGCATGCACAGACACACACAAACACACAGCTTTGAGACTGACCTTTGCAGTCTAACCTTAACATGATGTTATTCTCATCATGTTATCCAATAAGAATAACAGGTCACCATCCACAGACACTGAGAAATTCGTTGTAGACCCAGTACCCCCAGAGCCTGCTCAGTGCTTGGGCTTCAGTTAACTGCTGTATTACTGGCTTTCAAAGACATGCAAACAATAACCTTGCGAGATGCAGAAATAAAAGTGGTGGCAAGAGAAGTGTTTCATTCTGGATTATGTATTTGCATGAGGAAAAGTGGCATAAATAATAGCACAGAGCCCAGTCATTAGAGCAGGAGAAATTAAGCTTTTAGCCAATAGCCAATATTCCAGGGAACCTGGATGGTCGCCATGGAACCTGGATGGTCGCCATGGGCTCTTTGAAAGAATGGGGCTTGGCTTCATTTTTTTAAAAATTGATCTTTATTGTTGAAAGTATAACAGGTATCCTCCTTTCTCCTCCCTCCCCCCACCCCAGCCCTTCACCACACTATTTGTCTGTGTCCGTGTGCTATATATATATATATATATATATATATATATATATATATATATAAATATAATTTTTTTTGTTTCATTTATCCCAATTTGGGATGAGCAAAACAAAAACAAACGGGTAAATAATTTTAAAAATCAGCAAAGTGAGGACCTGTGCCTAATAGAAAAGAAGAAGTATTGGTTTGGAGATTCAAAAAAAAGATGTGTCTCTAAAACTTACATTTTTCAAAATAAGTAAAAAAAAAATAAAAATATAAGAAATCCAAGGCATATCCTGAAAACAGTCAGCTTCTTTGAAACAGAGTCAGGGTGGTACAAGATTAAGACATTCAGAGACCCAAAGAGAGCCCCTGGAGATGAGACCAGGAGATAAGAAATCTCAAAATGTCAGATGACATTTTAAATTGCATTGGAAGCCCCAAAGTACAGAACGGAGTTCGCAGACACTGGGTGTGGAGGGGAAATCTGAGAAAAGACATGTTGTAATCATTCATATCTTCTTACTAGAGGACTTGGAACATATTCCTATTTTATTTTTTGATAATTTAGAATTCTCCTTTTTAAAAAAATATGTTCTTGCTCTAGCCGGTTTGGCTCAGTGGATAGGGTGTCGGCCTGCAGACCAAAGGGTTCCGGGTTCAATTCTGATCAAGGGCACATACCTCAGTTGCAGGCTCCTCCCTGGCCCAGGCCCTGGTCAGGGCATGTGCAGGAGACAACCAATCGGTATGTTTCTTTCCCATTGATGTTTCTCTCTGTCTTTCCCTCTCTCTTCCACTCTCTCTAAAAATCAATGGAAAAATATCTTTGGGTGAGGATTAACAAAAACATAAAAAATGTTCTTACTGATTTTCAGAGAGAGAGAGAGAGAGAGAGAAAGGGAGAGGAATAGGAATAAAGAGATAGAAACATCAATGAGAGAGAAACATCCATGACATGCTGCCTTCTGCCTGCCCCCTACTGGGGACTGAGTCTGAAACCCAGGCATGTGTCTTGGTGGGAATCCAACTGTGACCTCCTGGTTCATAGGTCAGTGCTCAACCACCGAGCCACTGGGCTGGGCAGGAAATTCTCCTTTACACTCCCCATTTTTGCACTCTGCTCTAATTCGGTTCTTTTAGGAGTGACTGAGCCTTGTGGAAAGGTACCCAGTCTTCTGCACAGTTCTTGAGTCGTTAAAACTTGCCTTCTTCATCACCCTCTCACCTAGCGCTCCACCCATCCTGTCTTCAGAGCTACGCATTCATACTCTTTTTCATCCTCCCCAGTCTTGACCTTTAAGTTACGTTTTCTAATCTGCTAGGCACTAGAAAAGCAACCAACCAATGTTATTTAGGAGCACAGGAAAAAAAAAATTGCCTACGGATATTACGTTTTTAAAAACAGTGCTACACGGGGCCCTGAAAAATTCTTTGAGTCAGTTAAGAGACATATGATTATTATTTTAATTCCTCACATTTCCCCCCGCCCCCAGTTCCTCTCTCATTACAGTTTGTCCCCCTTATCTGCAGTTTTAGTTACCATGGTTTTAGCTACCTGTGGCCAACCACAATATCAAAGGGAAAATTCCAGAAATGGACAGTGCCCATGTGTTAACTCGTGCGCCATTTTGACGAGCTGACGAAATCTTGTGCCGTCCCACGTGGGAGGTGAAACAGCCCTTTTGTTTAGTGTGTCCTCGCTGTGTATACGCCTCACCCATCCGTCACTCAGTAGCCTGCTAGGTTATCAGACCACTCGTCCAGTATTAAGGTGCCCAGTTGAAGTAACCCTTACTTTACTTAATCATGGCCCCAAAGCACAAGAAGAGTGATGCTGCTAATTCGGATGTGCTGAAGAGAAGCTAAAGGATGTGTGTGTGCAGGAAAACACAGAATAAATCGGGCCTGGTACCCTCTGCGGTTCCAGGCAGCCACTGCGGGTCTTGGAACATATACCCCGTGGATCAGGAGAAACGAATGTATTCGCTCTCATTCTACATAGCAGACCGGTTTAGTTACATGGGTGTTCCTGTATATAAGGTCGTCTGAATGAGTGTTGATTGAGGCACACATTGGCACACAGAGTTAGAGGTATCTGTGGAATGCCAACATGCTAAGGTCCTTGGGTTTCTTCCAGAATAGTTCCCAAGGATGGGGCTCACTCGTTTTAACAGACCTAGTAACTATCGTCTCGGCTGTAGGAATAGCAGGGGCGACCAGAGGTGAGGATTCACGGGGGTTGTTTCTTTAAGATTCCTGGCCCTTTCGATGACCCCTCCTCCGCCCCCAGCTCCAGTTGTTCTCTAATGCAAGGAAAAGCTCGGGCTTGTGCCGTCTTCCAAGCTCCCTTTCCTAGAGCCAAAAGCAGCTGCAGGGCTGCCGATGGCAAGATCTCTCTCTTCAGTGGCTTTTATGCCTCGAAATTCAGTTTATCTTGTCACAGAGCAAGGAGGCGTAGGATGGCCCCTGCATGGGAGTGAAACCACTGCCTCCAGCCCAGGCTGCTTAACTCTGCTGACAGGGGGGCATCCCATCTGATGCTTCCATCACTTCGCTCTCTAAAGCTGCACACAGCGGGCTGGCACCTCTCGCAGGACAATTGGTAGCCTGTCCCCTGACTTGGGCTGAAGGCGTAACAGCCACTCAGGAAAAACCCCAACTGGTTATGCGGCGGCACCAGCCGATGCGGTGAGCTCTTCCATCACTTGGTTTTAGTGGAGACCGTTTTCGAATGGAAGCAATCCGTCTTTCTCGTGTCTGGGAAGGGTGGTGATTAACTAGGGGGAAACTGTCTCCAACGGTGGGTCAATTAATTACCGCATTTTAAAGCAGCTTCTCGAAAAACAGCAATTAATTCCGCCGTGTTTCTGGGGTATTCCTCCTCTATACCGTATCCATTTGGAATCGCTGTTATTCGGGGCAGGGATGGAGCCTTGATGATTTCCATAAGCTTTGGAGGAGATCATATTCTGTTTCCTTTCTTTTCCTTTTAATGGATGCACGAGGAGAGAATGAGGTTTTAATTATGGCCGGCACCTTTTCACTGTTGGAAATAGACTTAACAAGACAGAAAATTGGAAGAATGCACGCTGAAAGGAGAGAGGATAAATACCCAGAAAGACTATTTATCCAAACACATCAAGTCAAAATGCTATCTGATAAGAACACACACACACACACAAAATAGGCTGCACCCGCCGCGTACGGTATTTCTGTGTATTTATTGCTATTCCTCGCACTCTCCTGGCCTAATGGGGTAGGCCTTCCAGGAGCTTTTTATTTTTTATTTTTTTCTGGGTAAGAATAATCAAAGGGACCATGTTCACCAGTTCCTTAACCTTTTATCTCCGCGGCGGCTGCATTATCTTTGACTGGGGGCACCCTGCCGCCCTTCTACTTGCTTTCCCAAGACGCTACAGAGAACTCCAAGGGCTTTTGTCCAGAGAGCAGCAGGCAGTGATTTTTCATTGCCCGGCACCCACTGGCTGAGGGACTGGCCGGATGGGGGTTTAAGTTGGGCATTGCATGCTGACCTTGCCAACCTTCTGGGGATGTCTTTGATTTCCAGCAGTTCTTCCAGGTATAGACTGGGCTTCTCAATCTCAGTCCTTTCAGCATTTGGGGCTGGATAACGCTTTACTATGGGGGCTGTCCTGTGCATTGTAGGGTGTTTAACTGGCCTCCACTCACAGATGCAGCAGCTGCCCTCAGGCTGTGATAATCAGTCATGTGCCTGTTCCTTGGGGGCCAGAGCATCCAAAATTGAGAACTACTGGTATAAACACAGCTGTTTGGTCATCGAGATAGATGATAGGCTAGAGATAAATATACATGGACATATGTATGCATAGTTGAGTAATAGGAAGGCTATGGTTTTTGGAACTACTCTGTGTATGAGAGTTCTCCAGAGAAACAGAACCAATAGGAGATATATATCTAGAGAAAGAGAGAGATTGATCGATTGGCAGTGTTTCCCAAAGTGTGGTACGCGTACCCCCAGGGGTACGGGAAGAGTTTGGTGGGGGTATGTGTTGCACCGGAGTTTGGTGGGGATATGCACTGCACCGTGCTTAGCTGCGCCTAATTCTACGTTCTCATGAGTACGAGGGGTACTCAGCGTTACGAAAATTATGAAGGGGGTACACATATGTCAAAAGTTTGGGAAACACTGGATTTTAGGAATTAGCTCACATGATTGTGGAGGCTGAGAAGTCCCATCATCTGACCATCTGCAAGGGGAGAAACAGGAAAGCTGGTGATGCAATTCTGTGTACAGGCCTGGGAACCAGGAGCTTATGTCCAAGGGCAGGAGAAGGCAATGTCCCAGCTCAAGCAAAGAGAGCAACTTCCTCCTTCCCCCACCTTTTTTTGCCCAGGCCCTCAATGGGTGGGTGATGCCCACCCGCGTCTGTGAGGACAATCTTCTTTACTAAGTCTATCGATTCAAGTGCTAACCTCTTTTGGAAACAGTAGCATAGCCACACCAGAAGAAATATCCTCCCAGTTATCTGGGCATCCTTTAGCCAATGCAGTTGACACATAAATTAACCATCACACCTTGTGGTGTGTCTGCTGGCACACCTGAATGACAGCCAGTCTTTGTCAAAAACAAGCTCTGAGCTTGACTGGCCTGGCTCAGTAATTGAGGGTTGGCCTATGAACCAAGAGGACATGGTTCGATTCCTAGTCAAGGCACATGTCTGGGTGGTGGGCTTGATCCCCAGTGGGGAGTGTGCAGGAAGCAGCTGATCAACGATTCACTCTCATCATTGATGTTCCTATCTCTCTCCTTCTCCTTTCCTCTCTGAAATCAATTAAAGAAAAATTTAAAAACAAACATCAATTTCTGAGATATTACCTCAACTCTAGGGCCTCCCTGCCTTGACCCCAAAAGGTGTTGGTGAAGAAGAGATGAGCCAGTGCTTGCCCCTGAGCCCAGTACCCAGCAGGTACTCCAGAAAGGCTCACACGCAGACGAAGTTAGCGCTAAACAGGTAGACTGGTAGCTGCATCAGAAAAAGTGGTCATCCCATTCATTGGCAAATGTTTCCAGCCTCTTTGCTCCATATTCCTGTTTCCGCCACATACTAGTGTGTCATTTAATTTGCTTCCCACCAATGACTGTCAAGATGAGTATATTTTCTTAAGTTTATTGGTCTTTATTTTTTCTTCTGAGATTGCTTTCTCTAAAAAGCAAGTAATAAGCAACATGCAAAAGCATTCACACTGCACAGCTTCCAGCACCAATGGCAAACCTGAAGTCTTCCTACACTTTTACCCACGGCCACGCCCATCTCCAGAGGCAACGACTGACATGAGATTGAGGTGTGTCGTTCCAGACATTTCTGGTGTTTTCTATCACAGTCATTCTGGGTGTGTAAACAGGGGTGTATTTGTCCCGTACGTAGTGACGTGATGCCTTTTACAGTGTATGCTGTTAGTCCTTGCAGACCTGTCTTATCCGGACTAACTGCTATTTGGCATTCTTTAGTTTGGAGAATTGTTTTTTAAAAATATGTATTTTATTGATTTAAAAAAATTTTTTTTTACAGAGAGGAAGAGAGAGTTAGAAACATCAATGAGAGAGAAACATCTATCAGCTGCCTCCTGCACACCCCCAATTGGGGATGTGCCCGCAACCAAGGTACATGCCCTTGACCAGAATCCAGCCTGGGATCCTTGAGTCCGCAGGCCAATGCTCTATCCACTTAGCCAAACCAGTTAGGGCTGGGGAGTTGCTTTTTGTCCCATTTGGGGCTCTCACAAGCAATGCTGCTGTGAGCAGGCTTACTTCTCATTGTGCGTTTATTTATGTGCACTAGCTCCGAAGAAGTGGAATTCTTGAGAAGAGAGCGTATGCACATTTTAAATGTTAATAAAAACTGCCAGCTCGCCCTCCAACGTGGCTGGACCATTCTACATGACCTGCATGCAGTAGCATCAAATCTATTGTTTTGGGGGCCAATATTATGAAAACAACAACAACCAGATATATGGTTTTAATTTGCATCCCACCAATTACCGTCAGGATGAGTATATTTTCTTTGCTTTGTTGGCCTTTTTTTCTCTTTTTCCTTGCGAGATTTGCTCCTTCCTTTCTTGTGCCTGCGCCTGAATCGGGTTGTTTATCTTCTCATTGATTCGTCCGATTGTTTTTCTACGGGCTGCATGTTAATTCTTTGTCAGTTATGCACATTGCACAAGAGGAGGCTTTAAGATGCTGCACGGTAAGCATTTCAGAGGGCGCCGGGTCAAAAGCTGCTGTCTGAGGAAATTGGTGAGCGTTTCGTAGCTGTGATGCGTCCCAGCTCCTTGTCCCTGCCGTCCCCATTAGAGCTGAGCGTCCCCTCCCACTTCAGATACTGTCAGCTGAGGGGTTCCCCCGTGACCTTCTGAATCCTCTGCATTCAGGCCAGAGGCCATGGCCAATGCCTGTTCAAAACGAGTATATCAATGCCTCCTTGCAAGCCTGCCCGCCCTCAGCGCAGCATCCCCAGGTGTGCAATGCAAAGCGCTGCCTGTGCCATGCTAATTGCTGGGAGCAGACAGGATTCATGACAAAAGCTTGCAAAACCACGGTTGGACCCTTTGTCTCACTGCAGGCCATGGTCGCCCTTTGCCCCCCTGCGTGGTGGGTGATCCTCCACAAGCAGTTGAGTGAGCAGCGTGTCCCAGATGCATTCGACAAAACAAGACCTTCTTCCTGGCGCCTCTCCTAAGAGCACTCCATGAGGAAGATGCCTGAGGGCGTTTGGTGGTGGTGCATGGGGTGAGGGTGCCCTGTGACAGCTGGCATGAGCTTTTGTTGTTTTTAAAAAATATATATTTTATTGACTTTTTACAGAGAGGAAGGGAGAGGGATAGAGAGTTAGAAACATTGATGAGAGAGAAACATCGATCAGCTGCCTCCTGCACACCCCCCACTGGGGATGTGCCCGCAACCAAGGTACATACCCTTGACTGGAATCAAATCCCGGGACCTTTCAGTCTGCAGGCCAAACCGGTTTCGGCGGCTTTTGTTGTTTTTCTGGGTGGGCCATTCTGGGCATGATTGCCTTTATGCTCCACACCTCGTGTGCTTCGCCCACACGCAGGGCATGGCACGCAGTACAAGTTCCATGACAGCAGCTGAATGATGGAGGCTGTCAGGACCCGTGTGCTGGGTCGGGGTGGGGCACCCCAGGAGCGTGGTGGTGTTTGCACGTTTTCGGGGTTTGATGAGCTGTGTGACCCTGGAGAATGTGCTCAGACCCCTGGGTGGTAGTTGGCCCCTCTGCAGTGGGACCGCTAAGAACTGACTTTCAGGAACTTGGAGGAAGATTGAATGAGGTTGTAAGGGATGCACCAGCATGGAGCAGGTGCTCAGATGTGTCAGAGCAATAGTACGTGTTTTCAGTTTGAGTCTTGGCACTGAGGGAAGCATCTGGGTGGACCAGAATCTCAGGTGTGCTCTGATGGCCCAAACCCCTTCATTTTTCAGAGCGTGGCAGAGATAGCACTTACCATGAAAATGCCTTGGGGGCGGGAATATAGGCTCACGTCCTTTCTCATGGTTCTTCCTACGTGGGCATCCCAGCAGTTTCCTGATCCGCGGTGGCACCCCAGCCAGGCTTCTGCACCCTGGCAGCAGCAGTGCCTTCCTGGAGTACCAGCTGATCACATTACCCAGTGTTTTCTTTCTTTTTTTAAAAAAATATTTTTATTGATTTCAGAGAGGAAGAGAGAGGGAAGAGAGATATAAACATCAATGATGAGAGAGAATAATTGATTGGCTGCCTCCTACATGCCCCCCACTGGGGACGAGACAGTAACCTGTACATGTGCCCTTGACCGGAATCAAACTCGGGACCCTTCAGTTCGCAGGCTGATGCTCTATCCACTGAGCCAAACCAGCTAGGGCCCTAGCGTTTTCAACACAAACAGAGCGAGTTCTGTCACTTCACTTTTTCAGAGTTCTGGTGCCAGCTCCAGGAGCCCCTCCCCAAGCCTCCTAATTTCAGCCTCTTCCCTTTGCTTGCCCGCCCCCAGCAGCGGTTGGCAGCTACTTCCTGCAGTTGGCTCTGGTGTTACTATTCTTGCTACCTTGTTATCAACTTGATTCCTAGTGAGCAGTTCTTTATATGAAATTCTCTGTGCTCACATAATTGGGTTGGGTTCTACCTTCTGTCTGAACCCTCCCTGAGTAGTGAAGGAAAAAGGGAAGAATGGAGATGAAGAAGGAAGGGATGGATTAAGCAGTGGCTCTCAACCTTTCTAATGTTGCGACCCTTTAATACAGCTCCCCATGTTGTGGTGACCCCCAACCATAAAATTATTTTCGTTGCTACTTCATAACTGTAATTTTGCTACTGTTATGGATCGTAATGTAAACATCTGTGTTTACATTAGCTAGCAGGGTCGCCTAAGACCATGGCGGATGGGCAGTCAGGTACTCTCCCTCTGGCAGGGCCTGGATGCCACCAGATATGCTGTCCGCATGTGTGGCCTTGCAGCCGCTCCTGGTATCTTGGCCTGATTCGGATTCACCAGGCTCAGAGTCGCTTGAACATCCTGCTTAGGCTCCTGCTCAGAGCGGCCTTGGCCTTGCTGGTGGTCCCGACGGCCTTGGCTGTGTGGGGACCGGGCATGGTTCCCACCCCTCGCCACCACTTGTTACGACCTGTGGTTTTGTTTGTTTTTAGAATAGCCATCTTGGTTGGAAGTGTTTTTTCTTTTTTAAAATTTTTAAATTATTTTAATTATTTTTTATTTTTTAAAATTTCTTTATTGATTATGGTGTCACATACTTGTCCTCATCCCCCCATTCCCATCCCAAACCCCTCCCCATGTATGCCCATCCCCTGTTGTCCATGACCTCTGGTTAGGCTTATATGCATGCACACAAGTCCTTTGGTTGATCTCTCCCCTTTGCCCCCTCCCTCCCCTCCCTTTTACTTTCTGTGCTTTGAACATACTGTGCCCGTGTCCCCAGGCCCCATGGCCCAGAAACGACAGAGGGGGAGCCCACCCCCAGCCCACCTGGCTCCAAAGCCCCCACTCGCTCATGCCCCTAGGCCTGGGCGGCTAAGCTGTTGCGTTGGGACCGACTGATGCCATTGAGTGGCGCTGGACCTGTGGGGACCTGTGTGCTCAGGGTCCCTCCTGGCTCCCTCGCCTCCCTCCTCCCTTCGCCCTCTCTCTCAGACCTTACAGTCACTTCATGAAAATGCAGTGGCGTGATTCTTCCACAGGACGGGGGAAAACAGGTAAATCAAAGAAAGAGAGAGAAAATAGTATTTGCAGAGACAAGCAGTGCTGCATGGAGCTGTCCACCTCATCAAGGGGCTAAGTGGACGCGTGTCAGCAGGATCGCCCCGCCCCGGCCGCCCCGCTCGGAGAGTGCTCTCTCTCCCGTCCCTCGTGTGGCCCGTGATCTTTACATTTCGCCCCCAGTCCTGGAAGCTAATGGCATCATTTTCATGCAGGGGCACGGGTCCACCAGCCGACAGTGGTTAGCAATCCTTATTACAAATATAGCTCGTCATTCCCCAGCTGGCACGGTGACGGTTTTCTATGGTGACACAGAGCCAAGATATCGAAATGACTCACGCCTTCAAAGAAAGCGTGGCCACAGGTCATAGAAGCCTTTTAAGTGGCGCTGCTGCGGGGAGGCCTCTGGAATGCAGATGGGATGCCTGTCACCTCAGATCACCCGGGAACCCACACCCCGGACTCCCCAGGCCTTTGGCAGAGAGGGTGGGGAAAGAGGGGGGAGACAGGAGAGGGCTCTTTGGAAAGGAACTTCTGTATTCCACAAACCCTAACTCTTAGTTTCCATTTTAAATGTTGCCCTAACCACTAAAACACTAGTGGTTTTACAACCTCTGGGTTATGGAAATACATATTTCTGAAAAAAATGTTACAAAAACAAAAATGGAAGAAAGCCAAACTGCCTCCATGAAGAAAAAAAAAAGTGGAACATTTTGAAGCTTTCAGATACTTCTCTTTCCATGTCTTATGATTAACCTGCGGATCTACTTGCCCTGCAATGTTTAGGATTAAAATGTTAAAAATTTTGTGACCATGAATTTCTTTCTTTTATAAATTTCTCATATTTAAAAATAAAAAATTCTGCAAAAAAAAAAAAAAAAAAAAAGTAAAGGAACTTCTGCACAGTTTTTTTAATTCTTGCCCAAGGATATTTTTTTCCATTGATTTTTAAAAAAATTTTTTTTTAGAGTGAGTGAAAGGGAAGGAGGAATATGTGACAGAGACACATTCAGTGGTTGCCTCCCGCACATGCCTCGATTGGGGCTGGGGGCCCAACCTGCAACTGAGGTAGGTGCTTGGACGAGAATCGAACTCACGACCCTTCCATCTGCAGCCTGCTGCTCTAACCACTGAGCAAAACCCACCAGGCCTTGGATCATGGCCTCTATCTGAACACAGAGACAGACGCCTGTTTGTGGTGTGGAATGGAAACGGTGAAATGGGATGCGGGTGTCCGATCCCCGAGGCCTGGTCCTTGAAGGCCTGCTCCCCCCTGTTCCCCGGCCATAGCCACGGGTGGCTATTTCCCCAAGCACAGCTCACTGTTTACATTCCCAACGAGGGCACCTCTTCACGCCTCCCCCCAGCCCCAGGCCAGCCCCAGGCTGTGTCCTGTGGGCTCCCACGCCCCCCTGGGCTTCTCTTGGTCTCACAAAAGCGAGTGTGGAGAAGTGGGAAATGTCCTTCCTCCACAGTTGGTCTAGACTTCCAGCTTGGACACGTGACTTACGATTTAGAGCGAGACCTTGAAGCCCCCAGAGCCTGCGCTATTCCACCCGTCACGTGGCTTCATGATTTTCGCTTTGTGGCCTTGTCTTGCGGGTTAAAGGAGATCACAGGAGCATGGGCATAAGAGACAGGGGTGGTGTGTGTGTGTGTCCTCACCTGATGCTGGTGGCTCTCTTCCATAGAAGAGGCTCCGTGAGGGAGCAGCTGGGCGTAGTTCCAGGGTGCCCTTTTCCCCTCTCCTGGCTGTGCTGCCTCTGGGTGCTGGCTTCCTTCTGCAGGCGGGCTCTGTGGTTGGGGCGATGGGTGATGGTGTACCCTACAGTGGGGTTGCTTCCTCAGGGCTGGGCATTCCGTGGCGGCAGGCTGGTCCCTGAAATCCGTATCTTATTCTCAAGGAAGAGTGGTTGGCAGAGGGGGTGGGGTGGGATAGTCAATTCCGGAGTATCATCTCCGCCAGCCTCCCCTGGCCCCGGTCGGGTCATGGGGGCGGGCCGTGGGTGCCTGAACCCCAAGACCACAGGCAATGGGGCAGGGGCTGCTGGCACCAGGAGAAGGCGGGGATCCCCGGGAAGTCAGAACCAACGGATAACGCATCGCAAGGCCAAAAGGTGCTTAGTAAAGGAACTCATTAATAAGCAAACGACAGCGCATTCTTGTGCAGGGAGCGCTGGCTGGGGAAAAGGGAGGAGTGAGTTCACGCCCCAGCGCCTCCCTTCACTCCGGTGGCTCTGTACGATGCCACCTCGCCTCTGTGGAGCTGGCGTCCCGGGCTGGGGGGCTTTCCGGTCGGATGGGAAGATCTCCGAGGCCCCTGGCAGCTTTGCATGTCTATTATCTCCGCCGCTGCTCATTAAGAGGGAACCGGCAGTTAATTGAAACAGTGCTCTTTGGGCAGGCCCGGGAGAGAACCCTGTAGGGTAACCAGAAGGGGGAAGAGTAATTCAGAGGATGAAACGTAAGTAAGACTAGCTGCCCTGCCTGGGACAGTGCTGGGCTGCCCTCAGGGGAGACCCCAGCCAGGAAGGGACGTTGTACAGATCGGCCGTGGCGGGTCCGCTTATCCAGGAGGGAGGGCTGAGCTGGGACTACGGGGTCAAGGAGAGCACAGGGAAGGCACGGGTCTGTCACTGTCCTCAGGATTAAGCACAATTTGTTGGGTGGTCGTGTAGTTGTCCACTGAGGGGGAGGGGAGGGAGCAGCAAAGGGAAGGAACGTGGCCTTATGACCCACCCAGGCCAGACAGCCCTGTCTCCACCCCGTGGATAGATCTGAGCAGTACATGCCCCTGCTGCCGGGGGTCAGGGATGGGGCCGACGGCAGCATGGAGACCAGCATCAGGCTAGTCCGAGCTCAAAGCCGGAGAGCAAAGTGTGAGCAGTGGCAGCCACCCTCCCAGCCAGCGGAGGGGGTTGTTGTCCGAAGCCCAGAGCCCTGGGGTCTTACCCCCCTCCTCCTTCCCACCTTCCTCCCCCAGGCTCTCCTGGCACAGTCCCTGGAAAGCCACAGCAGAGCCTTGCTGTGTTAGGGCTTGAGTGCAGCTCAGTCCAGTTGGCAGGCAGCTGTTTGTGGCCTAGCCTGGGACAGGAGGGCTGAGGGTCAAGCCCAAGGGCAGGGGACTTTTTATAATCAGCCCCCCCCTCTTCCCTCTTTCCTGCCCCTCTGATGTCTCTCCTCTCCTCTCTCTCTCTCTCTCTCTCTCTCTCTCTCTCTCTCTCTCCCTCTCTCCCTCCCTCCCTCCCTCCCTCCCTCCCTCTTTCCCTCTCCCTTTTTGTTAATCCTCACCCAAAGATACTTTGTTCATTGATTTTTTAATTTTTTTTAATTATCCCACCCATCGCTCAGGTTTGGAGGTCAAGGAGAATTTTTCTCCCCTCCTTTTGTTCCTCAAAAGATCATAATTTTGTCCTTTTAAGATTCAGCCCAGCCTAAACCCTCCCTCCCCTGAGTTCCTGTTATCCGTGTGCCCCATTCCTCTGGGACACACCTGACAGTGAGCCCTGCCCTCAACGGACAGGGACCAACCCTGATGTCCCAGTGCTGGGACCCAACCTGGAACCTATCCAATTCTCAGTCCGTGCTACTGAGTCCTCGTGTATGCATGGGAGAAAGGGAAGATGACATTTAAAAGACAACAACAACAACAAAAACAAACAAACCGCTCCAGGCATGATCTGAACCCCTGGGCGGCCATACCTCACTCCCTCTGCCCAGCTCCCTCGGGAATCCCCACTTCTTTCCAGGGTCCTGGGACTTCAGTATAGTCTGACCCATCATCCTCCCAGCTGCCAAGAACTCCTCTGCCTCCAAGAAACCAAGCTCCCCCCCAAATGCCGGGTGTATCCGTGTGTTTCCTGCAAGCCAAGGCCTGGCTTTCGAGAAGTCATCAATTCCCATTGATTGGCAAACTCTAACCGGTGTTCTCGCGGCCAATTCTGGATGGTACAGCTCATTAGAAGCGGGCCTCTGGCATGCCAACACCCCTCCGTGCAGCGGTAATCAGGGCTGATTATGCCAAGCAGCAGGGCCTGCCCCGAAGTGTCCCTGGCACGGCATGGCGGGACTGGCCCATCTGGAGCAGAGCTGCTTTGTAAGTGAGTAATGTGACTGTGATAAAAGCCCGCGTGCGGCCTGCGGGGCTGAGGGAGAATCGGAGCTCTTTCCGTCATGGTGTGGAGACCCCTTCCTTCCCTCCTTCCCCTTCCTGCTCCGACCTGGCTCCCCGGGCGGTGAGCTTTCTCTTGGCACCGCTGTCAGGAACCTGGCGCGGCCCGGCAGGGGAGACGCTCTGCGGCGCTCCGGGGGCCTCAACTGGGACCCTCTCGCCCCAAGTTGTTTGGTTTCAGAGGCTCCAGTGGGCTGGAACCAAGAAGGTGTACATTTCTTCCCAAATTTGCACGGGACAGCAACTTCTGGAAGTCGTCAGCTCAGGGTTCCCTGAGCTGGAGTGCCCTGAGCCGGTGTGCCAGTTCCAAAGCTGGGGCTCGCCTCTAACTCACAGTGATGGGGTGCCCGTCACATGCCAGGCTCAGTGCTGGGCTCACTCACGTCTGTGCGTGGCCACTTTCAAAGCAGCCGGGGTCATGGACACTCTGACTCCAAAGCAAAGCGTATTTATGTGTTCTCTATTTTTTAATGCTCACACGGACATTCTAAAAGATTATGCAAAACAAGTGTTACTGGTTTGTTTTGTGTTTTGTGTTTTTTTGTTTCTTGATTTTTGTTGTTGTTGTTTTTTGAGAAAAGGACCTATAAGGTTGGTGAAGGCTTCGAATTTTCACTTTACACCCTAAATGCATTCCTTACTCATGAATTTAAGAAGTAGTTATTCACATGCTTATTGTTGACAATTTGGAAATACAGAAAAGGAAGAAAGAAAAAAAAAGACTGCTGCCTGTTAGATAACAATTAACATTTTCATTTTCATCCGAGTAAACGAAGCTTCAGATGTATCCAAGTTCACATACATAGCGGATGGTCCAGGGTTTGGCCCTGATTTGGTAGTGATTTGCTCCCCACTGGGGTTTCTGACAGTGTATCTTACAAACCTTGGTCCTAGGAGAGCTTCTGTTAGTGGAGACAAAAGGACTGATGCTCAGAGGAGACTGGAATATGGTGGCTTCCCTGCCTTATGATTGCCAGTTCCCGGTTTGCTTACGGCGTGAATTTGCTGATGAAAGGCTCTGAGAAGTCCTGCAAACTTATATGAGCAAAGGACCCCCACTCCTGTGAATGGCCCATGGAACCTATATTCCACCAAACTCATTTTGGAAAAATGCTTGCCCCCTCTTGCCCCTGCATATCCAATCCTCTCCTCCCACTGGAGTCTCTGGATGTTGAGTGGCCAGGTGGGGACCCCATGGTGAAGTTAAGGGAGAAGTGACCTCAGGAAGTCACAGTAGGAATCTTTCTGGATTGCCTTTTTTTTTTTTTTAATGAGGAACCTGAGGAAGAGAAATGGGTGTGCCTCACCCAGGGTAACAGAAGAAGTCAGTCAGTGGCACTGGAACCCGAGCCTCATGAGCAGGATTGAGCTCCTGTCAGATACGGCTCCCTGGGGAGGCCTGGGGCTCAGAGCGTTCAGATGCCAGGAGGCAGGGTGGTGAAGGTCTCCAACAGAACCTGACTGTGAACACTGACCTCTAGCACAGAAACACACCAGGCTGCCTGGCTGCTTTTGCCACACAGACGTTCATTTCCGGACCTCGAGGACAGCTGGTGCGGCCTCTGCCTGGCTCTCCTTACAGCTCCCCTCCTCCCCCACGCCCCCCCCCCCCCCCCCCCCCAGGCCACATCAAGTTGGGGCTCAGCAGAGACTGAACTTGTCCTGGGGCCAGCTGCGGGCTGGGCTCTGGACCTGGTGCTTTCTCTGCCTCCCTCACTTCATCTGTGTGGGCAATGCCACCTCTGTCCATGGGGGTCCCAGCCTTCCCACAGCTGAGAACCCCGACTCCAGAGCCCACTCCCCCGTCTCCCATGAAACCATCCCGGATCCACAGCTTCGAAATCCAGCATTGGCAGCTGCCTGCGGGGCTTAGCTGTACACTCATTGATTCGTTTTCATCTTTCACTGAGCATGACCCCGAGCCCAGGAACCAATTCTGTCATCCGGTATTTTGTTCTTTCCCTTCATAGCACTTGTGTGTCGAAGGCCGGATATGCTCTAATACTATAAGTATATTGCTCTGTGTCTTCTTCTAATTATTTGATATTTTTACTTGTTCAGTGCTTGGTACTTTATTCTGAAACTTATTTTTATTAATTAATTGATTGTGAATTAAATGTTTCTCAGTTGCAGTTTACATTCAATGTTAGTTTGCATTAGTTATAGGTGTACCACACAATGTTAGACAATCATATATTTTACAAAGTGATCCCCCTGATATTCCCAGTACCCACAAGGCACCATTCATCATTATGACAATTATTTGACTATATTCCCTATGCTGTACTTTTCATCCCCATGACTATTTTGTAACTACCAATCTGTACTTCTCAGTCCCTTCAACCTTTTTCACCTATTCTCCCAACCACCCTCCCCTCTGACAACCATCAGTCCACTCTCTGTATCTGTGAATCTGTTTCTGGTTAGTCTGTTTGTTTATATTGCTCTTTGGATTCCACATATAAGTGAAATTATATGGTATTTGTCTTTCTCTGACTTACTCATTTCACTTAGCATACTATGCTCTAGACCCACCCGAGCTGTCACAAATGGTAATGTTGTGTTCTTTCTTATGGCTGAGTAATATTCCATTGTATATATGTACTACAGCTTTTTTATCCACTCATCTATGGATGGGTATTTGGGCTTCTTCCAAATCTTCACTACAGTAAATACTGCTGCAGTCAACATAGGGATGTATGTATTCTTTCGAATTAGTGTCTTGTATTTCTTCTAATACATACCCAGAAATGGAGTCTCTGGGTCATAAGGCAGTTCCGTTATGAATTTTTTGAGAAACCTCATACTACTTACCATATTGGCTGCACCAGTCTGCATTCCCGGCAACAGTGCAGGAGGGTTTCCTTTTTTTCACACCCTTGCCAACACTTGTTGTTTATTGATTTATTGAGGACAGCCATTCTGACAGGTATGAGGTGATATCTCATTGTGGCTTTAATTTTCAACTCTCTGATAATTAGTGACATTGAGGATTTTTTCACATGTCCATTGTCCATCTGTCCTCTTTGGAGAAGTGGCTGTTCAGATTCTTTGCCCATTTTTAATAGATTTTGTTGTTGTTGTTGTTGTTTTCTTAGTGTTGAGTGGAACTCATTTTTGTGCATGATACAAGGTAAAGAGTACGTAGGAATCTACTTAGTTATTTATGTCACATGAATAGCCAATTGTTCTCACCCCACGGATTGCATTGTCACCATATCTCAACTGATTGGGAAATGTGTCCTTCATCATGGAGCATGTTCCTATAATTCCTGGGAGGAATGGTGGCAAATATAGGTGCACAGTTGGAAAGTAATATAATAATAATATCAATATAATAGTAAATAATAATACAAGAACAACCTGTGTTTCATGTACTCACAACCTACTTCTGCCCACCCTGAATGTGTTTTTATATACATACTAGAGGCCCAGTGCATGAAATTCATGCACAGATAAAGTCTGTAGGCCTGGCCAATGATCAGGGCCAATCAGGGCCTTCTAGCTCCTGGCTGGGGCCTCCTTTCCCCACTGCCGGCCCAGGCCTCCCTTCATTCCATGCCACCCCCTGATAGTCACTACACATCATAGTGAGCAATTGAGCTCCAGGTCTCCTGATCAAACTCCCGAGGGGACAATGTGCATATTAGGCTTTTATATGTACAGTGGTGCCTCGCATAAAGAACGCCTCGCACAGCGAACGCTGCACACAACGAACTTCATTTCATGATTCATACAACGAACTTTGTTTCACACAACGAAGTCGCCCGAGCTTCCACGACCGCTTTGCCCGAGCTTCCACGACTGCTTCGCCCGAGCTTCCACGATCGCTGCCGATGTATTGCATCCTTCCGCGCAGGCAATGCAGGCAGTCGTTAGTCACTGCGCTTAACTTAAGCACGTATCGCGGCAATCGTTCTTCATTACGAATTAAATCACGCACGTATCACGGCAGTCGTCCTTTTAAGTTAAACTCAATATTTTTTTTATATAATTTTTTTTAAAAAAATTATGTTTTTAGATGTATCTAAATAAAAATAATAACAAAAAATTTATCTTTTTTTATGTCATCTTAGCATATTTTATGCTACAGAACGAATTATTTTTTTTAACATGTATTGTTATGGGAAAACGCGTTTCACATAACGAACCTTTCGCATAACAAACTTGCTCCTGGAACGAATTAAGTTCGTTGTGTGAGGCACCACTGTATAGATAGATAGATAGATAGATAGATAAAAAAATACATATGGACATCTGGATTCTCTTCACTCATACTTTTAATGAAAATATGGGGGAGGAATTTTTGCCTCCTAGGAACTCTCAAGGTGGCCTAGTGAGTGGGCAGGCATTGGACATGTGTTCAAGGTTGAGAGATTTAGAAGTAATTAAATTGACATTTAAATCCTGGATTGGATCCTGGAACAGAAGAAGGCATTAGTAAAGAACGGTTGCTATCCAAATGAAGCCTGTCGTTTCGTTAATAGTATGTCGCAATGTTAATTTCTTGGTGTTGACAAGTCTACCATGATTATGGAAGATGTCAACATTAGGGAAAACTGGATAAAGAGTACACGGGAGCTCCCTATAGTACCTTTGTAACTTTTCGGTAAATCTAAAATTATTCAAGTTTAAAATCTTTAAACATTAAAAAAAAAATTAGCATGCAAAATGTATGCAAAAATGAATATGCAATCATGAGCTCCTCTTATGCAGTCAGGGTATGTGTCCCAGAAGGGACAGCTTTTGAAGTAGGCTGCTTTCAAAAAGACTCCTCACTGATGTGGGAGTTGCTTCTCATTCTTCTCATCCATAAAACAGGAGAAAGGTGGTGGGAGATGATCTCTGAAGCCCCTCCCACAGTTTGGGGATAGCAGCATTATTTGTCCTATGAGGAAGTCTTTCCACTCAGAATTCTCCGCGTATCTGCAAATTTCACACTCAGTAGATGCCTAATGAGTTTTGCCTCCTGCAGGCACAAGTCATTAAATTGTAATGTTGAAAGAGCAAGCACCTCAGTTCAGAAGAAAATAGTTTGAATTGCAGGTCAACCAACTGACCCTCTATTGTCCTTCTGCACAGCCATTAATTTCTCAGAGCCTCAGTTTGCTCATCTGCAAAATGGGGATTGAGAAACACTGCTGCCTCTCAGTGCTGTTGGGATGGTTGAATGTGGTCATGCGTGTGTCGGCGATCCATGAACACAGTTTTCTTCTCTTCCTTCCTTCCCTGCCTCACCTTGCAGCGTCTTAACTCCCATTCAGATGAATACAGCCAGGAAGGAATGCTGGTTATCAGCCGAAATCTCATTTAGCGTGCTTTCCTGTCCTCTTCCAAACTGTCATATCACTCCGTGCTTGTGTTTCTTCCTGGGTGCTGGGGACAATCAAGCAGGCGAGATGTGTTCTCGGTAATGCACAATGTGATTTTTCCAGGATGATATTGCATGGGGAGGGCATCTGAGTTGAAAGGAATATTTAGTAGGCTCACTGTCACAAATCGAATAACAGAACATAAAACAAGACGCAGGCAGTGCACTGGCTGTGTCAGATTTCTTAAAAAGCAGGCATGCCGACCCGGCAGAGGTTTGAATAGCAGCCTCATTCTGGGCACAATGCAAAGAAGTAGAAGTGCAGGAATTTTGGTAGGGCCTCCTGATCAATCATACAGCCAGGGCCCAAATGGTGCCTCCTGGAGTTGTGCGATGTGCTGCCTCCAGGGGGCGCTAGAACGCCTCAAGGCCACATCCTGGTTTTCTGGGGGCATCAATTGAGACTACTGAATTACTGAATGCCTCTAGAATTGACACCTGTCTGTAAATTGGGGCAGGGTTAAATGAACCAGTAGGATCCATGGCACCCATTTTAATACAAATGTTTATTTTCGTTAAAATTATTTGATGGTGTTGCTTAGTGGTTAGAGCATTGGTCTGTGCCCCCGGGTCTTGGTTTTGATTTCTGGTCAAAGGCATACACCTGGGTTTCAGGTTTGATCCCTGGCTCCCAGTCAGGGTGTGTGCAGGAGGTAGCCAATCCATGTGTCTCTCTCACATTGATGCTTCTCTCTCTAAATTTCAATGGAATGCATATCCTTGGATGAGGATTAACAACAACAACAACAAAAATTAGTTGATGGAATACTTTGCTAGGTAAATTCCCCTACCCCCCACCTATTTTTGGCATTATTGAGACCCTCTTGAAAAATAGGGCATAATGCCCAATAGTTGGAGGTGTGATATCTTTTTTTGCGAAGTACATAAGCACGAAAAACTAAACAATATTTCACACATGTGTGCATCTGATTTTTGTATGTCGTATACAGACAAGCAGTCCAGCGATCAACGAATGCACAGTCCCAGCTAAGACTCCCTGATGGCGGGAGGAGGCAGAGAGGGAGCCTGAGAGGAACGGCCGGAGGCGTCAGCCCCTCAGTAGCACAGCTTCTTGGGCCCAGCAGTTGGGTCGTGGGTCTGGGCTTTATGACGTTGCTTTACAGCTTGCCTATACCTAATGTATATTTCATTGTGTAAGAAACACTACAAAATTAAAAAAAAAAACCAAGGCAACCTTTCTGAAAAGCAGGTTTACGTTCAAAGGTTTATCACACGGAGAAACATCCAAAACACGTGACCAATCATCCGATGCAGAGACAACAGCAAAAAAGAAAACAAAACTCCACGCGACAGTAAGCTTCCAAACCCACTGCGGTTGCCCTCGGCTTCTCCCTTTCCTTCTGGGACACGGCAGGTGGGGGCCGGAACTGCTCCCCGCACAGGGGGTGGAGAGTGCTCATGTCACAGGAAGGTCACCATTTGCTTTTTGCTCTCTCACCTGTTCCATCTAAAGAGAAGGAGTGGCCGGCCAGTGTGGTTCAGTGGTTGAGCGTCGACCCATAAGCCAAGAGGTAACAGTGTGATTCCCGGTCAGGGCACAGGCCTGGAGTGCAGGCTCCATCCCCAGTGTGGGATGTGTAAGAGGAAGCTGATAATGATTCTCTCTCATCATCGATGTTTCTATCTCCCTCTCCTTCTCCCTTCCTCTCTGAAATAAATAAAATTCTATTAAAAATAAATAAAATAAAGAGGAGGAGCAACGCAGGCCATCCTGAGCTTCTTTCTCTGCCTGGAGCTCCCTTGCCACCCGCCCTCTGACCTACACTTCATTGGCCTTGTCACCTTACAACACCCCCAGCATGAGGCTCTCAACAGATACTCAATTCCTTTCCCCCGTCCTTGACACGCTCGCTCTCAGTTTTTCCATCCCTAACATGGGGACAGTACCCACGTGAGATGGACATTGTGGCAGTCCTAGGACCATGGTCAGCAAACTGTGGCTCGCGAGCCACATGCGGTTCTGTGGCCCCTTGAGTGTGGCTCTTCCACAAAATACCACGGCCTGGGTGAGTCTGTTTTGAAGAAGTGGCATTAGAAGAAGTTTAAGTTTAAAAAATGTGGCTCTCCAAAGAAATTTCAATCGTTGAACTGTTGGCATTTGGCTCCGTTGACTAATGAGTTTGCCCACCACTGGCCCAGGAGAAAGCTATTGTGGTCACCCCCAGCAGGAACTGGGATGGAGGGGACAGCCCAGAAATGGATCCTTCTCTCAGGCTGCCTGGCCTCTCCAGGCCACTTTGCCTTGGGGGCCTCAGTCCTCCCGTCTGGCAGCGGGGATGTCCATTTCTGCCCATCTGTGCGGCTCCCGGGCAGTGATGGAGGGAAGGTGCAAGGACAGATGAGAAGCTTCCTCGGGAAGTTCCTGCAGAGGAAGGAAGTGTCTCCAGAGACTTGGGGTCTCTCTCCCTGCAGCTGTCTGATGTGGTGACTGCAGCCTCCACAGTCCCTCCAGCCCACCCACGTTCATTTGCCTTCTCTTCCGCTTGGCCACTCGGTGAAGGTCAAACTCACAGACGCAGAAGTCTACAAGATGAAGGCGTTCTGTGGGGATCTGTCATGTGGGCCTCTTTCTCCTGTTTCCCCTCGGAGCCTCGGAGCCTAGGGCAGCTCCTCTGACCTCGTGGCCAGCCCCTGGCCGGGGTCCGCTGGGAGTTCTCGCGCCTGGCCACACTGTGTCACTTGACAAGACCTGCAACATATGATAATGGGTTTTTGGCTCCCAGGCCCCAGAAGGCATTGGGATGCAGACAGATCTCTCTCTGGCCCCAGGGAGCAGGCTGTGTTCCCAAAACAGCTATTGAGTAACTTGTCACAATTGGGAAAGGGAGGGCAGCATGGAAGGATCCCCTCTCCCCCGCCCCCGGGACTGGTGGCCTCAGAATTCTGGGCTCCCTGTGAGCAGCCTTCAGGGCGAGAGGGTCATGCTCTCTCTCAACCCCGCCATCCCATCACCAGCATCTCACTAATTGGACTGCATTCCCTGTGGCCAGTCACATCCCTTTTATCTTCTCACCCCACCTTGCGAGTTTTAGCTGCATGACCTTGGACAAGCGACCTGCCCTGCCCACCTGGAACCACAGTGTTGTCATCTGTGAACAGGAGAAAAGAGGCCTTTTGCTGAGTTATTTCGAAGATCAGAGCGAACGTGTGCGTAATTCCCCGCCGCCTGCGAGGCCCAGATCACCTGGGCGTCCCCCAAAGTCCCTGTTCAGTCACGTCGCTGGGTCACAGCACCTCACGTCTGCCTTTGCGGGCGCAGTGTGGGTGTTTGATGACTTTTGGAATATTGCGTATGCCATCTCTAAAATCTTACATGGGGAGTTGGCAGGGCAGAGCATGTTTTTAAAAATATGTTTTTATTGACTTTTAGAGAGGGAGGAAGGGAGAGGCTGAGAGAGACACATTGATTGGTTGCCTTCCAGAGACCAAATGCAACCTGCGCATGTGCCCAGACCGGACATCGGACCAGTAGTGACCTTTGGGTGCATGGGATGATGCTCAGCCCACTGAGCTACACTGGCCAGGGTGGAAGAAGCAGAGATTTTTAGCTGAACTCTCTTTGTTCTTTTTCAATTTGAGAACCATTTTCTCACTTTTAAGACTCGTGGCACTGAGTAATGTTTTCTCTCCTGCCTCCCCTCTTCCTTATCACAGAGGTAAAACCACATTTGTTCGCTGAGTGGGCTCTTGAAGCTGTGTGTGTCTGCTTTGTTCGTCTGCTGGTTCAGGGTTCCTGGCAGACTGGCCCACCTGCCCCCTGGGCCTGGTTCTTTGGCCGAGCTCAGCCGAAAGCCTGATCTCTGGTCCTGTTGTGTTCTTGCCTCTGATGGATGGGGCCAGGCCACACTTGGCGCATTCAAAATGCTCTTCCTGACTTGCCACCTCATAACATAGCGAGAGCCAAGCTCACTCTCATTAGCTTCAAAGAGAAACACCGCTATTTGTTTTTTTTCCTTTTCCTTGCATCGGAGAGAGATTTAGTTTTGCTTAAAGGAAACACAGATGACGCTAATGAGACCGCAGCGTCCTAATCTGCATATTAGATGAGATAAATATTGAGCTAATTAACACCTAGGATGCATTTCCATTGCCTGGGACAATTGTTCTGGGTTGAAAGTGTTCCCTGCTCCTTACTCAAAGAGCAGAACAATTTGAAGGGAGACTCACCACTTCCCCACCAAAATCAGGCCAACAAACATTCTCCCAGGAAAAGCCCTCAGGATTCTTCCTTTAGTCCGTCATCAATCCTGGATCCTCTTTCCAGGGAACCCTCATCCTGTTGGGAAGTTGGTCCGTTCCATCCAGGATTCCGGCAAAGGGTTTGAGCACACATTTATTCTAGTGGCAGGAAGGGCTACTGCCAAAGGGATCTGCCAAAGGAAAAGGCGGGTTCCATTCAAGAGGGCAGTAGGAGAGCCTTAAGCCAAGAGTGGCCCTTGCAGGCGGGAGGCCTGTTCAATGGCACAGCTCAGGAAGCCCACTATGTCTGGTGAATATGAGCTTGTAGAGAAAAAAGGAAGGGGGACATTGTCAAATATGTTTTTGTTGGTTTTAGAAAGAGAGGAAGGGAGAGGGTTAGAGGTAGAAACATCGATGAGAGAGAAACATCATTGATCACTGCCTCCTGTACACCCCCTATTGGGGATTGAGGCCACAAGCCAGGCATGTGCCCCGACCAGGAATCCAACCAGTAACCCCTTGGTTCATGGGTTGATGTTCAACCACGCCAACCTGGGTTTGTCCCGGCAGTGCCACAGAAGTCACACATGCACGAGCTCTCAGATAGCTGAGCTCAGTGATGGGGAAGCGTGATGATGCATTTGTGTCGTTGCTATGGGGCTCCTGAAAGGTCACTTTCCAGCTCTGAGCTCCAACAGCCATTGGCCCAATAGGGTCAGGACCTTCAAGACTTAGGCTCCGTAGGTCCATTGAGCAAATATTTTGGACAAAGTTAAAAAAAATTTAAATAATGATCTTTAAAATGACAAATTATAGCCCTGGCCATAAAGTTTAATTGCTCAGTGATTAAAGCATCAGCCTCTGCACCGAAGGGTCACGGGTTCAATTCCCGGGAATGCACCTCCCCACTCCCAGTCAGGGTGCGTGCGGGAGGCAGCCAGTTGATGTGTCTCTCTTACAGCAATGCTTCCCTCTCTTCCTCCTTCTCTACTTCCATTCCACTCTCCCTGTAAAGTAATGGGAAACATATCCTCAGATGAGGATAAAAAAATAAAAAGACAAATTATAACACTCTATAAAGGCAGGCTCTCCACTCTCACCACCCCAGAGCTAATGGGAGAAAAAAAAAATGACTTGCTTCTTTTAAAAGGGAAGACTGGATGGACATTCAGTTGTCTTGAGTATTCCATTATGTCCTCCTTAGATGTGGTTGAGTGGATATGTCATGTGTGTGCATGTGTGTGCACGTGTGCTTCTGTGGGCATGGCGGTTTTCAACTCAACACACGTCTTGTCAATATGAGTGTGTCATGCTTCAGATGTCATGCTCTTAGATGTGACTATGGGCCATTGTATTAGTCTTCTAGGGCATCACAAAATATCACAGACTGAGTGGCTTAGACAGCAGAAATTTATCTTCTTACAGTTCTGGAGACTGGAAGTATGAGATGAAGGTGTCAACAGGGTTGGTTTCTTCTGAGGCCTCATCCTGTGGCTTGTAGGCAACCGCCTTCCTGCTTTGTCCTCACATGGCCTTCTTCCTGCCTCTGTGTCCTGATCTCCTTCTCTTTTAGGGCCCACTCTTACTTACCTCTTTGAAGGCCATATCTGGAGATTAGGGCTTTACCATAGGAATTTGGGGGGGGGGCGCAGTTCAGCTCATAACCATGAGAGGCACACCTCAGAAATATTGTCGGTCTATTCCAGACCACCGTAATAAAGTGAGTCAGGGAGTCTTGCCTTCTGCTGGATGCTCTTGCCTTCAATTTGTAAAATGCAATATCTTTGAAGAGCAAGAAAAACAAGATATGCCTGAATCAAGTCACTTCCCCTCCCATTCCCAAGTGCAGATTCTTCACGCCCGGAGATTAATCGAAGGCATTTGAAGAGGCTGGGAAGATGCTCTTAGGGGAGAAGGATGGAGATGTGTTCCTTCCTTTACCACAGGCCCCACCCCCTCTTCTGTGGGTACAGTCCCCATGGGGCCTGGTGGAGAGGATGTACCTCCACAAACCTGGGCTTTTCCTCCTTCTCTCTTGCCAGTACAGATGCCCACAAGACCCTCTTTTGCTGAATTTTACTCTTTGGCTAAATGTTCTCAAAGTTTTATTAGTGAGGGCTGACATATAAAGGGATAGGGTAAAAAATATATAGAGACTGAGGGAAGGTTAGGGCTCTTCATCATGTTGCTTTGAAAGTTTGGTCCTTGACCCATCACCCCTTCTGCCTGCCTCCCGCCCCCACCTCTGAAAGGGGCGCCTTCAGAAAGGCCTCTGATGAGTAGAGGGAGGAAGGAGACAGCAGGCCACTGGCCTGAGCCCAGTCACTTGCTTTGTTCGGCACAGCTCTGCCCACTGGCTGTTGCCAGGCAGCTTGTAATTCATGGTTCCTAGTCAAGAATGCAGGGCCAGGAACCACCACCTCATCCCCCACCAGCTCTGGGTCCACCCTAGGGCCTTTCTTTCATAGCTTCCCTGTGCTGGGAAAGTTTGTGGGTTGCCACCCCCCAGGAAGCCCACTCCCCCAATATCCCCAGATCGGTCTGGCATCTGTCCAGTACAAAGTGATGCCTTGCTTCTGAAGGCCGCTAAGAACCCCACTTCTTACCCTTTGAGGTCCCAAGTAGCTATTCTCAGTGGACCTTGAGTGCAACCCAGAAAGAGTTCGAGGTGGGACTGGAGGAAGTGTGGGTTATCATTATAACTACTATTATGTTTTTCTAAGACTATCAGAGGAAGACTCAAAGGGAAGGTGATAATTTGCCGGGGCTGGTAGGATGAGAGATCTGTAAACGTTTCATGATGGTCACAGAGGGATCTAAGTGGTGGGCATCAGGCCTGCGGGAGAGGCAGAGTTTGGCTTGACCACTTCTCATTTCCCTGAGGAGTTAAGTAGACTTATACCTAGTACCTAGGCTGGGCCTGGATCCTGGAATGGACAAGTATGTCCTGTATCCTCAAATAACTCCTGCACTTCTCAAGGAAACAGAATCAGTCTCACATGTTGGCCATGAGGTGAGATGATGGTCACTGGATACCCCTGCTGTGTGGGGTCATTTAGCAGCGTTCTGGTGCTGTTTATTATCTGGATATTTCTCTGGGAGAGTCCCACGTTTGAGGGTGTTTATTGGCCAAAGTCTGATGAATGAAGCTTTTGTTTCTCACCAAAGTCATCATCTCCAGATACATGGGAACCCAGCTCCCGCAGTTAATTTAGAGCTAGGAGAAATTAAAACTCCCGATCTGCACTTGATCAACTATTAAAGTCACAGAGTGGGGTGTCTCTGTGCTTTGTCTGTTTTGTGTTCGGTTTCATATTTGCCTTATTGGCTGGCATGGCACTCCTTCATTAAAGACGCATGGGAAATGCTTCTTGATGACATATGCCATGGAGGGTCCAATTTGGGGAATAAATAACAGGTGCTTTTTGGGGAGCATTAAAATGACAATATGTGGAATACGCTAATGAATAGCCCACGTGATCACTCCTGGGCTGTTGGCTCAGGAGTGGCTGTCACTGCTTGAGGAGCAGGTTATGATGTCAGTCTCTTCTGTGTTGATGTTTTATGAAAAAGCAAGAGAGAGGACAACCTTTTCCTTACTTATCCCCAGTTGTGGGCCTGCTGTTTTAGATGCGGTAACCTATTTATTTAATCCCACTGCAAGGAGCCATGGGTATCTCCATTCTACAGATGAGGGACTCAATCCACAGACCAGAGCTCCAGTGAGGTCACATGGTTTGACAAAGGTGTAGCTTGATTTGTCTGGTTGGTGTCTCTTTTCTCTAAAATACATTTTCCTACTAGGTTTAGAATCCCACTCACTGGTTTTCAAGATGGCTTGCTTTTGTGCATGTTCTGTGATGGGTTGGAAAGAGAAATGCTTGAAAAAGGGTTGGGTCTGATCTGATGTACGGGAAGAGGTGGGCTCCTATACACCTCTCCTCCTCCTCTCTCTGCAGGAACCCAAGTAGCAAGGTGTAGTGGGAATGGGAGCAGTGACTGTCACTAATCATCCTTCTATCTACCTTATGTGGGCTCACTTTTCACTTGCAGAGCAGCCCTTCCATTCTGCAGGGGATGAAATGGAAGCAAAACAGTGATGAATGAGTTATCCAATGTCACTTGACAACCAGGAGACAGGGCAGGGATTTGAAACCACTCGCATCTAACTCCAAAATCTATGCGTTTTCTACTAGGTCACCGTGTCGCCTAGTTGCGGGCAAATGGGAAAGTGAAGAAACATTCTGAGGAAATGTGAACAAGTGGGGGTGATGGGAATGAGCAGCTGTTTGGGAGGGGACAGTGTGTGAGGAGGCCATCTGGTGTGAGGGGAGCCCAGGCACAGGGCCATTGGGAACGGCTGAGCGGGCCTTGGCCACGCTGGTCTGTGGAGAGCAAACTGGCCAGTGTGGTGAGAGGGCCAAACTCCAGATTCGTATGGGACATTAGAAAAGAATGAGCAAAGGTAATAGGTGGGCCCTGGTTAGATGGTCCAGTGGTTGGAGTGTCTTTTCTCCTACACCAAAAGGTGGCAGGTTCTAATCAGGGTACATTCCTAAGATGCAGGTTCAGTCTCTGGTTGGGGCAGGTGAAAGCACGTACAGGAGGCATCTGATCAATGTTTCCCTCTCACATTGATGTCTCTCTCTCTCTCCCTCTTTCTCTATTCCTCTCCTCCTCTCCCTTTATTTCACCTCTTCCTTTCCCTTCCTTACTCTAAAATAAATAAATAAGTAAGTAAATAAATAAATAAATAAATAAGTAAATAAATAAAAAACATTTTCTCATATGAAGAGTAAAAAAATAAGTAAGTAAAGATAATGAGTGGGTGACCTCTCTTTGAACTTTCTATGCATCCTATAAATGAAATTTAAAAAATGAAACAATTATCATAATTGCCCTGAATATTCTTTTCATATTCTCTTCCTGCTTCCCAATACCCTGAGACTAGGGTCGAGGGAGAGGGCATGGTTTTGCTTTGTTTTGTTTTATGATGGCCTGTGATAAAACCACGGCTGGCTAGAAAGAGACACATCCACTCTGCTTTGAGAAGGGTGACTGAGGAAACAGGCAAGGCTGTTTTATGTTCTGCCGTCACTGATATCTGGACACAGTGACCACCATCAAGATCGCAGTGAGTGGTAGAAGGGGGAAGTTTAATAGTGTTACACAGACTGATTCACTGCTCTATATGGGGGAAGTTTAATAGTGTTACACAGACTGGTTCACTACTCTGTCCAGGGGAAGTTTAATAGTGTTACACAGACTGGGTCACTACTCTATCCAGGGGAAGTTTAATAATGTTACACAGACTGGCTCATTGCTCTATCAGGGGAAGTTTGATAGTGTTTAATAGCTCAGGACTAGGCATTTTTATAGCAAACTGGAGGGGATCCTGCTAGTGACCAGGGTTTAACAATGCACGGGCTTGAGATTTGCCCCAGAGATCTTGTTGGAGCTGCAGTACCTGAGGCGCACCCTACAAACCCTGGGACCTCACAGGTTGGGTTTAGAATAAGCGAGCAACTCACAGCAAAAGGGGTGGAAACAGGGCTCCTGGAGCCAGAGTGGACATCCCAGTGCAGGCAGGACACAGAGCAAGAGTCGCAGGGCAGCTATGCATTCCCTCCAGAGGTATTTCCTGAGGGATTATTGGTGAGGGGGTGCTCTCACTGCCCCCTGAGAGCCCATGTCCTGGAGCTGGGGATCTGGACCAGGCGTGAGCTGCACCCTCCCTTCCCTGGCTGCAGGCGAACAGACATTCCCTGGAGCAGTGCTCTTCAGACGGGGGTCTTATGAACATTCAGATGCCGAATCGGTGAGTCTGATGTGGAGCCAAGGTTACACTTTTACACCAGGTCCCAGGGGCCCCCAAGGCTGCGGGTCGTGGCCCTCACCCCTCACTGTTCGCAGTGGAGCTGAGGCTCCAAGCCCACGGTGTTTTCTATTCGGTCTATTTATTTCCGTGTGTGGAGGGACATGAATCAAGTCCTCCTTCCAGAGCATGAACTTCAGCTTTCACACTCAGCCCATTCATCATCCCGGGGCCGCAGCCGGGATGAAGTTGCATCAGAGCAGATAGAGACCTCGGGAGGCCCGGCCACCGGAGTCTGAGGCCGGACTCTGGCCTGGAGTCGAGCAGGTGCACGCATCATCTGAGTGTGTGTGATATTCTGCTTTGGCTAGATTTTAGGGGCGCCCCTCACTGTGGAACTGGAACTTGGTCCAAATGGACCTCCTGGTTCATAGGTCGATGCTCAACCACAGAGCCACACTGGCTGGACCACCATTTGTTCTTTGTGTCTCACTGAAAACACTTTTGTTTGCAGATCATGAGTGTCTGTGTTATTTCAAACATGCATGCAGTTATAGGTTGTTCCCAAAATGCATACAGACAATTTGAATAATTATAAAGGCTGAATTTATTAAAATACATTTCATTTTCTTTTATTTTTTTAAAATATATTTTATTGATTTTTTACAGAGAGGAAGAGAGAGGGATAGAGAGTTAGAAACATTGATGAGAGAGAAACATTGATCAGCTGCCTCTTGCACACCCGCTACTGGGGATGTGCCCACAACCAAGGTACTTGCCCTTGACCGAGATCCAACCTGGGACCTTTCAGTCCACAGGCCGACGCTCTATCCACTGAGCCAAACCAGTTTCGGCTACATTTCATTTTCAAAATTGAGTGATCAGCTATTAAAGTGTATATAATACTACTAGAGGCCCAGTGCACAAAAATTCATGCCTTCTAGGGGTCCCTCAGCCCAACCTGTGCCCTCTTGCAGTCCAGGATCCCTCGGGGGATGTCCGCCTGCCAGCTTAGGCCTGCTCCCCTATGCCGTCAGTTGGACATCCTTACTGCTGCTGCAGAGGCAGGAGAGGCTCCCGCCACCATTGCTGCCCTTATAGCCATTAGCCCAGCTTGTGGCTGGTCACAGCTCCCCCTGTGGGAACACACTGACCACCAGGGGGAGCTACTGCATTGAGTGTCTGTCCCCTGGTGGTCAGTGCCAGTCATAGCAACCAGTCATTCCTGGTTGTTCTGTGTTAGGGTCAATTTGCATGTTACCCTTTTATTATATAGAATATTTTTTGGGGGGGAAATCCTGTGTATTCTATGACATTTCTGGTTAAAATTTGCAAATTGGTCCCCAGGTCACATTCAGTCCCCAAACTGCCAGTTAGATGCCAGGGTTTAAGCATCTAAGCTCCGTCAAACATCCAGCTCTGTGGTTTCGGCGCTGTACCAGTAACCAACACGCAGGAGCCGTGAGGGGGAGGCCCTCCGAGCGGGGAGCCGCAGAGAGGCCTCTGAAATTGGAAATCCACTTAAAGCGGAGGCCATCTCGTCTGAGCCCTGGTAAACGCTATAAAGCGAGGAGGTATAACCTCTGAATTAGTGTGGAGAGAGGAGCAGCGGAGTGCGGCCGGCTATCAGGGACGGATATCAAGCTGGGAAATTCGGGCCTGGCGCGGGATGGGGAGCAAGACGTGCAGGCCGCTCCCGTTGGGCCAGAGACCAGCAGCTTGTGCTCACAGGGGAATCCCTAGAGGTGGGGAGTGATTAAATTTCACCAGGAAAAAGGGGGCCTACACCCCACATGCCAACAAAATGCAGTCTCGGGTAAATGGGCTTCGCTGGAAAATATGAGCTGCAAAGAGAGCAATTGTTCAATCGTCTGAATTTAAACAATTCACTGTTGTAGCTCCATTGCCTCTGGGCTGCCCACCTGTTCCCCTGCCAGGTAGGTACGTAACCAGGTTAATGATGCCGTTGTCCAGCTCACTGCGAACAGAGGCCACATTACACAGGGACAAGGAGAACAAACAAAATGCTGTTTTGTAAACTTTTTTTTTTTTGCTTAAAAAATTCTCTCTCTCTCCCTCTCTCTCTCTCTCTCTCTCTCGCTCTCTCCATCCCCCCTCTCCCACCTCCCTCCCCTCCATTTTCTCTGAAAGTCAATGGGAAAATATCCTTGGGCAAGGATTAACAAAAAGAAAGAAAAAGGAAACCATTAGACGCTTCTTGGTGGTAGAATTTGAATTCAGATGTGACAGTAGGACCTTAACTTCTGGAAGACAGATGCCTAGACTGCATGTCTATATCCTCCCCAAGGTCATGTGTAGAAGCCTAACCCCCAATGTGATGGGATGTGGAGGTGAGGAGGTCATGGGAGTGAGAGTGATGGGAGTAGAGACCCCTCCCCCCCCCCCCCCCCCATGTGCGGACACAGGGAAAAGATGGCTGCCTGTGCACCAAATCTCCTGGCCCCTTGATCTTGAACTTCCCAGCTACCAAAATTGTGAGAAATCAGTGTCGGTTGTGTGAGCCCCCTTCCCAGTCCGAGGTATGCTGGAGCCCAAACAGTCTGAGGCAGCAGGGGTTCCTGGTGAGACTGTCTGTGAGCACCGGCCAATGGAGGAGGCCCAGGGAGCATCCAGGCCAGGCATGTGGACCCTGCCAGTCGCCTGCAGGTGGACCCAGCCTCGGAGGAGGGAGGGATGTGGCTGCTTCCTGTGCCGCTGCCTCTTTGCTGACCCGCCAGGAGGTCAGCTGGTCACTCTGGGCTGCTTTCCAGAACAGCGAAGACTGCGGCAGAGAAAAGAACACGGACCTTACTGTGTCGGGGACCCTCATGTACCCCAGCCTTACAGGCTCTCAGGAGACACAGCATTGCCTCTCTGTTTCTTTCCGGGACTTTCGAATCCTCTTGAGTGGTGTCCATAAGCCGTGGCCTCGGGACTGCCTGCTTCTGGGCTCCCTCCAGGGAGGCCCTGCTTTTCTCTCCCCTGCATGGGTCCCGCCTCTGCCTCTGTCCTGGCCCCTGGAAAGGGACCCGCCTGTGCCTACAGCTCTTTCATTCCCTGGGCCTCCCTGCTTGCCCGCTCTCTGGCTTTCGCCAGCCCAGTGCTCCAGGCATGACTGCACCTGAGGAGCGCCCCCTGGCATATGCCCACCCACTCTTCTCTCCAGGGTGAGGTCCCAGACACCCCCCTCTCCCTTCCTGTGCTTGTTCCCCTGATTGTCCCTCTTCGCAGAGATCCTCTGCCCTTTTGTCTCAGCGTTTGCCTGGAGCCTGGCCTCCCTCTCACCCTGGATCCGTTTAGAGCATGCACGCGGAGCCTGCACGGGGAGCTTGCCTGCAGCTATGTGAGCCCTGGGCAGCCTGGGAAAATTAAGCCACTATTCCCGCAGGCAGGAACTCCTGACTTCCTGGCCTGAGGCCTAACAGGGACCGGCATCTCCTGGACTGAGAGGCGGCCCCGTGGTGGGGAGGCAAGGCTGGCATTTGTGGTCCAGAAGGCCTGAGCTGGGATGTGGGTACCAGTGGAGTTATTCAGCCTCCCCGAGACAAGATCAGTGACCAGGTTCCCAGCCCCTCTTCCCCGGAGTGGGCTCCTCAGTGTGTTCCTCACCTTCAGAGACCCAGGGGCAGCTTGCACCCCGCCATGCCCAGGTCTCAGTAGCATCTCTTGGATGAATCGGAGATGGAGAATGCCCCTCCCCGGCTTTCTTTTAATTCTCCGAGTAGCTCCGGGGCTGGAGGAGAATGTGAGGTCGGGCACGTGGGTATGAATGCAAACCCAGGCCTTGCCACACACTGACTGTGTGATATTAGACAAGCGGCGCCATCTTGCAGGGCTTCCTTCTTTTTGGGTGTGAAATAGAGATAATGCCTTAGACCCCAGAATGAATGAGGCACACGAGGGAGACCCCAGCCCCGGGCCTGGCACTCAGGAGGCATCTCCAAACCTCAGCGTCTCCCTTCTTCCCTCCCTCCCTCCTGAACGAAGGAATGAATGAATTCAGGGACAAGATCAGTTGAGGACATGCAGCCTCTGTCTCCCCAGGAGAGCCCCCCTTCTCAGCTCCGTGTAATTGTCAGCAGCAGAGTTGGGAAAATAAGGACATCTGACGCGGCTCTCGGCACCGCCGCATCTGCCGCAGACAAAAACTCGGAGAGCCCTCAATCCCGGTCCTGAACGCGCTATAAAAACAATGTGGCAGAAATGAAAATGGTTCCATCATAATATTTCACAGCTCTCTCTGACAAAAGCCAAGCCGCCCTCATGAATACGCATGTCCCAGCGTCTCATGCATTATGCATCGCCGATGGCAGGGGACCTGGGGATCGCAGGCCCCAGGAACGGGCCTTTGAAAGCGCCTGTTTGGTAAACAAACGGAGCCCGGGCCCGGTGCTCTTTAGGTGATTATTTCAGTCCGACTCCGGCCGCCGGAGTGGGCACCAGCTCCTTTCGGGCCTTAAAAGCACGTGAGTCTCCGGTGTTCGCCGGGTGGAGGGTACTTCTACATTCCACATTCTGATCTGTAATTTCATAGCATCCACGGCGGCCACTCAGAGGGGCAGGGACCATTTCTGCTGGAGCCGGAGCCAAATGTCGCCGGAATGCCAAATGAGGCCGCCAAGGCCGGCAGGGCAGTCAGGCAGATTAGCCGGGGCTTGTGACTGCCCTGAGCCTCAGGCAGGGTTGGGCCTTGGGATGGGGGATGCGGGTGAGGGGACGAGGTTGATTTATCTCAGTGGCTTTACAGGAGGCATTTTTGTTTTGTTTTGTTTTGTTAATTCTCACCAGAGGATATTTTTTCCATTGCTTTTCAGAGAGAGTGGAAGGGATGGAGTGAGGGAGAGAGAGAGAACAGTGTGAGAATGACAAATCTACTGGTTGCTTCCTGCACACACATGGACCAGAGGGCAGGGAGTGAACCCACAGCCCAGGGATGTGCCCCTGACCAGGAGTCGAACCCAGCTGTGCAAGGGCCCATGCTCTAACCACTGAGCAGCGCTGGTCAGGGCCCAGGAAGCATTTTTGTTTGCTCAAGGTGGGCACATTATTGTCATTTGGAGGGCTCTTGAAGATCACTCACTAACCCCGGTGTTTCAAGGACGGGGAGACTGAGACCAGATTTAGGAAGGGACATGTTCAAGGTCACACTGGTTCATAAGCAATAGGTCTGGGACTGCAGGAAGCTGGTCATCTTTCCCCCGAACCTCCCGCTGCCTCTGTCATGGATCGGCAGCGATGGAAAGGACCAGGGGCAGACTTGTTACTAATCGCGGCGATTTGAGCCACGGGCAGCCCAGGGAAGGAGCGCTCCCAGCGCAGCGCCGCTGTATGTAATGTGTAATTGGCCGTCTGTCCTCTGAGGGAACCGCGATTTAAATGGTGACCTATACATGATAGATATTTGCTTGTGTGCATTGTATTTGTGGTAGTCACGGGGGGTGACTGATTCCCCGCCACATGTATTTAGTCCATAAAATATGCAGCTCACCATGGAATGCAATGCAAATGGACTTGCATCAAGGAATTCTCAGATCCATTGCAGGGTAGGCCCTATCCTTCCTTGCTTTGCACCTCAGGTTCTTCCCTGTAAAACGAGGGGCTCTGGATCGCATCCCCACAGAAACATGGCATCTGCCAGTGGGTGGGCACAGGCCCCGTGATGAGGCCACGGTGAGGACAGGGAGGAGAGGGACCACCTGGCACTGTGCAGCCACCACGTCCTCCCATCTGCAGGGCTGGGCTTCCTGGGGGTGGGTGTGGCGGGGAGGAATCCACAGCCATCAGGGGAAGCCAGGGACACTCGTCATCAGGGGGCCAGTGCCTGGCGTTCCCCAGCTGTGGGCTCGCTTGCTGAGCGCTGCAGTTTGAGGAATGAAAGCAGCGACAGCTGAAGGCTGATGAAGGCAGGGAGGCAAGCTGGGACTGCTCAGGCCCCTGGGAGAGGCTGCTTAGGACATGGCTGCTTCCCCATCCTCCTCTGACCCGGGAACGAGCTGGCGCTGGAGGGGGCCGGAAGGGGGGAGTCTGATCTGACAGGTCAACTCTCTGGAGTGGGTGGTGCTCCAACTGCTGTGTGGATTCTGTTAAAACACACCCCACACCCGGGGTTTCTGATTCAGGAGGGGTGTGTGTGCGGGGGGTATTTCCAAATTGCTAGGTGACGCTTCGGTCCAGGAACCACACTTTGAGAACCGCTGATATGTAAAAAAGGAATATCCACAGGCCTCCCATTTCCACATCTCAGCCTCTTCAAACGGCTCAAAGGTACTCCCCAATATTTGTAAAAGTAAACAACAAGCACAGCGGTAAGTCGTGTCCCTGAGTGCCATAAACAGTTATTTAGTTTCAAACCAAGAATTAATTTCCTCTGGATTATGACAGAAAAGTATTCCATTTAGAAATTCAGGAAAGTGGAAAAATGAAATCAAATTCAATGGGTGTGCATCGCCCTCCATGTGCCAGCCCCCACTCATGTTTGCCCAGTAAATATGGGACCAGGTCTTCACGCTGGTCCTAGAGGTCCGCTACATTGGGTTCTGTGGGATGTTGAGTAGTGTTATGAGCAAAATAACAAAAACAATAAAACTGGAATGAACCACAGAACTGGTGCCTGATTCAAAGTCAGAATCATTGGAAAATGCTGTCCTGACCAAAATTAAAAAATCGAACGGTTTTAACTGGGGGAATGCCACTTGCCTGGGCACTGGATCTACTGGAGGTGTTCAGGGAGGGAGTGCGTCCAAGCAGGCTTCCCTGTCTCCCCACCCGAAACTTTGGAAGAGTTGGGGGTCTTAGCCCTCCTAGGAGGAATGTCTGAAGCGGTGTAAGAAATTCACCCTCGGTATAAAATATGTAGCTTAAAACTCATATCACGTGATTCTCTATCATTGGTCATCTTGAGTTTTCCCAAAAGAAGTAGCCATATTTTTTGAAAATTCAACAAATAAGCAAGACATGGACATTTCTCCTCAATCATCACTCTGGAAAATCAAGAGTCAGGATTTAAAACCCATACATCTCATGCTATGGCTTAAGCTTGCTATTTTGGGCACTAATTCTACCATGTGGGCTCTGCCCTCCTGACCTTATCTAAACCTGTTTACTTCCCAAAGGCCCTACCTAAAAATACCATCACCTTGGGATTAGGGCTTCAACCTAGGAACCCGGAAGGACACATTTAAACTTATAATAGTAGTTTTACTTCTTGGCAAGCCCACTAACCTCCCTGAGACTGCTAGCATGTCTAAAAGAGGGTGGTGATGTCTGCATGATCTACAAACGACCTCTATTCTGGCCATTGGGAAATGGGCATCCCCTTCCCCCATTCCCATTCACCCATCTAATTTCTACCCGCCCTTCAAAACTCAAAGCTTTATCCTTCTGTCAACCTACCTCCACCAAAGCTCTTACTACACTGGGTTGATACATATATCTGTCTCTTCACTGGGCTGTGAGTTGCTCCTTAAGGGCAGAGACCATATGTCCCACCTCAGTCTGCCTGGCACACCCTAGGGTGCTCAGTAAGTGTTTGGATCAATGAGCACAGTGCTGTACAATTCATAGAAGGAAAGAGATGCATTGTGTACATCGCTGCCACCACTGGCAAAGAACACAGCAGAAGCAGAAACCAGCAGAGAATATAAGGAAGAAAATTAAAACAGGGATAAGATTACCCAAAAATGTTTAAACAAAATGATGGTTTAAAAGGTCCGACCCCAAGATAGAGCATCTTTTCATGATGACCAGTGCCAAGACCGGTGCTCAAAGAGGACCAGCCAGGTTCCCCGTGAGGGTCTTGTGTCTGCTTGAACATTTCCCCCACACACAGGTTGGTCCCCGTGGAGCAAGTGTGTCTGATAGAAGCAAACTCTCTACCTACAAATCACGAAGCTAGAGTGAGCTCAAGCAGGTAATGATCATCTTAATGAACCCACAAAACTTTATGCATGGCCAGGATTCAGCCAACATTTTGATCCCAGATAGAAATCTATTAGCCGGTTGAGAGAATGAAGAGACAAAATCTGATGAGGGCTTTTGCCTTGGTGGCTATAGAAGTTGGCACCGTCGATGACTCAAAGAGTGATCTACGTGCCAATAGCGATATGACATTAAGTTGGGGGAACGTCATTCCCTTAAGTGCAAGCTGAGTGAGTGTCCTGAATAATGGCTTAAACTGAGGTGTGTCCGGGGCTTGAAAGGGTGGACTTAACATTCCCTCTTTGGGAGGAGCACACTTTCTAAGCTTGTTTGGATTCAGGAACTAATCTGGGAATCTGGTGAATATCATGAAGACTCTCCTAGAATAATCTGTGTCCACGCACAGAGCACTTGACATTTCCGAGGGGTCCATCTGGAGTCCAGTCACAAATCCCTGCCCCTGGGAGGCTGTATGTTCTAGTGTACAGGTTGCCAGCTATAAATGTGAGCAGACTTATCTTTGAAACTCTTCATAGTACACATACTCCCCAGGTAGTAGGCTAGGGGTGACTCCAGGAAGGGAGAACTGAGATGGGGCGAGATCTGGGTGTTTAAAAAAAATACCCAAATGGTTCTCTTGCCCACCCTTCCTACCCCCATCCCTCACCCAATTCATGAGCAGAAATGAATAGATAGGAGGAGAGAGAGCATTGGCTTATAGATGCATTTCCTCTGTCAATCACCATCTCCCCATCTGTAAAACAGAGAAACTGAGCTAAAGGCAAGGAGTTTATGATACAACCTTAATTCCCTTTCTTTATTGAAGAAAAAATAAAGGTACAGAGTAGGAGATTCATGACAGGGTCTTCTCAACAAGGTAGTCCCAGACATCGGCTGCATTGCGTTCCATTGCATGTCTGGTCCAAAGCAGAGGTGATAAAGCAGAGGCGATGATGGGAATTCTCCATGTAGTTCCCAAGGGGGGTGAGGTGTTGGGAAAGTATTGCATTTCTACAAATCTGCTGTGAGGGAACATATCGCTTATAAAGGCTTCAAGATGTTTCACAGTGAAGGTTATGAGCGAGCGGATATTGCCAGTCGAGTTGGGAGTATTTCACCATATGGTTGGTGGCTTTCTCTGGTTTAGCTTCCAAGGGCATTCTGAGTCATCAGAAAAAGCATAAAAATGTGGGCGATGTGGTAAAAGGCCCTTTCTACATTGAAGGGGGAGGAGGATCTCCGTGGGCAAGGCTGCAGGCCTCTGAGGTCTGGTAGCACAGGGGCTGTCCTGCTTGCTCATCGGTCTAGAGGTGAGTCTCTTGGACACTAAATTTCCCTGAGTCTCACCTTCCCATCTCTACAGTGAGATCCCTGTCATCTCCCAGAGCAGTTCTAAGGATTCAGTAGATAAGCTGTACAGACATAGTGCCCTGTTTCTCCGAAAATAAGACAGTGTCTTATATTAATTTTTTCTCCCAAACTTGCACTAGATCTTATTTTCAGGGGATGTCTTATCTTTCCATGTGCTAGGTCTTATTTTCGGAGGATGTCTTATTTTCGGGGAAACACGGTATTAGGTACTCCCCGAGTGACAGTCATATCGGTGTCAGGGGGCTCCTAGGCTACTTAATAGTGGCCGAGAAGACTCTGATTTCAGCTGGACAGACCAAGTTCATAGCACACAGTTACCTCCTGGGCCACCGGAGCCCACGGGGGAGGACCGTAGTGATTGTGGGAACAAATAGGAGGATGCACAGAGTTAGAGTAAAACAGAAAGAACAGGCTAAGCTCGGGCTCCCACTTTCCTGTACCACATTCCTGCTTGGCTGCAAAAGGTGGTGTCTTCCACCTAAAGTGACCAGTTCTCTTCACTTCATCCAGGATTTTCCTAGACAAACAGTCCATTGAGCCTGGAAACCCCTCAGTTCCTGGGAAATTAGGATGGTGGGCCACCCTGCTTCCACGTGCATTCTCCAGCCTATGAACATTAGAGCAAGCCTGTCCAGGTGGCTGTGGGTGGTTCTTACTGCCTCCTCACTTGGCACCCAGGATACCGGCTTTTTCTTGCTCCCACCACATCTCTGGCAGTGTCCAAAGGAGCCTCAGCTTCAGCTTAACACTTGGGTTCCTGCTGAGAATCAAGGGGTATAGTCTAATTCTCTGTGTTGACAGCAAGTAGAAATTCCTGCCACCAGGTAAGATGCTCAGTGGTATGTGTTGATTGGGGTCGTGGAGGTCTTGCCAGGAGTTCCAATATGTTTGGTTAGGGTCATAAGGTACTGGCTTAAAAATCAAACTAGCTTCCCCTTCCCAAAAGCAAGTCACACTGCCTGGTCCTACCCCAGTCTCGATGGGCAGTTCACAACTGCACAATCCTCATGCGGAGCTTTGCTGCTTCCTGAAACTCTTTCAGGATGCTCAGGCCACCTTAGAAGCTTCCTCTTTCCCCAGCAAGATCAGCAAACCTTGAGTTAGAGCCCATTTCAAGTCATGAGAGGAACAGTGGTCAAGGTACCAATGTCATTGTCCCCATACATCTTCGTTTTTGGAGACATTCCAATATGTAGTCACGCACTCTTTATCTTCCACCTGATTCTCATCCATGGTGAGAAACCATGGTTCATTCTTTGGAATATAAGGTCCTCCTGGGGTTCTAGTTTCACAACTATTGGGTGGAGACAAGATGATACCCAATCTGCTCTTATTTCCCATTTTAGAGAGGTTCATCCATTAATATACTCACCCCCATGTTGAAAGTTGCAGGAAGAACAGGAAATCAGTTGGGCGTGGTTGCTGTTCCTCTGTCCATGAATGACAAGCAGATATATATTCCATCAAGACCTATAGAGGCTGTCATCCTGGTGAATCCATCACACCTGAATTTAGCTCTCATTCATACAATTGATTAGATCTGTGATTTTGTTATTGCTGTTGTATTATTGTCATCATCATCACAGCTGGTGATGGGCTCTTGCCAGTTTAGTCAAGACAACTGTTTCATGGAACAATGGCAAATGTTTTGTATTCTTGCTCTTTACCTATAAAAGCCACTTGTGTCTCCCAATCATCTTGATGATCCCAGAGCTCTATCTACATTTCCAAATGCCTGTTGGTGGGTACTGTCCCCAGCAGAACAATCCTCAGCGAGGAAAGATAAAGGAAGGGAAATGTGTTTTGAAAACTTGGGAATTCTGAGCCTTGGAATTCTGAGCCAGTTAAGAGGTGATCTTACTCATTCTCTTTCCTGTAAAATTAAAGTCCTTCTGATGTTTAGAACAACCTCACAGCTCACTGGTTTGTGTCTGAGCTCCGAAGGACTCAATCTGTTTTATTCATTTTCCCATGGGGCCCAACTTGAATTTTCTTTCTTTCTTTCTTTTTTTTTTTTGCAAACCTCCTACATTTTCTCAAAATATTCTTCTCTATATGGAATATCCTCTCTGCTCTTCCAACTTCAACTCCTCATTCAAGGGTTAGTACATAAACCCTCTCTCCAGGGATCCTTTCGCTGTGTTCCCTGTACACCCATCAGATACTTCACAGAATGTGTATTTATCACTTCTCTACCCAGACTGGAAGATATTTGAGGACAGAGACTCTAAGACCGTCTCTGGTTCCTCTTGAACATGGAGCTTAGGGTGGTCGTGGCTTCTGCTCTTGGAGGCACTTCTCCTGGTTTGCCCTCTGCACAGCTTTGTTGAAATTTCCAACACATATCAGATCCTGAGACAAGGCATTTGTTTTAACACAGCTTCTGGGCAGAGGTCATTGCTTTAGATGAATTTTCTTTTCTTTCTCTTTTTAGCGAACTTAATCATTTTTAATATCTTTTCCAGAGCCGAATGCATGAAATGACCCAGAGTTGGTTGAAAGCCCTCTTTTGAGTGCCTTTGGAGGATTAGAGGAAGTTCTTTCACAGCCTCTCAACAGGACTGGCTGCCTTCTCCTTTCTTTGGGTTTTCAGAGAGTGAGATTGGATCCTAATTAACAAAATGGGGGGTGGGGGGAAGTGGAGTAGAGGGCTGAGCCTTGCAGTTTCTGTTCACTGAGAGAGAGGCAGGGGCTGGAGTCTTTGGAGAAAGAAGCCTGGTATTTTCAACGATTTCAGCTTAGATCTGAACATGGGGATGGTGAGGCAGTTTGGAGAAGCACGAGGAGTAAGCACAGTGGGCCCCAGAGAAGGGGCATGCGAGAGCAGTTGTCATCATGAGAATTGACTGTGGACATGGAAACCATCACCAGTGCCAGCAGAGTCAGGATTTATGCCATGGAGTACAAATTAAAACTCAATGACAGCATTTCTTTATTGCACAGAAATCTGAGAGAGAGAGAGAGAGAGAGAGAGAGAGAGAGAGAGAGAGAGAGAGAGAGAGAGAGAGAGAGAGAGAGAGAGATTAAACAGCAGTGTAATGAGAATGGATTCAACTTCCTGGCTCATTACCTTCTGGCAACAGGAGGAATTGGTTCATGCTCAGAGAGGGTCATATGCAATGAAGGGGCCATTTAGATGGTGTCCTCTGGATCCAAAGATACTCCATTTGGCCTATATTTGTTCCCTTGTTGTTTGTGCCCTACACCTATGATCTGATCTCTCTCAAAAGAAGAGGAAGCTCGGCCGGTGTGGCTCAGTGAACCAGAAGGTCACGGTTTGATTCCCCATCAGGGCACATGCCCAGGTTGTAGGCCTGATCCCCAGTGTGGGGCGTGCAGGAGGCAGCCAAACAATGATTCTCTCTCATTGTTGATGTTTCTATCCTCTCTCCTTCTTTCTTCCTCTCTGAAATTAATAAAAAAAATATATTTTTAAAAAGAACAAGGTATAAGATGTGACACCCTTGCCAATTTTCTTTCTCTTCATGACATCCCAAAAGCGCGTGGTAGTGCTTGAGAACTCCAGAGAAGGACCCATCATAAGAGACATGCCTCCTTCCTGTCAGAATTAATTGACTGAGAGGTTGAGGATGATGGAGAGATTTGGAGTTAGGTGATTGGAACATCCCTTTAACTGAGCTAGGCAGACTCAGAAGCAAGAAGCTGACCCGGGTCACCCCATCCGTGGTCTCGGACAGGAATGGCATGCCGTTGAGAGACCTTAAAGAAGTGGGCAGAGGGAGAGTTTGTGCAACTCTCCCAGGCAACAACGTGCTCGGGGCTTGCCAATTGCATCAGCAGTTCGAGCCCACATCTTTCTCAGAACGTGGCATTAAAATATTCCGCTCAGCTGCTCTGCTCTCCAGAAATACAATAAGTAGCTCACTATTTTTAAAGGATCATTGGGCTTCATTAAGCAAAGCAAGGCTTCTCTTTAACAGGGTTTTGAGGATTTGCTGTAAAAACAGAAGGCTGAGGTGTTGACATCCTGGCAGAAGTGGGTATTAATAGGCCTGCCTGATTCTGGGGCGCTGTTCCCTCCCTGGTCTCTCTGGAGCCTGTGACTTCAGTGGCTCGCGCCCTCATCTTCTCATCTCTGCAAGGTGAGGATGAAACCTGCCTCCCAGCTCACTGTGAGGATGAGTTGCACCAAGCCAGCTACATGATGGTTGCAAAGCACTCACCTGTTCCTCCATGCATCCACTCCCCGGGAAAAGCTACTGGCGGGGAGGTTTGGGGTAAATATTGTTATTTCAGTTTCTCTCTATCATTAGGATCTAATGAGGTTTAAGAATGAAGAATCAATCAGGCTGAGGTGGAAGTACGTTGGTTCCTTTCACCCACACTCCGTTATCCCTGTCCGGCTCATGCGCAGGGTGAGAAAGTAGATAGAATTATTCTCCCATGGAGAAGAGGGCCAGCGCCTGGCTCAGTGGGCAGCCTTCGCAATCACGCAGACTGGTTCAAACCTGGGTTGCTGCAAGGGCAGCACTTAGACTGGGAGCTTCTTTGCTTACAGCCTCGTTTCCGTCATTTGTAAGGACCTATCTTAGAAGTTGCATGAGGCCAAATGAAATGCTGCCCGGACAGTGCCTTGCTGTGCCTGGCACACACGGGGGGTGGGTGGGGGGGCGGGGCTCCTTCAGCCGAAAAACATGCTATTGTGGTGATGGTCTCAGGTCACCAGTCTCCCTTTTGGTGCTTTTCATCTCTCCCAGGCTCACACCCCTTCTCTATCCCCACCCCCAAACTGCCTCTTGGCATGTCCATCACCTACACTCTCTCTCTGTAGGGGTGTGGGTAGCCCTGGTCCCTCTTCCCAGGTGGGTATATGCCTTTTTGGCTTCCTGGGATCAAAGACGCTGTGAGAGGAGTTTTAAACTTCTGGAATATATATATACACACACACACACACACACACACACACACACACACACACACATATATATATATATATATATATATATATATATATATATATATATATAAATAGATAGAAAAGTGAACATGTATTTGTCAGTGAGAAGCCTACTGCATTTTTTTTTTTTCAAAATTACCAGGTGTATGTCATTAACACCCAGGTTACAAACATTACTAGCACCCTATTAGCCCTCTGTCCCATTGTCCCATCTGGTTACCCACCCTCCAGGGTAACCCCTGTGGGCTACTTTTGTCTGCATTGGACCTTATATACATGTGTGTCTCCATCTGCCCTTTCCCATTTGACATGCCGTCTGTGGGAATCATCAGTGTTGTGTGTGGCTGTATGTGGTGTATTCTCATTGCTGTACAGATTCCATTGGGTACATAGACCACAACTGCATGTCAGTTCCACGGCGGGTGGGCATCTGAGTTGTTTATGTTATAATCCAGGGCATTGACTTTCTGTGATGGTCTTGAAGCCTTGACCCTAAAATCTCACCCCCCGCTTCCCCTCCCCCTCAAAGCTCAGGGCAGCCTTTGGGTTGTACCTCAGGGAAAATTGCAGAAGTGACTTTTTGTGAACTTTAATTTTTTGTGTGACTATGTTTCCCCAGTGACAATCCCGTCAGGGAGGTAAGAGTCTCCCAGTTGTACACAAGGTCAGTCTGTGTCTGGGAAAGTGTAGATATTTGCCTGGGGGAACAGATCTCATTACTGGGGCACCAGGATTTTAATCCAGCTTTTCCTTTCTCTTAAAGTCTACCTTTTTCACAAGATCACACCACATCTCTGCAGGGTTAGATGAAAGCTCACTTTCACTGGGAGTTATTGGAAATAATTTAATTCCAAAGTGTGTCTAGAAGAGGCTTAGCCAGGTCACTGCTCTCCTAGGTGGGTCACCATCTCCTCACCTTTAAGAATAAAGCAGTGGAATTCATTACCCACGTGGAGTATTGGACAGTAGGCTAGACCCGTGATCGGCAAACTGCGGCTCGCAAGTCATATGCGGCTCTTTGGCCCATTGAGTGTGGCTCTTCCACAAAATACCACGGCCTGGACGAGACTATTTTGAAGAAGTGGCATTAGAAGAAGTTTAAGTTTAAAAAAATTGGCTCTCCAAGGAAATTTCAATCATTGTGCTGTTGATCTTTGGCTCTGTGGACGAATGGGTTTGCCGATCCCTGGGCTAGACTCAAGCCAGACTGTAAGGCTGGATTCTTGATTCTCTTACCTATTAGCTGTGTAACTTTGGGCAAGTGACTTGCCCTTTCTGTGCTGGTTTACCCATTGGTGAGATGAGGGTAATAAACATTGCTCCCTCAGAAAGTTGCTGTGAGGATTAAATAGAAAATGTACGTAAAGCGTTCTGCAGAGTGCCGGGCACCGAGCTGATATTTCTCGGGCACTTACCGTTATAATAAAACTCCGGTCCCTTGGCAGGCCTGACATTCTGCGAGCTGGAAGCTGTCATTTTTGGCCAGCACTCAAATCAAAGATCTTCAGCAGCTCCTAAATAAATGTGACATGGCTGCTACCGCCGCTTCTCTTTTTTTTGGAGATGTCTATTAAAATTATGATTCAATTGTCAGAAACAAAATATTCTTAAGATGTCTTCAGCCATAGCGTCAAGTCCTATGACAGCGTCTGGCTGTAATATCCATCTAAGTAGTCATGCTGTTGACAGGTTTCGGGAGCGGCGTTTGCGCCGCTGTGCCTCTCATTAACTCATGTTGCAACATTATAACTCTGGAAGGATTTTAAAATAAAGGAGATGCTGGCATATTCCATCTGAACTCATTTCATACAGAGTCTGTGTCAGGGCGTTTGCATAAGAATGAGCCGCTTTGCTGTTTGCTTATTAACGTGGGAGCACTGCAGTGGCGTGTTTTTAGAGTTCAGGTTCAAGAGTTTGAGGCACGAGAGTGAGGGGAGGTTGCAGGCTCTGTGCACCTGAGATGTCCCTGGAGTAGCCTGATGTATAGTCTCTATCCCAGGCAGGCTGGGGTCTGGACCACATTTGTGTCTCTGGCCCAGCATCCCACTCCGACCCTGCATGTACCTGTTGTTCTGGCCACACTGATACTGTTTCTCATCTTTATCGTCAAGTCCTTGTCTATACATACTACTCTCCCTACTGGATAGGGCTGCCCCCCCCATCCCCCCGCTTGGCCAGCCTTCAGGATGCATTGAGTGAGAGTGTTTTCCTGAACCCGTCTCAGCTCCTCCAGGTAAATGTAGCCACTTCCTCTCTGGGCCCCACCCCAGATCCTCACGCCCGGAATATCCTGTCCCATGTATCTGTCTCCTTTAGGCTGGAGCTGCTGTCTTCATTGTCCCAGCCCCGGTGATCAATATAGAGTAGCAGATGCTCAGTAAGTGTTAGCGAAATGGATGCATATACACTGGGTGGCCAGATTATGATGATCTCTGAATGCATAATAATCTGGGCACTCAGTGTATATCTTATATAATAAAAGGCTAATATGCAAATTGTCCCCTTGACCAGGAGTTTGACCAACAGGCAGGCAGGCTAACTGCCCATGTCCCCTCCCCCTGGCCAGGCTGGCCAGACCCTACCCATACACAAATTCATGCACTGGGCCTCTAATACATACACACACACACACACACACACACACACACACACACACACTCTGAGTGGCCAGATTATTATGCATCCAGAGATCATAATAATCTGGCCACTCAGTGTAGAAACTAGAGTAAGACACAATGAGGCATGTTCTGGGATTCTCTCTCCAAGGGACCCAAGGCGTTTAACACATTAGGCGCCCAGCCTGTTTTGTCTTCCGGACAGAGAGTATAGTGTCAGTCACTGGTGAAGGACCAGACCGGGCCCTTAACGTGTTCATGTGCTCCTAAATGTCAGCAGCAAGAGGTCAATCACTCTCCCTCAGAAATGTCAGCTCCAGAGGACAAGACTCAGGCTCAGAGTGCACCCTGGACTTCCATCTGAATTATGTCTTCTTTGCCCTGGCCGGTGTGGCTCAATTAGTTGGGTCATCTGTTACACTGAAAGGTCACCAGTTCAATTCCCCATCAGGCTACATGTCCAGGTTGCATGTTTGATACCCAGTCAGGTGGGAAGGCAACCAATCGAGATTTCTCTCTCATATTGCGCGCTCGCTCTCTCTCTCTCTCTCTCTCTCTCTCTCTCTCTCTCTCTCTCCCCCTTCCTCTCTCTAAAATAAATAAAAACTAAACAAAAAATTATTAATTATGTCTCCCTCAAGTCACAAGTTTGGAAAGAGGCTGAGCATGTTCTCACAGCCACCTGGCTGCCCGTGGCTTGTAGGTGACCTCATGACCTCACTGTGGCACACACAGACTTGGAGAGAATTGGCATCAATGCTGAGCTGACTCCTGTTGATGTCTCTGGAATTGGGAAGACATGGGTCTCAGCAGCTGAAGCCTGGGTGGGGGCGGGGGGTGTGCAGGGAGGGTGCTGTGACATAGTACCAACCGAAGGCACACCAGACAGGGTGCTGGTCAGGCTCACAGGGGCCTGGAATGACTTTGTAGTGATCCCACACATGCATTGGCAGGAGGCGGCTCAGGGGGCAGACTCTGAAGTCAGACTGCAGCAGCATCTGGGGCCCCGTCAGAGTCAGAAACCCTGAGCCTGGGGCCCAGCCGTCTGCATTTTAACAAGCCCCCAGGTGGTTCTGACTCACGCCCTGGAGCCCTCCTCCCAGCGACTGCACTGTCCTTCTCAGCAAACCCTTTTGCCATAGTCTTCACAGGCTGAGACTAAACAGCAATTTCCAGGGGATTTGCAAGAGGGGATGGGGTTGGTGGAACCTGCCTGATTCCTGAGGGCTAGGAACTCAGTGAGCAATCCTGGCGGAGGACATCCTTCTTGGAGGAGGTGCACTTTTGCCTGGGAGGGCTGTGCATTCCAGGATTGTAGATTCAGATCCTGCCTCCCTGTGCCTCTCTCCACCGCCTCCCTGTCCATCCTGGGGGCCTTCTGAGGCTGGAACCCACTTCCAGCCCTGGGCACATGCGATCCCCATCACTGGCACCTTGTCCTTGGGCTCCTCGCCTTGTAAACCTCTTTGTTCTCCCGGAATTCAGGGCGGGGCAGGCAGCCTGGAGGAGCTGTCCTTTCTGCCTGCTCCTGGGCTCCAGGAAGCACAGAGCCAGGCAGTGGGGAAGCGCTTTGATCTTAGACAATGAGAGCCATTGGATTAAGTGTTTGGAAGAAGCCAGACAGCTCTGGCACCAAACAGATCCCGTTACTTTTCTTCTTTTTTTTTTAAAAGACATAATTCATATCCTGGAAACAAAAAAGTAGAGTGTTTTGAAGGATGGCATTTTCATAGCTTGTACGTTCCAGGCATAACCTGAAACATCGGGGCACTGGGTACCCCATGGGGGGTGGCAGGCCCCGCCCTGCACTGGAGGCCACCCTGCTCTGTGGGCATAACACAGCCTTCCCCAGGGAGACGCTGGGCCCGAGGGCCCAGGAGTGGCAGCTAGGACAGGAAGTGCTGGATCAGGGAGGAACCTTGGGAACATTTGCTCATGTATTCAACACAGTTGCTAGACGGAGGGAACTGTGAGTTTAAAAATAAACATGATAAAGAAAACATTCCCGTATAGAGCACTTCCAATGGGCCGAGCACCAGAGTATGTTACATATATCGACTCAGCGAGCTGCCCCCACCACCGCCTCAGGGGCCTCCGCTTTCTTATTGGCCTATGGCCATTTTAATCATACTTAGGAGACGGGTGGTATTGTTGTCCCCATATTTTGTTATGTACTTATTTATTTCTAAATTCGTTATTTAAGTTTTAATAGTTAAACATTCTCTTTTCAATTACTGTTGACATACAATGGTTATCCTTTATCTTTCGGATGAGAAAAACGGAGGCACAGAGAGGCTGGTCCGTCGCCCGAGTTCACACAGGCCACGGCGTGGCAGGACCAGGATGCTGACCCAGGTCGGCTGCTCTGGGGGCCGTGCTGTTCGCTGTAGGGAAGGGTCCTGTCCTCAATGAATTTGGGTTCCTCCGAGGAAGTGATGGGATGGGGCAGGGGAACCCAGTTCATCCCCAGCACCCCCCCCCCCCCCCCCAGGATGACTATTGTGGCTTACACAGGTAAGTCGGTGTGGCGTGGCCAGGCTGAATGGTGGTCTGGCTCCTGGCTCCCAGCTCCCGCTTCCGGCCGGCTTAGAGCTGCTGGCAGACAGGGAGAGTTTAGTCTTTATTCACCGGAGAGGTGAGATGTGAGTTGAGTCCCTAGAACCATGTCGTGGAGAGAAAGGACACCAGCGTGGCACGCGGGGAAGCAGCATGTGCCTAGGCATGGGAATTAGGCTAGAGGGACACAAATTAGGGGCATCTCGAGATGGCGGCTGTTGCTTGCCATGCCTCTCATGAACCCCTCACCGTGACGAAACCCCCTGCATCAGAATCTCACCTGCTGTATCAAAATGATGGAGTTAGAATTAGAAAGGGTCAGAGCTGAAGGGACCTCGGCATAGGTATTAAGTCAATGAGTGAACTTATATCCAGACTAGAGGCCCGTTGCACGAGATTCATGCACTCAGGGGAGGTGGGGGGCGGAGTGTTCCTCAGCCCGGCCTGAGCCCTCTCCCAGTCCTGGGGCCCTCAGGGGATGTCCGACTGACGGTTTAGCGCTGCCCGGAGGCAGGGGAGGTGGGAGAGGCTCCCAACACTGCCGCTGTTCTCGCCAGCTGTGAGCCCAGCTCAGGGCTTCTGGCTGAGCAGTGCTCACCCTGTGGGAGCACACTGACCATCAGGGGGCAGCTCTTATATTGAGCACCTGCTCCCTGGTGGTCAGTGCATGTCATAGTGACCAGTCATTCTGCTGCTTTGCCAATTTGCATATTGCCCTTTTGTTATATAGGACAGCAGGAGCCAATGACCATGGTTAGACCATTTTTGTTGCTTGTACCCCCCATACACCTTTATCTCTGGGCCGCCTGGACTTAGAGGCCCCAGTCCACCCACAGCCCAAGTCTGGCCTCCTCTTCACTTGTGCAAATTAATTACTCCTCCCAGCATGCTCTCGGCCTTCTCCCGTCTTCCGTGGCCAGGTCTCACCCACAATCAAAGCCGAGGCTAGAGGTCACTTCCTCCAGGCAGCGCCCCGTGCTTCTCCCAGCTGAGAATAACTCCTTCCTTCCTCCTGATTCCCTGCAGCAGTGATGGTGGCATCCTGGCTACCATCCTGTGCTAAGATCCTTGCGGATGAGATCCCTGTTTAATTCAGAGTCACCGGCACCTCGCAGGCCTACACCGCGTGCAGTGCGACCAGTAGGTGAAATATGACAACGAACATATGAATAGGGGTTACATACAGCGGTTCCCTCTCATCCATGCATAATCCCTCCCAAGACCCCCAGGGGATCCCTGAAACCTCGGATAGCAGCGAACTCTTAGACGTGCTAGGTATTTTTCCTATACATACATTCTTAGGATAAAGTTTCAGATGGGCGATGTAAGAGATTTGCAACAACGAATAATACTAAACCAGAACAATGATAACAATATGCTGTGATAAAAGCTGCGTGAATGTGGCATTGTTAAATAAAATAAGGATTGTTGAATACAAGCTCTGTGCTTCTGCATCGGATCTGATTACCCAGCCCGGCTGCTAAGTGACTAACGGGGGTGGGATTGGCTGGACAGAGGATGGTTCATCCCTTCAGGGGGACGTAGCAGGACAGCGTGAGATGTCATCGCCCTGCTCGGAATGGAATACACCTTAAAACGAATGAGTTGTTTGTTTCTGGAAACTTCCTAGCAGAAAAGGGGGACAACTGTGTTTGTGCCCACACGCTGGTTTTCTTTTTTTCTTAAGGATATTTATTGATTTTTAGAGAGAGAGAAAGGGAGGAAAGAGAAACATTGATGTGAGGGAGGAGAAACATAGACCGGCCGCTGCCTGCACGCCCTCTATGGGGGACTGAGACTGCAGCCAGGTATGTGTCCGCACCAGGAATCGAACCAGCAACCCTTTAGTGCTCAGGACAGCACCCGGCCCATGGAGCCACACCAGCAGGGCCACGCTCTGGCTTTTTTTGTGCTAGGGCTCTTGTGACCAGGAAAATGAGCCTTGGGAATAACCCCCTGGGAGAGAGCTCACAGAAGCTTTAGCTTGTGGGCAGGAAGGGGTCTCCATCCCAGCTCCCAGCATGGACCACTTCAGGTTCCTCTGCCTCCAAGGATGGAGGGAGACCAGGTCTTGGCTGATGGCTCAGTGGGGTTGCTATTGTCCGCTTCTCAGTATCTGATGAGGCCAAAGGTAGAGTGTGGTCTTCAGACAAACTAACAAGGGCCTCTTGCATTCCAAAGGCCTGACACGCCACTGCTTTTCTCTCCCTGTTGCCAAATTAGCTCCGCTTATCGACCGCTGTTTTAATGAAACCTCCTGGTACCAGCTCAGGAAGGATATTTTTATTAGATATGACTGGGCACACTCTCATGTGGAAGGCTTTTGGTGTAAAACAGGAACGCTGGGCCAGTTCTCAGATATCCTTCCAGATAGCTCCTTTGAAATCGGGAAATTACCCAAGAACTTGTGATAAGAAGATGAAAAAAACGGAATTAAAAGGCCAGGCTGAGATCTTCCCCCTTAAGATCCAGCCTGGGTGGGGCTTTGGGAATTTACAAATCAATGCAATTAGAAGATCAGATGGGAGGAGTGGGGGAGGGGCAGGACACATGCCTGGGTTTCGGGCCTGACCCCCAGTGTGGGGCGTGCAGAAGGCAGCCAGTCAGTGATTCTCTCTCTCATTGATGTTTCTATATCTCCTTTTCTCTCCCTTTCTCTCTGAAATCAATAAACATCTTTTAAAAATCTATTTTTACGATTTTAGAGAGGAAGGAGAAGGATAGAGAAATAAGAAACATCAAGACGAGAGATCCATAGATTGGCTTTCTCCTGCACGTTGGCTCTCCCTATCCCGACTGACATTGCAGCGTAAGACTGGCCACCATCTAAATATTATCCCCACAGCTTGATCGGGGAGAATGCTGGTGCTGAGGGGAATCAGTGTTGGGGTGAGAACTGCATCTAAGGAAGAGGGTTGGCGGTGGGTGTTAGAAAGGAGAACGTGTAAAATCTGGGCTCGGGCTGGGTTTGCTCAGAGAGGTTTGCAGGGCTCTGTGCTTCGCTCACACCAACAGGGAGATCCAGTGGCCTCTACGCCCTTGACTTGTGGGCTTGTGTCCTGTTTTGGCTCCCTGTCCATCTCCACGGCTCTTTCCTGAGCTGACGTATCACCTGGTTCTGTCATCCCTTTGCCTCGTTCTAATTTCTTTTCTGGGACATCTGCTTGGTGGTGCGTATTACTTACACCCCCCCCCCCCCCCCCCCCCCCCCCCCCCCCGGACTCCAGGTTGTCACTCTGTCCTGTCTGGTCTGGTGCAAAGTCACCAGGAAGTGCCCCTTTTTTTCTAGAATAGGTGAGTAATGGGAAATTTGTTTAATTTCTCAGGCCAGCTTCAGAGCCTTCGCCACGTGGAATTCTGGAGGCCTGAGCAGTTCTGTCATTGGCAGCAACATCTTTTCTGCCCTCAGGGTTGGACGGGGTGATTGTCTCAGATGCTTTACATCCCTTTGGTGTATATATCCTTCCTTCTGGGCTCCCAGGCGCTGTCTGGAGCCCACCAGGTGCCAGGTAGACACTCTTCCTTTTTGCTGCAGGGCTGAAGGGATCTTGTGCACCTGTCAGGAGACCAGCAACTTCTTGGTGTTTTTTCTTAGAAAATTGGGATGTTATAGCACAGAAACAGTGCCTCCAGGGCCAAAGAGAGAACGGTTTCTTGAGCAGCTACTGTCTCCCATGCTCTCAGATGGTTTCTGTAGTGACTGTGTTAGTCTCTCCTGATTCCTGAATTCTCCATAAGACAGGCTCAGTCGCCTCCTCTGTCCATGCCTTGGGGAAGCCCAATGGCTTCCTTAAGAATTTTGTGATTTTTTAAAAGAATCTTGGTCTCATGATCCTACAAAACCATTCTTCCTTTGAGTAAGGAAGGGGGGGAGCAGACACACACAAAAGGCAGCTGGGATTGTAAAGACCTATTTTTTTTTTCCTTTCATACATCATATATTTTTGGTTCTAATTCTCATGGGGGGGGATTATAACTATGTCATATTCCCTCATTAGCAAATAGCTCAAAGATTCATTATGCAAATCTGGGTCTGTAAGACTCCAAACCCATGTTCTTTCTGCTAATTTAAAAGGGTATTGGGCCTTCAGGTTCCAAGACCAGTTTAATGGTGTGACCGACAGGGGCTTCATAATGTCATCTTTGCATCGCTGTAAAGACACAGTCGTTTTCTGGGAGGGATTTTTACTTTGGACAACTAGACTTTTTACCTATAGGGTGTCCCCAAAAATGTATACAGATGCTTGGGATAATTATACAGGTGGTGCTGTATTAAAATAAATTGCATTTTCACATTGAGCTATCAGCTGTTAAAGTGTGCATGCATTTTTTTGAGGACACCCTGTATTTAGTCTAAATTTTGACCCTGAAAGTTCTACATTATAAAGAGCCATAGGACAAATAACTGATCAGTTCATTAAGGCTTTTTGAAAACCTGGAATGAATCAGACACCAGCATAAGGCTTCAGCTCCAGGAAATAGATGGTCTGGGATCTTAAAAATTGCTCGGTTCCAGAACTTATTAGGAGTCTGCTTGAAATTCTGTACTGTCCCAATTTTATCTTCAGAATTGAGTTAATTAGCCCCCAAACATTTGCATATGTAATTTATTTTTTCTTCAGATGCACCATGATAACAAGCTATTCTTTTACATCATTAAGATGGAAACATATTTTCATGCAAAGCAGAATCTGTTACTTTTGAAGTATATAATCGCCTTGTTTTTTAAATTATTCAAAAAGTAAATAGATGTCAGACTGTCAGTGCCCCGGGCCTTTGAAAGTCAAACTTTTAGCTCACGTGGCTGTGGGTGATTTTATCCGTATGCAAAACGAGGAAGTTGGTCCAGATGAAAAAGTCATGAGAGTCACAGCTTTGTAAGATGCTCACTAAAGCCATGGCCAGATGGCTCAGTGGTTGAGCTTTGTCAAGGGCACAAGCTCAGGTTGCAGGCTGTATCCTCAGTAGGGGACGTGCAGGAGTCATTCAATCCTTGATGTTTCTTTCTCATTGATGTTTCTCTCTCTCTCTCTCTCTCTCTCTCTCCCTCCCTCCCTCCCTCCCTCCCTCCCTCCCTCCCTCCCTCTAAAAATTAATAAAAACTTTTTTTTTTAAAGATGCTCTCTGAAGGTCTATTCCTAATTTGAAATGATGTTGAGCACAAGATTTAAGGGAAGAAAAGCCAGGAATTGTAACTGGCCTTGGCCTTTATGGTGTCATTTAAAATGAAAATTTTATAGACAATTTCTGTCTTTCGACCTTGGAGGCTTGAGAATTCATAGTCATTTTAAAAAACGTATCCACCTTGATTAACCTCCTTGTCTATAAAGTTATAGTCCATGAAATGGCCTCTTCTGACATTTTTTTATTAGAAGAGATTATCATGAAAATACACTTTAAACGTGTTATTAATTTTAAAATGACAAAGAGAAGAAGTTTACCTAATTATGAAATATATACCGTATTTTCCAGTGTATAAGACGACCTCTTAATTTTACAGTTAAAACATAGGTTTAGGCCTATATTCTCTGTATAAGACTACACCCCACTTCCGAGGCAACACCAGTTCTTTTTTTTAATAGACCGCCTCTCTGACTCTGGCCAATCTGAGCAGGCTTTTTACTAGAACACAGTGTCGTCTTATACACCGGAAAATATGGTATTCCCACCATTTGCTAGATGAAAGGAAATCTGATTTTATTGACTGTCCTGGGAAACCGGTGAATTCCTTACCTGGATTTACAGAGATATCAACCACTGAGTTTCATTTTAAACATCAGAAGCAACTTCAGAAGGAATTTGATAAAAAACACATTCATTATATAGTTCTGACTCAATTCTACTTATAACTTAATTTTTCTCCTCCATGTCAAGATAATAATAATAAATAAATAAAAACAGGCCCATTCACTTAAAAAAATGTTTTTATTGATTTCAGAGAGAGGAAGGGAGTGGGAGGGAGAGAGAGAGAAACATCAATGATGAGAGAGACATTGATTGCCTGTCTGCTGCTCGCCCCCTACTGGGGATGGAGCCCACAACCAGGCATGTGCCCTGAGTGGGAATTGAACCGTGGCCTCCTGGTGCAAGGGATGATGCTCAACCAATTGAGCCACACTGGCAGGGCTCTACTCTTAAGTCTAGAGTAAAATGACCATAATGTTGAGGGAACTCAGAAGCCTGGGGGTAGGAATTGCATGGGAGTTGAAGGATGCGCTGTGTTGGCAATCTGTCTCTTGTCTCCCTGGTGATGGCACCGTGGGGAATGTCACTTCCACTCCCTGAGCCTCAGTTTCCTCTCCGGTAATGAAAACCTCTTAGGGCTATAACATAGAAAGCTTATGCACAGGTGATTTTTATGTCTAACGTGAAGAGGATCATGTATTTTAAGACATTTTATGTGAAAGAATGGTTATGATTGTCCTGATCGCCTCCTGGGATTGGACAGAGGGGAGGGGAGTAGAATTGGGATTGATTGGTGTAAGTCACAGGAAGTCACCTGTCTCACTCGAGCTGCCTGGTGTTGTGGGAGGTGATCAAGCCGGGTCTGGCATCCCCAGGGGTGAGGGTGGCAGACACGTGTCAAGATCAGATGCGAGATCAGACCAGGTAACCTGTAACTCCCTTCCTTGCCTGATGTTTTGAAATTCTGATTAATCCGATCCTCTAATTGGGTTGAGATCGCATCTGATATCAGATCCCCAAGGCCAGACGTGCCTGTCCCGATGCCTCGTAGACTTGGCCTCCATGGATGGGCCATGGCGTCTGCTGGGTTTCCTCCAGGCTCTAACTGACCTCACAGGCTCCCGGCCAGGAAGCTGCACTTACAGTTTCCTCTCTCCATGTCAGTCCTTACCAGCCCTTTCTCTGCACAACCTCCATCTGCCCCCCCCCCCCCCCACACACACACCCTCCACTTTCGCTCCCACTTTCAGATGTCTAACTCCCATCAGCACCCGGGATATCTCTGCCTTTCATGGGCTTCCATTGCTTTAAGGTTACTTGGCCTCTAAAAAAAGCAAACCGTGAGGAAACTTGAACACGCATCGATGTTTCTCTCTCCCTTTCCCTTCCTTTGGGACCAATTCTGAAAGTTACTTCCTTATCTGCTGGCTTCATTGTAGAAGTGGCCCATGGGGACGAGAGTGGACTTTGCATGCAGACCCGAGTTCAAATCCCATCTCTGCCGCTTGCTCACTGTCAAATCTGGGGTAAGCCCCTCCACATTTTAGGGTCTCCTTTTCCTCATCTCACAAGATTAGCTGCCTTTTTAAGGGTTGTGCGAGGTCAGAAGACTTTGATGAAGAGCCCAGGCCAGGCCGCAGATGTGCCAAGCATGGCTGCCCCTCCCGCTGTCCCCTTTGCTCGCCCGCCTCAGCGTCCCCTTTCTGGCTGGCTTCTTGTCTTCAAGACCATTTCTCATCTCTTCTCATTTCCTTCAGAATCTTTCTGAGAAACTTTTATGACCGGTGACATGAAAAATGTATGTCACATTCTACCTCTTCCAGGAAGCCTTGTCTAATAAAGGAAGTTATCAAGGATATTAATAGCCATATTAAGTGATATTAAACTAATATTCATTCTGGTTTCCTTTCTGCCCAGCACAAAAGGGAGCCCACTGTGGGGGAGGGCAAGGAAGACTCCGAGTCCCTGCTTCATCCCTCCATCTGCAGCTGCCTGGAAGCCTCACTGTTTGCAAGCAGGAGGACCGGTATCCTCTGAGTTTGCAGACACCGAGGAGCCCCCAGGATCGGACCTTGTGAGCAGGCATGGCAGTAACATGGAGGAAGAACAGAGGGTTTAGAGTCGGACAGAACGGGCTCTCAGTTATGCATAGACACATGCTACCTGCCTAACCAGGGTAGTTCCTCTAAGCCAGTGGTCGGCAAACTGTGGCTCGCGAGCCACATGCGGCTCTTTGGCCCCTTGAGTGTGGCTCTTCCACAAAATGCCATGGTGTAGGTGAGTCTATTTTGAAGAAGTGGCGTTAGAAGAGGTTCAAGTTTAAAAGATTTGGCTCTCCAAAGAAGTTTCAATCGTTGTCCTGTTGATGTTTGGCTCTGCTGAATAAAGAGTTTGCTGACCACTGGGCTAAACCGGGGGCTGAGAACAGTAACTACGTTAGGCTCTGTGGACCCTGTGGCTTTGGTTGCAAACCCCCAACCCTGCCACTGTGTCGTGGAGGGAGCTATGGAGGCCACGTGAACAAGGGAAGGAGTGAGGGTGGTTGTGTTCGGAGAAAACCTGATTTACAAAACGGAAGGCGGGCTCCTGGCCCAGGTCCCCAAGCCGCAGCGTCCTCAGCCCTCATCTTCCACCCGGGACAGAGCTCCGTGAGGAGCAGACAGGGGAGCACCGAGAAGCCTCCGAGCTCCCGGCCCTGCCTGGGAAAGAGCCCCAAAGTGACTTCTTGCCTTTCCGTCCCCTTTTTCTCCCCCGGGGCCTTTAGGACGGTGAGGAGTGAGGAGGAAAGGCACACGGATCCTTCCCAGCCCTGTGGTTTTAATGTAATTTCCTAGAGAGAGAGAGAGAGAGAGAGAGAGAGATTGAGAGAGAGAGAGAGAGAGAGAGAGAGAGAGAGCGAGAGAGAATATGCTGGAGAGAGAAATAGTATGCGGCTCTTTTTCTCTGCAGAGTCTGACCACAGGAAGCACTAAATCAGATGACAAAGCTGATATGAAACATTGAGTTGGTTCGGTCCCTCATATGCAGGAAACCCGTGCTGTTGAGACCAGACACACACAAAAAGGCAAAGAAGGAAGTGTTTTCCACACATTGTATGCATCGGCTGTTCTGTGACTCCCACGCCATTCATCACAGGGAAACTGAGTGCAATCATCCCCCTTCAGCAGCCGCTGTGATCCAGAACAAAGCCCTTAGCATAAATGCAGATAAATACATGGCAAAGTATGGCGTTCCCAACTGCTGGTGTCAGCCGGCTCAGCTCATCCATCTTGCCTGACTGGGTGAGGAGGAACCCAGAGAATTTACAGCCCGGGGAGGGGAGATTTCCTTGGGAAGTATTTCTGCCTCACAAAAGGAGGGGAAGGATGGATCCTCTAGAAAGTTCCAGGAAACCAACTGCGCACCCTTGCTCTCCGAGTTCCAGCTCAGGTGCCCTCTGGGGCCCTACTGCCCCAGGTCCCTGCCCCTCTGGGGCTGGGGCCCCACCCACGTGGCATTTCTTCAGGCAGAGCTTATGGCTGTTTCTGGAGGTTGTAGTCTCTGTTCCTCCACACGTGGAGAAGGGTATGTCTTAGGGAGCTTTTGGCGCTGGTTCTGCCTGTAATGGGTTATGGGGGAGGACTCGGCAGTGTTTCTCCCCTCTTGGCCCTGACATCAGTCCTTGTTACGGTGGGTGGGCCACAGTCCCAGAATTTCTTAGCTTCCGGCTCTGCTCACCTCTTCTTTTTATTTATTCATTTATTTCGTTTTGCTCACCTCTTCCTTTTAAATATATGTCTTATTGATTTCAGAGAGGGAAGGAGAGGGAGAGGGAGAGGGAGAGGGAGGTAGAAACATCTATGATGAGAGAGGATGATCATTGATTGGCTGCCTCCTGCACGCCCTCTACCGGGGATTGAGCTCGAAGTGCTGGCATGCGTCCTGACTGGGATTCGAACCGGACACTTCCTGGTTCATAGGTTGACACTTAACCACTGAGCCACACGGGTTGAACTCTACTCACCTCTTCGGCATTCACTTTATTGACTTCACTTTCTTGTCTGCTTTCAAACAGCAGGGCCCCTGATCTTCTTCCCCCACCCCCCTCCTCTCCCTCAGTCCCCTCTCCCCAGTCATCTCATTGACTTTCATGGTGACACATACCACCTACGTGTCAGGGACTCCCCCATGTAGACCTCCTGCCGGGGCTTCTCCCAGGAAGTACAATGTTTCACATTTAATTGCTGGTTGCTGTCACTTACTGTCCTTCAGACACAGGAAGTTAGCATACCTGCTGCAGCTCACAACCCTGCCTCGTACCTCATTTCTCATTCCTCAGAGTGGTCTAGGTCGCACTGTTCTCTGCCCAGTGGCAATGCGGACCACTCCCCGCCTCTCAGCCTCGGCATCCCATCAGGAGCGATGGAGAACTTCCTGCAACTCTCCCAGCACTTGCTCCTGGTCCTTCAGCTCACACTCCGGTGAGGAGCTCATGGCCTTTGACCCGAGGAATGCCCTCCCTTGGTCTCCTTGCCTCTGGTCCCGTCCTTTCTCCCTGTCATCCATAGTTAATGACTTGGGGTTCTCTGCATGCGATGGTGGCAATAACATAGGTAGCATTTCCTCTGGATGCAAAGGTGAACGGTCTGCAGGAGCCGCTGTGGGGACAGCTAGGACTGGAAACAGGGCTTCCTGGTTTACAATCCCAAGTCCCTTCTCCTAAGTCCCTTCACGGAGAAGGCTGTTGTCCTGCATCCTCCAAGGGAGAAGACACGCTTGCAATTGGTTAGTTTGGGTGATCTCTTAGTGAGAATGTGACCAACCCAAAATGCAAGCCTAAGGCTCCCTGTGTACAGAAATCCCACCATCGGTCCCCACCACCGTGCTCTGAGGAGGGAGGCAGCTGGACTGTTCTGATAATACGTGGAGAAAAAGTGCAGTGGGACTGGGCAGACAGAATGCACTTCCCTAGAAACAAGAGCAAAGAGATAGAGAGTTTAGTACCTATTTTATTCTGTTCCCAGGGAGCCACTCAATAGCTATTTATGGAGTAAATGAATTAAATTATAAAAAAAACACCAAAAAAACAAACTTGATCTTGGAAGCCATAGCACTCTAAAGAGAGCATCATTGCCTGGCCGGTGTGGCTCAGTGGTTGATCATCGACCCATGAACCAGGAGGTCACTGTCTGATTTTAGTCAGGGTACATGCCCAGGTTGCAGGCTCAGTCACCAGTAGGGGGCGTGCAGGAGGCAGCCAATCAATGATTCTCTCTCATCATTGATATTTTTCTTTCTCTCTCTCTGAAATCAATAATAATATATATATATATATATATATATATATATATATAACATATATAAAGAGACCATCATCTTATGACCTTGTCATGTGTTCCCATGTGTCTGTCCTGATTGGCTCTGACAGCTGCGTGAACAGGACTTCTTCCCATGGGCTTCTGTTGCCATGGGGATGAGGGCAGTGGATGCCATACTCGACGGCTGCTGAATGAATCCTGGACCACTGATTCCCTTGCCTTTTTTTTTTTTTTTTTCCCCACTCCACACAGTGTGTCAGAGTTTCCATGCCCCGTACATAACCTAGTGTACCTCGTCAGGGACCCTTTAGCATCTGCCCTGGAACCCTAGTCCTTCCGGAAGCAGTGACTCTCCCTCAGCCTCCTGCTGCTCTATCCTGGAACCCTGGGCCGCATAGACAAGCCCGATGAAGAAGGGATACATCTTTCTCTTCCGGCTACCCCTGCAGACCATCTTCCTCTCCACCTGCCTCGTGAATGATTCCTCTCTCCGCTTCAGAACAGCAACAGCAATATTCAGAGAGAAACACTTTTAAATAGCCCTCCCTCTCTGCCTCTTTGCTTAGACGCAGTTTTACTTCCCTTGTCTCCGAATGGCTTGGTGTCAATGCCTAAGTGTAGAGGAGAAAGAGTCAGATGCCGTGGTTTAGGAAACGATAGTTTGATCTCGGTTCTATATCTTATCAGCTGTGTGAATTTTAAAGGACCGCTTCCTTTATCTGATGAGGGGGTACTTCATTCGTAAAATTGGACCAAGAACCCCTCGTCAGCCTTTTGCTATTTGGCAAGCTGGTGTGGCGCCCTCAGCAGCTACACTGTGGGTGACCTCTGCACATCAGTTTTGTTCCCCTGGTTTCTCTCCCCCCCCCCCCCCCCCGTATCCCCCCAATCAACCACATCTGCACAGCACCGATGGGCCTCCTGGTTAAATGGCAGTGAATTTCAATCCGCTCCTCGGGGTGACTGCAGCCACCTCACCTGTCAGAGTGGCTCCAGCCAGGCGGCAGAGATGCTCTGGCCTTTGGCCAGTGACATTTGGACCTGCCCGCCTGCATGCCAGTCTTTCCTCTAGTGCTGGGCTCCCGATGCCAATCACCGCTGGCAGCGACTGATCGGCATGCTGTAACCGTGCCTGCAGCGTCCTCCCAGACAGGAGGGGCCGGGGCTGCACTGACCCAGCCTCGTCCGTCTGACTGGACGCTCATTTTTCTTCCCCTGCCTGTCTTACTCCTGCTCATGGCTCAGGAGGCGTCTCAGGGTGCTCTGCTCTGCGTGTCCTTTCTCCTCACTCGGCCTCCTCAAGGCGACGCTGACTCAGTGCTGGCCTCAACGTCCATCTCAGTGACACGTTCACTTATTCCCTCCACCGGCTCATCCATTCATTCCTGCTCTCCTCTCCCACTCCCACATGCCCACCCAATAAACGAAGGCTGAGCTTCTTCCATGTGCCTCGCTCTGGGAGACTCTTAGGAGCAATTCTCCGTGAATGGATTGCCTTTCCACTCTAGAAGGAGGTGCCACCCGAACAGGGACTCCTGTTGGGATCATTGTCTGTACCGTGCCAGCTGAGGGGATTGTAGCTGCAGGCTTAGGGCTGGGCGGGCTGGGAGTTGGCTCTTGCTGTGTATTTGTCCAGCCCTATCACTGAGTTTTGGTCCCAGGTCTCTAACCATCTGTGTATCCTTCCTGCCTCAGATCAGGTGCATTCTTGCTTCTGTGTTTCTTGCCATTTCTGCAGGCATGGTCAGCCAGGGCTCTGCCGACTCTCAATCCAGGTTTTTGTTGCTCAGCTCTTCAGTCAGAGCTGCCTTGGGGTTACCTGGGAGGGTCTAGCCCTGTAGGAGATCAGCCAGAGGTCTTCTCTTTCTCCGAGTTCACAGCCTTCTCAAGAGTTCTTCAACCTCGGCTGATGGGAGGCTTTCCTAGGTGGACTTCCACAGTGTTACGTTCCAGCTGGGGTTTGCCGCATGCCTTTTGTCTTCCCAGCTTCCTTAGGGGGACTTCCTTCCTGTGTAATAAAGACATAGTCAGGCCCAGCCAGTGTGGCTCAGTGGTTGAGCATCAACCTATGAATCAGGTGGTCATGGTTCAATTGCCAGTCAGGGCACATGCCCAGTTTGTAGGCTTGATCCCCAAATAGGGAGCATGCAGAAGGCAGCTGATCAATGCTTCTCTCTCATCATTGAATGTTTCTATCTCTCTCTCCCTCTCCCTTCCTCTCTGAAACCCATAAAAATATATTAACAAATAAAAAAAGATATTGTCGGCCGAAACCGGTTTGGCTCAGTAGATAGAGCGTCAGCCTGCGGACTGAAAGGTCCTGGGTTCGATTCCGGTCAAGGACATGTCCCTTGTTTGTAGGCACATCCCCAGTGTGTGTGTGTGTGGGGGGGTGCGAGAGGCAGCTGATCGATGATTCTTTTTCATCGATGTTTCTAACTCTCTATCCCAGTCTCTTCATCTCTGTAAAAAAAAATCAATAAAAAATATATATATATATATTTTTTAAAGATATTGTCTGTCTTTTCTCTCCTCTTGGCTTGGTAGTTGTGAATCTCCGTGCAGATTGAATGTTCCAGGGCCTTTCTCAGGCTTCTTCTCCTCAGGTTCCTATTGCCCACAGGACACCTGCCATCCTCCTTGGATATCCAGCGCCTGCAGAGATGCTTATGCAAATGACACCCCCTCTGTGGCCCGTGCTTCTTCTATATTATTGGGGAACTTTTCTTCGCAGTAATCAACATCTCATCTTAATTGCTTTTGTTTATGGTTCAATAAGTGCCCCGTTTTGGCAACGCCAGCTCACAGCAATATCTTAAATTACCCAAGCCTGCCCACTTCCACTTACGTACCCTGGCTGGTGTCTGATGAGCTCTTGGATGTTTAACCATTTATTTCCTCCGCCTGACAGGGAATGAGGAACATAAAGCTGATGGGAACAGTAAAGAAGGGGGAACGCCAGAGACCAGGGAACCATAAAAGTAGCGCACAGTGTACGAGGCCAATATAAAAGCGATGAGTTTTTAATATACGGCGTGTGTAATACATTCGTATTCCTAATACAGTCGATTACTGTCGAATCCGTTATTTCTCCATTTTTCACCTCAGCTCAGACAAAAAACAAATCTGCAGCTATTCGGAAGGGGAAAGAAAAAATTATGTTATAGTAATTGCAAAGGCAGCAGCTGTCAAAGAATTTGTCTAATAAGTGCCTGTTGAACACATCCGCCCTCCCAGGAGCTGGGGGTAATGCTGGGAACAGGGCTTGCCATGAATATGATCTAAGACAAAACGGAATCTTTGGCCTTGGTTTGAGCAGTGACCTTGCTCTTTGCTAATGTTTTTTTTTTTTTTTTTTTGTTTTTTCCCCTGTGAATATTCCAATTGTCATTCTGGAGGCGGCCGTGGGCTGGAGCAGGAGGGTCACTGGGGATGTGTGCTCTTCAGTGACACTGCAGTTTATTAATGTGTGAACCTGCCGGGGCCGTTGAACCTCTCTGACCCTGTCCAGGCCGTTGCGATTCTCTGGGCTTTGGTTTCCTTATTAGTTTAATGAGGGAGCGGTTCCCAGACCTGACTGATCTTCAGAATAATTTATCTTAGATTGATTTTTATTTAGAGCACACCATGGCTAATTTGCAAAGCACTTCCAAGTATTATGTTATCACTATTTTTAATTACAGGGAGGATATTAGTTATCTATTGATGCATAACAATGTTACCACAAATCAAGTGGCTTAAAACAACATGTCTTTATTACCTTTATTTGTATTGGTTTCCATGAGTCAGGGATTCATGCACAGCGTGGCTTGAGTCTTCCATTTCATGGCCTCCCAAGACAACAAAGTGGGAGATGGGGGCTGGGGTCTCATTTGAGGCTGGACTGGGTCAGGCTGCGTTTCCAGGCGCCAGGGCTTGTTGGCAGAATTCAGTTCCTTTTAGTCCATTGGACTGAAGGCCTAGTTTCTTGCTGGCTGTGAGTGAGAGGCCATCCACCTTCAGTTTTTAGATAAGTTTTGGCCAAAGATTTGCCTCTGTGCCAGATGGGCCTCCTCACGGTGACTACCCACTTCATGAAAGTCAGCAAGGGAGGGAATGTATAAGACATGCTTTACAGTCTTACCCAGTGCAATCACGGAATAGCACCCTGCCACCTTTGCTGTATTCTGTTGGTCAGAAACAAGTCACAGGTCCCACTGCCTGGCAATAGTAGAGATTACACAATGGTGTGAGCTCCAGGAGGAGTCAGATGGCCCACTTTTGAATCTTTCCATCCACAAAGATTAACACACCATAGTTGTTGGTTTTTTAAAATTGATTTCAAAGAGGAAAGGAGAGAGAGAAAGAAACATCAATGATGAGAGAAAACCATTGATTGGCTTCCTCCTGCATGCCCCCCCCCCCACTGAGCATGGAGCCTGAAATCTGGGCATGTGCCTTGACTAGGAATGAATACTTCACCTTCTTTCCCCATGACCCACTTTCTGGCATTTATACACTTTTTGTCTATTATTTGTTTTGTTATTTTATATCACATTTAAATTAAAGGAGTAATTATTCCTTATGATTACAATTAAGTATTAATATGATATAAATTGTAAGTATAATACAATGCACATAAATATAGACTTGTGTAATTTAATTACAATTCATGAGAAACCCAATAACTAACACATTAGAGTGAGTTAAATCAGCTTAATAATTAAATTACTCTAAATTATATATTTATGCTCAAAACTATTGCTTCATCTGTTTCGACTGTACAGTATCTGGTTACTCTCAGCTTAGGAGAAATGGACACTTCCCTTCCTTCTCCTGTTGCCCCTATTTTGTCATCTATATAGCTTTCTTTTTCTCTTCTCAAGTTTTATATTTTATTTCATCTGTTCTCATTGAGCTTTCTGTGTTTTAAGAGGCTAATCTTATAAGAGCCTTGGCATTGAAAATCAGCTACTCTTCAACATGTGACCAGTGTAATAATAATAGTAATAACAGATGCTACTTGCATGTTCAATGTAAGTTGGTTACCCTTCTACATGCACCGCCTCTGTTAGCTCATTTAATCTCTGTCACAGTCCTATGCGCAAGTGCCATTTTCAGAGGCGACCACTGAGGCACCGGGGGTCAGTTAAGTAGCTTTTCCCAGGTCAGAGAGCAGGCAGGTGGCAGAGGCAGAGCTGGGGCCCCATCCGTGACGTCAGAGCTCTTGCCAGAGCCAGCATGTTAGGGGGCCTCTCCTGTCCGCGTCACTTCCCACAGTCACGTGGTCTGTCTGTCACAGAGAACAGAATGCAAGGCTGTGCCCACTTCCCACAGTCACGTGGTCTGTCTGTCACAGAGAACAGAATGCAAGGCTGTGCCTCGAAACTCACAGAAGGTTTTTGGGAAAACCACAAGGACCTTCTCTCTGTACCCAGCGAATTCCTCAAAAATAGGCCTCATTTTAATTTTTCCTCGTCTTTCCATGCCTTTCATGTATTTGCTTTTTTTGTGTCCCCCCCGCCTTTGTTCCTTTATTTTTTTCTAACTGACAACAAAAACATCAGTGTCACTGTTTTCCTTGTAAGAGGTTGCAGCGCCTTCATCATACAAAGGAAGTGAGGTTTCGCTCTTCAAGATCTTAGTCCCGGCTCCGTCAACTTCCTGTTCCCATGTGGACGGATTGCTTCTTGCCACATACATGTCCTCTTGAGATTTCATTTATCCCCCTCTGGGTTTAGTTTCCATTTTTCTTTGGATTTCCTTGACTCCTTATGTATTTCTCTTGGATTTCTTTTTCATTTGGCTGAAGTATATTCTCATTGTTGTTTTGCTGAAAAAATACTCTTTGCAGAAACGTCAGTGTCCTATGTGTATGTTGTCTGGGGGTATAATTGAAATGCATTTCCCTGATTGGTGAGCACCGTGGGAATCTGATTACCGTCCTGCTGAAGATCACGCCTGCTTCCCACTAAGCTCTCGGGATTTCCCCTTCGCCTTTGCTGTTTGCTTGCTCACCAGGATACCAGGTGAGAGTTTTCCGTTTATTCATGCTCTGAGACATTTCCAGTGAGGCCTGAGGTCTTTTATTTCCATGACTATTGTCTGGGGAAGATTTATTTTTCAAATTTAAGTTCCTGGTTTCCCCCCAGATCTAGGATGGGGCTCAGGAATTTGGATCCTAACAAGATTCCAAAGCAGCTGTGTTGCCCTGGCCCATGTGGTTCAGTTGCTTGGGCATCATCCCATGCACCGAAAGGTTGCTGGTTTGATTCCCGGTCAGGGCACATGCCTGGGCTGGGGCTTAATTCCTAGTAGAGGGCATGCAGAAAGCAGCTGATCGATGTTTCTTCCTCCCTCTCCTCTTTCTCTCTCCCTCTCCCTTCTTTTCTCTCTCTTTCTTAAAAATACATTTTATTGTTTTGTTTTTTTTTCAGAGAGGAAGGGAGAGGGATAAAGAGTCAGAAATATCGATCAAGTGCCTCCTGCACCCCCCACCCCCACTGGGGATGTGCCTGCTACCAAGGTACATGCCCTTGACCGGAACCAAACTTGGGACCTTTCAGTCCATAGACCTATGCTCTATCCACTGAGCCAAACTGGTTTCGGCTCCCTCCCTTTCTCTTTAAAAATCAATGAAAAAAATCTTTAAAACAAACAAAACAACAGCTTTATGAATCAGTGATGTCTGTGACCCACTCAATAAGAGTGGGCCCATGAGGTCACCTTCCAGCTGCAGTGCTTCCACGGGGTGGAGTGGCGATGTTATCACGTGGTGCCTGTGCCTGCAGGTTTGGTCACCTTCCCCAGCCGGCAGAGGTGGAGGTGTGAAGCCCGGCCACCCCTGTCTGATTCACAGCGTCCTCGCCAGGGTCACGTGCCACCTTGTTTGCAGAGCTGCTCCGAGAACATTCCTGGGCCCAGCCATGTCGGAAGTTACTTCGTCCTGGCACAGAGGGCTGTGGCTGGGCTCAGTGCGTGCCAGCAGCCCAGGTCTCTCTCACTGACCGAGCGCAGGGAACGTTAGTCCTCGGGTTCCATTTCTGCTGGATCTTCCCTTTCTATCACTGCTTCTTGGTCCCTGAAGGCAGATGCCTGCCGGGATAGGATAGAGCCGTCGGTTTTAATCGGTCCCCTTGCCTCAGCATCTTCCTATTGCATGTGCTGCCTTCAGCATCCAAGCAGGCACTGTGTTCCCAGCCTCCACATAGCAGCGCCTCCTCACGCGGCTCCATCAATCATTATTGTTAATAACAAGGATAATAATGATAATGCTAAGTGGCACTCTGGCAAAATCTCCCATTAGGAGATGCTTTCAGAAACGGTACCTCTGGGCTGCTGGTTGATATCAGAAACACGGAAACTGATTTAAAAAGATGACTGTTCTACCCCAAATGTGTTTGCTTTTCTGGGTTGAATTCATTTGTTTGATTGAAAGTTTCATAAGGAAGGTATGCGCCAGAGACACCTGGGATCGGGGAAATCAGCTCGGTGCTGTGCCTGAAATGGTTCCCCGAGAACCCAAGTGTTCATGCCACTCTAGGCACAAACTCTGCTCTGTCCGTGTGGCTCTGCTTTTCCAGAACAAGCCAGATCTGGCCAGATCATGAAGCACTCTCTGGAATCATGAGGGCTTCCTGAGGTCCAGTCCTTCTCTGTTCCTAAAGGATGCTGGTGCTTTGGGGAAGTGATTTAACATCCCAGGGCCTCCATTTGCTTATCTGTCAAATGGGGGTTTTAAATTGGTCTCAGGCCCGGCCAGAGTGGCTCAGCTGGTTGAGTGTTGTCCTGTGCACCAAAAGGTTGCCTGTTGGATTCCTGGTCAAAGCACATATCTGGGTGGTGTGTGTGATCTTCAGTCAGGGCGTTTAGGGAAAACAACTGATTGCTATTTCCCTCTCACATTGGCCTCTCTCTCTCTCTCTCTCTCTCTCTCTCTCTCTCTCTCTCTCTCTCTCTCTCTCTCTCCCTCCCTCCCTCCCTCCCTCCCTCCCTCCCTCCCTCCCCTCCTTTCTCTAACCTTATTGCTATCAGCACTTACCAGTTTCTAGCACGTATGATTAGCATTCCAGAATGGAAGGTCTTGTTATTGTTATTGTTATTATTATTGAAATTGTTTTTATGTACATCAAGTACTGCAAATGAGAATAACCTAAGGACAAATTTTTAATTTCCGTATATTTGCGTAAACAGGCGCACAAATAGTATTTATCTGGTAAACACACCTAACAGAAAATGGAAGGGGGAACACTGGAACTGCCCTAGGGGTCCCCCATGTGTCCTGGATCACTACTCCCACCCAAGTGTATTATAACTTCTGAGCATCCAATTGTTACGCCTGGTTTTGAACTTGTGAGTGGATGCAATAGACATCCTTTTGTTAGGTGGGTGGGTGAATGGAGGTTCCTGGTTTCTTTCGCTCAGCCTGTGTAGGTGGGAATGATTCAGCCAAACTGATCGTTCTGTTGGAGATCTTCCCCTCTCTGAGCTATAGGTGCTCTGTGGTGTCAAAAGTGCTCCATTATGGAGGGAGCTGTGGTGTGTTCCAGAACATTCTTTTAGGGGAACAAATGGGGACCATGATCTTCATTCTAATGAGTTAGCAAAGCATGGTGGTTTCCCTCACTCTTTTCCTCCCCATCCAGCTGACCTCCAAGGCCCATCCATCCGCCTCCTCTGTGTCTCAGGTCCGACCCTGAGATGTGAATTGGTATCTGTGGCCGATGCCATTGCAGTGACCATTATCCTTCCCTGTTGCTCATCTCTCCCAGCTGAATGTCACCCCCAAATTGCCTCCCTCAAATAACACATCTGATGTGTCCTTTGCCTCCTCAAAACTCTCATCCTCAATGCCGCCTGAAAAAAATCAACACAGTACAGCTCTGAGCTCCTGTGCAAACAGGATCGACCTTGAACCAGCTCCTGCCAGCCCAGTCCTCTGCAGCCCCCACTTCCGCTTCCTCCTTGGGTACCGATGCCAGGTGGGTGTTCCAATGCTCTCTTCACCTGGCATGACCTTCATCTGTTTCGGTTGATAATAAATTTCTTCTTCTCATGGTTGAAGATCAGCCCAGGACTGTCATGTCCAAGAGCACTTTAAGATGAAATGTTTTACTGATTTTTATAAAGAGAGGAAGGGAAAAGGATAGAGAGAAAGAAACATCGATGAGAGAGAGAAACATCATCCATCAGCTGCTTCCTGCATGCCCCTTGCTGGGGATTGGAACAGCGACCTCTTGGTTCATGGGTCAACACTCAACCAGTGAGGCCAACAGCACTTCTTGCTTAATCTCAATGCAGCCTCTCCTGACATCCTGGGCTCACGTTGCCCATCCTCATCTGTCAGGCCCTGACCCATGGAGTACTGGATCCGAGATCGTGGCTGGCGGCTCTGCCTGCTGCTCAGTCCTCTTGCTTCCTTGCTCTAATGATGCAGGTGCGTTCTTGTGCTCTCAGAAACTGTCCACACCTAGCTAGGGCAGGCTCTTGTCAAACAAATGCCTCCTGATTGGGGTAAGTGGACCCATTGTTTGTGTATGATAATTGTTGGAGAAATCCTACCCTGTTTCCCCGAAAATAAGACATCCTCTGAAAATAAGACCTAGCGCATGGACAGATAAGACATCCCCTGAAAATAAGACCTAGTGCAACTTTGGGAGAAAAAAATTAATATAAGACACTGTCTTATTTTCGGGGAAACAGGGTAATCATACATTCAAAGTAACTTTTATTTGTATAATGAACATCCCCCTCCCGGCAAAGTAATTGAATGAGCAAATTTCCTTTTCTCTATAAGAAGCCATTGCATTTTCAATAAGACCCCCGTCTGCCAGGGGGAGTTTGGCCCATGCAACAGGGAATCTTCTGGAAGGGCTGGAGTGAGGAAAAATTGAAGATCTCCTGGCCAGGCTTTAGGACCAATATTCCCTCTTCTTTAGGATCATTCCTGACTCTTACCCCCAGTACTTGGCACACCCCCGGCACACAGTAGGTCCTCCATACATGATGGCTGATTGGATGAAGGAATGTTTTGATTTCATTTTTTAAAATATATTTTATTGATTTTTTACAGGGAGGAAGGAAGAGGGATAGAGAGTTAGAAACATCGATGAGAGAGAATCATCCATCAGCTGCCTCTTGCACACCCCCTACTAGGGATGTGCCCGCAACCACGGTACATGCCCTTGACCAGAATCGAACCTGGGACCTTTCAGTCTGCAGGCCAATGCTCTATCCATTGAGCCAAACTGGTTTCGGCTTGATTTCATTTTTGAATGAGCAATTCAAAGCCATTTGCACTGGGCAGATTGCTTCGAAGTGTACTTCGCTGGTTTGCAAAGTGAAGGAGGAAATTCTCTACAAATCGATAGTTGTTCATTCCTAATGCACATATGCATCTCTAAGGACATTCCAATGGGCAGCACGTATGAAGCTGACTCGGACCCGTGCCTGGCCCTTGCTTTGAATGCCATTCCATGTGTGACTTGGGATGGTTGCCTCTGGGTCAGGGCTCATGGTGGGTGCTCTGCCTTTATTACCAGCTTTCCTCTCATTCTTTGCGTGAATGGTTCAAGGGAAATACCAATTCTCAACAAATAGACAAACCAACCACTCCCTCTCCCAAGGCTGGAGAGGAATTGAATGGAATGGAATGGCTGGATCTCGAAGAACGTAAGGGTAAGTTTTATGATATGAACCAACCATAACATTAGTGGGGTTTTAACCAGTGGCCCCTCCTATTAACATGACATGAAACGATCTTATCCAACCAATATTCCTTTGGCACCTGGATTGAGCCCTGGGAGCGCTGTGGGAAACAAGAATCTATTGCATTATTTCCTGGGAACTCACGTGCCTCCCGGGGGAAGCCAGACAAAACAGGGAAAAGGCATGTAAACAAGCAAAGGACTCGCAATATTTCCGAAATCTACTGGTTTCTAAGACGCATTTCTCTTCACCTTTTAATATTGTTGAAAATGTGATTGTCCTAAATGGGAATGTGTGTTTAATATATTGTGTTTCCCCCGAGAACTTGCTTAATGGAGGCTTTGACTCCTGATCGATGATGTCTCCGAGCGGAGGAAATATGGTCATAATGAAACTCACGTTTATCGAGCGCCGAGTCTGAGGCAGGTGCTGAGCGACCTGTGTTGGAGCATTGTCTCTGGTTTCTGCATAGCAACCGGATGAAGTGTGCAGAAGAAGGCTCTCTACTTTCCAGGAGAAGGGAATGGTGGGGAGGCGCCAGGTTTAAGGTTGAACCCCTGTAAGGGCCAGGATTTGGCTGCTTGTCTGACTGCTCTCATGGTTTCTCTGTTACTCTGCCTCCCCAGCCCACCCAACCCCAATCTCCAGCCCCCCTCCCACCCTCAATGTCTTCTTGAGCTAGCTGGTGCAAAGCAGTCAATGCCGTCAGCATTTTCCAGGTACTCCTGGCTAGCTACGTGGTTTCCACATAAGGAGGTACATCCTGAGGGGTCATTGACACATGTATACAAGCACACCACACAGACAGCACCCAGAGCCTTATCCTCGGGTGAATCTGGAAGCACGGACTGGGGACCCACCTTGGGCAGTGATCTTGAAGTGCCTCAATTTATACAGGTGACTACTTTGAAAAGGGGAACAGCCTGGCCAGTGTGGTTCAGTGGTTGAGCATCGACCTAGGAACCAAGAGGTCACAGTTTGATTCCAGGTCGGGGCACATGCCCGGGTCATGGGCTTGATCCCCAGTGTGTGGCGTGCAGGAGGCAGGGGATCGATGATGTTTCTCTCTCATCAATGCTTCTACCTTTATACCCCGCTCCCTTCCCCCCTCTCTCTCTCTCAAAATCAATAAAAAAAAAAAAAAACATATTTAAAAGTTAAAAAAAGAAAAGAAAAGAAAAGCAGTGCAGAGTAACCTTTGTGCTACCTGGAGGTCATCCATTGAGAAGGATGCTCTGGGAACAAAGAGAGAAAACGCTGGGTTGTACCGTAGGGTAGAATTTGCTAGTAAGAGATGCTGGGATTAGCTTCTAACCACGCCGAGCCCAGAGGGGCTAAATGTCTTGCACTGGGGTCCCAGAAGTAGGTCCCCACAAGGTTTATTCCCCTCCCCTGTGCTCCTTCCTTTCTCCTTTTTCTTAACCTCCTCCTCCTCCTCTTCCCTCCTCTTCTTCTCCCTCACCTCTTTCTCTCTCTTCCTCCCTCTAGTCTCCTTCCTGTTCTGCTCCTTTTTAGGTCCCGTAGATTGAAAAGGTATTAAATAACTTGGGTGGCAAAAACAATGAAGAGCGGTTGCTAAAACAGAAAGTTCTAGAACTTGTGGAAATGATGATTAGTTGAGGATTGATGTCTGTGGCTAAATAGTTCATATGTTCAGAGGGGCTTTAAAATATGAGGCTTGCCATTAATATTTATAGAGCTGAGTGATGAGAAACGAGCAGAAAAGGAGCCTGTTGGGCTGACTTAGTAAAAAAAAATAATAATAATAATAACCCTGAGAGGAACCAAGTGAGAAGGGGGAGGCGGCGGGGCTGGTGTGCTCGGAGCTGCTAATGCAGAAGGAATCTGGGAGATGGTGTGCAGGGGAGGCCTGCGAGACGTGGGGGCGATTTCCTCGTTCACTGAGCTCACGTCACCCAGGCTGGGCTGACTTGGGTTACATCGAACTAGCGATTCCACCAGCACATGAGCTAGTAAACTATTTAGAAAATGTGGAAGGAGTTGGAGGAGAAAGGCCTTGGAGTCCACAAGCCAGGCAAGTGAGAGAAACGTGGAGGGAGCAAAGAACTTCTGAAACGTGGGTGCTTTTTGCCGTGTCTAAGCCCAGGAGCCTGTGACCCCTCCAGCCAGCTCCGCGTGCCCCCCCCCCCCCCCCCCCCCCCCGAGAAGAAGTGCTGGTGAGGACAGATCTATGCCGTGGAGTCCAATGTCCCGGAGACCTCACTTCCCTTTGGTGAGCCGGCCATTTCCATACATTCGGTGTAACGGAATCTTTCTAACCAGAATGGAGCACAGTGTCTTGGGACATTCTCATCGCCAAGTGAATGGTTTAAGAACCCTTCATTTGTTTATGAACATGGATACAGAGCAGACACTCATTTTGTGAAACTGGCTTTCTGGCCTTAAGAAAAATTTAACTACAGAAGGATAGGTCACTTCGTAAAAGGGTTCCTTTGTTTTGTTTGTTAAAAGGCGTCACCATGAAGATCTTTTAAAAAGAACAAAGATAGAACTTTTCAACTTTAAATTTTTCAACTGTATTCCATGTATAAATTGAGGCCACTCTGCCTAATATACACATACTGAACTTTGTGCTACTTGTAGCTCATTCATTCATTCCTTTATTCATTCATTCAACATTACAAGAGACATTCAGGCAGATCCCTCGAGGAAGAGAGAAATAGAATAGCATCTTAGTCTTCAAGTAGTAGAAATGGTCTCTTCCTATTTTTTTTCTTTTTTTTGGTAATTTTTGCCATTATTTTATGAAAACAAAGTGTTGGCTGCAGAAGATTTAGAAAATACAAAAAAGAATCACAGGGAAGGGAGAAATATGCCTATAAATTTCCTATTCAGAAAAACTGACTGTGGATATATTTATCTGTTTCTTTCCTGTCACTGTAGGCAGCATGCATGTGTGTGGGTGACAGGTGTAGCTCAGAACAGGATTTGAGAGGAGGAGGGGCCAGGGACAAGGCTCTGAAAACAAGCAGAGCGTGAGCTTTGCAAACCAGGATGAGTTTGGGATTTTCCCTTTGGTGATGGGGAACCCGGATGTAGCATGATCTGAATATCTACCCCTCCAGTGCATTCGTGGCTGAATGCTGTGTGACTTTTAGCTGGAAATGAACCTCTCTGGGCCTGTTTTCACACTTGTAATGAAGGGGCTGAGTGATGTGCAAGGACATTTCCAGCTTCAGTGTTCTGATTCTGTCTGTCCCTTGTTTGTATTTTCAAGTGGGGTTGATCCCTTGTTTATTTTGCCAGGAAATAGCTCCCTCTCAGACAGCCTTGTCCAGCCCTGTTCTCACAAATGTGCCTTCCTGGGCCCCTGTGTCAGCACCAGCCCTGACCGAGACATTTAGTCCACACGGAGAGCTGTGCTGATCAGAGGAAGAGACAGAGGTTAGGAACCAGGGGGCTTGCACATTCCGACGCTGCTTAACTGGATTTCAACTTTTGACCTGTAATGCTTCCCAGCTGTTTGGAAGTCACACATCCCAACTTGATGAGACTCGCCCCCAAAAGTGATCCAAACAGAGGTGTTTTTTTTTTTCTTGTTTTTTTTTTTCAAGGAACCCTCATCCTGCTGGCTCTCTCTTGGGTTGAGTCTGCAGTTCCTGCCTAAAGGTGGTGACTGTCCTCACACCCTTTGCTTAACACTGCCCTTCAGAAGGGGTTCATGCTCTCATCCCCTCGCTCACTGCAGACAGGGGCCACCTTTTTAACAATCTGTTTTACAATGTGGAGAAAGAGGTGGGAGTGGGGGCCCAGCGGGGGGAAGGGAAGGACCAAGCCAGTGTCCCGGCCTCCCACCCCCAGAATAACAGACCCCAGGTGGTGGGATTTGCCAGGAAAGCTCAGGGCTCCAATTCCAAAGTACACACTGAGACAAATGAAAACCAACTGGAACTGAGGCGGGCGGAGGCAGCAGAAGAAAATTCAGCTTCAAGGTTGTTTTGTGTGTGTTTTTTTGTACCGAATGCTAATCACGGGTGAGCTGGGAGGAATGTGCTGTCTCTGGGTGAATTTCCTAACATGGTAGAAAGGACTGAATCCAGGAAGCAGCCCAGCCTGTGGCCAGGGGTCGGTGCTTGTGCGCTGGCCAAGGAGGTGCGTTCTCCATCCATCGACAGGCCTGGGGGTAGGGGCCTGTGGCTCACATGAGTTGGACTAAGACCCAGAGAATCAGACCTCCGGGTCCCACTTTGTTTTCTTTGAAAATAGCCTTTCAGGTGGTTTGTTTTTTCTTTTTTTGTACAATGTACGAGAAGATGTCCAGGAACTCACATTTTAGTTTTGCAAGTTTACTTGGCATCTGTTCAGCTAAAGGGCCGCGGTATATTTATGTAAATTTGTGCAACTTAGTTAAGGGTTTCCTATTATGCTGTGAACTCAATTTGTTGGACCACTCTAGACGTGACTAAGTCACTACTTTACAGCTGGCCATGTAATTGTTCAGAGGAGACAGCACAATGGGAAGGAAGTTTCAAACCAAACCTCCAATCAGAACGCACCACCTCCTCCAATCAGAACGCACCACCTTCTCTGTTGGGAGGCCCCCAAAGGTACCAGGTCACCTGTCCCCTCCCCTGTTGGCCTCCATTCACCCCTGACTGGACCAAATTCTCCTCTCTCTCTGCCTACCGCAGGCCCTTCTGATTTCCTGACCGGTCCCCAAGTTCTTACCTTCTTTTCTTTGCATCCTCTGTTCCTCTGCAGAAAGGTTTTACCATCTACCCTCCACTCCCTTCCCCACCAGCTTTCCAAAGGGCTGCTCCCCGGAAAGCCTGCTCTGTTCCCATCTCTGTAGCTCTAACTTATGGTACAGGGTGGGGCCAGAGTAGGTGTACAGCTGTGAGTATAGGAAACAGAGCTTATTCTTCTATCACTTATAAAGTATTGTACTCTTTCCCATACACACAGCTGTAAACCTACACTGATCCCATCCTGTGTGGCATTAAGCCATTGTAAGAGCACTTCATTTATTTATTTATTTATTTATTTATTTATTTATTTATTTATTGTTAATTCTCACCCGAGGATATTTTTCCATTGATTTTTAGAGAGAGTGGAAGGGAAAGATGGAAGAGGAGGTTAGACACTGAGAGAGAGAGAGAGAGAGAGAGAGAGAGAGAGAGAGAGAGAGAGAGGAGAGAAAGAGAGATTGAGATTGACTGTCTATTCCCACACGTGCCCCAACGGGGCCAGGAATCGAATCTGCAACACAGGTACATGCCCTTATGTACATGGGCTGACACAGTCAGGGCAAGAGGCATGTTTTCCCGCACTAGCCCTGACTGTTCCCCCCAATCCTTGCCCGATGCCTGCACAGAGTAAATGCCAAGCAAATGATTTTGGAGTGGATGGTAGCCCTGAATACATAAGGATAAAATTGTCTACAAAGATCAAGGTTATGAAGAAGAGCTCTTTGTAAGAGATTCTACAAGCAAGTGTTGCTGGACCACCTCCATGTCCAGGCATTGTGTGGTACCTGTGGGTATCAGAGCACAGAGCCAGCTGCCATGACTGAGATCCGGACGTGGCCAGAACAGGGACACCAGTTCCTCACTGTTCCCTGACACTTGCTCAGCTGATTCCTGACTCCTGAGCATGCCTGCCTGAGAGCCACGGCAGGGGAAGATTTCAGGTGACAAGATCGCCCAGCCCAGGGGCTAGGAGACCACACTTTATTAGGCAGGTATCATGGTCTGAGCTCCATATTTCAGTTATCTTATTTTTGTTGCTTTTTCCCTCCCCCCTATACCTCATACTGTTTTATAAAAGATCAAAGAGGTGAATCATATTGTATCCAGGACATGAGCATTCTAAGTTCTGTTTTACAGATGAAGAAATTGAGTTGCAGAGAAGTTATCATTGGCCTAAGTTCATTTATCTACTCATTGCATATCTGGAAATCATCAGAAACACAGTCCAGGATTCTGGTCTGAAGCTGTATATATTCCATTAGGCACTGATCATCTTGCATTCATCTCTCTCTCCCTGCCTCAAGCGAAGTGCCTGATATATATCTGTATGTTTGATTGGCTCACTATGTGTGACCTTACATGTACGATCATTCCTGAAATGACATTAGCAGTGTTCAGTTCTATTTTTCATGCCATCTTTCCTTTTTGTCATCATGCCCTCTGGAACTTTCTGGTGCATCCAAAGCTGCCTCAGGGGTTCATTCATAACCCAGATTCTACCTGCAGAGGAGGGCCCAGAGGACACAGTGTTGGCATCACATCTGGGTCCTCCCAGAAAAAGCTTCTGCAAGAACTGCTACTTGAGGCTGTTGTCAGTCTGACACTGATACTCAGGAGGGAACCCAAGGATTCAGCCAAGGATTCATATGTAGAACTTTGCAGACATCACACCTGTCACCCACTTCACCATTCCATCTCTCATATCCATATGGTTCGGGGTAGGGGTGTATTTGTTACTGTTGTTTGTTTTGTTTTGCTTTATTTCCTTTTCACTTTGATGTGGCTCATCACGGCAGCCATTCTTTTGTTGCAATGCACACACATTATTTCTGTCATAATTTTGAGAGAAAATGTGGTGAGCTGGCCAGAGAAACTTCAATAGGGAAATTAAAATGAAAAGTAGTAATTTTAAGGGAGGAGAAAATGAAATGACAGTTTCGATCATTTCAGGCCCAGGGTGTTAGGCAGAGATGACATCTGCGCTTCTCATTTGTGTCCTCATTTTACTGCTTGATTGACGTGGCCATTGCATCCGGGAGGAGGGCTCTTGGCTCCTCTTGGAACATGCAGGAGCTGGGGATGCTTCGCTGCCCAGTTTGTTCACTAGATGGCATGGCTCGGGCCGGTCAAGTCGCTGGGATTCAGCCCGATGAAGGAAGGCAGGACGTTCTCAGTGGACTGCCGACTGTCTTGGGCTAATTTCATTTGGAACGGACAGCATGACCCTGAGGGGATAAGACCTGGAGGGGTTCTTTGATTGGAAGCAGGAGTTCCTGCTGGAGGTGATGTGTCTGCCAACTGGATTAGCGGAGACTCCCAGGGCCAGACGGTGCCTGGTGGATCATCTCGTCTGCCTTGTGGTTTACATGCTTGTTTATAGAGGAAAACACTACCCTCAGCAAAATGCTCTGCAGAGCTGGATTCGTAACATGGGAAGCAGCTCAACTGCCAGGGTAGACACTTTCTGGAGCCTTGGGGTTTCAGAAACATTGATCTTGTCCCATATTTACTTATTTGCTCCTTTCCTCTCTTCCTCCCCTCCTTTTTTCTTTTCTCTTTTTCCTATTTCCCTTTCATTTTTCAGAGTTAAAGACTGAGGACTAGAGAGAGCAAGATGGTCTTGGCTGCTCTTGGCCCCAAACCAGCCACTAGCTGATCTTCCTGTGAATCACTGCCCTGTGCATTGGCGTCCCCCATGAAAGGGGTCTCCGTAGAAAGTTGCTGTAAACCCTGGGGATCAGCACGGTGGGTGGGTGGGTACACACATGGGCTGAGCTCACTGGATGTTTCCCTTGCAGCCAGTGTGTGGACACCGATCGTAAATCCAGCAGGACAAGGGTGACAATGAGGAGTGTGTGAATTCTGGGCCAGACACTAGACAAACACGTCCATGCCTTATTTCATTCTTCTTCCCAGGAAACATACGGGGTTTATTTTTCTATTGCTACTTCACAGATGGGAAAAACTAGATTCAGGGGCTAAACTTTTTGAACCTATGACTATCTTAGGATACAGATGAGGGTCTTATAACAGGGAGTCTCTCACACACAATGTCTTCAATACAATAGCCAACCAGCTGATGTGGCTCAGTGGTTGAATGTCGACCTTATGGGGTCATAGTTTGATTCCTGGTTAGGGCATATGCCCAGTTGTGGTCTTGATTCCCAGTAGGGGGTATGCAGGAGGCAGCCCATCAATGATTTTCTCTCATCATTGATGTTTCTATTTCCCTCTCTGAAATCAATTTTAAAAAAGTTTTTAAATAAAAATAAATAAAGCAGCCGTTCCCTTGGTCCTCATGCAACAGCCCATAGGATGCTGGGCATGGCTGGGACCCTTTCCATACATGCCTTCCCTCCCTGTATCCAGTGTGGCTTTTCCAGTTCCTGTCAGGTCTCATCCAGCAGAGCAGCCATGTAGCCATAAATGATGGGATGCAAATTTGAACCCAGGCTCATGTGGTCCAAATGTCTGTTGTTCACTAACCACTGAACAAACACCCTCATTATCCCCACCCCCAATCAGTACAGACCAAACATAATAATAGTAAACTGCTGCTGTCTCAGGCGCCTCCTCAGTCCTGGTGGTCAGCCTCTCAAATGGCTCCCGCTACTCCTGCCCTTGCGTATTCCTGCCCACAGGAGATGAGGCTGAGCTGTGTAGTCAATTGGGTGTCATGGATGTGATATTGAATAACTTTAAATAGACGTGGTCCCCAAAGACATTGTGGCTTCTGCTCAATGCTTTTTCTCGGAATACTAGCTCTGGGGAAGGCAGCCGCCATGTTGTGAGAACACTCAAGCAGCCTCGTGAAGGTCTACATAGGGAGGAGCTGAGGCCTCCCACCAGCAGCCAGCACCAACCGACCAGCCTGGGAGTGATCTGCCTGGGAAACAGATCCTCCAGACTCAGCCGAGCCTTCAGAGAACTGTAGCCCAGCCTGGTCTTGAATATAACTCAGAATCCCTGAACCAGAATCCATTGGCAGAGCTGCACCCACCCAAATTCCTGCCTCACAGAAACTGTGTGAGATGGTAATCGTTTATTTCTATTTCATGTCACTAGATTTCACAATAATTTTATGTAACTACCTAGAGGCACGGTGCATGAATTCGTGCACAGGTGAGGTCTGGCCATCCCACCCAGATCAGGGCCCATCAGGGGCTGGGCTGGCTGGGGGGAGGGGTCAAGGGATGTTGGCTGGCTGGCCCTGCCCCTAATCGGGCCAGTTGGTGGGCCACAGTTGTATCATAGCAACCAGTTGTTCTGGTAGTTCTGGCCGCTTGGCTGTTACTGGTATATATACAGATAGATAGATAGATAGATAGATAGATAACTACCGCATTAGAATAGATGCTAGGTTTAGAGCATATAGTTTTTCTAGACCAAACTCATGCTACCTTCTTAGGTAACACTTGTTGACCCCATTGGGGAAGTGGACACTCCTCTGCCTCTGGTTCCTTTATCTCATCTCATGTCACTCCAGGCTGAAATTCATATTTTTACAAATCTGTTTTCTTCTCCAAACTATTCATTTCTTTCTTTCTATGTTTTTAAAAATGATTTCAGAGAGAGGAAGGGGAGGGCGAGAGATAGAAATATCAATGATGAGAATGTCATCAATTGGCTGCCTCCTGCACTCCCACCCCCTACTGGGGATTGAGCCCACAACCCTGGCATGTGCCCTGACCTCCTGGTTTATAGGTCAGTGCCCAATCACTGAGCCATATGGTCGTTCAGGGCCATTCATTCCTTGAAGACAGTGTTTTGTGTTCAGGGTCATCTCCTTCATGCCTGGCAGAGCCACATTCAGTGAATATAAGTGGATGGCTGAAGCCTGCTGCCCATCGCTTGTTTGATTTATAATATTGCAAACCTATTTTCTTGACATTTAGGCTCCAAAAACATTGTGCTGCCTTTTAAGCCATGCCTCTCGGTTACATCGCCGTCATAGTAATAGACTTTTAAAAGTACTGTGTGTAAATAAAAGATAAATATCTTAAGGGCCAGGGATCATGCTGTTTTAGGAGCTTTTACAGACAGTTGGCACCTCCTTATTCTTGAAAACAAGGCCTGAAATCTTATCAAAACAAAGGTCCCCTGGAGATTTCCCTGGAGCTGGGAAAAATTATTTCTTTCTAAATCACATTTTCTCTTGTCCCATTTAGGAGAGGAGGGAAAGAGGCGTGTCATGAACGCAGCAGCTCAGGTCCCTCCTGCTCCCCACTCCCCAGTAACCCTACTGTCTTTCTGATCCACCCAATGTGTTTCAGAAGCCGCCTCATTCCCAAATACACACCCAGCCTGTTAAGTAACCTTTTGCAAATCTTCCAATAAGTTTCATCTAAAAAATCCTCCCAAAACATTTAATTCAGGACTGCTTCAAAGGGTAACTGGGATATGTTCTGTGTCCTTTTAAAACTTGTAGACTGCTCTGGCCAGTTAGCTCAGTGGATAGAGCGTCAGCCCATGGATTGAAGGGTCCTGGGTTCAATTCTGGTCAAGGGCACATACCTCGGTTGCAGGCTTGATTCCTGGCCCTGGTCTGGGAGCATGCAGAGGCAACTAATCCATGTGTCTCTCTCACATTGATGTTTCTCTCTCTCTCTCTCTCTCTCTCTCTCTCTCTCTCTCTCTCTCTTTCTCTCTCTCTCTCTCTTCCCCTTCTCCCTCCCTCCCTCTTTCCCTCTCTCCTGTTCCCTTCCATTCTCTTTAAAAATCTATGGGAAAATAGCCTTGGGTGAGGATTAAAAAAAAAAACCCCACACAAAACAAAGCATACTGTTCTCAATCTTCAGACTCCAGGGATATTTATGTCAGTTACCTGGAACCGAGTCTTGGTTCAACCAAGGAAGAAGTTGAGATGTTGGCTGGGGTGTCTGTGGCTTAACAAATGAAAACACGCAGTATTTTTTGGTGGCCCCTTGCCCAGGGAGGCACTGACCAACTCCTCAGGGCCCCGGTGGCCTCATCTGGACTGAGCCATTGGCCAGACACTCCAGCCTGGACCGATCCACACCCTTCCTCCTCCCAAAACTGCCCCTTCATAAGTAAGTGGCATCAAGGCGCAGATTTCTGTTTGGCCTGCTTGGCACGGTGCCAGTAATGGGCTCACACGGGACAGTGGCTAAGAGCATGTCTATGAGATGGTCATGCCTCAGTGCATCAAACAGTTGGAATGTAAATTTCACCCCCGATTACCTCCCTCCACCCAAACTCTCTACATTATGCCTCCCAAATGGGCCATATGAATACCTCAATCATGCACATTTTCCATGCTTACTCAGATTTAAGACTCTATTGATCCACATCACTGATTGAATAACACTGATTATCACTTGAGGGGAAAAAAAAATCAACTACAGTATAAGACATTCCTGTTTCAGTTGTAAGAGGCATTCGGATCTTTCAAAAGGTAATGAGAACGGAGAAGGAATGGCTGCCCTGTACTTCAGGATGCTCGGTGAACTTCTTGAGAGGTGAGAGCTCTCAGTTCCTGAAGGCGACCAGGCGGAAACGTGGATGGAGGTCCACACACCAGAAAAGGCCTCTGACGGCCCATCCCAGTGTCTGCTCCCAACACGAGACTGAGAGCTCTTTGTGGCAAGGGACAATGCCATGTCCGGGGCTGGGTCCCTGGCCCCTGGATTGATGCCTCGTGCCCAGAGTCACTTGGTAATTATTTGAGAAATGAATTGAGTATAAGAGGTCAGAGGCTCTCCCTGATTCCTCCTCTTCCCCCCGTGACCCCTTCACATCAGCAGACCACTGCAAGCATCCAGGGAGATGTGGCTCCTACAAGTCCTGTTGCAAGTTCTCAGCAAACAGGCTCCACCTCCTCCGCTTCCTCCTCCCCCTCCTGCTCCTTCCATGCTTTTTTGCCGACCCAAGACCCTTCAACAGAAATGAAACTTTGCAGACAAACTCCCCAGGGCCTTCCTGAGGACATGCTCTTTCTGTGAGAAAATGAGTTTATCGACGTTTCTGCTTCAGAAGAGCGTGAGGTGCAGCCCTGGGTGCAGGGCTGGGGGCCTGATGGGGCTGCAGAGGCCCAGCTGCAGGGGCTTGGGCAGGAGGCAGCAGCCAGCGCCAGGGTGGGCTCCTTGCCCCAGCTTCCCCCCACCCCAGGCCCTGCCTGGCTGTCACAGTGGAGTGCTTACATCCCCGACCCCCTGAATGAAACCCAAGCTCCTGGTAGGGCGCTCAAGGAGTCTTTGGCCAAAGTTCTACTTTCAGCTTTGGCTCCATGTTGTATCTGCCATGGGCCTGGAGCATGGGGCGGCTTAATGCCTTCACGTGGGAGATGCAAAGCAGCAATGGGCTCTTCCTGAGCCCCATGCATCCATTTCTCTTCGGTGTGGCCTTTGGGTTGGTGACATCTAGCTCCAGCCTTTGGTGAGCACCACCAGTGGACGCATCCTCTCTGCCTGTGACCACCTGCCTCCCGCTGCCATGACCTCCACTCGTCCCCTTCATTACCACGTGCCCTCTCCTCTGGGAAGCCAGACAGATTTGCCTTTGCAGAAGAAAATCCTGAGTAGCTCAGGTCTGCCTGACATCCATCCGGATGGAGACGAGCCTGGTACATGGTGCTGGAGGTGAGGACGCAGTAGGAGCCAGGGAGGCATTCAAAACAGGAAGTGATGCTATCAGATGTGTGTCAGATCACCCAGGCAGCGCTGCTGTGGGAGATTCTGCAGGGAGAGACGAGCAGCAATGGGATAATATAGGAGTTGAATCTGGTTGGAATCTATTGGCACTCAAGCTCATCTCTTACCTTTCTTGTCATCTCTGCTCCCTAGCTTCAGAGGGAAGCCAGGGGTTGTTCCCTCTCTTCTCCCTCCCTCCGCCCTCTCCCTGTCTCTTTGCTAAGTAGGCCTGCCATGGTTTCAGTCTCCCACATGAGATCTCAGACGCTGGACTATTGGGGTTCTCAGCTCTTCCATCACTGGTGTGACGACCAAACGCCTGCATTTAGTTCCTCCTGTTGAGATACTTGGGGTGCTTCCTGTTTTCCTGGTTGGACCCTGACTGAGGCAGAAGTCTGCAGAAGTCACACATGTAAAATGAGGGCATGGTCCCGGGATGGAGGAGGGTACGAGCTTCAGTGATACCCTTAACCAACATCCTACCCAGGGTTGTAACTCCTTGTCTGTCTCCTTGAGCCCAAGGCTGTTCCCACCATTTGGGATACTGTCCACTGGACCTCAAGTATCACTGGTCTTTTATAACCTTGTCATGTCCCTGAGATTTTTATTGAATGGTGCCTCATCAGCCACGGATGCTTTGATTTATCACCAATTTGCATTTTCCCATAAAATGAAGCACACAAGGAGACTCAAGTCCAACATAGAATTGAGACAAGAAACAGCCATTGACCTTCTAGTCAGTACCAGGCACAGCTTATTGGTCTGCTTGGGCCAGCTGTGTGATCCTGGGTGAGTCACTGTCCTGGCTCGGGGCTACTTTCTCCATCCCTAAGAACAGGATCTCGATGGGCCTCCAGGCCCTGCTAACATTTGTCATCATCTCCGCAGTGCTGAGAGCTTATCACGGGATCCATCCCATTGACACGATGAATTCTTCCGCCCTGGTGCCCGGTTTCCCCTACCAAAGCCTGCCAGCTGTTAATAACCTCGTTCCCTTTGGAAAGCTCGGCGAGTGCAGATGGGTTTTCCAGGCCTCCGCTGAGCCCTGCACCCAGCGAACCAAATATCACACCTTTAAATGTCCTTGGCAGCCGGTGCTGACGGGAGCCTCCGCCAGGAAGGTTGGTTCAGGCACCGCCTAGCCGTTCAAAGCGAGACCCTCTGTCTCCCAGATGAACCAGCTTGCCTCTCACCGTCTGTTTTCCAGGACCTGGAACGATACGCGCTCTTCTCTCTATATGCAGCCTCATCTGTTCCCAGAAATAGACCCCGGAATCCAGGAAAGAAATGTCACTCTTTGGCTGGGTAGCCTAGGATGCCATAAGCCACCTTCTTTTTTTTTTTCTTCTTTTTCCCCCCCCCTGCATTTCAAACGATCATTTTCCAAGAAATATCTTTATGGAAATGTATTTCTCCCTCTGGGTGAGGGGACTGCATTGTAAGGCTCACCATTCCCATATTCCATTCTTCCTCTGCAGCTCCCTGCTATACACCTGGGCAGGCTCCGTGCTCAGGACCAGTTCTCTCCTTCCCTGAGGGTGAAGCCAGGGGATAACAGGCCGGAGCAGCTGGGTTCGCCCCACCTCAGCTCCCGGTAACCGGCAGTTTGCTATCCGTACACCAGAGGGATGGCATGGGGATCCCCACGTTTCCTCCCTCCAAGATTCCTCAACCTCTTGACATCCGGGGCTGGACCACTCTTTGTTGTGGGAGGACTTCCTGTTCACAGTGGGATGTGGAGCCGCATCCCTGGCCAGTCACACTGCCCCTCCCACTGGGGACACTCCCAGTGTCTCCAGCCCTTGTCCAGTGCTCACAGCTAAGAGCAGTGGGGTTTCTAGGCGAACTTCCCTCTGCCTGGCAGGGTTGGTCCTAGCATGTAGTTCCTGGCCCCGGGTCAGCAGGCATCTCTAGAAAAGCCGATCCCTCAGAATTCAGGGTAGAACTGTCCTACCCACAGCCACGCTGAGGGGCTGGCTCCCCTTCAGGAGACTCCATGTACCCCAAAGGCCAGGCTCCCTCGGAGACACCTCTAGGCGGCCTCAGAGGATCAGTGCCGGCTGCTGGCCCCGGGCAGGGGAGTCCGGGCGCCAGGCCCTGCTCAGCTTCCTGGCCCCTGAGAGCCCCTGGAGATTTTCGGCCTGGACCAGAGCCCATGGAGGGAGAGGCCGCTGTGGAGGCGAGAGCAAGGCAGCGGCAAGAGAATGCAGGAGTGGGTCAGGAATTTCCGTGGCTTCATTGGAAACAGATGCCTAGCTGAGGTGGAGGGTTGGGCTCAGCGGCAGGAGAATGTGCTTGGCAGCTTCTTCTCCCCACATCCCTCAGCCTCTCCTCTTGTCCCCCCTCCCTTGTGCAAGGACCACCGGATTGCCACTGAAAGGGGGATGGGGTTGGCGCTCTGGTCTAAGGGAAGCTGGGGTTGTTGTGACATAGGAACAGAACCTGTGTTCATAAGCATGTGTGACGTGAGTCTGTTTACATGTGACGATGATGGGTGGGCTTAGAGAATGTCAGGGTAGGAAAGACCTTTTGGGATCTGAGTTGAGGTCTGCAGCCAAGAACTGAGTCCAGGGCTCCTCCCCATAACCCACCCCTGCCTCCATGTCCTCTCCCCCCGCCCCATTTTTTAAATTAAGGTTTCATATGTGTACATATCTTACCATTGCCCGCCCCCCCATACATGCCCTGACCTCCCAGTGTTTTGTATCTATTGGTTATGCTTATCTGCATGCATACGAGTCCTTCGGTTGATCTCTCTTATCTCCCTCACCTCTCCCTACCCTACCACTGTAATTTGACAGTCTGTTTGATGCTTTACTGTTTCTGTTTCTATCTTTTTGTTCATCAGTTTATAATGTTCTTTATTATCCATAAATGAGTGAGATCGTGTGGTGTTTTTCTTTCATTGACTGGCTTATTTCACTCAGCATAATGCTCTCCAGTTCCATCCAGGTTGCTGCAAAGGGTAAGAATGGTCCTCTTTTAAGATGTAAACTCATTAGGATGAAATCAATCATGCCTGCTACTCCCAGTGTGCCCATGGCAGGCATCACTAATTGATCACAGAGTTTATTCCTACTGGGCCTTGATGCCGCCCAATTCCCCAGCAACCTGACAAGTGGCTCAGTGCAAGGACCCCATTCGCCTTGGCTCATCCTTGGGCATCCCTTTTGCTAGTCTCTTTACCCCTTTACCCTCGAAGCTACCAACCGACTAACCTGAGGCATCTAGCATCTCAGAACCCACACCCACTTCCACCCTGACCACAAGAATGTTCTGATGCTTCTGGAACATTCTTAAAGGTCCCACTGGAGGTCACACCTTACTGAGAATTCAACCTTAACCAAGGACCATAGAGAGCAAAACTCATTTATTTAAGCAAATGCTGCGGAAGGACGGAAAAGGATTCTGGCTAAACACGGCCCGTTCTGGCCACGTGTCAGCAGGCATCTCTAGAAAAGCCACTTCCCTCAGAGTTCAGGGTAGAACTCCGGTGAGAAGAGAGAGGGCTCGCTCTCATTTTGTGTGTGAACAGCCCCCAAGTTGAAAGTTTTTTTGTGTGTTTTTTTTTTTAAATATTTATTGATTTTTTACAGAAAGGAAGATAGATAGATAGATAGATAGATAGATAGATAGAAATGTCGATGAGAGAGAATCATCAATCAGCTGCCTCGTGCACACCCCCTACTGGGGATGTGCCCGCAACCAAGGTACATGCCCTTGACCGGAATTGAACCTGGGACCTTTCAGTCTGTAGGCAGAGGCTCTATGCACTGAGCCAAACCGGTTTTGGTGAGAGAAAGTTTTAAGACTCAGGCTTGATTAATGCGAGAGGGAAAGGGGGTGGGGAGGGCACTCCTTCCTACAATCCTTGTACCCGGTGCCCTCTGCAGCCTGGGACCGTCCTTCAAAAGAACTCTTTCTTCTCCCGTTTCTTTGAATGAATTGAACAAAGAGAGAAAAGAAAACCACACAGGACCCACAAGCTGCCAGGAAAGGGCTGCTTATGCGGAATTGGTTAATAAATACAGACGGGCATGGGGGAAAGCTAACATTAGGAAGCACACAGCGTGGCTTTGGTCAAGTTTGTTGCTGTTGTTGCTCTTAGTGGTAGTGATAGCAATAGTACCATTTCTTAGATCTGGGGAGGGGGGTGTGTTTCTTTTCTCAAAGTTCTCAAGGTTCATGAACTTGCTTTCTTCATCCCTTGTATCACCTTGCATCACCGCCCAACCCTGGCTGATTTATTTTTTTCTTTTTCTTTTTAAAAAAATATATTTTATTGATCTTTTACAGAGAGGAAGGGAGAGAGATAAAGAGTTAGAAACATCGATGAGAGAGAAACATCAATCAGCTGCCTCCTGCACACCCTTACTGGGGATATGCCCACAACCAAGGTACATGCTCTTGACCGGAATCAAACCCGGGACCTTTCAGTTTGAAGGCTGATGCTCTGTCCACTGAGCCAAACTGGTTTCGGCCTTAGGTGACTTTAAAGCCCTTGGCTCTCTTTGGATGAAGCTCTAAGATTCATTCTTTTATTTTATTTTATACTTTTATTGATTTGGGAGAGGGAGAGAGAGATAGAAACACTGACAAGAGAGAATCATGGATCGGCTGCCTCCTGCACGCCTCACACTGGGGATGGAGCCCACAACCCAGGCATGTGCCCTGACTGGGAATTGAGCCGTGACCTCCTGCTTCACAGGTTGATGCTCAAGCACTGAGCCATTCTGATAAGGCTAAGGTTCATTCTTTGAAGAGGACAGACATGGAGTAACCTTCGGAGCAGTGCCGTTTCCAGGATTTCTCTCCTCCCACTTTGCCTCTCTCCCTCCCCCCATTCCCGTTTTTATTTATTTTTCTTAAACTGCTGAGTCTGATAAATTAGGGCTATTAAGAGACTGACTGTTATTCTGTCCTGGGTTACTATTTGAAGTGCTTGAAACACTCATAAATAAATGACGCTCAGACTGTACAGGGGCAGATGTTCGCCCGTGAAAAATTCCTTTTCTCCAGCATCCGTTTTTTTCAAGTGTCCCGCGGAATTCCTGCGCAGCCTCTCACCACAATCTTCCACTTTGCCTGTCACTGTGATGGGACAGAAACAGCGCCATTGTCCATGCTGTTCCTTCTCTCTGCGCCATAAATACCAGCACTCCCCCAACTCGGCACCGTTGGGTTTTAACCAGTGTTTGGGATTTACTGTGAAGCCTGGGCTGGGAACCAAGCGTGCCTGCATCCCCATCCGTTACCTGCTGGCCTTCCTCCTCTGGGACAGAGGCACCCTGCGCCCAGCACAGAGAGGTTTACTTCCTGTCTCAGCCGCCCTTTCCGGATGGAAGGTGGGGCTCTTCTGGGGCAGCCCCAGTGACATATGGTCCCAGGGACACTACCGCGAGGGACCTCTTTGACCCTCAGAAGTGTCCCGGGTCTGATTTGCATGACTCATTACCTGTCACTATACACTGAGTGGCCAGCTTATTATGATCTCCGAGTGCATAATAATCTGGTCATTCAGTGTATATCCTATATAACAAAAGGCTCATATTCAAATTGTCCCCTCAACCAGGAGTTCTACCACCAGGCAGGCCGGCCAACCACCCATGTCCCCTCCCTCTGGCCACACTGGCCAGACTCACCCATGCACGAATTCATGCGATGGGCCTCATATATTTACACACACACACACACACATACACACACACACACACACACCCATACACTGAGTGGCCAGATTATTATGCATTCAGAGATCATAATAATCTGGTCACTCAGTGTAGATGAAGGCTTAGTGCCTTTGGTGCCTCTCATCCCTCCTTCCCCTCAGCCCCTGACCCCCCTTATCCCATATCAGATGCTCATTCTGTGTATTGGAACCTGCTTTTTCCTCCATCAACCACTCATCCCAGTCAGAGGACTTACCATTGTCAGTGGTAACATCGCCAGGCTGGCAGACAAGAGAGAAACAAATAGGACCTCGGTTGTCACCATGGGCAAAGGACTCTGCTAGAAGCTTTTCCAAACAGCCATGCTTTTATTTTAAGGACAACCCCTTGCAGTACCATAGTTCATCAACATCAAAGTGCATCAGTCAGCATCTCAAAAGTGGGCTGTACCTTATCGTTGATGTCATCTCATAATGCCACAGCTGTGGGATACCCTGAATCGTGATGTACTCGTCATTGTTTTGGCTGTACCGGCATGGAAACTCACAGAATTGGGGGTCAGCTGCGTGGGAGGAAACCCTGGAAGCAGACAGAGTCTTTTCTTTCACCCCCAAAATCCATTTGTTGTGGGGAAAGGGAGAAAGAGTTGGGAACTCGGATGCATTTAGCGGTATTCCGGAAGCAGACATTAACAGTAGAGCAGCATTCCACGCTGCCAAGATGACTTTTGTGTGTTTTTTTGTTTTTTTTTGTTTTTGCTTCAGAATAATTTTAAGAAAAGCTGCATCACCTGTCATCTTGATGACACAGAGCCGAATTGCTCAGGAAATGATCTGTGTGATGATTTTGAGCCTCAACATGACTGGTTATGAGCAAGGTTGTGGGCTACCTCCACCTATTTCATTCATTTATCCTTTTGCTAGGTGCCCAGGAGTGACTCAAGATAAAATCTATGCCAATTAAGTCTACCATATCTCAGAAACTAATTATAAAATTAAAAACCTCACAAGATGAAAAACACGGGGTCAGAGTTATTCAGAAGTACCCTTTCTTAGTGATGCGTGAGGATACAGGTGTCCTGCCATTGACGGTGCCCTACGGTGGTTTGATATGGTGGGTTCTGGTGAGCCCATCTCACAGGGGAGCCGAGAGAGACAGGTGGTCTGCTTTTCCCAAGGTGGTGCGGTTTGTTAGTGGTGGTGCTGGAGCAGGGATGGGATGTCTCAGAAATGATTTAAATAACAGTCATGGAGCCGGAACCAGTTTGGCTCAGTGGATAGAGCGTCAGCCTGTGGACTGAAGGGTCCCAGGTTCAATTCCGGTCAAGGGCATGTACTTTGGTTGCAGGCACATCCCCAGTGGGGGGCGTGTAGGAGGCAACTGGTCGATGTTTCTCTCATCGATGTTTCTAGCTCTCTATCCCTCTCCCTTCTTCTCTGTAAAAAATTAATAAAATATATTTTAAACGATAAATAAATAACAGCAATGGAGCTGCTACCAAATGCCAGACAGTGTCTGAGGGACCCAGCAGCGAAGAAAACATGTGTAGTCTCTGCCCCCACAGAGCTTCCAGTCCTGGGGGTACAGGGAACATTGGGGGGCTACAGAGCAGGTGACTGTGATATACCCTGAAGGATCTGATGGAGGCAAGAGAAGCAACCCTGAACCTGGGACTCCAAGAGGAAGGAGCCCCCAAGCCCTGGTCTGCAGAGTGAGGAGGATTGTTAGGCAAAAGGAGTTTGTGGCAGAAGAGTGTTAACACAGCAGGACAGCGAGTTCCACCGGCATCCTTTCTGAGTGTGCAACCCACCCCGTCCACTGTCACATGTGAGTGAGCAGGTCATCCTTTGCAGAAATAATGAATATTAATTCCTGTTAAATAATTAACATCGTTTCTGCATAGGATGGCCTGCTCACTCACACGTGACTGCAGACAAACAGCCTGCGTGCTCAGGAATTTGAGGAACTGACTTCACTAGAAACAGACTCAGACCTTCAGACATCCCAGCTCTGGGAGATTGGCTGACCTTCAACCAGTTATCTGAACAGACTGTTGACTTGCATGTAGTGTAGTCTCCTCAATAGACAACTCCCAACCTCCTCCTTTTGATTCCTTTATTCTGTGTTTGTTTGTTTTCCTCCTTGCGCCTCCCTCCTTATAAAAAATCCCTGCCCCTGTCCAGTTGTTAAGATGCTCTTTGTGATGTGAGTCCTCCATCTTCTCCAGCTGCAGGCTCTTGAATAAACCTACTTTCTTCCACCAGCTCTTGTCTCTGAATTATTGCCTTTCAGCTGCAGGCAGCTGACCCAGTGTACGGCTCCGCCCTCTGGAGGGGTTTATGGTGGTTGGTCAGGGCAGTGAGCTGTCCTATGGAGAATGAGATGAGCTTTGCTGTGTGCTGTCCATTTGACCCTGTCCTCCCCTAATTCTCACAGAGGTCAGCGGTCCACATTCTAAACTCCAATTTGAAGGTGAGAAAAAAACTAGAGTTCAAAGTGCTAACCGGCTGTGCCCCAAGGTCAGACAGGAAGTAAATGATGGAGGTCAGATGTGAGCCCCAATGAACTGGCATCAAAGTGAGAGTTTTAGATCAGATTGGGTCACACACTTCCCAGGATCCATCTGTTCAATTCCCACACACCTTAGCGCCTTGGGAAGGTAAGGAAAAGAAGCCCCGCAGGTGAAGAGAGGTGACCTGCCCAGGAGACACAGCCAAGGACAAGCTGGGAGCCGGGCTGTCAAGGGGCCGCCCGCTCTCCACTCACTCGTATGGTTGCTACTTTTATCACCTCCTTTTATCACCGTGTATTTAAGGATCATCCAAGCAGAGCTAACCTCAGCTTCCAAGCAATTACTTGGTGATGATCAGGAGGGGCCGGGAGGGGGGGGGGGTCTGTTTGCTTATTTGTAGGAACCCAAAACGCCTGCTTTCTTAATTAAGCCTCAACGCTGGGATTCGCCTCCAGCTTTTCATTTTCCCCTCTTTAACAGGCCTCAGTCTTCCTCCATCAGCCCGGGCCTCGGGCTCTTCATTGCTTTCCAAAAAGCATCTGTTCTGCCCAGTCTCTGTCAGCCCGCCCCCAGCTGCTCTGCATCTTATAATTACCAGCCTCGGGCAACCGGAAGCCAAGGCTGCGGAGGTTTCTGTACCTGAGCTCCCTCCTCCAGTGACACTCTTCCTGAAAAACTCCCCCCAAGACAGCTTTGGGGTACAGCCCCATTTCCCTGGTCAGCACGGAGTCTGTGTGGGGCGCTCTGGTCCGGCTCCCGTGGCCCCTGGGACCTGGTGCTTTTTGGCTTTCCATGTTAGCCATGGGAGACGGAGACCTGGGTCTCTAGGCATGAAGAAACTCGGTCTGGCGTTCGGGTGAGTGCGGGTGTCTGTTGGCGATGCCAGGGTGGGGCGCTGTCCACTATTGTGTCGAGTAATGTTGGTTGGAATTGCTTCTCACAAAGGAAGGCGTTTAAGGATGTCTCCTGGGGGCCAGTTCGTTGTGTTTTTGTTGGAATACCTGTGTCCCCGGCCTCCCGGGCTGGGCATGATGTAGGGGCCGCTTCCGTCAGAGCCTGGATGGAGTCCGTTCACCCTGTGGAGTGTAACCCCTTTCAGAAGGTGGTTCTGTTCTTGGCTTGTCCCCCCTTCGTTGCCCCTGGTACTGAGTCACTTCTGTGCCCCCTGCTGGAGATAAGCTGCTGAAGCAGAGGACAGACAGACATGGGTCCTTGCCTCCAGGGACCCGCCGGGGTGGGGGGCAGAGAGAAGCCAGCAGCGGGGCACACCGGGTGGGAGCCTGCGTGGGGGCACTGAGGACAGAGGAGTGTCCCCAGAAAAGGCATGGGCCCCTGAGCTGAGGTGCGGGTGCCTTGGTCAGCGGGAGGGGCGAGAGGAAGTGGGGTGTCTGTTACTGTACAGCTTGGGCCGCAAGGCTGAGGTTGTGTGGCCAGCTGCGTTCCGCCTTATCTCGCCGCCCGTGAGTCAGGAGTTGGACCGCGTTCTTGGGGTGACTCCTCCAGGTGGTACTCATTGAGGGGTTTGATCACATTCAGCTGGGAGACAGCTGGGTCCTGGGTCCGAGGGTGCTGCTTGCTTGCCTAGGGCTTCAGTGGGGCGAGGGGCAGCCTCTCTCCTCGAGGCAGTCTCTCTAGGAGCTGCACCTGCCCCTGCTGTCCTTACCAACACAATCGGATCGCTTATATGTCACCTGGGTCTACACAGAGGATGCGGCAGCTTCCGGTCTTCTGAGTCCTGGGGCCACCAGCATTCTGGGTGTGACTCCCTCTAGCCCCACTGGTCAGGGTGTCCTGGAGCCTGCCCGGGTTCAGGGGCGGGACAAAGACCTGCCCCCCATTTGCTGATGGGGAAGGTGTTGGAGAACCTGTGGCCATGTCTAATCCGCCGTCCTGGAGAGTCAGAGAGGGTTCCAGGCAGAGGGGTCACCAAGGAGGTTCAGGAAGACCTGCCCAGGTGGGGGGACCCAAGACCAAGGGGCCATGGTAACACACGAGGCTTCAGAATGCACCGAAACAGGCAGTGCCGGGCCTGCTGAGACAGGTCCTTGCATCCTGGGACCATGGGATACATTGAAGGGTGTGGCATGATCACGTTTGCAGCCGAGAACAATGACTCCCAGTGGCTGGAGAGGGAGGGAGATGGTGGTGGTAGGGGGGGGGGGCGGTTTGTGCTGGGGAAGGGTCGCACAGGGTCTGCTTGGAGCCCCAGCCACTGCATGGAGGAAGGGGTTGAAATAACTCCATGGACAGGTGTGGACGCCCTGGGGCAGGGGTGGTGGGTGGAGGGACCAGAGAGACTCAGGGGCATTGGGTGCCTGCACACACAGAGGACATGCCGCTGCCCCTGGCTGGCCAGCCTCCTGTCCTGCTTGTCCTGCCCCCAATCCCTATGGGCCAGCACACCCCAGTCTCTGCCCCCACAAATCAGCTGCCCGGATGGCCATGTGGGCACCGGGCCCCGACCACACAGTCCCACAGGGACTGTGCTGTCATCCCGGCATTGCCTACGAGCATCACTCAGCGTCCCTTATGTGAAAAATGGGGGCAATAATATTAAACGTGACAAACATGTAACGTCTCAGAGGGTGCGATCCCGATAGTAACTAGAGGAGATGATGGAGTGCGGCCAGGGCGGAAATCGGATTTCCTGGTGCGGGAGTGGATAAAACGTTTCATTTCTGCAAACACAGAATCTGGGATTAGCCTGAGGGGCCCCTCCTGGAATCTCAGGCCCAGAGCTGGGAGGCCTGAGGGTCTCCTGTCCCCACAGGGGTCCCCTGCTTTCCTGAGGGGCCATTGTGGAGAGCCACAGAGCGTGGAGCTTGCATCAGGGTGCTTGCATTTGAAACCCTCCCCTCCTGTCGCCAACAGAGCTGTTTTGTTTTATTTTTAAAACAAGAATGAGCCCTAGCTGGTTTGGCTCAGTGGATAGAGCGTCGGCCTGTGGACTGAAAGGTCCCAGGTTCGATTCCGGTTAAGGGAATGTACATTGGTTGGGCATGTACATTGGTTGCGGGCACATACCCAGTAGAGGGTGTGCAGGAGGCAGCTGATGGATGTTTCTCTCTCACTGATGTTTCTAACTCTCCCTTCCTGTCCCTTCCTCTCTGTAAAAAATCAATAAAATATATATTTAAAAAAATAAAAAGTAAAACGAGAATGACCGATGTCCACCTCCCATGGTGGGCGTGGAGCGTCCATGGACGCTTGTGGACTCTCACAGACTTCCCATGTGTGCAACATAAATGCGGGGGAACAGCCCTAGCCAGTTTGCTTCAGCGGACAGAGTGTGGGCCTGGGTTCAGTGCTGGTCAAGGGCATGTACCTCAGCCTCCGGGTCCTCCCTGGCCCAGGCCCTGTAGGGAGGATCGCCACATCTAGCAAATGAAAATACAGGGCACCCAGTTAAATGGGAATTTCAGATAACTGACACGGTTTTAGCCTAAGTCTATCTCTCACATTGATAATTCGCTGTCTTTCCCTCTCTCTTCCACTCTCTAAAAATCAATGGGAAAAATACCTTCAGGTGAGGGTTAAAAAAGAAATAAAAATAAATACAAGAGCCCTAACTGGTTTGGCTCAGTGGATAGAGCATTGGCCTGCAGACTGAAGGGTCCCAGGTTCGATTCCGGTCAAGGGCATGTACCTTGGTTGCTGGCACATCCCCAGTAGGAGGTGTGCATGAGGCAGCTGATCAATGTTTCTCTTTCATTGATGTTTCTAACTCTCTATCCCTCTCCCTAACTCTCGGTAAAAATCAATCATATATATATATATATATATATATATATATATATATATATATATATATATATATGTATATGTATATATATATTTTTTTTTAAATAAAAACAAGGGAACAGAGGCTCTCCACGTAAAGTGGCTTATCACAGGCCACCTCTGAGAAGAGGTTTGGCTCTTATGATGGTGGTGTGGCATAAGTGGGCATATAACACAGCACTCAGACAGTGGATGGGTGCTGTGTGAAAGCAGGTGTCAGCTCAGTTCAATGAGTAACTGACTTGCAAATAGAATTCCGCAAGAATGTGTGGTAGTGAGTGCCTCATTATCAGAAGTATCCAAGCAGAGGCTGGAGTTAGCTGTTCAGAAACGTGGTTGTGAGAACTTGGAACTCGTGTGCGGGGTCAGAGCACATGGCCTATGAGGTACAGCCTGACTCTGAGCCCGGTAGAGCCAGAAACCTATGTTTCCAGAACAAATACCAGAGGCAGCAAGGCAGCTCAGGCCTCGGCAATCGCCCGGGCTAATTAAACTCTAATTGAGTTCCTTTTCCTTCCTCTGAAGTGTCACCGTGACGTTAAATTACAGGATTCAAATATCCAATTTCCCAAACTTAAATGTGATTTATTTTAATAGGACTCTGCACCAGGTCACTTTATCATGCACGGTGTCTGAGACCAGAGCTATTATTCACAGGGACTGTTCGCGAGCCAGAGAGCATGGGGCTGGGAGAGGCCTGGGGGTCAGGGGTGAGGAGGGGGTGTGGGAGGGGCCTGGGGGTCAGGGGTCAGGATGGGGTGTGGGAGGGGTCTGGGGCTCAGGGATGAGGATGGGGTGTGGGAGGGGTCTGGGGGTCAGGAGTGAGGATGTGGTGTGAGAGGGGTCTGGGGGTCAGGAGTGAGGATGTGGTGTGAGAGGGGCCTGGGGGTCAGGGGTGAGGAGGGGGTATGGGAGGGGCCTAGGGATCAGGGGTGAGGATGGGGTGTGGGAGGGGCCTGGGAGTCAGGGGTGAGGAGGGGGTGTGGGAGGGGCCTGGGGGTCAGCTCCTGGTCACCTCAACTTTCCCGTGTCTGGGCAGTTGCACCCCGAGCCAGGAGCCTGTGGGTGGGCAGCTGGGTTTAACTGTGAACAGAAAAGGAGATTCCAGCCTCCCCAGACCTCACATCAAGCTCGGGGTCCAGCTTAAAGCCTTCTTGCTATAAGTCGTCTCCTCTCTTAAAAAGAAGGCGCGTCTCAGGAGAACCTGGTGTTGGTCCTACCTCAGAGTCCCCGGGTTCTACTGGGCCGATGACCATTCCCCTAGAACAGTGGTCAGCAAACCTCCAGTGGGCAGAGGTGGCTGCAGGTGGGCACAGCCTTCCTGGGGCAGAATTTGTTGCTCTTTGCTGAGCAAAGTAACTAGCTCCTAACACAAGGGATGGAGGGACGGAAGCCCCTTTATTTCACGTCTCCTGTTCCCAGTTTTGGAGGGAGGCAGGGCCCCATGTGTCGGGAGCCGGGCAGATTCCAGGGGTGCTAAAGGAGGCTCGGACCCCACGCTCTGGACCCTAGGCTGAGATAGACACTCGTCTTCCATCTGGGACACGCACGTGGGCAAACTGCTTCTGGGAGGCCAGGGGCATCGTGTGCTCGGGCAGTGCTGTGGGTCCTGGCCAGGCAGGCTTCAGGGAGGAGGTGACATTTGAGCTGATCTTGGAAGGAGGAGGTTCTGAGTCTCTAGTAGTGTTTGACCAAGATGGGGAGAGTCTGTGGGGAAACTGCAGGGATGGGGACTCAGATGGGAGAAGGGTCTTGGTAGCTCAGGGCAGGGACGCTTGGGGGAGAAGCTGGTCAGGGCAGCAGGATGGGGAGGGGCGGGTGGGGCTGGGGCTGGAGGAATCCATGATCTGCCTGCAATCCACAAGCCACTATAGAAGGATCAGGCGATCTCCCTGGGATGGGCGAGGCTTCCAGAAGTGTAATGTCCAAGCTGAGACCAGTTGGAGGGCTGGCCAGGCCAGGAGGAGAAGGGCAAGTCCAGAGGCCCAGGCCCTGCAGAGAGCGCTGGGAGAAGGACAGAGCGAGGGACAGACAGACAGCTTTGACCCCTCAGTCTGGAGTGGAGGGTGAGAATGGACTGGGCGTGGTGAGAGCTCATGCTCAGGCTCAGGTTGGGGCCAAACCATGCAGCGAGCGCCTGGCAAATCCTGTGGTCTCTAGGATCCAGGCAGGTCACAGGCAGGGCTGGTGTTACCGGGATTTTGACTGGTAGCCCCCCAGGCCCCAGCAGACTCACAGCTGCCTGAGCGGGGCCTGAGCTCCCCGCTGCATCCATGGCCCAGGGCATCACCCTTGGCTGCTCACCCTTGACCGTGCTGTCCTTCCGCCCGGGCACAGAGGACGCTCCTAGAGAGTCCCCTCCCTGGGCTCATGCAGAGCCGGGCTCGCTCTGTGGGATCCGTTCTGCACTAGGGTCTGATATCACCCTGTGTTCATGGATGGCTGAGTCTAAAATACCCATTCCGAAGGCCACTGAAGGATGAAATTCCTTGTTACATTCATAGATTCTCTTGTCTCATTTCCCGCCATGGAGGAGCAGAAAGCATTGGTATTTTTAGCTCAAGGCCTAGTCATTTTGCTAAACCTACCTGAGTAAGAAGGAAAGGCATTTGGGGGGGAGGGGTAGGTTTGATGAAGACAGTCCCAGCCTCGAAGGGTCCCCAAAGGCAACCCCTCCCCAAACAAGGTCCTGTTTCAACCGCGTTTGGAAGCTGAGAGCTGTCTCCCAGGCTGTCTCCGCAACTCGCAGCGATGCTGACTCTCACGTGGAGGTGATGGTGTGCCTGGCCTAGCTGCCCATCCAGGAAGAAAATCGGGCTGGGGCTGGGTCCACAGGACCCGGCCCTGCACCTTCTCCCCGTGGTCAGCAGGCCAAGTTCCCGGGGGGGCTTTGTAAACTATTCCAACGCTCCCTAATTCTGGACTGAACCGCTTCTAGCTCCACAAATGGCACCCGAGTCCTGGGTCTGTCGTGGTCCCCCATGCTCAGCAGGCCCTGCCTTCTCCCAACCCTTCCCTGCACCCTTCTCCGGCCTTCCTGGGCAGCTCAGAGGGCAGGGGCTGGGGGAGGGGGGTTGTCCTCTGTTCCTCTTTACTACGGTGCAGTTGGCAGCCAACTAACCGGCGACACAGGGAGAAACTCAGATGTAAATAACCATTGTAGCAGAACAGGAGGACCGTTCTTGACCCCACAGCCTGACAGTCACTCTCTCCCCAGGTTCCTGTTTAGTCTGGACAAACAACTGCGGGCTTCTCAGAGGCAGGCTGGCACTGGATTCCACAAACAGGTAAGGGCGGCTGTGACTGCATCACACACCCAGGCCTGCAGAGGAGCTGAGGCCTGGAGCACACGGGGGAGGACACACAGGGGTGTCTCCTGGGAAAGCCGGAGGTGGTTGGACCAAAGTCAGCCGCCCCGCCTGCGTGTACCAGAGAAGATCAGGCAGGAGAGCAGACTTCGGTTCCACGCGTCTGAATACAGGTGTGTTTCTCCTCGTCTCGTCTCATCGTCCCACACAACCCGGGCAAAGACTTTATGGATGCGCACGCCGAGGCCACAGGGGGCTGTGGGCTGTGTGTGTCACACAGAGGCCGTGCTGGAGGTCTGTGTGGACTCCAGTGGGCGCTTGTCTGCCTGCTTCCGGCTGGGCGGCGTCCTATGTCTGCTGTGATCGAAGCGGGAGCCACGGACCCACACACACTGATGAGGGGCTGGGTGTGGGCTGCCTCTACCTCCACCGGGGCCTCAGCACCACCAGGACAGCTGTGCTATCGTGGGGCCCATTGTATAAAGGTGGGAGTTGAGGCCGGTGTGGAAGCAGAAAGCCTGGTCAGTGGGTACTCTGTGGTCGCTGGGAGTGGTCTGGATGGGAGGTCTCCTCCATGGTGTCCGGCAGGTGGCAGGTGGCAGGCAAATGCCTGAGGCAACCATTGTGCTGTGGTCTGGGGACCTGGGATGGAAGGGGGACTCATGAACTAGGGGCTCATGAACTAGGCCGTGTGCAGGAGCAGGGCTGATGCTTCAGGTGGGCCAGGATTTGGCACAAGAGCAGCCATTCCCACTGCTCTTCATCTCGTGGCACAAGTAGCCTAATTACTAAAACTCTGCCCCACACCCAAAAATGTTTTTGCCTATCTGACCAAAAAGATAGGTATACTTTTGATTCATTCACACTGGATGATTATTGTTGTGTTGGCTGTTGTTGTTGTTTTTGTTATTATTTATTTATTTGATAATCTAAGGGAAAAGGTCAGTGCCCCCAACGAAATAGTCAGGTTTTGCATGTTTTAAAAATTCTTACTGCACTCGGGTTGAAGTCGCTGAGATAGATTGGTACAGGAATTACATGAATTGTTGCCAGTGGAGGCAAAACTAGCCTTTTGATTCTTTCTGGATAAGACGCAGAATTAAATTAGAAGCTCATGGCCATGTTTTATTTTGCCCGATTCCTGGTTTACTGTAGAGGAGCTTTGTGCATGTAGCTGAAGTCATTGTCGATTGGTTGTGCATGTGTCCTTTATTTTTTTCTCCTGCTGAGGGAGTTATGAGTCTTATTCTAAGACTTTGAAAAAGGTGGATGAGCAAAATATCATGTGTTGAACGATCGGGAGAATGAATGGGTGTGAGAACTGACAGGAAAGGGCTGAGCTTGCCGCTTGCTGCTGCTCATCTGTCCGCCTTGCGTTTCTGAGGCTGTTCATGCCAGTGCCTGGGGCTGCTTCTCTCTCCTCTGACAGCACCTTCGCTCTTCCTTTAAATGAAACAAGCGCTCAGGATGAGTGAGTTTGGTCTATTTGAGCCTTAAAGTTAGTTGGCAAAAAAGTCAGTGTGTGCCCTAAACAGTTTAGTTCAGCGGCTAGAGTCTTGATCCGCTGACTGGAGTTCCAGGTTTGATTCTGTTCAAGGGCATGTTCCTCAGTTGCAGGCTTGGTCCACAGCCCAGGTCAGGGGCATGTGAGAGGCACCAATTAACGTGTCCCTCTCACATTGATGTTTCTCTCTGTGTGTCACTCACTTTTGCTTCCACTCTCTACAAATCAATGGAGAAAAAGCCTGTAGTGAGGATTAACACATACACACACACCCAAAAAATCAACAAAAAGTCAGTTTGTTATAGAGTCTCATTTGTCTCCAGCAAGGTCAAGAAAATACCTTTCAGGGATGAGGACAATTATGTGATACCGTAATCAATAAAATTAAAATAAATAAATAAATATAAAGCCTAGGATATTAGGCAAAAAATAAAAAATTTAAAAATAAATTAAAAAAAAAAGAAAATACCTTTCAGTTTATGAGTCCAATATCGGCCTCTAAACATTCCCACATCAGTGAAAGCAGTGGAATGAGGTCGAAAAGGCAAAACCGTTTTTGAAATGCACCCTTTTTAAAAAATTGAGATGTCATTGACAAGTTAACCTTATATTAGCTTCTGGAGGTATGACATAATGCTTTGATATTTGTATACATTGCTAAATGGTCTCCACAGCAAGTCTAGTTAAAATCTTGCCCTGGCCAGGTGGGTCAGCATCGTCCCGAACATCACAAGGTTGCAGGTTTGATTCCTGATCAGGTTCGATGCCTAGCTGGTGGTTCAATGACTGGAAATTTGATAGGGATGGCGTTGAATCTGGAGACAGCTCTGGGTAGTATGAACATTTTAACCATGTTACATCTTCCCATTCAGGAGCATCAAATATCTTTCCATTTACATTATTTGTGTCCTCAATTTTTTAAAAAATCAATATCTCATTGTTTTCAGTGCACAGGTCTATCACCTCCTTAAATTTATTCGTATACATTTTATTATTTTTAATGCAATTGTACATGAGCTTGCTTTCTTTGTTTCTCTTTCTGATAATTTGTCATTAATGTATAGAGATGCAGCAAAAAGTTGTGTGTTGGGTTTTGTATTTTGCAGCTTTACTGAATTTGCGTATTAGTTCCAACAGTGTTTTTGATGTATTTTTAAAAAGAGTTTTCTATTCATAATATCATGTCACCTGCAAATAGTGACAGTTTTACTTCTCCCTTTCCAATTTGGATACTTTTCATTTCTTTTTCTTACCTAACTGAAGGCCGTTGCATGAAGATTTGTGGGCCCAGTGACCATAAGGCAGTCACCTCCCCTCTCGCTGGACTTCCAGGGGGAGCAGTTCCCTTGGGGTCAGGGAACCAGGCTTTGCTGAGATGCACTCTTTCTAGCTATGTGACCTCCCTCATCTCCTTATTTCAGAGGGGGGATTTAAAACCCAACCATTTGGGGAGGCATTCGTGAGGAAGGCTCTTAGCTCAATGGGGGCAGGCGGGTGCCATTCCCAGAGGGAGCCCACGATGGGGACAATGGTAACTGAAGGGTGCTTGCTGGAAATTGGGGTCCTCCATTGCTTTTCCTGTACAGAACTTGGCCATTTCAGAAAGGAAACTCCTAACAAAACCCGGCTCCATCCATGCCCCCGCTGCATTCCGGCTCAGCTCACCTCGCCATGAGTGTGCAGGGCTGGTGGCATGGACAAAGCCCATGCCGTCTGATTTCCTCCAGAGCCTATCCATTTCCCCGACACGGATCGTTCTGTTTCCTCTCAGTGTCCGTCCGCCCTTCTCCTACATCTGAAGGTAGGAGAGCCGGGCACCTAACGGGAGAGCCCCTTTCTGCTCCCGGCACCTAGAATGTTCCAGTCGTAACCTCTCGGTGCGCCTCTACAGTGGCTGGTCACCCTTAGACATGATGTCCTCTTCCCCCGTGAGGACTAGATGTGACTCTCCACCCGAAAACCCTCCGCTGGTCCTCTATGGGTCTTGTATAGGAGGGGGATGCTATAAAATACCGTGGGGGAGGCAGGTAAGCCACCTGCGGAGCGCCCGACCTGCTGGGTCCTCAGGGGCAGGAGGCAGCACCTCTCGGGTGCCTCGTCCTTATTGCATTTAAGCTAGGGGTGTCGAACTCAATCGGAGAAGGGGCCAAAATCTAAAATCCAGCTAAATCGCGGGCCGAATGGTTTACTGAACAGTCATAAACTGTCATTGTGATGGAAACGCAATGGAGTGCAGTTATGACAGCGCGGTGCGGGCCACATTGCAAGGCCTGGCGGGACGGATTTGGCCCGCGGGCCTTGTGTTTGACACATGTGATTTAAGCGCTGCTCTCCACCCAGAATCCACTGCGGGGAGCCCAGTATCTTAAGAGGCTTCAGTACCAGCTAAGTGAATTCATGTTGCCTGGAAAGGCGTTTTAAGAATCGATGCTTTCGGAAGAATTGTCTCCTAGGTGCTCGCAGAACTCCATGGGTCCATCTTGCTCTCTTGTCCCTGTGGCTGTGGAGGCAGCCCCTCCTCTCTCTCCCCAGCATCAACCACCAGGGACCCTTGTCTTGTCCACACGGAGCCTCTCCTGCTCCTGAGTGTTCAAGGTCCTCTCCTGAGTGGGGAAGTCCTACTCAGCTCATCTCTCAGGACCCGTCGGTTCCGTAGCTGCCTCAGGTCTACACTCTTCCCGGATCCCCTACCACGGGCACGTGCTCCCTCCTTCCCCAGACACCCTCCAGTTCTTTCGTTGTGACTCCACACCCCACATGGCACGTGGGTGTTCACGTGTCTACCTCTTGTGTTGGGCAGTTCAGGGGTAGCAGTGAGGGATGCATGTAATTCACCTTCCATCAGAGGCACCTGCCTGATAGTGCCCAGGATGTATCTGATGTCCATTAGGACTCCGATTTAGAAAATGAATGAGCCCTGGCTGATTTGCTCAGTGGTTAGAACGTCAGCTGGTGGACCGAAGGGTCACAAGTTTGATTCCTGGTCAAGGGCAGGTACCTCTGATTCAGGCTCGATCCCCGACCCTGGTCGGGCTTGTGTGGGAGGCAACTAGTCGATGTGTCTCTCTTAATACCTTCCCAATTTCTCCCTTCCCTTCACTGCTTTAAAAAACAAAATGGGAAAAATAGCCTTGGGTGAGGATTAAAAAAAAATGAGTGGGAAGTCAGACATGCTAAAGCTGGTATAGCCTGGGAGGGGGGGGTGAGCTGTGGCTGAGATAAAAGGTGGAGAGGAAAGGGAACCCCTCCCTTTTACATGGGATCCAGAGCTGGATCTATCCCTCAGCCAGGCAGCAGCATCTTACTCGTGCAGGGAGTGTTCTCTGTATGGCAGGATCTCGGAGGCTCTGTCCTGTGGGAAGTGAGGGGCATGAAAGTGGTCGCTCCTCCAGGACCCACTGGCAGCAGAGGGAAGCAGGCTGGACACTGCCTCATGTGCTGCCTCCAGCCTTCTCTGTAGCCGTGCTAGACTAAGTCCTAGGAATGTGTGTGCTTGGCTGGGACCGCCAGGGTGACAGCCCCTGGACCATCATGTCATAAGGATCGTGATGGGGCTGACTGGTCATCCTTCCAACTCCCAGTCCTTTGCCCAGGCTCACAAGCCCTGCTCTGCACCACGGCCTCCTGCTGCGGAGGGATTACCCACGGCCTGAGTGCTGCCTGGAAGGTCCACCCCTCATTTCATCTAGCAAATGAAAATACGGGGCACCCGGTTAAATGTGAATTTCAGATAACGGACATGTTTTTAAAATTCTTTTTAAAAATATATATTTTATTGATTTTTTTACAGAGAGGAAGGGAGAGGGAGAGAGTCAGAAACATCGATGAGAGAGAAACATCGATCAGCTGCCTCCTGCACACCCCCTACAGGGCATGTGCCCTCAACCAAGGTACATGCCCTTGACCGGAAATGAACCTGGGACCTTTGAGTCCCCAGGCAGACGCTCTATCCACTGAGCCAAACCAGTTAGGGCTAACTGACCTGTTGTTAGTCTGAATATGTTCCAGGCAATATTTGAGCGCCCTGTGCAGCGATCTTGAGGTCTCTTCCTCCAGAAACATCCAAGCTCTCCAGTGTTTGCCTGGGACATGCCCATTCTGGGAGCAGAGCCACATGGCCTATATGGACTTCCTGGGGCTCAGACACATTGGATAGTGATAGATTTATGTTCACTAGACATGCCTGCTCCTGTCTTGAAAGGCTGTTTGGTCCTCAAGGGCCATGGTTTTATCTGTGTGTGTTCTTCCCCCCTCTGAGCATTCTCCTCTTTATCCAGCCTCAGGGACATGGCCATGCTAATAGAGGTCACAGACTTTCTCTCTGACCCAGAGGAGGGCTGGGAGGAGCTTTGAGGGAGTGGACAAACATATAGAGCATCCAGGACAGTGTGCTGGAGTGTGGTCGGTTCCTCCTTCACTGCCTGGCCTAGGAGATGGACTGCAGCTCAGGGCCCCTCTGCACAGTCATTACTGGTTGCCTAGGACTGTTGGGAGAACTCTAGAAAGGTGAGACATGCAAAAGGCGCAGCTACCTTGGACGATTGTCTTTAAAACAACTCTTTACAACACAATCTGGCAATTGTACTCCTTGCTATTTACCCAAAGGAGTTGAAAACTTACATTCACACAAAAACATCTGCGCTCAGATGTTTAGAGCCGCTCCCTTTGTCATCGCCAAAACTTAGAAGCAACGGAGATGTCCTTCTGCAGATGAATGGATAAATAAACTAGGCCATCAGACAATGGAATATTATTCAGTGCTGAAATGAAATGAGCTATGAAGCCATGAAAAGGCATGGGGGAAACTTAAATGCGTTTTAGTAAATGAAAGAAGCCAATCTGAATAGGCTACATCCTGGATGAGTCCAATTATCTGACATTCTGGGAGAGACAAATGGGGGTGGGGGAGTCAGTAAAGACTAGTGGCTCCCAGGGGCCGGGAGAGGGAGGATGACTAGGCGAAGCATAGAGGATTGTTAAGGCAGTGGGAATATTCTGTGTGATTCCATAAAGATGCGTACATGTCCTTATACATTTTTTGTTTCAAATGCATAGAATGTCTAAAACCAAGACTGAATCCCGGTGTTAACTATGGTTTTTGGGTAATTACAGTGTTTCAATGTAGGTTTATATTTTTTAATCAATATTCAACTCTGGGTATCGGGGGAGTGTTGATAATGGGGAAGTGAGGCATCTATGGGGTCAGGGAATATATGGGAAATCTCTGTCCTTGACCCTTCATTTTATCTAAAATTTAATAAACCTAAAACTCTTTGAAATACTAAAAGAAAAGAGGTGAAAGATGGAGTGATGACAACAGTGCTAGGACCATTAGTGTTTTCTGCATGGTAACTGCTTCCCACTCATTCATTGGGTCAATGGCCCTGATGGACTGTCCCAGACTTCTCTCTGCCACTCTTGCTATATTGACTTCTGGGTCTTCAGCAGGGTAATGGCGGCCATGTTTTGAAGAAAGATGAACTGACTGGGTGCCAGGAAGCCTGGATTTCTTCCAGCTTCCCACGGCTTGCGATACAATAAAAATCAGAAAAACAGATGAAAGCCAGGGAACACAGGCACTTAAATGAATTGAGTGGCAATGACGATGACGATGACAACGATGATGATGATGATGATGATGATGATGATAGTGATGCTGGTGGTAATGGTAATAAACACTTGCATAGTCTTCATTAGTTCTCAGGGTCCTTGGGGAGGAGCTACCCCTGATAGTGAGACATGAAGCTGTTGACTTCATTTCATCAAGGAACCTATTTGGAACACCAACATTGTGCTGGATTCGAGGCATACAGATGTAAATAGGAATTGGTGTTGGATCCCAAGGTCTGATAAACCTACCAGGGCTAAGCCATTCATTAAGAGCTAAGGAGATATAATAAAGTGAGGTAGGGAGTGACATCGATTCCAACAATGTGCATGAGGCTAGGGGGAGGAATTCAGCAGGGACTTTTCATGGGCCTGGCTCCCTACATGTGATAAGAGTATTATAGAAGGGAACTGAGCACATGAGAAGTGGCAGAAGAAATCATTATCTTTAGGGTTTCACTAGACCCTTCGGAATCTTTTACATTACTCTAACAATCTGAGCAGGCTGCTGATTTTTTTGTAGTATTTCCTTACGTCAAATATAACTTCTTCTCTGTCAGGATTTGGGGTCTATGTGGTTGCTAAGTCCTTGGGCCACTCTTTCTAGCCAATCAAATCCAAATTCGGTAGAGCTTCCTAATAAAATTTATGGAAGAATTTGAGAAATACAATAAATTTTGAAGACATATTTGCATTCACCCCAGAGTCCAAAATTAAGTTTTTAATAATTCAGCACACTTTGATTCACTCTAAAAAGTTCATCAATACAAAATGGAGGAATGCTGACCACATAAACCACATTGAACAGATTTAAACCCAGGGACTATCATATGGCATTAGAGTAAAAAGAAGCAGAGGACACTTCTGTAGACCGGCCTCTCTCTCTTGTCTTCCGGGAGAAGGGAGTATATCTGCTCAGAGAGGCTGTGCAAAGAGCTTTACCCGAGAATGGAAACTGTCCTAGGCAGGAGACTGGGGCAGCTTAAGGGACCATGTTTAAAGAAATAAAGGCAAATGACAAGTCCAGCTCCCAATTTCTGCATTTGAAGAATTAGGAAATTGTCTTTCTTCAAGAGACTCTTTCTGCTTAAAATTGCATATACTTTCTGGAATAAGCATTCTGGAATTTTTCATCTAGCACAAATCATCCCAAATCTTCATGGCTTAAAAATAAAACCACCTTTTATTGGTCTTAAAATTTCTGTGGGTTGGCTGATCTCTCACCTGATTTTTTTTTTTTTTTTGAGCCCACATATATAATACCTCTATCATTAGCTGTTTTGTTGGCTGGTGACTGGTGGATCTAGGATGGCCTCACTCAATTGTCTCACACTTAACAGAATGTCAACCAGGGTGCTTTGGTTTTCTGATAAGGCCTCTCTCATCCTCCAGTTGGCTAGGTTGTGCTCGCTCACCAGGTATATTCAGGTTTTGGTGAGACTAGGGGTGTTAGTATAAAACCAGGAGCTTTTGACTTGGGATATTTTAATATTGGGGTGTCTACTAGACCTCTAAGGAAAAATATAGAACATGAACTTGGATATAGGAATCAAGATCAGGAGCAAGGTCTGGGCTAAGGATATAGACTCTGTGGAGGTCATCTGCAAATATATCATTTAAAGCCACGAGACTAGATGAACTCAACATGGGAGTGTGAGTAGAAAATAAATCTGAGAAATAAGTCTCGTGGCTCCCTACTATTTAGATGTTGAGGAGGTGAGAATAAAAACAACAGGTAAAGAGAATAAGAACAAGAAGACAATGACCTAGGACAGTGGTCGGCAAACTGGCTCGTGAGCCACGTGCGGTTCTTTGGCCTCTTGAGTGTGGCTCTTCCACAAAATACCACGGCCTGGGCAAGTCTATTTTGAAGAAATGCTATTAGAAGAAGTTTAAATTTAAAAAATGTGGCTCTCCAAAGAAATTTCAATCATGGTACTGTTGATATTTGGCTCTGTTGACTAATGAGTTTGCTGACCACTGACCTAGGAGAAAACTCAACAGAGTGCAGAAAGGAGAGAGTCAAATGCTACCAGCAGATCAAGTAAGAGGACTAGGAGTGACCAGTACATTTAGCAATGTGAAGGTCATTGGTGATTTTGATGAGGAAAGTGGTGATGAAAGCCTATTGGAATGGTTTTTGGAGAGAATGGGGAGAAATAATTTGAAAGGTAATTGACAGTTTTTTCTCCAGTATTTTACTTTGAAAAATTTCAAATATGCAGAAAGGTTGCAAGATGTGTAGAGTGGATAGCCCCCACCAAGCTTCTATAACAGATGTGCCTTCTCACTTCTCTCCATCTAGACAATATCCTATCCATTTAGTAATCCATCATGTTTATATTAAAGAAATAGAGAAATGGGGTGGAATTAGAGTGAGATAGGCTAAAGGAATCTCCTCCCCCCCCCTCTCTCTGTATTTGCCTGTGTGTGTGTGTGTGTGTGTGTGTGTGTGTGTGTGTGTGTGTGTATGAATGATTTTACACGGGCAGTATGTGTTTATGCGCTGATTGAGGAAGATCAGCAAAGGCATGGTTGATGATGCTGGGTGAGTTAATATTTCAAATAATGTCTTTGGGTAGAAGAGGGAGTATGGGCTTTGGTACATCAGCGGAGGAACTGGCCTCAGATAGCTTACCCAGGGTAAAGGAAGAGAGGGTGGAGAACGTGGACAGTGGGATCCAGGAGAATGTGTATCAGGGTATTACATGTGCTGTGAAAGGAGCGCCTGGGACCCAGCACCTCAGTCCTCACTGTGGATGTGCCTCTGTTTCCATCTGAGAAGGTGAGGAGAGCAGCATAACCAACTGCCGGGGTCTTCTGGGAGCTCAGCAGTGAAATGAGCATCATTATGGATATCATATGCACACTACAGGGAGCTGTGGAGACTCTGCACTGGGGATGTAGGTTTTATTGGGATTTTTATTATCCACACTTTAGAAGAATGACTTTGCAGGCTGTTGCAGCTCTGCCTCCCACTGTGTATAACACCTTCTCTCTGGAGATTCTCAGATACTGATGAACAGCCTGGGACTTCACAGACTTTCACTGTCCCCGTTAAGGTCCCCTAACATTTGGCGGATGGACCAACATTGTACTGGAGGACAAGGAGCCTAGGGGTGTCCCAGAGGACTTGAGTTCATCCTGCCTTGTGGTGGCGTCTGTTCCCTGTGGTGGAGGGCAGTGGTATTGGGCAGTACCATTCTCTCATTCCCTCTGTCTGCCGTCCTCTTTGTCTTGGGTCAGTAGAGCAGAGTTGATGGCCTGCTATTTGCTGTCTATGTTTGGCTCCTGTGTATTATCGCGAGTGTGGCATTTTATGCCAGAGTTCCTTTGTTCTTTCTGCAGATTTGCGTGCCGCCTTCCTTATGCTTGTAGTTTTTTGTGTCTGCAGAGAAGATAGGTGGGTGACCTGTCAAGTAACACATGAAGCGAAGAAAGTCTGGCTAAAAAAGTACAGTAGCTATAGTTAGCACTGCTTAATGAGAATGCACTATCTTGACTTCACTTTCCCTTTCCTTATGGTGAGGATTTTTTTTTTAAAATATATTTTTATTGACTCCAGAGAGGAAAGGTGAGAGTGAGAGAGAATCATTGATTGGCTGCCTCCTGCACACCCCCTAAAGGGGATGGAGCCCACAACCCAGGCATGTGCCCTGACCTGGAATCTAACGGCGACCTCCTGGTTCATAGGTTGGCATTCAACCCCTGAGCCTCCCAGGATGGGCAATGGTGAGGTTTTGAATTAAAACCCAAACACTTCATGTTTACATTTACTGTCATGGAGGAGCAGCAGGATTGGGATTTGGGGGCAGGGAAGGGGGACATTGGGTTGAAACCCAGATCCTCTTACCTTGGGCAAGGTACTATACCACTTAACCTCAGTTTCCTCTTCAGAAATCTCAGGTAGTAATAATTTTCTCATAAGGGTGCTGAAAGGATTGAGAGAGGTCATTATGTGAAAAACCCTAGTATAGTGCCTGGAGAAATAATGTTTATTAGATATTAGTATAATGGATGGATGAGCACACTACCCGAAATGATGAGTGGATACTGAGTGGTTGTGGTGTCCCAGACTCAGTGTGCTGTGGTCTTAGTGGGCTGAATTAAGCCAACAGATAAAAGGGTGGCAGATTCTGTTCACTTCTCTGAAAGTTTACTCTTCTCAAGAATGCATGTATATTATAGAAGCCCAGCATGCGAAATTACACGGCCCTGCCCACCCATGCTGGTCTTCGGTTGTTATGGCATTAGGGCCACGGGGCTTTTATAATATAGATGATAAACTCTCAGCCTTGGATCTCCAACCTGTTTCAATAAAATAACATTTTATTCCATTTAACTTTAAGATCATTCACTGATTCCCTGGTGAGTCTGACAGGTAAAATGCAAGACACCCGGTTAATTTTTAATTTCAGATTCACAAAGAAAATTATTTTAGTATGAGTATGTCCCACATATATGTGGGAGATACTTATACTTACAAAATCATTGTTTACCTGAAATTACAATTTAAGTGGGAATCCTGTGTTTTAACTTGTTAAATCTGACAACCTCAGACCCTAGGAAATACAATACCTGATTGCATTCCAAAGGCAGCACATCTTGATCATAATAAAGTCTGAGGTGCGTGGGCCTGACAAAAGGTCACGATGACCTTGAGAGAAATAGGATTTTCCTGCCTCGGAAATCTAATGGAGGGTTAGCTATCAGCTTCTTGCCCTCCACCCCTTCTCCCATATCGGAGTTCATCTCCTTCACAATAACCTTCCTTTTCTTCTTTTGCCCTCAAATAGGTAATAATATTCTTAGTGGTTATTTATCCCATTAGGTGGCCCAAAATGATTTCTGTTCCATTCATTCCTGTATCGCTCTGCTAGGCAGAGGGATACAGGAATGAATAAAACCAATATGGTATCTGACTGAGAGTACCTTATTATCTGGTGAAAGGCTAAGGAGAAATAGAGATTTTTTTTTTTTTTGGCTTTTATTACTCTGTTTCATATTACACATCTAATAATGAAGTGATTGAATGTAATTCAAAAGATTACTTTGAGAAAATATATGTCCATATCTGTGTCTGTCTCTGTCTCTATATCTATCTACATTTGACCTTTGAACAACACTGGTTTGAACTGTGTGGGTCCATTTATATGTGGATTCCCCCCCCCCCCCCCCCCCCGCAATGAATGACTGTGTTGTTTTTCATTGCAGTTGAGAGTCCTTGGATATGGAGGGCTGACTGGATGTCTGGGTCTATTTTATATTTGAGCCTCTTTGGATTTTGGCATCTGGAGGGGGTCTTGGAACCAATCCCTTGTGGGATACTGGAAGGACAACTTAAACTTTGGGGTATCAAAAGTTATATGCAGATTTTTGACTCTGTGGGGACTTGTGTTCTTAATCTCCACATTGTTTACAGGTGAACTATGTATCTATTTGCATGCCTCTGTGTGTGTGTGTGTGTGGGGGGGGGGTGAAGCCAACTGATAAACACTCGATTTCCTAAATTAATATTAGTTCCTTTCCCTCCCTTTGTGTTAGGAAACTATAGTTGTCTGAGCTATTCTTTCTTTCTCCTGTTTCATCAGGAGAGGGGTAATGCTTAGACTAGAACTATGAACATATGGGTTTTTCTTTTCTCAAGAAGTAACTTTCTAGGATGTATATCCTCAATAGATAGCCTAGGTTCTCAATCAGACTCCAGCCAATACTGAGGTGTCCACTTTGCAGAGGGCCCTTGAAAACAGGGTGCTAATGATCTGATGGCATCTCTCCACCTTCCCTGTGGAGTCCCTGGAGCCTCACAGTGTAAGGGGAAGGTGGTGAGGAGATCTTGCAGGTACTGTTGTCTTTCTTGGGACATGTGATGTGTGAGTCTAGGTCCAAAGAATACTCTGCAGATGTACATCCAAAACCCAGGGAATATGTATCAACATTAGACTCCCTGCTCCTTGGGAGGGTGACTTTGATACTCAGAAGGATGGCTAAGGAGTTCATAACATCTTCTAACACAGTTAATTGGGGCTCCTTGCCTATTCAAGGAGGTCAAAGTCATTCCCCAGGTACATGTCTTCAATATGAGACTGGGTCTGAAATGCAAACCCTAGGGTAAGATAACAGTTTCACTGAGAATGTAAATACCCAGGTCACAGAATACACAAAATGAAGACTTCCTTGTGCTCTCCCCATTTCATATGCATCATGTGTCACTGGGAGGTGCCAATTCAACTGTAAATTGTGCGGAGTATATGCATTACAGTTGCTATGGGGAGATTGATTGCTGTTGTTAGGGTATGTTGAAGTCATTTGCTTGTCTCAGAGATTGTGGACATATGACCAGGGCTGCCATGACGCCATGCTGAGATGGTGGGGGGGGGGAGATGTTGGGGAGAGTCTTTGGAAGAGCAGCACAGAGGAACACGGTCAGGCATTCACCTAGAGCTATGGGTGCCTTGCCTTCCCTTCATCCATCTGAGGATTTAAATCCTGAATTGCCCAGGCCTTCCGGAAACTTTGGTAGTAAAAATGAGATTTATTAACTTGGGCACGTCTGTTTTTAATCTACTTAATCCAGACAACGGCTCAGTTCGGCATAATTTTTTTCACATCATGAGAACATCTTTGAAAGCTTCGGTTGGTAGCTCTTCGCAATCCCAGGCAGAATCGCTAGAGATCCAAGGTATTACAAGCTAGATTGCTGCAAGAAGCACTAGTGCAGGCATTGAGTAGCAGAAGGAACCCAGCCATAATTCAAACATAGGATGGAAGGCCATTTCATAGGATTTAAGAATCTAGTAAGTTCTCAGACCACAAGGTATTCTTAGATGTCAAGCAGAGTAAATAAATGAAAAATTAAGTTCATAAAAGACACTATATGGTGAAATTTTAGTCACTAAAGAAATTCCAAAAACTTGAGGCACAGTGGGGTGGGTAGACTGGTTACTGAGGGAGGAAGGTAGACCAGGAGACACCAGATTCCCAGCAGTAGCAGAGAATGCCTCAAATCACTAAACCATGTTTTTTAATGTCAGGCAAACGATTAGCTTTGAATCTGATGGCAGAACCCAATAAAGTTTAATTCAAGTTTGAGGATAAAAATCAATAAATTTTCTGAAATGCACAGATTTGGACAATTTGCCATGCACAGATTCCTTGAAAAGAATTATAAGCAGCAACAAAAATAAATCCAAGAAAGAAGTAAAATACACAATTATGAGAAAATCTACCAGGAAAAAAAACCTTTGTTCTTAAATTTAAATTTGTTGATTTTTTTTTTTTAAATCTTCAGCCAAGGACATGCTTATTGACTTCAGAGAGAGAAGAATGGGGGGAGAGAAAAAAAGATTGATGTTAGAGAGATAACTTGATTGGTTGCTTCCCCATACCCTCTCCAGCTGGGGAATCGAACCCATAACCTAGGTAGGTGCCCTGACTGGGAATCCAACCCACAGCCTTTTGGTGAATGAGACAATGTTCCAACCAACTGAGCAACACCAGCCAGGGCTAAATGTGTTGATTTTTGAAAAAATTAATTTTCTAATTAAAATATTTCAGCTGGTTCCAAATGCAGTATGCTAGGGATGCAAAAAGGAGGCAGATGGAATTGAAAGCATGCTGAGACTCTTGTTATGTGGAGAAGATAGATGCTGATGATTCTAAAATGGTTCAGAATAATCCGTGATCAAATATGTTTATCAAAAGCATAAGGGAACAATTAGTAAAATAGACCTAGTGTACACGCCTTTAAACCACTGTTCATTCTGGTCCGGGAAAGCAGAACAGAGGAACCAGAATCAATCCACCAGAAGTCAGAGAAAGAACAAAGGATAATTAAGGAAATGACCCAAAAGAGCAGCAAATAGAGAGTGAACAAACTCCTTCGTGGTATTGTAATTACGAATATACTAGAGCATACATAAGGCCAAGTATATTAGAAATTATAATACTTTCACTTGTGAAGAGGGTGATTCTCAGGTGGAGAGAGAAATTTGCCAGAGAAAAACTAAATCCAAATAGTAATAAGAAGTTGTTGACAAAGGACTACAGATGCCTTCAGAGAGCAGTGAAGAGAGTGTGTCTAGGGGAGGGACAGACAGAGGGTAGGACCACCTACAGATTATGCAGGGCTCTTTGGGGAGTAGCTTGGAATTTTTCCTGAATGGAAGTGAGCAATAATGTCCAGAACTTAATGGTTCATGAGATTCACATGGAGAAAGAATATTATGGCTTTTGGGAAAGTTTGCAGGGGAAGGCCAAGCCTGTGGTGAGAGAACACTTAGGAGATGTTGAAGGACTTCCTGCAGCTAACACCTGTTGAATGAGTGGGGTGGAGGAAAGGTGGTAGGTGAAGTAATTTTAAGGAGATAGACTCAATGAGACTAAAGATGAAGGGAGGACATGAAAGATGGAACTCAGGTTTCTGAAGTGAATGGCTGGGTGGCATCCCTCACCATTATGGGAATGTGGACAGGGAGGAAGATGTAGTTGGGGAAGAGACTATCAGCTTGGGTCTTGGTCCTATGGGTTGTTCATTGATGACTGGATCTCAGGATACAGATTTTGATAGGATGTATAAGTCTTGGAGCCACTGTCTCACTGGTGGAAGGAGTCAACATGAATTCATAAATAGAGCTGGACTTGCCAATATAAAGTACAGTACTATACTTTTTAAGTAGATTTTTATTGATTATTTATAGATAGAGGAAAGGAAAGGGATAGAGAGATAGAAACATTGAATGGCTGCCTCCTGTACCCACCCTCCCCCAACTGGGGATCAAGTCTACAACCTGGGCATGTGCCCTGACTGGGAATCGAACCAGTGACCTCTTGGTTCATGGGTCAATACTCAACCACTGAGCAATACCTGCTAGGCTGAAGTACTATTCTTTAGATCCATCATGTGAGAAGATGAAACCCTGACACGACTCCTGACTCTCTTTTTGCATTTAATAGAGAGAAAACAAAATGAAAATGTTCATGTCTCCTAAAATCCAATAAGGAATGTTGACAAGCACACTAATCAAAGATCAGTGCCTTCCTCATCTCTCTGGATTCTTGGGTCTGTGCAGTCATGGGAAAGGTGCAGGTGAGAAAGGATTGTGCTGGATACCTTCTGGCATTAAATGAATCCCTAATAGGACACATTTAGGGAAAGGAAGAACCCCCTGGTTGCTCTCTGAAGAAAAGCAGTCCCTCAAGTGAAATGGTTGCTAATTAGTCTCATCCCAGACATGAGTTAATGGGGTAATTGAATTCATAGATCACAAATGTCATGCCTTTTTCGGAGCTTTCCCCAGCAAAAACCCATGTACAGAATGAAGATCCCCACAGTGGAAGTGGGGGTGTGTCACAGTGTGGTCTGTTGGAAATTTTCAAGACCATTGATGGGATAGAAAGCCCAAAGGGTGGAGAAGTTGCTCACTGACATTCCTTAGGCTGCTGAGGAATATCCTAGATTCTCCCTCGTTCTCAGTGATGGAAAATATGTATATCTGCATGGCTCTCCAGATTCCAAATCTAGTTAACTTCCCAGGCCCAACTTCCCAGAATGGAGTGGAGCCACAGCTGGGAGGAATAGAGTGGCGCCAGGTTACTCTTCTTTCCCGAGAGGCTGAGCTCAGTGTGCTCTGTGCTTCCCTTGCACCACACAGTACAATTCTGGGGTCTGTGTTGGATTTATTTGTCAAATGTCTGTGTCCTTGATACCTAGCAAAGTGCCAGGCATCTAAGAGGTCTTTGGTAGATTCTTGTGGCACAAGGGAATGTGGCTGTGGATGCTGCCACCTTTGAGGGTGTGACAGTCAATTAGCATATTTCCTCCTTATTGGATGTGAGCGTTGCCACCTTTTGTGATGGTGTGAGGGTCAATTAGCATATTTTCTCTTTATTAGATAGGATGCTTTAGAAATTAAGATATGTCCCCGAAAGAACTCAGAATTTTGGGATCTCCTGTATAGTGTTAAGTCATCTATAATATTTAAATAATCAGTTAATGAGTAGGAATGAAGGCAGTTGTCAAAGTTCCATTGAAGAAGTAGGAAGGTATGAAGATCCAGTTAGTGAACAGTGGCCTGAATTCTATCTCTATTTTCTTTGAGAAAAATAACTTATTCCCAGTGATTTCATTGTCCAGAGGGCCAGAGGGATGGGTCATCTTGAATCTTTGCATGAGAATTGTGTGGGCCCCAAAGGAAGAGAATGGGCGCATTAGCCTCTTTCAATGTGAATGGCTGGGCATCAGGAGGGAGGATCTTTGAGAGAGCAGCTGAGGTTGTGTCCTTGCTTGGGCCCAGGTCAGAGGGAATCGCAGCCTCTCAGCACTGTGTGCAGAGGCCTTCCGGGAGGCAGCGAAGGAAAGCATGTTGTGTGATAGACTGAAAACATCTTCAATGGGGAAGGCTAATCCTTGCATCCCAACTTGACCTTGTGCTAGCTCTTTTGACCTTGGATAAGTAACTCTCCTTGCTGGCTCTCTCTCTGCTCATTTCCACAATGGGGACCATAATATTGGCACGCATGGCGTAGGGAGAATTCTGCGGGCTAACCTCCACACAATGGCCACAGTGTAGGCCTACCTCCCCCACCTCCTCTCCTGGACAGGGTCTGTGGCTGACAAGTATAAATAAGGGAGCACAGCGCTTACTCCGGTGGAGCCCAGAGAGCTCCTCCAAGGAACCCATGATTGACACCCTCTGCTCCTCCCAGGACTGCCTGCCAGGGGATGGGTGGGATTCTGGGGCTTAGTACACAACCAGCAGGAACCCTTTTCAAAAACGATTACCATGGACTTATTATTCCGCAGGCTGGGGGGACCTAGTACATCGGGCCCTGTTTGCATTGGAAAATAACATTCAAGGAAGCATATGAAACACATGCTTGTTAAACACGGAATCCCACACGCCCTGCCCGGGAAAGGATGCTGTCCACCGGGACCAGCCTGGGACAAAGGAGGGGATGGCTGCTGGCCTTCTCCCGGCCTCACTATGTGCCTCCTGCGGCTGCCACTGGGAGAAGCAATTTGTCAACTTTATACCTTTCTGCTTTCTGGTCTGGTGACTTAATAGGATTCGACCGTCCCTGGGTTCCATTTCAGTTGGGTCAGACACTGCACTTCAAATTAAAAACTGAACTCTGAGACGGCTGAGGGGCTGGGGAAGGGTGTGGGCAACTGACCTCGGAGGGCTAGGGCTTCTGTCACCCTGTGAGCATGGGATCAGTGCCTAGGTTCTGGCTCCTGCCTGGCTGCCCAAGGGGTAGCTTTCCCACAGCCCTCCTGCCCTCCTGTGGGCTCTTCAGCAGATACACTGTGGTGCCATGTGTCCACCCATGTATCTACCCATTTAGAGGACACATCCATTTTCATGCAGCAAGGGGGAATGGACAGCATAGAGGCTCAGAGGGTCCTTAAGAAGGCCAGGTCCCTCAGCCAGGATGTGTTCAGCATCACAGTGTGGCAGTCACCGTGGCAGTCAGCGAAGGGATGCGTGAATTCCAAGCGCGCTGTCAAGGAATTTGCAGTGGGAATGAGAGAAAGTCAAGGGTGAATGGGACCATGAGGCAGGGTGGAGGGTGACTGGACTGAGGAGGAGGCTGCCCTAAAACAAGGCAAGAGAGAGGACGCTTTGAGGGTCCCGGAGGAGAGGGGTGAATCTGGAAGGCTTTATAATGGGGGTACCACTGAACTGAGCATTTTTTAAAAATATATTTTATTGATTTTTTACAGAGAGGAAGAGGGAGGGATAGAGAGTTAGAAACATCGATGAGAAAGAATCATCTATCAGCTGCCTCTTGCACACGCCCTACTGGGGATGTGCCGCAACCAAGGTTGCCCTTGACTGGAATCGAACCTGGGACCTTTCAGTCCGCTCTATCTACTGAGCCAATCCGGTTTAGGCTGAACTGAGCTTTTGAGGGAAAGAAGGATTTGGGCACATGGGCATTGGATTGGGGAAGGGCAGTGTCGGGGGAGGGAGAGGCCTGGGCCAAGGTGCAGGGGTGGGGCATTGCGCCATGCATATTGCAGAGAGTACTCCGTTGTGTCTTGGGCTGGAGCATTTTGGGGAGATAGAGCCTGGTGAGGGGTAAGTGGCCAATAGAAAAAGCTAAGGCATCCTGGGAGATTACTAAGAGGTTATTGTTTAAGCACTTTGCATGGGTGCTATATCTATATATCTATATTTTATATATCTAGTATATATCTACACTGAGTGGCCAGATTATGATAATCTCTGAACGTGTAATAATCTGGCCACTCAGTGTGTGTGTGTGTGTGTGTGTGTGTGTGTGTGTAGAAAGAGGAGGAGTGCCCATTATTGGAGGATGGAGATGAGATTTCATTCTGCGGGTCTAGCCACTCCTCCCATGTGGGCGCTCCTCTTCTTCAACCCGGGAAGAGCAATTTCTGCACACATTGATCATCTCTGATCAATGAGCTTTCCAGGTGAGGAGGACAGGCTTTGAGGGGTTCTTCCATCCTGGTCACAACACCCACCAAGGTACCTTTTCCCCCATCTCTCACCAGATAAATGACAGGCCTCTGGGCCGTGGATGGGTGAGACTTCAGTTTCCTTCACACCTGTGTGTGTTTTGTGGCAGGAAGAGACACCGCTGTCACACCATTAACACGGGGAGGGTCAGACTTTCCTGACCCAGACACGGCTCCCGCACCCTCAGCCTCCCCATAGAGATAGAGACTCGGTCCCGCAGGCGCCTCCGTGCTGTGGTCTGTCCGGAAGTGGCTTTCTACAGAGCAGGATCAATGGCATTGATCTGCCGATGGGCTATCGCATGGCCAGGGTAGAGGATCAGAAGGAACTGGCTGGAGCTTCGGGAGTTACTGGTAACTCTGGGTCCATATCCAGTTAGGGCCTGTCCAGTGCTGTTAATATGTCCCCCTCCGCTGTGAGGAATGTGCTGTGGGTTATATAGTTCATTAGAAGCTTATTGCTTTCTTAAGTCCCAAGTGCATCTCCTCGCTGGCTCTCAGTTCCAACAAGGAAGCTATGCCCGAGAGTGGGAACTGGTTGTTTGTGGCAGAGCCAGGCACGCTGGCTTCCTGACAGGGAGTGACATATGTCTTCCTCAGTGATGGGCCTGGCCAGTGTGGTTCAGTGGTTGAGCATCGGCTTATAAACCAGGAGGTCACGGTTCGATTCCCAGTCGGGGCACATGACTGGGTTGTGGGCTCTGTCCCCCAGGTGGGGTGTGCAGGAGGCAGCCGACCAATGATTCTCTGTCATCATTGATGTTTCTCTCTGAAATCAATAAGAATATATATATATATATATATATATATATATATATATATATATATATATTTTTTTTTTTTTTTTTTTTTAAGACAGTGATCAGATGTCTACCAAGTAGGGAAACAAAGCTGGGCATTTAGGGTTCTTGCTGGAGGCCCACCCACTGCATTGTGGGAGCCTCCCCCAATAAGGAAATGTATACCCCAGAGCATCATCCTGTGAAGGGAGGTGTTTGGTTTTCTGAGTCCATTGCTGGTCCCTACAGCCAGACACGGTGCCTGGTACACAGTAGGTGATGCATCGGCATTTGCTGCATGGATGATGAGCAGAGGCTTGTCCAAGATGCTGTGTTCTCACCACATTGGAAAGTGATTCATGCTGCTGAGAAAGCCACAGGGGTTCAGATGACGCACAAGAGAGGGTGGATGGGGAGATGGGTCGTGGAGGGTGAGCTGTTCCCAAGGAAACTCAGACAGAGAAGATTCTGGATGGAGGAAATGGCATCTCCAGAGTCTGGTCCTAGCATTCATGCCGAGGTCCCAGGACAGGGTCGTGCTCGGTCCTCTGTGGGGTCAGGGCCCACGGGTGGGTGGGCTGGAACAGCAGGGCGAGGACCAGGGCTTGAGCATGCCAGTGTCAGCCTTGCAAAGGAGACTTTACCTTATGTCAGTGGGTAGCCGGAAGGGGACTTCTTGCTGTAGTTAGCCACGTCTGACCTGCAAGGAAGGGCGTGAAGGGACATCCTGGTTCTCGGCTATGCTATTTGCCTTTGCTGAGGCTGCGAATGTTCCAGATGAGGTTGTCCAATGAGGGAGGACTGAAATGTCTCATGGCACCCATGGCAGCTGTAGCCGCTCCAGGACGTCTGGTCCAATCTGGTCCCTTGGAAACCACACGGTGCCTGCGTTCCCGCCGTATTCGCAGGAGGCTGAGCACGGGCCTTCCCGTTGAACAGCAGATTTCAGGGGAGGGCTGGGCGAGAGCTGTGAGATGTGGGACAAGTGATCTTTGCAGAACGTGCAGGGGAAGAGCATGTTGCAGATGGAAAAGGGAGGCAAATGTTCTTTTTTAAAAAAAACTGTATTTTGTTGATTTTTTTACAGAGAGGAAGGGAGAGGGACAGAAAGTTAAAAACATCGATGAGAGAGAAACATCGGTCAGCTGCCCTTGACCAGAATCGAACCCGGGATCCTTCAGTCCGCAGGCCGACACTCTATCCACTGAGCCAAACCGGTTTCGGCAGAGGCAAATATTCTTGAAAAGCTAAGGAACTTTGGGGTAGACTTGACTGCACTGGGGGCGGGGTATCAGCATTGGAGTTTGATGGACTTGGACTTAAATTCAGACTTGGTCACCGAGGTGGTTGGGGGTTTTGCTTAACCTCTCTGAACCTCAGTTTTTCCATCTGAACAATGTGGATAATGGAATCCATCATCAGAGCATTTGTGACATTGAAGGGAGGTGCTTGTGAAAATGCTAGTCACTCAGTCTTGCTTCCCCTCCCCCCTCTCCTTCCTCTAAAAATGGGCCTTGGTCTTGCAATCGGAGGAAAAGCTGGTATTTCTGGTTCTTCAAGGAGCTGATCTCCATGGTGGGATGGCATTGACTTTCACAGGAGGTGACAGTAGCCAAGGTCTGGATGCAGGGGAGGGGGTGGTCAGCCTTCCCACTGGCGCAGGGGAGGGTGATGTGGATCAGAGACCCTGGGGTCCAGGCAGGGGCGGAGAATTTGAACACTTGGAGATGAAAAGGGGGAGGGGAGCAATTTTTTTTGAGCAAAGGGCATTTGAGTTTGACAGCAGTGTAAGGTGTTTTGGGGGTCAGGTGGGTTGAGAAGGAGAAGGGGAGCAGTAGGCTGTAACACCTCAGATATATGGGGGACAGTTTGGGAGACCCTCACATCCTGAGATAAGGGATACAGACTTTACTGAGGCCCAGAAAAGTCCCAGCCAAAAAGAAGAAAGGAGGAAAGGAGACTGCCCTGCCCCTGCTCTCTTCCTCCCCCAGCCTGGGAACTCAACAGCTTCCTTGGTATCTCTGAGTCAGGTCCTCACCAGGAGATCCCCGTGAGATGCTCAGTGTGAGCTCTCCCCTGGCTAAAGAGGGCGGACTGAAAGGGGAGGAGTGGGGAGCTCCACCACTGGCCACACACACATGCCCCCACCCCCGGGGATGGGCCACCGGTGCTTGGAGTGGGCACGTGCCAGTCCCCACATCTCCTGAAGGCTGTGGCTCCTGCCCCCTCCTGGGGGCCTGGTCTGCGCTGTGGATCAGAACTTGCCTTCCAGAAGCCTGGGCCAGATTCCCAGTGGAAAAGCAGTGCTGACATTTAATTTAAAAGCCAACATGCTACTTGGTACAAGTTTGCTCAGCTGTGTCTCGGTTCTGCCTCTAGAACGAAGCACCTTCCAAAGAACGCAGGCCTCCTGAGAGTCTGAAATTCCTCTCTGGGGACCTGCTTGACAGGGGGGACATGTGGACAGGGAGACACATCCTACCTGGATGAAAGAGTGTCAGGTGAAAGTTCCAACGGTCCTCTTACAAATGGGGAAGCAAGGGGCAAATAAGGGAACAGACTTGTTTATTAAGTATTTACTAATAAGTATTCATTAAGTATTATACATTCACTGTGAGCAATGTGGGTTCAGAGACATAAGAGGCTTTAGCAGTAAGTGATCTTTCAAACTTACAAACCCAATTGTGTCTTTTCTCTGGTTCAGACCCTTTAACAGCCTCCCACCTGACTTTAACCTCCTTAACACAGCTGGTAAGGTTCTGTGTGATCTGGCCACTACATATGGCCCCATCCTTAGGCTTCATGTCTGTCTTGTCCACTCAGTTCCTCTAATAAGCTCAAACATGACAGGTTTTTCCTGGTATCTGGCCCTCCTCATAGGCTGTGCTTTCCTACTGAAACCCTTTCCCCTGTTATTCCTACAATTGGCGCACTGCCTTAGCTCAACAATGGTGTCTCCCTTAAAAAGCCTCCGTGATGACTCCAGCTACCATACACCTCTTTGTCGGAGCACCTCGTCTGCTTCTCTGTGGGACTGATAAGAATTTAAAATCAAGTATTTACTTGCCCAACACCTTCCTCATATTACGGCTGGCAGCATGTCAACGTTTTCTATTGATATGTGATTCCTGTAACACATGTATGTGCTGGGTCCCAAGATGCCAAGTACATTTCTATTGAATGAATGGATGAATGAATGATGTATGCCTGTGAGCAGGAGTAAATGGGTGAGTGGAAGCACAGCCCCTCCCCTCCCTGTGGTACCCAGGGACCCAGCACTGAGACCAATCCTGATAACACGTAATGAGGCTGTCACAGTGCCCTCTAGCTGAGCAGGGCAGGGCTCTCTGCCCCTAAGGGTAGAATGACTACTTCAAGAATGAGAGAGGAGCCATCTAGAAGGGGGTCCATTTGAGCTGGTTTTGGGGGTGCAGTTTTTTAAGATTGCAGGGGAGGGAGTAAAGAATATGCCATATTAGAGAACAGAGGGACATGCAATATTTGGGACCCACTTATTAGCAACGTGAATCTACTGTTTATCTGAAATGTGAATTTAACGGGGCATTTGCATTTCATCTGGTGATTTTATCCTAGTATGGACCAGGAAGAGTAGAGCATGCTTGTAAAGGAAGGGTACTGGCCTCAGGCTGCCTTGGGGAGCATGGGAGGTCAAGCACAAAGGCCCAAGGGCATTGCCATGTAGAAGTACCTAAGGACAAAGAGCGAGGCTCCCATTCCAGGAGCAGTGGCCTATAAGTAAGAGAGAAGCCACGTCAGGACCTGCCAAATGTCTGAGCACCAACCCCGCTTCCCTCCACTGCAGAGTCCTGCCGTGTGGACTGGAGCTGTGATACACATGCCATCGTAGGAATGGGGATATGTCTTCAGTCTGGCTGCCCTCTTACCTGTTATTTGTGATCTGTTCCAATCCTGTGTGATCTGGGCCAGTTGCTTCCCCTCGCTGGGTGTGGGCCACCCCACAGCTAGAAGGAAGGGGTTGACCAGATGTCTTTAAAGCCCCATTGAGTTTCAGCAGCGCCAGGGCCTTATCTTAAGAATCTGTGACACATTCTCCGGGGAAGAGCTGCCAGGCAGAGATTACAGAGTCCATGCTCAATGGCCTTTGCTTGTGTGACACGCTCCCTCCTTCCTTAGCGGGTTAGGAGAGGTTTCCCAGGAGTGATGGAGCCTGTGACAGGTGTGAATCTGTGCAAGTCACTTACTTACTGAGGGAGTGTTTGTCAGAAAAAAAGACTGAGGAAGCAGAACAGGGCAAAGGAAGTGAGCTAAGGAGGGTGTTTTCCCCAGTGTAGACTTGTTTTAGCTGGATCTCCGGGGCCAGGGGGTAGTTCTGGAAAGTTGTCCCATCATGAAGTAAGGGGTCTGAGCTTTGGGGCGCAGTGACTCTCATTCATTGGCCCTGTGCTGCCACTGTGGGGGCCACAGCATGTGAATACCCTCTCGGCCCACTGTTATGTCCTCCCATCATTGGAGGGCCATTGTCCTGAGCAGGTTGCAGTTAGGAGCTGTTAGCAACCAGCATTCCCAGCAGCTGGGGATGGTTACACCCACTTGGGAAGGAGTTTGGGCAGCATACTGAAGGGGCGTATGCAGGCAGCTCATTCTTGGAGCACTATTGTAAACAATTACAGGGCACATCTTGTCTGGTATGCAATTTCTCTATCTTGGAAATGGGAAAACTGGATCATGTTTTGTTTTTTTCTTAAGGCATCTACCACTGCACCGGTGTTCTTAGTGCAGCTGCCTTAGTCCAGATGAGCTTTCCCACTGAGGAGTCTGTGTTTGCCCCAAAGGAGTGGCCTGTGCTTCTAGGAGGCTTGATTCTAACTCGGTTACACCTGCTGAGCCTCATCTGCGAAATGGAGCCCTAATGGCCCGTGCCCTGCACGGTGACAGGAACATCCCTAGACCAGCGCTGAGCATGCGTTCTTCTCGTCCTCCTCCTATAATAATACCTGTCATGCGCAGCTTTGCAAGAAAGTTCTAGTGCGTCGTCCTGGGGACTCTTCCTAAAGCGTATGTTCTCAGTAGAGGAAGCGGGGAGACGTTCAGCGAGGCTGGGCCCTGAGGGGGCGGGGTTCCAGGTCCTGATGAAATGGACCACAGGAGGTTCCCTTTTCCTGACCCATGTGTCCCATGATGCTCCAGATGGTGTCATGAGAGGCTCTGGGGCTTGGCCAGGCCAGCACGGCGGCTGTTCCCAGCGCACTGCCTTAGGAAAGCCTCGTGCAGATGGGCTTGTGCCGATTTGAGGAAACAGAAGGAAAATAATTCGTGGTTTCCAAATCTGACATTTTTGAGCTTCCCACCCAGTATGTCACGCATACTATATCTGCTGCGCTTCTTGGCCTGATTCCCCAAGCTCCAGATTCAGGAATTGCATGTGACATTTCCTCCCGATTTGGGCCTGAGAGACACAGAGGGAGGAAGCTGTGAGGCAGAAGAGAACACCACTCTGCGCATGTCCAGACCCAGGCCTGGTGCTGGCGGTGTCCCCCGCGTGCTCTTGTTCAGGTCTCCTGTCCTCCTTTGTGAGGTGAGAAGAACCCCTACTTCCCAGGGATGACACAGGCTGCACACAGTAGGCCATCACATGTCATGCTAAGAAGTTAAGTAGCTCTCATGACATTGTTTTCACATGCAAGGAAACCATTCCGTCTTACAACAGTACATGTGAGAGGCAGCCTTTAGCCAGGATGTTTCTGAATGGGGCCTTTACCCCTCTCCTGCCTTTTGCCTCCTGGAGGCAGCTGGGAGCATGGTCTTGGTGTCCTATAGAGTTCTCTGTGTGGGTGGTAGGGGCTCTGAAATTGGTCACAGGGGAAGGGACTAAGTTGGTCCTTGTCAGTGAGGTGGATGAGGACCAGAAAGTGCAAGCTCTGATGCATGATGGAACTTGGGAGGATGACAGACCCTGTGATGGAGATGGGAGCCAAGGAGGCGGGGAACAGACTCGGACTAGCACAGCGCTGCATCCGGGGGAGGCCTGGGGAGTCTCCCCATTGGCAGGCTGCTGGCAGAGGGAAATCAGGCTTGTTCGGGACTAGGACACAACGTACCCACCCAGTCACATGTTTGGGTGCCAGATTGGAGTCCCAGGAGCAAAAGGCTTGGATGAGGCCACCAGGGCATGAATTTATTTTTTCTTTTTTTAAAAATATATTTTATTGATTTTTTAGAGAGAGGAAGAGAGAGGAATAGAGAGTTAGAAACATCGATGAGAGAGAATCATCGATCAGCTGCCTCCTGCACATGCCCTACTGGGGGATGTGCCTGCAACCAAGGTACATGCCCTTGACCGGAATCGAACCCGGGATCCTTTAGTCCGCAGGCCGACACTCTGTCCACTGAGCCAAACTGGTTTCTGCAAGGGCATGAGTTTTGCTATCCCTGGGGGAGACTGGCTCCAGCTAGAACAGAGGTGGGCTCAGCAGTAGGGAAATTGAGTCAGTCAGTATGGCTTCGGGCACACAGCGACATTATCGCCCCCTTGTGGGCTCTTCTCCCTCAAGGCCTGGCCCAGCAGACCTGGTGCTGTGGTGTTGGTCCAGCCCCCCCTCCTGGGAGGTGGGCTTGAAGGTCCTTGTTGTCAGAGCCCATGTGGGCTCGAGGTTTGAACAGAGAAGGCATGAATATGGGCCCCCCCATATTAGAAACAGGGGGCTCCCCCAGGCACAGTGGGTGCTGGCACTAAGGAGACAACCCCTAAGTGATGCATAGGTGGTCTCCCCGGCCCCCCGCCCGGACATGTAGTTCCGTCAGCGTGTTTCAGGGACCTGGCTGCTTGGTGCCTGACCGCTGTCCTCGCTCTCCTCTTTCCTGGGCCTCAGCTTGTACTTCTGTCTCATTTCCTCTGAAACCAGGCGGGCGACCTCTACTGGGGACCCCCATCCTGGCTCACTCTCCTAAGCCTTCCTGGTGGGCAAGGGGAGGCCACAGTCCCTTCTCCCACTGCCGCCTCTGTCCTGTCACCCCCAAATAGTGCGACCTTCATCCTGGTGGGGCGAACCCCACTCCTTCTCTCCTCTGGACTCACCTCTTCCTCGGGCTTCTCATGTCACACTGCTTGCATCTCCCTCCCGGGGATGGTGCCCATGACCCCAAACTGTCAGCTGCTCTTTCACGCTCGCTCAGAGCACACTGCAGATGGTCTGCTCCGGGAGCTTCCACTACGGAACACGTGCACGTCAGCATCAGGCCTGTGTTACTGACTGGGAGGGGAAGCCTGGGGGTGCCCTTCTCTCAGAGGCAGACGGGGTCCCCCTGTCCAGTTCCTCCTTCAGGACACCTGCTCAGGTGTGGGAGGCAGAGCCAGAGGACACTCAGGATCCTACAAGTGGTCCCACCTTGCTCTTCTGTGGGATGTGGTCCGCCACCCCATCACTGCCTCCTGTGGCTGAGCAATTCCTTCCCCAGACCGCTCTGCCCCTGCTGTCCCCCCTACTTGTGCTGTTTCCCCCTCCCTTTCATCAGTGACCTTAGGACTCACTTTTCGAGGACAGCCTCCTGCACCAACCTCTGCCTGTCTCCACGTGGGGCCCTCCGATAGTCCATGATTATATCTCTACAGAGCGTGGCCACCCAGCTACTATTTTTAGCATCTCACATGAGGTCAAGGAGGCGTCTCTCTCAGAGGAAGGCTGCTGGTGTCCTTTGTCACCCCAGTGTCCACTGTAGGGTCGGTGGAGACCAAGTGCTAAGAATAGAGGGATGGAAAGGATGGAAGGAGGAGAATGCAGGGTTTCACCCATCACCAGGAACAACGCCGTCACTGGTTGAGAGCAGTGGGTGAACAGGCTAAGCTTTGTGATTCCAGAGCAGGGGCATGGAGAGTGGCTTAACGATCTGTCATCTTAGTCTGCTGCTTAAATACTGGGGGTGAGTATGTGAACGTGTGTATGTATTGGGAAGGGGTTCCCTTGTCTTCCCAGCATGCCACAGGCTGGCACAGAGCCCCGCAGGAGGGTACAGCCTGGCTAGGCTGCCGAGGAGACCTGGGCAACTGCTGCTGGGGTCCCCGGGCGACTCAGACCTGGGCAAGGCTGATAGGTTTTGTCATATTTTTGAATAATTGAAGAGCAACTTCCATTTGTGGGGATTTGCTCTGAAGGTCTCACAATGTCTTAGCGGTCAGGTGGGCTGCACGTGTGTGTGTGTGTGTGTGTGTGTGTGTGTGTGTGTGTTTAAAAGGAATTCCACAGCCTAGAACAGTGGTTGGCAAACTGCGGCTCATGAGACACATGGGCTCTTTGGCCCCTTGAGTGTGGCTCTTCCACAAAATACTATGGCCTGGGCGAGTCTATTTTGAAGAAGTGGCATTAGAAGAAGTTGAAGTTTAAAAAATGTGGCTCTCAAAAGAAATTGTACTGTTGATATTTGGCTCTGTTGACCAATGAGTTTTCCGACCACTGGCCTAGAACTTCAAGTTTACACCTTAAGTAATGGAGTTCCATGCACGGCATCTCGGTTATAACACCATTGACCAAAGCTCTGCCTTCCGGGCAGCCTGGGGTGATGTGCTCCTGGAGGCCAGCACTTTCCCGGATGGGAACATTGAGACAGGGGCCACCCAGGCAGAGTCCCTTCTCTGAGCCCCACCCTGTGCTTTCCCAGAGAAGAACTGAAGGTGTCAGACTTGCCTGGTGTAGGGGTTTGGGATGGGGTCGTGTGACCCCAGGCCTTTCCTTCCTCCCTATAACTTGGCGAACAGCAATGGGCTGGTTTCTGTCCCAGCAGAAGTGGTTGATGGACAGGAGCTGGAACACACCAACCCCAGAAGCCCCCAGGGTGGTTCCTGGGGCCGAGTTCTTCCCTTTCTGAACCCAAATTAAAAACATGAGCGGGATCGAGAAAGTATGCAAAGGAATGAACAGTCCCCAATGTCATGATGTGCAGAATTTACACGTAAAATTATGCTGTTAGGTATGGCTTGTGGGTTTTTTTTGCTTTAAAAAAAAATAGCTGATAGGAAGAACAGGAGCTAAATACATAGGGCTAGGATGAGCTATTTTTTTTCTCAGCTTCCAATCTTTCCTCTTGATCAAGGAAATGTTGATATTTTTGAAAAGAGGCTTGTGCTCAGAGCTGAGGGATTTGTGACAGAATTCCAGCTTGGTCTCTCCCTGTGTGCTTCTATAAGTATGTGATGTGTGCATGAAGAACCTATCACCATTTCAGTTGGAGAAGGGGTTTGAGGTGGGGAATTCTTGGTGCACGGAGCAGCTATTATATATTTTAATTGTGGCCAGGATGGAACTCTGACGGAATGGGTGAGTGCAGTCGAAACACGATTCTATGAGGGCTGTGATATTTTTTTTTTTTTTTCCCTTCAAGAATGACTTCCTTTGTGGGGCAATAGGAAGCCTTCAGAAAGCTATCATTTCTGGCGTGGCTGGTGTGTCAGCGCCAGAATGAACCTGCATTCGGTCATTTAGACAGTGTTTCCCAAACTTCTCTCATGATGAGAATCACCTCGTGCTCTAAGCTTAGAGCACTAGTTAAGTATACAATTTTACCTATGTTCCCAAAAATTCTAGTTTAGCACTTCTTAGTTGGGATTCAGGAATCTGTATTTTAACAACTCCACCAGGTGATTCTCATCATGAGAGAAGTTTGGAAAACACTGATTTAAAGTAATCTTGTTTTCCCTGTTAATTAACAGGATTCTCCGTGTTCGACAATAAAATAAGGCACAGGAACAGGGAGGCAGATTTCCCTTTTATTTGAGAGAGCCAGGTCTCCCGCATTTCCATTTGAAGCCACCGCCATTATGGGCAGAGAAGGCTAGCAGACAGGGGTGGATGAGCTTCTCTGGGCTGACATGTCCCCTAGGCATCTAGTTGTGGTGTTCACAGGAATCGTCTGAAGATCTCCTTAAAATACAGTGGAACCTAGTTTCTCGAATGGCTCCTGTCTCAAATAATTCACTTCTCAACCTGACAGCCCTTTCATGCTGATGCCTCTCTCAGGTGACAGGAGAGGATGCATGAATAGGACTCGGTTTACCACTGTTAACATCTCAGGATAGTGTACTGTGAATATTTGTTTTTCTCTGGTTATAATTGTTCTTAAAGTGTTGATGTATAAATTAAACAGTACATTAGACATGTACTGTATAGAATAAGGTTAAAACAGTCATTTGGGGATTTGGAATGGATGAATTCAGCTTACATTATTACTAATGGGAAAAGGTGATTCGGTTTTCAAACAGCCTTCCTGAACTAATGACGTTTGGGAAACGAGGTTCCACTGCACAGGAGCTGGTCCAGAGGTCTGGGATGAGTCCCGAGAACCTGCCTTTGTAACAGCCTCTCAGAGGAACCCCTCTGGAACTTGAGAATGAGGTGGCAGTTGCTGGAAAGTGTGGGGAACATTAGGAAATGCTGTAAATCCCGCAGGCCACTTACCTAGACATGCAAGCACAGCAACCCGATTCAAGGATCTCTTGATGGTCGATCTTATGGGCGCAAATACCAATGACAGATTCGTCCTGAAGATACCACTCCTAGGGGTAAACAGATGTTCCAGGGATTATGTCACCTGGCCAGGTTATGTAAAAATGACTGCAATAATTAGGTTTGTGCCTTCAGTTTCTTTGATATTGGTGTAAACGCTCTTGGCATACACAGCCCAAGCTACTTTAGGCTCTACTACAGGATGAAGAAAGTGCTGTCTGGTTTGGGCTTTTGTTCTTATTAACATGCCCAGTGGGACTTCTTACAGAGGGTTGATGTGTCAAAAACATGGTCCAAAATGAACCACGAGGAAACAAATGTAAGTACCCTTCCCAATACATTCGATTTTAAACCAAGGAATGTGCACATAACAAACAAGAGACAGGAAGTGGGTTGTCACTCACTTGTTCTGTAGTCCTAGGTGGAGCTTTTCTCTCCATCCCTCATCTAATTCATCATCCCAGGTTGCTGGCAGCGTCCTGAAGGCTGAACGGGAAAATTCTAGGAGGTAAAATAATGCTGTTTAGAGAACCATACACCCCTTTTCTGAGAAGGACTCCTTGTATCCCTATCCCTGTCAAGGAGACAGCCAGGCCAGGCCTGTGCCAAATGATTCTGCCCTCCAGGATCACAGCTGATTGTCCAGAATACAGACACAGAGTCTGATTGTTCTCTGGAGAGAGGCACTCAAAGAGCCTCCATCTGGAATGGTGCTCTGCAATGGGACTTCTAGAGCATCAACTGCCCAGTAGCATCGCCACATGTGGCCAGTGCGACTGAGGGACTTAAGGACATTGGGCAGCATTGCTTTAGAGTAGTTTTATGGCCTTGGGCATCTAGGGAAATCCCAAGAGCCTCTTATCTCCTTTGCCTAGTTTTGGCTGTTCAACTGTCAGGTCAATTTCGTGAGACACCCCAGGGGCTCTTTAATAGATGCCCCATTTTTTTCCACTAGGCCCATGGTCGGCAAACTGTGCCTCGTGAGCCACATGCGGCTCTTTGGCCCCTGGAGTGTGGCTCTTCCACAAAATACCATGTCCTGGGAGAGTCTGTTTTGAAAAAGTGTTTGTGTGTGTGTGTGTGTTTTTTTTTAATATATTTTATTGATTTTTTTACAGAGAGGAAGAGAGAGTTAGAAACATCGACCAGCTGCCTCCTGCACACCCTCCACCGGGGATGTGTCTGCAACCAAGGTACATGCCCTTGACCGGAATCGAACCTGGGATCCTTGAACCCGCAGGCTGACGCTCTATCCACTGATCCATACCGGCTTCGGCTTGAAAAGGTTTTAAAAATTTGGCTCTCAAAAGAAATTTTAATCGTTGTACTGTTGATATTTGGCTCTGCTGACTAATGAGTTTGCCGACCACTGTACTAGGCAAAGGAGACTTAAGACAGCTCTTAAGAACTTTACTATTCTTTGGTGGAGGGATGGAGGGGTATCTGTCCATTACAGTGAGCCACACAGAGGTGAAGATGTTGGGCCTCTTATTGCCCACCTAGTACCCTGAGCAAATTACCTTACCAAGTCCCAGGCAACCCAGTTTGAAATATGAAAGAATCCGTGGCAGGGTGAAGGTGACTTATTTATGGGACAGTTCCATGACACTCATGGAGCATCAGCCTGGGGAGCTGGAAATCTGAGCTCATGGTCTACCTTTAGTCTGGGTGAGAATACATTGTCTCTGAGTCTCAATAACTGTCTAATTATAAGAAGGCTTTAAAAGTAAATCACAGAATATCGTCCCACTACTAGTGGTCAGCAAACATGAGTTTGCCGACCACCGGGATAGGGGCTTAATCACAAGGAACAACAACCTTTAATTATTGGAATCAAGAGTCTAGGTCAGTGGTCGGCAAACACATTAGTCAACAGAGTGGCAAACTGCGGCTCGCCAGCTGCAAGTGGCTCACAAGCCGCAGTTTGCCGACCACAATAATCTATAAGCACTGAGGGCCTTCCCACTGTGGAATGTACTCTTGTTGCAGGTGGACACAGGGGTGGGCAAAAGTAGGTCTACAGTTCTTCATATGGTAATTTATCGTAAAAATAATTAATAATGACAAGAATAAACTTTTGCATCCTTGCTACTGTAAACCTACTTTTGCCCACTCCTGTAGGATAAAAATCAATGTGTTTCCTCAGATCTGGTCTAGAGGGCTGATGGGCGCTTCATCTTGAAGCTGGCCCAGATTTGGGTGTACAGGTGCTCATTCCTTTGAAAGTGTCCTCGCTTGACATTGGTGGGCACAGTCTCATCAGCCATCTTGAACCAATAAAATGAACTGGAACTTTCCAGTTCAAACACTGTAACCATTATCACATCATAGTCTTACCTCCTTCCTAAGGAGCTTGCAAGGTGGATGTCCTTGTCTCGCCGTCATTGTCATCAACATGTCCTTACTCTTTGCAGGTGGGGATAGCGGAAGCCAGCTGATGCGAATCCTACTAAGAAGAGACAGAATACACAACCAGGTCTTCCAAGTCTAACCCTTGTAGACAACGTCTGCTTTAAAAGTGTGTGGACACAGTTGAAATAACATATGTTTGGAGAAAAAAATGTGAAGCAAATTAAAGATTGCATTTTAAGAGATGAGAAAGGCAAGATTGTCATTTGAGTGTGGGGGGTTGTGTGCTGGGGTAATGCCTGCAGGATAAAAAATAGACTAACAGTTACAGCAGAATCTGGAGCAGGCCTTCCCGTAAGCAGTTTTAACTGTTGTTCTGTGTAACTAGAGCCAATTCTTTTGCCACCAACACGTTCTGTTGTTCTCACAACGGCCCAATGTGGTCCATACTTCAGTTCTCAGTTTTAATACGAAGATGGTTTGCCACAGAAAGGTCAAATGACTTGCCTAAGACCGCAGAAGTGAAAGTTGGCCAAACTTCTCACCTGAGATCAGAGCTCAAGTTATGAGATTGTGACTCTTTAATAAACATTCACCTGAATGTTTACCTGGATGTTTGTTAAAACTTCTTTATTTCACTGGTGCCACCTAAAGAGAAGGAGCCCTGGGTAGGTCACAGGATGTCAAAGCTTCACTGTGATGGTGGCAACGTCACAGGCCCAAAGGGAGGTAGGCCCCAAAGATAACATCAGATAGCAAATGTCTGGAAGAAGCTGGCAACGCTTAAATGCCATGGCTTTCCTAACTGGGGCGGATAATTGCTCTCCCACTCGCTCCATCGTATCTGATAAAAGGTGCCTTATTTATCTTCGTACTACATGACCAAGCTCAGAGCCAGACACAGTGGAATCTGTGGGGCACATGAATCATTCTGAGTCCTAATATTGCTAACAGATAAGCACACACACACACACTGTTCTCCTGTGAAGCCCTACTTAGATATTACACGTGAATGCAGGGGAACAAGCATTACATTATCTCACTAAAGGTTACAGAATCACTGTCCCTTGAGCTGGGTGGCTAAGGAAGAGCCTGTATTTTGACCAAAATGACATTCCCATCACAAGGTTGGATATACCGGCGGCCTCATGGGAATTTTTAGTGCAGGCCACACCAGGTGACCGGATGGGACACCCACGTGGAAGATGCATGTGGGGGACTCTGAGGTCAAGCACATCTGAAGGTACCACTCAGCAGCAGGCTATCTTGGGAGAAGGGTGGTAGACTTTCTAGATAAATGATGATGTTGCTGATATCCCAGTGCTGGGATGACTCAAAAGGCTTAGGTCCTCCTGATGTACCTAACCTCCTGACCTACTGTGTGGCCTACAAAGGATGGTTGTACTGGGGCCTTTCTACCAAGGTCAAGGGCTGAGCTCACATGGCTCTTGTTACAACTCAGATACCCTCAAGAGGAAGAGGCAGTCAAAATGGGGGGGGGGGGGTTGACCAGGCATGTGGAGGACTGAAATGATGGCACATAAGCAAGGACCGGGAGACGCTGTGATGGCTGAGGGGACAGATGCTCATGGGAAGGGAGAGAATTGTTTTTAGATGCCAGTAGGCCTGATGATTCGATGATAATCCAAGTGTTCAGTGCGATACATAATTTTATAGAATGGATACATGGGGTGACAGTTTACCTAGACCTGTGGCTGGCAAACTGCGGCTCTCAAACCACATGTGGCTCTTTGGCCCCTTGAGTGTGGCTCTTCCACAAAATACCATGGCCTGGGCAAATCTATTTTGAAGAAGTGGCATTAGAAGAAGTTTAAAAAGTTTGGCTCTCCAAAGAAATTTCAATCGTTGTACTGTTGATATTTGACTCTGTTGGCTAATGAGCTTGCCGACCACTGACCTAGGCTGAGAGTGCCCTGGGGACAAGGGGCCACATCTTTCATAACCTCTGTGTGTGACTCTGGGTCAACCATCCAGTAGCAACCACTGTTGGTTGACATGAACTGAACAAAGTTACTAACCTTATCAGATGAGGGACCTTTAGCGGCCTGCCCTTTGCCGCTCTGTTGACTAATGAGTTTGCCGACCACTGTATAAGGCATTACCCTTATCCAGAAGTATTGGCTTCAGATTAAAGACATTAGTACATTAGTAAAATGTTTTTTAAGTGTTTTTCCCTAAGGCAGTGGTCGGCAAACTCAGTCAACAGAGCCGCAGTTTGCCTACTACTACTTTGAGGAATCAGAATAGTCTGAGAAGTGTAAGGGCTTCTGGGGTTGGTTTTAAGTTCTGTCACTAGTTATTATCAGAGTCCGGGATAGTCACCTGTCAGGTGATCTGTCCATGTGAGAGACGCCACAGTGATGTAAATAATGATAACTAATGGACATGTCATAATGTATGTCATTTACTGTCTATCAGTCCTTGCAGCTGAAGTGGGTTTGGGGTCTGAAGGGCAAACCCCTGAAGCGGGAGGAGAGGATTAGCTGGACAGGGGCAACCAGGTTCTTGATTCAACACATACCTTTGTAACCACTGGATTCTAATGTTGCCAACATTGAATCATCGAATGTCTTTCCCCCAGAACCTATCTGGCTGCCCTGCCAAGGTCTCTTTGGGCATCTTTAGCTGAGTCTGGTGGGTCAGAGCACTTCCACCTCTACCAGCTAGACCAGTGGTCGGCAAACTGTGTCTCTCTAGCCACATGCGGCTTGCTGTTCTACTGATTAATGAGTTTGCCCACCATTGAACTAGATGTATTCATTATCATTTCCCTATTATCAGGTGTTACTCTGCCCTTAAGAGTTTGACAGATAACTCCTTACCTTGCATGCATATATCCATCGATCCATCTTGCTCTTTCTCAATCCTTAAAGGTGCACTGCAGGGCTTCTGGTGAGCTATGTGAACTTACAGGTGACCATGGCCAAGTCGGGGAACCTGTGTAAAAGGAGGGATCTGTTGAGTTTTCTAACGTATCATGGACATAGTGTGCATCAGGCAGGACAAAGAAAATGACCCATTTCCCAATTCCGGGGAACTTTGGATCTAGATTTGGAGGTTCACACAAGTGAGAATGCACATATACAACCAAGATCACGTGACTGGCTGACGTTGGCTGTGCTGACAGCAAAGAGGCAGCAGTGTGTTCTAAGAGTCAGGAGCGGGGAACCCAGGGAAGAGTTCCTGGAAACACGGGGCAGAAAGCTGGGTTTTTATGTTTGAAAAAGAATGAAACTGATGGGGACACGCCAGGCAGAAGGGCTGCCCAGCAATGGAGGGCAAGGAGGATTGTGCATCAAACCCTAAATCCTCAACAAAGTGTTCTGTCTCACATGGGTGAGTTGTGAGGCCAGATCCTGGACATCATTTTCAAAAAAAATATATTTTATTGATTTTTTACAAAGAGGAAGAGAGAAGGATAGGGGATAGAGAGCTAGAAACATCGATGAGGAAGAAACATCGATCAGCTGCCTCCTGCACATCCCCCACTGGGGATGTGCCGCAACCAATGTACATGCCCTTGACTAGAATCAAACCTGGGACCTTTCAGTCTGCAGACCGATGCTCTATCCACTGAGCCAAACTGGTTTTGGTTAGATCCTGGAGATCTTTTAATGCCAGGCTCAGAGTGGAGGGCCTCCCAATGAATGAATGAACTTGACCTGGAGCCGGTGAAGGTTGAAGAGGGTGAGGCCTTCTATATAGCTTCCTGGGGAACAGAGCCTGGCAGCTTGGAGGAACATGGACGGGTTGCACGGGACAGAGTTAGAAGGCAGAGGAATGAGCCAAGAATGTCTTATTCCAAGTTGGCTATTTTTCTATTGGAAAAAAATAAGAAAGCACCCAAATAACAAACTCTAAGCTTCTGATGAACTGCCTTTTATGATGACACGGAAGCCATAAAGGCGGTGATGTATATGGACGCCGAGCAGGCTGCTTTGAGTGGCTTTATGAGATACAAACAGCAGGAGGTGGTTAGCGTGGGAATGTCCCGCATCAGGTTATAACCATCTGAGTGTGGGAACGCGTGGTGGCCGCACAATCACATTTTTATAGCCCTGCTTGGTCCTTTCCCTCAGACAGCTGAACTCCAAGCAGGGAAGGAGGGGAAAGCCAGCAAATCGGTGCCATTAAGTAGCGAAGGAGGAGAGTCTTTGAATTTCAACGGCCACAGCAGTTACCAGATTGATACAAAAACAAACAAACAAACATTATTTCCCCACATTTGAAATACCTGTGCTGTGAATAAGGGTAAGATGAATACTTAGAAGACCGAGCTTACTAACAAAATAACGATTGGGAGGAAGCAGACTTAGGGTTTGAGAAGGGCCTTGGAGGAGTCAAGATTGATGCAGGTGAACAGACGGGAAGATGCAGGTAGCATGGCCATGAGAACGATTTGAACTTAAACAGGACTGCTCAACAGGTACCCACAAAACATCAGTCATCCATCAGCTTGTGACCCTCCTGCCTCCCTTGCACTCTATACAGCATGATGCTGTGGTAGGGCCCAGGCGGACCTGCATCAGATTCAGCTCCACCACTCATGACCTTGTCTTCTCTGCCTCAATCTGTCAGTCGGTGGGGTCAGCACCCCTCACAGCGCTGGCGTAACACTAAACAAGATGCCATCGACAAGTCCCCCTGCCCTGGAGAGGGGGTGAGGGGCTGCCTACAGCAGGTGCTCAGGAAGCCCTGGCTGTCAGGTCAGGACCTTGCCCTGGCTTCCAGGTGAGACCCGTGGGAGTTCCGAGTGAGAGCTGCTTGGCGAACTTGAGTTTGCCCAGCCAAGGTTGTCTACCCTGGTCCATGTCACTGTCAGCGGCGACTTAGAATTCATGCCCTGCACACCTTCTTAAGTCTCCACGCCCATATTGAGTTGATCTAGAAAACAAGCCTCATTTCCAGACATTTCCTTCCCCTGCCTTTTCCTGAAAGACGCACAGATGCTATCCTGGAGGACCAGGGCTCTCACAGCTTCTGATGGACACGCTGAAGGGGGGAGGAGGGAGAGAGATAGGGAGAGACAGGCTTGGAGGGACCATTCTCACCTGCTCACCGGACATGAGATGAAATGCATGATGCCGGTTAAGTTTACATTTAAGATAAAGCAGAAATATTTTAAAGTAGTATTTGGAATGTACTTATGCTGAAAAAAAAAAAAAAGTGTCTGAAATGCAAATCGCATTGGGTATCATGCATATTTCTATTTGCTGTGTCTGATAGCCTTATGTCTGTGGCGCGGTGGGCTCGAGGGATAGGCTATCAGTTTTGATATCAGAGGATTGGGGGGGGGGGGTTAGGTCCTCACTGAGTCACTTCCTGGTGGTAGAACCTTCCACCTCTCAGAGCACCAGGATGTTTATAGATGAAGACACTCCTCTCAGGGTTCCTGAACAGAGAACATGAGATCCCATCCACCCGTGTGGCTGCTGTGTGTCCCTGTGCCTAACAGGAGTCACATCTGCCCAAGTATATCCCCGAGCTGCTTGTTTAGAGTGCGTTGCAAACAGTGCACCTCCCGGAAGCTGGACAGACTCCTCATTGCTGTTTCTGCTCCGGGGCCCCCCAACAGGGAAGGGGTGCTTTTCAGAACATAACATGTGCAGCTCCCACCCAAAGCCTCTCGGTGGCCCCCTCTCTCTCAAAGCCTTTCTCACACGAGGAAGTGTCTTCAGCCGGCTGAAGACATACTGGAGATCCAATGTATTCCTAGCATTTGCTACTCGGCCCATCACCGTGGGGTCCTGGGGAGCAGGGTCCCTCGGGAAAGCATTTTTATCTGTTATGGTTGTTCCCCAAAGTGGGGATTCAGTCTTAGGTGAGAGGAGGAGGGGTGCGATGGCGTCGGAGCCGGAGGCGGCCTCACCAGCACACGGGACCTACGACAGCCCGGCCATGGCACGGGAACAGGGAGGACACTCCTGCGTGGCACCAAGCAGAGCAACCCCAGACGCACGTGGGATTTGGAAGGTGTGTGCTGTGCCCGGTTTACAAAAGGGACAGTGGAAGCCTTCATGGGGTGATGCCAGCTCCCCCCAATCACACAGCCTGTAAGTGTCAAGCCTGACACACCAAAAGCCATTTCTTTTCCACGGCCCACTGCTACTTCTTCTTTCCCCCCGGTTGTTCTGAGCAATAATAAAGCAGTTGGTTCATAAACCAAGAATAGGGCTCCCTCCCTCCACCCACAGTGCCTGAAAGGGAGAAAGAAAGGGCACATTGTGAATACTACAATGCCCTGAGGGGCTACAGCCAGGATGCTCCAAGGCTGGACACAGGTGCCTGAAATGCTCAGTCTTACCTCCCACATTCCCACGCCTTGCATTGCCACCTTGGCCCCAGCACAGCTGGTGCTTTGCCTTAAGCCTCATAAATCCCCTAAGGCCCTGGTTGGCAAACTGAGGTCCCTTGGCCCCTTGAGTGTGGCTCTTCCACAAAATACCACGGCATGGGCGAGTCTATTTTGAAGAAGTTTAAAAAATTTGGCTCTCGCCCTAACCAGTTTGGCTCAGTGGATAGAGTGTCGGCCTGCAGACTGAAGGGTTCCAGGTTCAATTCCAGTCAAGGGCATGTACCTTGGTTGCGGGCACATCCCCAGATGCGGGGTGTGCAGGAGGCAGCTGATCGATGTTTCTCATTGATGTTTCTAACTCTCTATCCCTCTTCCTTCCTCTCTAAAAAAATCAATAAAATAGATATTTTAAAAAATTTCGCTCAAAAGAAATTTCAATTGTTTTACTATTGATATTTGGCTCTGTTGACTAATGAGTTTGCCAACCACTGCCCTAAGGATATTGCCCCACAGGCAGAGGGACTGGAGAGAAAAAGCTGGTCATGCTGGTGACTCATGACTTAGCTGTCCAGCTAATGGCTACCTGCCGTGATAAGACCGACCTGCACTGAGAGCACAGGGCGCCCTGATCTGGCCACAGCAGCTGCGGGAAGAGCACGTCTCTCAGAATATTAGGCCGGCAGCTCAGAGCCGGCCATTGGATGCAGCAGGCTAACTGGTGTCATCATCATAAGCATTGCTGACGGTTCACTTAGTCACTGCACAATAGGTTCCAGGCACTAAAACTGCTTAAACGGGAGTCAAGTACAGTCCCTCTCCCTTAGCCCCCAGATCTGGTGAGGGAAAAAGACACCCGGTCAGTCTGAAATGTGCGAGAGAGAACAGAGAGCGAGCTGGCCGGTGAGAGACAGACCTCAGGAGCTTTTTAGAGGAGATGATGTCTAAGTCGGGTCTTAAAGAAACAAGGTCCCACGTGGAGATCCTGCAGAAAGAGAGGACATGCAGAAAGGAATGTCACCAGGATGGTGACACAGGCTTCAGTTCCCTTTAAAAGAAAACCAACGGTCAGGATCTGTGGAGGAGACACCCTGGAATGGTTGTCTGGGCACTTCCAGGGTAGGTGAAGCTGTGCTCGCCTTCTCCCAGGAGCACATCGAATTACAACTAAATTATAGAGCAACTGTCATTCGGAACCACCTGAAGACTAGCTGAACAGAAGTCCTCTAACTAAGGATATTAAAAAGAAGTCACAAAGAGACTAGTAAGTGGGACAGAACAGGCAGGTCCCACAGCCCTGGTGTTCCTCCGTGCTGTAAGTAAATCCCTGCACAACAGCTGGTCCCGTGTAGTCATGGACTGCCCTCCCAGCCAGTCAGCCTGAAAATCAATGCCAACAGCAAGCAACAGTCTATACACCAAGGGTGGGGATTCGATCCCTGGTCAGAGCACATACAAGAATCAACCAATGAATGCATAAGTGGAAGAACACATGGATGTTTCTCTCTTACCTGCCCCCATCTCTCTCCCCCCAAAATATCATAAAAAAGACTCAACAGGAGGGCATACAACCCACACAAGGGGCACTCCTGGAGCACCCAGCTCGGGTGAACAGGGGGACCACCACTGGGCCTCACAGAACACTTCCTCTGTAGGCCACTCTGCCAAGATAGGGGGATGTAACAGGTCTACCTCATACCTGGAGACAAACACAGGGAGTCATCCAAAATGAGGAGACAAAGAAGCATTTTTCAAATGAAAGATCAGGTCAAAACCCCAGAAAAGGACCTACATGAAACAGATATAAGCAATCTACAGAGTTCCAAACCCTGGTTATGCTCAACGAACTTAGGGGAAGAATAGATGAACTCGGTGAGAACTGAACGACCACTAGACTAGTCACTATGAGGTGCGTTGACCCCCTCTTGGTCTTTTTCCCTGGCCGGCAGGCTCCGATTGCCGATAGCAAACAGGGACCCTATGTGGGTAGCTGGGGATGCAGGCCAAGGCCCCTGCCCCTCTGGTTGCCCCACACATAGAGGACAACTGGTGGCGGGGGTGGGGCCATCAATGGGGCTGGAATGGCTGACCTCTTGGTCCCTCCCCTGGCTGTTAGGTCCCATCACCAGATTGGGGAACAGGGAACCAAGGTGGTGGGCGTGGGGGGGAGGGACAAGGCTGGCTTCTGCCAGCCAAGAAGATGGCCTGATCACAGTCTAGGCCTAGGTACCGTACTCGTGCACAATTTTGTGCGCCATGCCTCCAGTTCTTTATAAAATTTAATCTGTTCTAATTACTTCAATTTATATGAATCAAGTTCCAGCTGAGTAGCTCTACTGTTTGTGGATGTTTAATTAAATGCTTTTTCATTTTGATTTCTCAGTTTTTCTTTTAATGTTTATAGTTCAATACATCTGTGTTTCCCAGACCTCAAGCACGTGTGCAGGCTGTGGACCATGCCGTTGGCCCTCAGCACCCTGTCTAGAACTCTGAGGGTGAGTGACAAGGTGCAGGGCCTTTGCAGGGAATTGTGGGTGAATCCAGAGGAGGACTTAGTTCCTGAAAGAGGAGGCTGGTAGGCAAGGGCCAGGACGCTCAGGCTCTTGTCCATGGAATGGAGACCTTTAGTACAAAGGAAATGGAGACCCACAGAAGACTTATAAGCAGGGGTGGTGATGATAGTTACATCATTTAGGAAAAAAGAAAATACTGGCTGATGCTTTGGAGAATACCCTGGGGATGGGGTGGTGAGGAGGCCGCTGAAAATCTCCAACCCAAGGAGTAGCAGAAAGAATTGTGAACATGCAGAGGAGGGGATGGAGAGAAGATGATGGAAAGCAGACTGGGCCTCTTGAGGCCAAGGAGGAGGCGGGTCTGGGGAGCAGGGTGTAAGCCATGCCGAGTAGGGGGCTGTGGGTGGGCATCTGTGGGATGCGTGGGAACCTTGCTGGCAACTCGGCTGCCGGGACACCCATTCCTCCCAGGCTGCAACTGGAGGCTGAAGGTATCCGTTGGCGCCATGGGGAGGAAGGGAAATGGGAGGGCCAGGAATCTGACCTCTGGCCCTGGCTGGTCAGGGCCTACTGGCTGTGCTCGTTAAAATGTCAGCAGGCCTTCTTTCCCTGGGAAAAATTTCTCTTTCTCAGCCCCTAGCATGTGGTGACCCCAGGAGGGAGGCACGGGGTCAAGGGTCATGCCACAGTCCTGGCTCCCTGCTGCTGCTGAGTCTGAAACACAGAGGCAGGAAACCCCAGATTGATGGTAAGTGTGAGGGGCACTAAATGAGCCCAGCAGATGCATCTGGACACAGGCAGCAGGTCTGTCTCGGTGTTGACTGGCTGACATAACCATAAGGATGAAGCTGATCCCAGGTAACATTGCTGCACAGTCTCTGTGGACCTGACATTGCACTAAGCACGTCATGCTGTTTCTCCTTTAATCCTCAGGACTTTATAAGGGGGATTCGGGGAGGGTGGGTACAGGGTTAGGAACAGGCAAAGCTGAGGTTCTTACCCAGCTGTCAACTCTAGTTCCCACTCTCCTTTTTAAAAATATATTTTATTGATTTTTTACAGAGAGGAAGGGAGAGGGATAGAGAGTTAGAAACATCTATGAGAGAGAAACATCGATCAGCTGCCTCCTGCACACCTCCCACTGGGGATGTGCCCGCAACCAAGGTACATGCCCTTGACCGGAATCGAACCTGGGACCCTTCAGTCTGCAGGCCGACGCTCTATCCACTGAGCCGAACCGGTCTCGGCTCCCACTCTCTTTTAATGTTACCACTACTCTCGTCCTTTGGATTCAACTAGTTCAATGTTTTTCAACCGGGACGATTTGGGCCCCCATCTCCCACACCTGAGACACTTCTGATAGCTATGATGGGGGGGGGTGGTATGGTATTGCTAGGCATCTACTCAGTAGAAGCAGAGATGCTACTAAACATCACACGATGCACAGACCAGCCGCTGAAGCAAATCATTATCCAGCCCTTACATGCCAATAAGGCAGACATCCTACATATCAATAGTGCAGACACCATGTTCCAGTGATGGGCACAGGTAGACATCCAATCAGTGTTTGCATGGTTTTGGAGTCAACACTTTCTTCCCCCTCTTCCCTTCCTTCCTTCTCCACTCAGTTGTTTATTCATCTGTTCTTTTATTGAGAAACTAGAGGCCCAGTGCATGGATTTGTGCACCAGTGGGGTCCCTTGGCCTGGCGTACAGGGATCGGGCTGAAACCAACTCTCTGACATCCCCTGAGGGGTCCTGGATTGCAAGAGGGTGGTTCTCTGGTGACGCTCCCTGGAATTGGGGTAGCTTCTCTCTGGTTCTGGGAGCATCACCCGAGAACCGCAGCTGCCAAGTCACTGTAGCTCAGCAGCTCCTGCATTGAGCATCTGCCCCCTGGTGGTCAGTGCAAGGCATACCTATCTGTCAGAAGGTCGCTTCGACTTTTATAATATATAGATTGCACCCCTTTTCTGAAGGTCTTGCTACTTTCTGTGATGTCAACAGGTGGCTAGTCTTGGCTCAGTGTCCCTCTTAACTGGAAATGAATTCACACCCTGTTGTTTGCACCTGGTCCATACCTAAACTTGGCTAGAGAAGGTGGTCTCTCTGAAAACAATTGGGCATCTGATAGTACTTTTTAAAAAATTACAGTCTGAGCCGGCTGGTGTAGCTCAGTGGTGGAGCACTGGCCCATGAACCAGGAGGTGGTGATTAGATTCCAAAGTCAGGGCACACGCCCGGGTTGCAGGGTTGATCCTCAGTGTGGAGTGTGTAGGAGGCAGCCGATGGATGTTTCTCTCTCATCAATGTTTCTCTCTCTCTTCCTCTCTCTAACATCAATAAAAAACATTTAAGAAATAAGTAAAAATAAAAATTACAGTTTGGGTATTGGCTGGGAAGCCCAAGAACAGTGCGCTCCCGAAGCACATGTGTGTGTGGTGGATGCCCTAAAGACGTCGTTCTGATCCCAGCGAAAACAATCCGCCTCTTGTGGTTTTTCATTCACCAGTTTTCAGAAGCGCTGCCAGCACCGTGGCGATGAAGACAAAGGGGTCCTTCATGCCCAGCAGCGCACACGGGGGGAGGCAGAGTGCCCTGGATGGAGTCTGCCTGCTCCCACCATTAGGGCTTTATGAGTGGGGCTGGCAGAATTTACAGACTCAGCGAGGCGGCCCAACATGGCTACTGGTCAGACAGGAATTCTCCCAGGTAGGCCCCCTGTGCCTGGAGAGGATGGCACACAGGGGCTCACCACCTAATTCGTGTCCTTCTGAATGCGTGAAGGCAGAAACCCACAAGGACTTTGTGTGGCTACTTAATGAAGGTTGGGTCTACTTTGTCTTAACACAGAAGAGAGTCTGCGAGTCCAAAGCAGTGCCAGTGGGGAGGCTTTCAAAGTTGCCCAGTGAACGGGCCTCCCTGTGTTCCTGTCATGCCCCAAGGGTGAGAGAATTGTCTGGGTGCCTCCAAAAGACCAGTGGAAGTGGCAAACTACTGAACTTGAGGAACCACTGGAAGTAATGATTTTCTCACCAGCAGAGCAATTCAAACCTGGGCAGAGGAGTCTCGTGGCACGGAAACAGGATTCGAGAATGAACTTCAGAAAGAGAAGGAAGGGAATGAGATTCCACTGGATTGAGGATGCTCCCCAGAGCTGAGCTCCAAGCTAATAACCAAGCCCTGTGTGAAGAATGCCTGGTACAGCGCAGTAGCATCATTTCACTCAATGACTGCGTGGATGGACAAACGAAAGAATAAGTTTGTTGTCCCAAGGCCCAGGGGATACTTAAAGAGTCAGTACCTTAACATAAGTTTCCTGTCCTAATGCAACATTCTTCTATGCTTTTAAGTTAGGGTTTAGATCTTCAAAGTTGGGTTTTAGTTATGGAAAGAGTCCTTGCCTTCATGGGACAAGTGTTTTTCTTTCCACTTTTATCCACTCTTAAAATTTTTTTTTATTAAATTTATTGGAGTGACATCCTAGCTAATAAAGGGAGAATATGCAAATTGACCATCACACCATCACAAAGATGGAGGCAGGGTTTCTGTAACACAAGATGGCTGCACCCACAGCAGAGGCCAAGTTCCCCTAACAAGCCTTAAGGAGCAATCAGCAGGGACCTGAGGCTGCATGGCAATGGGCGGGGACAGGGGACCTGAACCTGCACACCCTGCCCAGTGGGGCTTGACAGGGGGCCTCAGGCCGTGCCACCTGCCCTGGCATCAGGCCGGGCGACCTCAGGCTGTGCCCCCTGCTTGGAAGCACTTGATGGGGGACCTGAGGCTGCGTTCCCAGCCCTGGCACCAGGCCAGGGGACCTCCGGCCACACACCCCTCCCCAGTGCCGGGACAGGGGACCTCAGACCATGTCCCTGGCCCAGCAGGGCTTGGCAGGGTACCTCAAGGTGCATCCCCCATCAAGCCCCACAGGATGGGGGTACGCAGCCTCAGGTCCCTTAGCCTGATGCTAGGGCGGGGGGCACGGGCCTGAGGTCCTCCGGCCCAGCACCAAGGTGGGGGATGCACCTTGAGGTACCCTGTCAAGCAGGGGGCACAGCCTGAGGTCGCCCGGCCTGATGCCAGGGCAGGTGGCATGGCCTGAGGCCCCCTGTCAAGCCCCACTGGGCAGGGTGTGCAGGTTCAGGTCCCCTGTCCCGGCCCATTGCCATGCAGCCTCAGGTCCCTGCTGATTGCTCCTCAAATCATGCAAGACCCAGACCAAGCCAGCCCCACCCCCACTGGGCAATATCCGGACCTGGCCAGACCCACCCCCATCGAGCCCCGCCAGGCGGGGAGTGCAGCCTCGAGTTGCCTCTCAAACCCCACCTCAGCACTTCTATTATAGAGGAAGGGCAAATAGCCATATTAAAATATTTCCTGTAGCCCTAACCAGTTTGGCTCAGTGGATAGAGCATCAGCCTGCAGACTGAAGAGTCCCTGGTTCAATTCCAGTCAAGGGCATGTACTTTGGTTGCAGGCACATCCCCAGTAGGGGGTGTGCAGGAGGCAGCTGATTGATATTTCTCTCTCATCAATATTTCTAACTATCTCCCTCCCTCTCTGTAAAAAATAAAATATATTTTTTAAAAATTTCCTCTAATTAATCCCCTTTTAGTGTGCATGAGTTTTGTGCACTGGGCCACTAGTTGATTAATAAAGTTATATAGGTTTCAGGTCACAAATCTATAAATACATCATTTGTATATTGTATAAAGTGTACACCGACTCAAGTCTCCTTCCATTACCATTTATCCCCCCTTTACCCATTTCTATGGGACTCCACCCCCACCCCTGGAAATGACCACACTGTTGTCTCTGTCCATGACTTTGGTTTTCTTTGCTTCCTCTGTTCCCAGCCAGCACCATAAACCCCTCCTCCAAACCCCTCTCCTGCCAGCTCCATACTCTTGTTTTATAGGCTCTAAACTTCAGGTGAGATATTTGGGAAACAGTTAATTTTGATTGCTCAAAAAAAAAAAAATAGTATAAACCCAAGCAAACTACTGTTATTCTTTCCCTTGGAGAAGATTACTAGGTAAGTGCTGAGTGGTAACAACTTGCACAGAAAGCTGAATATAAATTCTCAAACAAAGGGCAGTCAAACCTAGGGCAGCAGCATTTAAGGCCAGGAAATTTCCTTGCCTCTTTACTTAAAGCAAAGTGGCTCGGCGGGGTGTATGGAAAGTGGATTATAATGATGTGAGGTTCAGAGGTTTGCATTCGGTCTCCTGCTCTGCCAAGGAGTGACAAGGTCACCTTGAGGAACCACTCCCTGGAACCGCTGCTGTGGAATGGAAACAGATGTCCACCCGGCATTAACGCTTCAAGTATCTGTGAGCACCATCTAAGATATTACCCAGGGATGCTATTTACAGATCGTGCAACTCTCTAACAAACAATTTTATTGTCATCTTTTCATGGTCACTTTATTTCAACATCCAACCTCCACCATCCATTTTTGAGTTTGCGAGGCCTCTAAATAACGCCTCGCTGTAGAAATTCTATTACTTCTACATTAACTATTCTTCGAGAATTTGAATGAAATGATATAGGACTATAATTTTCATTAGCTATAAAAATATCTCTACGGGCACATTCTGTTCTATTTATCAATATTGCCAACATAGTCATGAAATGGGAGAAAGGACTTTTGATCAAAAAAAATGAGAGCTGGTATTATATTATTTTTCTTTCTCCCCTTCTTTTTTTTTTTTTTTTTTTTTTTTTTTTTGGCCTTTCCTTCCTCCTTCCTTTTCCTTCCTCCCTCAGGCTCTCCCTTCCCTCCTGTACTTACATGACTGGCATATTATGTCTCATGACACAGAATTAATAAGACTGATCCTCTGACCTCAAAGACTTCAAAATTTTACTGGTGATAAAGTTCAAGTCAAGAGGGAATTAAAACACAGTATCAAATATTCCCAAACAGGCTGGGGTGGGAGGATTTTTAGAGAAAAGAAGAAATGGCCGGTTTGAATTTTGAAAGGTAAGTAGTCATTTTAAAGAAAAGAAAGGATGAGTATGAACACACACACACACACATATACCGAATATTCTATCCAACAGCCACCAAATATACAGTCTTCTCAAGCACACATGGAAGACCACATGTTAGGCCATGAAGCATCTTCTTCAAGAAGATTAAAGTCAGACCCCAGATATCCTCTGGCCACAATGGTATAAAACTAGAAATAAAACAGAAACTAACAACTACATGGATATTACACAACACCCTCCCGAACAATCAATGAGTCAAAGAAAAAATCAAGGGCTCAATCCCTGGTGGGGGCAGTGCAGGAGGTGGCTGATGTATGTTTCTTTCTCCCTCTCCCCTTCACCAAAATAAATAAAAACATTTTTTTAAAAGAGTAGGACAAGAAAGAAGCTCTGGAAATATTAATAAGAACAGAACTGGATACCACTTATGCTCTCAACTACTGCTATTAAGTTTTGGATAAAATAACAAGGGGCAAAATAAGCCAGTCAGAGAAAGATAAATATCACATGATTTCACTCATTTGTGGAATATAATGAGCAACATAAACTGATGAACAAAAACAGATCCAGAGACAGAGAAGCATTGATCAGACCATCAAACCTCAGAGGGAATATAGGGGAGGGTGGGGGTAAGGGGGAGAGATCAACCAAAAGACTTGTATGCATGCATATAAGCCTAACCAATGGACACAGACACCAGGCGTGTGAGGGCATGAGGAGGGGGGGATAAGGACACATATGTAATACCTTAATCAATACCTTAATCAATAAAGAAAAAAATTAACAAGGGGACAGGAAGAGGATAAATGGAATAGGAAAAAAAAAGTGGTGTGTGCACATGTGCTTATATTAGTCTTCATTTCTGCAGCTGCTCGTGGGGCTGCTGGTGATTGCTGTCCTCCATTACTGGTTCCACATGCAATTTCCCCTCATCCATGACCTCCACTAAGCAGTGTTCTTTACCATGAGTAACCCAGTCTTTTTTCTTAGACTGTCAAAATTCTTTAAAAATATATATATATTTTTTATTGATTTCAGAGAGGAAAGGAGAGGAAGAGATAGAAACATCAATGATGAGAGAGAATCACTGATCGGCTGCCTCCTACACACCCTGCACTGGGGATCAAGCCCATGTGCCCTGACCGGAATCGAACCGTGATCTCTTGGTTCATAGGTTGATGTTCAAACCACTGAGCCACTCTGGCCAGGTAGACTGTCTAAATTCTTAGTTGCTTTGCCTTCTATTTGGTTGCTGCAGCTTTCTATTCATGCTTGGTATTATACGTAGGGATGTTAAAATTTGCCCAAGAAAGTCCCCTAGGTTTCAGACCTAGTCCCTTCTGAGTTACTGTGTAGCAGCAACTCAGATTTCCTCTTGCTGTTCAGAACAGATGTCTAGTTAGGTGGTCACTTTCCCTGCTATTGGTTTCATGGGGAACAAGCCTGAAATGGACAGGGGGCCCTGGAGACCACCAAGTCATGGGACATTGTGTCCCCTGATAAAAACATTTCTCCATGGGGAGCAAAAGCTTTCCCATCAGAAGCGCTCACTATTATGAGGAGAGGGAGCGAATATTCTGTGAATGGATATAATATTGAGAGAAGTTCACACTTTGACCTCTTCATTTGCAAAAGCATGCATTCTGATTGTGAGAGAAATAACACCATGATACTAGTTGCTTATTTAAAACATATCCTGCATATTTTCAGGTATAAATTTATAACCCCAAACTTTCAATGTGTTTTGTTTTGTGTTTTTTTGCTAACAGGCACCATACCTGACGCATCAGTAGGCCATTCCATCATTCTATGATTCTATAATAGATGCTTTTGACGGGAATGGGATATATGTTATAAGACTATTCAATTCTATGAGTTTCAGCTAATGTCATACTGAGTTCCATGTTCAGAAGCAATATTGTGTGTTCTTCCATGATGACAAGTAAAAAGTTCTGTGAGTCCATGGGTGGTGGCTCTAACAGTGCACTGCAGGCAGGAAAGATAAATCTGTATCCAAAATGTGTATCTGTTGCTGTTCCTTCCATAACGAAAGCATCTCCATGGAACCAACCTGATAGGACTGCTTCCTCAAAGAAATGATGTCATTACAATGTTACTGTAGGAGAATCTATTTATTGCCACAGGCATCTTAATATGATCATATATTGGGGTATCTTAGCCTAGTCAATCCTTTGGTGGGGATTTTTTATAATTAATCAGCTATAAAGGAAGTCCTTTATGCCCAAACACATCAATCGTGGAATTACAAATATTAGCAAAACCTAGAGAACAATCTCTGCATCTGATAATGGGGAGAAAGGGATTAAATCATGGTGTGTCAGCTCAATAGATTGTTAAACAGCTTGTAATGGAAACGTTAAGGAAAAAGAACCAGGGTATAATATGTCCAGGAGATAACATTATTATGGTAAGGAGAAACCTATACATGAGAAAGAAAAGCCTGGAACAAATTTCATATTCAATCAATGACCAAGCCTGTCCATTTGCTCTTCCTAAATATCTCCAGAATCTGTGAATGTCTGTTTCATCATCCCTACCATCTTCCTCCCAGCCATGGTTGACTCTCAACAAGGTTGACAGCCTCTATCCACCTCTACCCATGACCTTGACCCATGCAGGAGCATCTTAGGGATTCTGCAGTTAGAGGGATTCTTAAATATGAATCTCATTTTAGAATTTTCCTTGCGTGAAACCCTTCAATGGCTTTTCATTAACACATTAAGCTCCCAGTCAGTCACCGGTGATTGACACTCTACTTTTCGTCTGGGAGATAAAACAGGCTGGGTGTTTAACATGTTAAAGAATAATTTCTAAAACCTTTAATGGACCCTAAAAGGCAATGCGTAATTTGGCTACAGCAAACCTCTCCAATTTCATCCTCTCTTGCCCGTCTCCCCAGCCACTCTGAGGACCCTAGTCAGTCCTGGCTTCTGTTAACAGGCTTTGCATATTTTTACGTCTTTTCTCCTACCACTGTGATCTTTTTAAAAATATATGTATTTATTTCAGAGAGGGAGGAGGAAGCATTAATAATGAGAGAGAGTCATTGATCTGCTGCCTCCTGCACGCCTCCTACTGGGGAATGAGCCCACAACCCGAGCATCAAACCATGACTTCCTAGTTCATGGATCGACGCTCAACCACTGAGCCATGCTGGCCAGCCACTGTGATCTAATTTTTTTTTTAAATTCTTTCTAGAATAAGAACCTCTGTTAACTAAAGTACAATTCACATTAAAAGAATGAATGCCTCCTACAGATATTTTCCATGTTTCCATTAGACTAGGAGGGTTTACAAAAGGCAAGTCATTCCCAGGGCTGGCTAAAGGAAATAGGAATTCCAGGCATCCTGTCTAACACGGAAAGCAAAGCAGGGACAAGGTTCTGAGTCGCCCGTTGATAATTATTTCATTATTATAGAATAAGCTGAGAAAATATTACCATAAGGCTGACAGGACTCAGAATAAATCTTCATAAAGGAACATTAAGCAGCTGCAATGACAAGACGGAAGGAGTGAGCGTGCCTTCCTCCCCTTCATGGTTTCTGGGGGATGTGCTCACCTGTGCCTCCCAAAACGCACGCTGCAGCCCTGCCTTCCACCCCCAAGCGACCTCAAATGACTCCCTGTGGGTGTACCCCAGGGTCCCAATGAGGGAGTCACACCCCGCGTGTCTCACAGACTGCAACAACAGGACTTTTAATCTACAAAGGAACGTCTTCCCCCCCCCCCCCCCCCCGCCCCCTGTTTTCTTTTTAAATTCAGCAAAGAAAGCAATCCTCCAATCCTATCCTATCCATGCCATTTAAACACACACACACACACACACACATTATTGACTTTACAGAGAAGAAGGGAGAGGAATAGAGAGTTAGACACATGGATGAAAGAGAAACATCGATCACCTGCCTCCTGCATACTCTCTATTTGGGATCTAGTCTGCAACCAAGGTACATGACCTTGACCAGAATCAAACCGGGACACCCTTCAGTCCGCAGGCCGATGCTCTACCCACAGAGCCAAACGTAAGGGCCCATCCATGTCATTTAAATCTATTCATAATTATACAAAAGTGCTGGAAGTGGCCATTCCCATTCATGCCACTCCCTGCCCTGGAGTGCTGTGTCTGGTGGTGCCTGCAGTCTCCCTCCCATTTCCAATCACAGGCTCCTGAGCCCTGGCTCCATCCTAGGGGACACTGTCCCAGAGGCTGATATACCCAGGGCACGGCTTTGCCTGACAGTAGCCAGGACATCTGTGAACTCTGCTGTGCGTGACTGGGCAGTGCACACTGGTCAGCGGATTCCAAGGCGGTGCCCGTGGTCTCGGACAGAGGAGACCCGGGTCCTATAACCACACGAACACTTGGCAGGTGCCAGCAGATGTACAGGAGAGCCCATTATTACTTCCCCTGGGACCTATTCTCGGAGCTCCTTCATCAGCTCAAACGGCCCTCTTATGGGCTCTCATAACCACAGGCTCTCATTATACATTTATTTGGGGGATTTCTTTGTGTCTGTCTCTTGTTAGACTGTAAGTTCTATCAAAGATGGGAATTATAGCCTTCTTTATTCTTTCACTTCCTCCCTTTATCTTTATTGGTTTTTAAGTATCTGTATTGATTTTTAGAGAGAGGAAGGGATAGGGAGAGAAAGAAACACTCATGTGATAGAGAAACATCAATCAGCTGCCTCCTGCACGCCCCCTACTGGGGATTGAGCATGCAACCTGGGCGTGTGCCCTGACTGGGAACTGAACCAGAAACTTTTGGGTGCATGGGATGACACCCAACCAACTGAGCCACTGTGGCCAGGGCCCTCCCTGTATGCTTTTATTTATCATTTTATCTCCAATGTGCCACCCAAAGCAAGGCACATGGAAGTGTTTCAGCAAACACTTGTGGAATACATGAACATATAAAGATTACTCAAGGAGTTCTAGTTGATATAATATTGCAGCTAGCATTGAACTAATCATTCCCTGAAGGAGTGAGGGTGGGGGAGGAAAGTATGGACACAACATAAGAAAAGAAAAACCTAGAAGAATCAGAGAATGCCCCATAGGTATAAGCCTATCAGGATCTGATGCCTGAAAAAAGGAGCCACACTGGGTGAGAGCCACATTTATTTTCCCCTTGAAGATGCTCTAATAGTTATGAGGTTCAACAGCCAGAGCTCAAAACATGGTCTCTTATCCTGAGGAATCAGAAGGCAGTGATTTTGGATTTCCAGACATCCTGGATCATAGACAAGGAACATTCTAAGAATAAAAATCACAGAGAAAGCTCCAAAATCCCACATATGAATTCTTGTCTAATCTTAGCTCGAATCCTTAACTTTGCATGTTTGGAAGAGACTCCATGGAGCCCAGATGTACCAGCATTAACAGCTGTAAGGATGAGACCGCTAAGCAGAGATTTAATCACTGACTTCCCAAGAGGTCTGAGTCTGGAGTGAGAGTCCCTCCAAGGGGGAAAGACTTGGGAAATATCCATGGCTTTTCCTTGGAACTCCAGAAAGGTCACCACTTAGAGTGACTCTTTTTTAAAAAATATATATTTTATTGATTTTTTATAGAGAGGAAGGGAAAGCAATAGAGAGCTAGAAACATCGACTAGAAACATTGACCAGTTGCCTCCTGCACACCCCCCACCAGGAATGTGCCTGCAACCAAAGTACATGCCCCTTACAAGAATCAAACCTGGGACCCTTCAGTCCGCAGGCCGATGCTCTATCCACTGAGCCAAACTTGGCTTTGGCTAGAGTGACTCTTTCTGAGAACTATGAGATTCTCCCTGGAATGATGCCTTCAATGCAAGCTGCACTATCACCTCAACTGGAGCTCTCATTCACGAAGAGATCACACGCTGCCCTAGGACTGAGGTCAAGACCATCACAGAACCACTATAACAAGGGACTTAAGCTGCTACAGCATCAAGAAGATCTGTGATTTGCCGAAACCGGTTTGGTAGAGCGTCGGTCTGCGGACTGAAAGGTCCCAGGTTCGATTCCGGTCAAGGGCATGTACTTTGGTTGCGGGCACATCCCGGTGGGGGGTGTGCAAGAGGCAGCTGGTCGATGTTTCTCTCTCATCGACGTTTCTAGCTCTCTATCTCTCTCCCTTCCTCTCTGTAAAAAATCAATAAAATATATTAAAAAAAAAAAAGAAGATCTGTGACTAAATACACTTGATTATTTAGGGGTGAAAGCTACATGGTCCCAAGTGTGCTAACAAAATTTAGTCTCTATAACATATTAATGATACCCAACACACAAGTCTGGGGATCTAATGTACGGCATGGAGACAGTAGCTAAGACTGTATCACGTACTTGAATATTGCCAACAGAATAGACTTAAGTGTTCTCATCACACACACACACACACACACACACAAAAAGGAATGGTTATTGGGTGGTAGATAATATTATGGTGGTGACTTATAAATTTTGCAATTGATAAGTATATTAAATCAATATGCTGTATGTACATCTTGATCTTATACTATGTTACCTGCCACTTTTATCTCAACAAAATCTGGGAAAAAGCATTTGCACTTTATTAAAAAATTAAATAACCAACATGAAAGTTTAGAGATAGATAAATTAAAAATGGATAACTTGAGAAGAGACATGGAGACTTAAAAAAGAGGAATCAAATCGAGATGTTAAATATGTTTTTATTGACTTAAGAAAGAAAGGGGGAGGAAGAGAGAGAGAAAAACATCGATCAGTTGTCTCCTGCATGCCTCCTATTGGGGATTGAGCCTGGTGACCTTTTGAGGCATGGGTTGACTCTCAACCACTGAGCAACATTGGCCAGGCCAAATAGAGATTTTTAAATGGTCAAGTACTATCGCTAAAATTTAAAAAGAATCACTAGATGAATTAACAGAATACTGTTACAAAGAAATCTTCAAAAAAGTATTTATAAACTTAAAGACATATTAATAGTATCCATCTAGAGCAAAGAGAAGGACTAGAATAACAAAAACAAAAAATAAAACCTGTTCTTGTGCCCAAAAGGAAAGCGCAAATTTTAAAAAGTGTATTTGAAGAAATATTGGCCAAACTTTTAAAGTTTAAGCAAAATCATCAACCCACAGATCTAAGAAGCCCAGTAAACCCCAGGCAGAACAAATACAAAGAAAATCACACCTGGGTACATTATAGTCAAACTGCTGTAAAAAGCTCTTAGAGCATGGCATAGGGTGTGAGAGGTTTGAGGAGGGGAGACATAGAGGATAACCAAAAAAGAATGACAGCATTTTTATTATTTAAAAAAGGAAGAAAGATTGGAGACTAGAAGATAAAGGTATCACATCCTATAGTAGTGTCAGAGGATGATGTCTGAGGAGGAAATATTACAGAAGTGTGAAAATATCTTTTTAAAAATAAAGACAAAGACATTTTTTAGATAAATGAAAGCTGCAAATATGTATCTAGACTCAGACTACAAAAAATACTGCAGAAAATTCTCAGGTTGAGTGTAAATAATAGCAATTGAACAGTGAAATTTAAATGAACAATCTAGAGAACATCACTGAGAAGTGCAAGCATGAAAAGCTACATTTTCTTAGGAACAGACTGTGGGACCTCAGAGGGAAGGTGGGAAGGGTGGGTGGGAAGAGATCAAATATGTATGCACAACCCATAGACACGGACATAGGGTGGTGAAGGCCTGGGGCAGGGGGCCAAGGTGGGCGAGAGGAAGTCAATGGGAAAAGAGGGGACATGTGTAATACTTTCAACAATAAAGATTGGTTTTTAAAAGCTATAGTTTATTTTCCTACATTTCAAAAAATGTAACCATAGAGCAAAAATAACAAAGTTGAGGTTGATTAGAGGTCAAATATGTGATGGACAGGAACATACTATTTGAGCCTCTTACATTATATCTGAAGTGGTATAATGTTAATTCACATTAGGCATAGATAAGCTAGGGATGTATATTGTTATTGTTAGAGTAACCATTAAAAAGTCTAAATAAAAATGCAAAAAGCCCACAGAGGAGGTAGGTTAAAGAAGTCAAAAATTTAACCCAAAAGAAGACAGGGATAAACAATATCCCTCCCCCCACCCCCATACACACACAAATAACACAAAAAACATCCAAAATTAAAGAAATAGCAATAATTAATCTAAATAATAGCAATATTTACTTCAAATGCAAATGAACTACACTTTCCAAATTTAAAGGCAGGGATTGTCACATTGGATATAATAGAAGAACCAAGTACATTTTTTCTAAGAGAGACAATTTACATGTAAAGAGATGAAAACTGATAGACAGAAAAATGACAAAAAGAACCTTAATGCCCTGGGTGGGTATAAATATGAAGGAGCTCATAGAGCATATCAGAAAAAGTAGACTTCAAGACAGACAGTAGAGATTTTTAAATGGCCAAGTACAGCAAGAGTGGTATTTCATACATGCACATGTGAGCATATCGACATTTGCGGAACATATACCCAGGAACTGTAGGATGTGTATGTTTTTCAAGGGCATATGGGACACTCACAAAGATAGACCATATGTTGTTCCTTAAAAGACATCTCAATGACTGACAACTGGTTGGACTCATACACAATATGTCCTCTGATAAGAGTAGAACAACATTTGAAATCGATATCAATAAGATATTTGGAACAGCCCAAGTATTTAGATATTAGTACAGAAATCACAATGGGGGGGTGAATAAAAATGTTTTGAAGTAACTGGTAAAACTACAACATATCAAAATTTATGGGCAGTAACTAGAGAAATACTTAGAAGTGGATGTATAACTTTAAATGTTTCCTTTAGAAAAGGGGATAGGCTGATCAGTGATGTAAACTCCAACCATATGAAGTAAAAGCACATAGTAAAGATCAGGAAATAATGAAGATGAGATTAGAAATATGAAGTAGAAAATAGACCAATAGTGACCAATGCTCATCCAGAGAAAACTCAACAAGGTCCAAATTTGCTCTCAAAAGGGACTCTAAACTCATGGTAGGCAAACTGTGGCTCGTGAGCCATATGTGCTCTTTGGCCCCTTGAGTATGGCTCTTCCACAAAATACCACAGCCTGGGCAAGTCTATTTTGAAGAAGTGGCGTTAGAAGAAGTTTAAGTTTAAAAAATGTGGCTCTCAAAGGAAATTTCAATCATTCTACTGCTGATATTTGGCTCTGTTGACTAATGAGTTTGCCGACCACTGTCTGAGACCAATGAAGGAAATAAAGAGAAAGTGTAAATCACTAACACCGATATGACAGGGGAAAATACGACTGTGTTGGACTTTCCCAGACTCCCCAGGTCCTTTTGGTAAGGTTCAGAAAACTCAGCATAGAGACAAACTTATGACTAAGATTCCATATAACAAAAGATGCAGAAAGATCCAAGACAAAAACAGCAGAGGAAAGGTTCATGGGGTCAAACCCCAGGGAGAGAAGACAGACTTTCAAAGGTGTGCTCTCAGAGGATTCCCAGAAGGCATGCCATGCTCCCCCACAATGAGCCAGACTGCCCTATGAGATCTCTATGAGCTCTTTAGGGATTCGCATCCAGGGTGTCCCTGAGGGCTGTCCTGTGTGCAGCCTTTGTCTAGCTCAGTGGTTGGCAAACTGCAGCTCGCGAGCCACATGTGGCTCTTTGGCCCCTTGAGTGTGGCTCTTCCACAAAATACCTCGTACCCTATTTAAGTTAATAGCAATGTGCCTACCTATATAGTTTACATTTAAGAAATTTGGCTCTCAAAAGAAATCGCAATCATTTACTGTTGACATTCGGTTCTATTGACTAACAAGTTTGCCTACCACTGGTCTAACTCATCCCCAAACTCCAGGTCCTGAGAAGGCAGGCATACACCCTGGTGTTTGTCCAGTCTACATACCATCAGCACTCTGATCAGACTGGACTGTGAGACCTCTCCTGAAATCCAAGTTTCTAGGTACCAGGCAGAGACCAACCTTGAGGGCAGTTCTCTCAAATGACAGCAGTGACACCCATGGTGTAAACTCTCTACACAATACATGCCCTACAAATATTACAGAACTGGCAATCTTATACCAATATCAGAATGGCAATAGGGAAATAACCCCAAGTCCTATAAATATTACCAGAGGAACAAGTTGGTACCAGAATATTTGTCAACAAAAACCAAGTGGCAGATTTCTTGGAAGAGACAATATACCGAAACTAGCACACAAGAAAAATTATGAATAGTAATATATCTTTTAAAGAAATCAAATTGGGGGGGGGGGGGGAATCTACTGATGTGAAAACACAAGACCCATCTGGTTGCTATTGTAAATTTTATAAAACATTTAAGGAAGAAATGACACTGATTTCATACACACACGCTTTCAGAGCATAGAGGATTAGGAAAGACATTTGACCTGTTCAATAAGGTCAATATTACTCATACCAAAATCTGACAAGCATATTATTAGCAAATAAAATTATGGTCTAACAGCCCTCATGATTATAAATGCAGAAGTACTTAACAGTGTGTTAAAAAAATTAATCCAGAAATATGTAAATGGGATAATGCGTCATTGGGATTCATTCCAAGAAGGCAAGATTGATTGATTTGGGCATGCTCAACCAATGTAATGAACCACATTAGCAAAATAAAGGAGAAATTTATGTGATTACCTTAATAGATGTGGGAAAAATAATTTGACAAAATTCAGTGTTCCTGTAGGGGGGTTGGGAGTGGGAGGGTTGTGGGGGAAACAACTCTGCAATCTAGGAATACAGGGAAACTTTTTTAAGCCAATAAAGGATATCCATGAAGAACCCACAGCCAGCCTGAAGGTCATATATATGATGTGTTCTTCCTAGAACTGGAGACAAGACTTTTTTTTTTAAGTAGTCAACTATAGTTGACTTTTTTTTATTAAAAAAAAAGTTTTTATCCATTTTTTCAGAGTGAGAGAAAGGGAGAGGGAGAGAGAAACACTGGGGATTGAGCCTGCAACCCAGGCATGTGCCCTGATTGGAATTTGAACTGGTGACCTCCATGGTGCATGGGAGGACGCTCAACCACTGAGCCACACTGGCCAGACCTGTTCTTACCCCTTTCAGTCAACACTGCACTCCATATTTTAGCCAGTGCTCCAAAGAGAGAGAGAGATACTAGTAGAAGGCATAAAACTTGAAAGAAATAATAATCTTTACTCACAGATGATTGTTTACATAGAAAAATCCTAAGGTATTTTAAGAAACACACACACCTACTTAAATTAATGTCAATTTAGCAAGGCCACAGAAATACAAGTCAGCATACAGAAATCAGTCTGTCCCTGTAGGCTCAGTGGGTAGCTGGTGGCAGGTGGTCCCCAGTGTCGCTTGCTTGCCTCTTTCTCTTGATTCCTGCATATTCCCCAAAGACACTGAAGGAGCACTGCCTAGCTCAGTGGTTGGCAAACTCCTTAGTCAACAGAGCCAAATATCAACAGTACAACAGTTGAAATTTCTTTTGAGAGTCAATTTTTTTAAACAAACTATATAGGTAGGTACATTGTTATGTTAATTAGGGTACACCTAAGTTGGCCTTTGCTAAAAACTCAAGGGGCCAAAGAGCCACATGTGGCTTGTGAGCTGCAGTTTGCCAACCACTGGCCTACGTGACCTATAGCATGAGCTGAAGGGAACAAAGTGGGACTCCTGAGACTCTTCAGGAAAGGCGTAGCAGCTTTGCTTGGTCCTTTGGGCCCCTCGCTGTGGAGGAAGCGGGTGAGGACAGCCCAGCAGCCCCATGGAGAGACTTCCATGGCAATGTGATCAGCACCAAATTGCTAACCAGGTGAGTGAGCCGATTTGAAGGGGAGTTGTCTAGTCCTGGGCAATGACTGCAGCCCTATTTGATTTTCTACTGTGATGACCTTAGAGGAGACCCTGTGCTGGAACTTCCCATTTAATTGGCTCCAAATTCCCAATCGATGGCAACTATGAGCGACAATAAATGGTTACTGTTATTTCAAGGCACTCAATTGTTGGGTGGTTTATTGTACAGCTAGTGATAATAAATACAGTCATTGGAAAGTGAAACTGAAGGTGATATTAACAACCCTAACAAAATATTTGAGGACAGATAAGTATTTTTAAAAACATAAACCAGGCCTCTGTACTGAAAATTACAATATGCTGTTGAGAAAAAGTTACAAGATTTACGATGTTCAGGGAATTGGAAGATTTAAGACTAAGATGTCATTCCTCCCCCAACTGTCCTATAGATCAAATACCTTCCTAATGAAATCCCAGCAGGCTTATTTGCACTAATGGGTAAGAGGATTCTAAAATTTACATGCAAATACAAAGGACTTGGAATAGATAAAACCACCTTGACAGAAAGATGGAGGAGTCCCAGTACCTGACTCTAAGGCACATGAGAGCTTCAGTGCTGATATTTGGTGGTTGTACTGTGGGGACAGACGAATAAACCAACTGGAACAGAATGGAGATTCCCTAAATAAACTCACACCTATAGGTGCCAAAGCAAGTCTATGGGAAAAGGGAGGTATTCAAGAAATAGTGTGTGAAGATTTTCTAAGACGATTTTCAAAACCAGTGTGGGGGCAAGGAGATGCCTGTATGGAAAAAAGGGGACCTCGGTCCTTACCCCATACCCCCACAAAAATTAATCTGAGAAGGAGCACCTCCCTAAGCACAAAGGTTGAAACTAGACAATGTCTAGAAGAACCATAAAAAAATAATCTTTATATCCTGAGGTGGAGGAAAATTTCTTAGGACTCAAACAGCACTAATCATAAAAAGGAAGAAAAAAAAGAAAAAGAAATGAAAGACGCGCAAAATTACCAAATTTTAGTAAATGGACAACACCACCATCAAAAAAGTCACCGGCTGAGGAAAATATTTACAAAGGACTCTCACCCAGGATATACTAAGAACGTGTCCAGTTCAATAATAAATCAACAAATACCCGATAAGGAAATGGGACAGATAATCGCAAAAGCAAATAGGCACTTAGCCAATAAGTGTAGATGCCAACACTGGGTCTGTGATCAGAGAATGCCAATCGGTAGCGCCCGCCACCTTCAGACAGACATCCTCTGGGCTAAAATGAAAAAAACAAAAAAACAAAAATAAAAACAAACAAACAAACACAAAACACCAGCCATCCCGAGCACCGGTAAGGACAGTAAGGACGCGCAGAGCATCCTGGAACTCTCCTGTATCGCCGATGGGAATGGGAAATGGTTTGGCTTGAAAATGGCTTGTTGAGAAGCGATTTGGTAGATTTTCAGAGAGCTGAAATGCACCTCTCCAGATGCCTCAGACACCCCACTCTCAGATATTCACCCAAGTGAAATAAATGCATGAGAATTTCCACAAACAGATTCTGCACAAGAACGTTCAAAAGAGCTTTATGCATAATAACCAGAACTGTGATTAGTAACCGAAATCCAAGCTAAATGGATAAACACACTGTGCTAAGGTCTTCTGTGGGAAAATCACTCAGCAACACAATGAAACTAACTTCCACTCTGCACAGCAGCAGACACCCATCTTAAAAGCAGGCTTCGGGGCGCGAGATGCCGCCGGATGCAAAACCCATAGCGACTGTCTGATTCTTAGGCCCTCTCTGCCCACAGGGCGCCCGCAGCCCATCCACGGACATCTAACATCCAGCCTCTCTCTCCACTTCTGACTCAGCAGCGGGGCCTTGGTTAAAAGCCTCTCTCCCAGCTGGAGCAATTTCCTTCCTTAAGCCCTGAGCGCAGGCACATTGGAGGCTGATTTCTCTCGAGGGAACAATCTCCACTTAAAGCCGCAGCCACCAAGGGGCTCCTCTAATCTCAGAAGCGTTTGCAGAGCTGAAAGCCTTGTTTTCGTCCCCGGGGGACCCCTTCCCACAACCGCCCCGGCCCCCACCTTGTCATCCTCTCACAGTGAGAGCAGCCAGACAGGCACCCCTTTCCCCCAGAGGTCTCTGTACCTGTTCGGTGATCTTGAACCTGGGTCCCAGGGTGGTGGGCGGGTGGGTGGTCCTGAGCTTCTTGCTTTCCCAGGAGGGGAGAGGAGCGGCCTGGCTCCCTCCATCTCCATCAGCTGGGCGGGAACACGGGGGCATTGCATGCCCGGCACAGGCCCTGTGGGCAGACAGTCACCTCCCTTCCCAGCCACCGTCTGAGCAGGTCCTCCTTCACACACGATCACGGATGCTTCTTCTCTCCGGCCTGACACCTGTCTCATTGGGAGCCTGCTCCGCTCAGCGGCTGCACCTGCGGACCCGTGGCCTGGGGCCTGCCCGGGGCAAGCTAAGTCTGGGAGAGGGACAGCTTAGCAAAGCAGGGCTATAGAGGCAGAGACTTCTGATGCTCCTGCCCCAGGGGACCCGTGATGGCCCTGGCAGGGTTTCAGAGAGCCCCAATTTCATCCAGTGTTTGGATGTTGCTGGTCTTTGGATGCACCGGGCTTGTGGGTCTTGGTGGGCCGGTTGCCTTGAGAGGCCCTCACGCACAGGCAGGGAGTTTGGAAAACTCAGGAAAACAGTCTGCGGCAGTTTCGCCTGCATCCCTCCAGCCGCTCCTGGCAGATGGATGCTGGAGGGCAGGGACTCTGGCTGCCTGCATCCGAGGCCAGGGCTTGTGAGGACAGAAAGTGCCACCCGAGTTGGCATGGGAAGGACATCCTGTGACAATCAGAGAAACAGGCGAGCTAGTCATGTCCCCTCGACGTTCTGCTGCCTGGAAACCTGGAGTCACTCCGGGAACCTGATTTCCTTGGATGTTCTGCCCAGGCTGGCGGCTCCGGCCTGTGTCCCCGGGAAGACCTGGGTTGTGGGGCTCAGGCAGGAAGCACACTCATTTCCAGTTTTGACCCCAACATGGCGTATCCGAGGCTGGCTGGCCAGGCGTCCTCCTGCTGTCTGCCTGTCCTCGCATGGGCCTGCAGGGGAGGGGTTCTTGCCTGTGACCGCAGGCCCGGCTGCCGTGGGCCGGCTGTCAACAGAGAGGGAAGCAGGATGCCCGCTGAGAGGGAACATATGTCCCACCTTTAGATGATGCAGCAAGAAGCCATTGGGCCAAGCACAGCAGCAGCGAAAATCAAGCGCAGGCTCAGGAGCGAGGCCACGGTGCATCTGAGTCCTGCTCTGCCTCTCGCTGGCTGTGTGGCTTTGGAAAAAGTTATCGCCTTCTCTGGGCCCCTTGTTTGGTCCTCAGTGGATGCGGAGAATGTATCTCCCAGGTTGCTGTGAGAATCCAAGTCCAGGCATGCCTTGGAGACACGGCAGGTCGGCTCCACGCCATCGCAACACAGCGCGTAGCCATCCCCTTTTACTGATGGAGGCACTTGTCTTCAATTTATAAAACACACAGCATCTGTGACGCGTGGAGCTCCGTCCAATCGGGGGCGCCTGCAGGCAATGGAGGCAATGAGCACACCGCTCTGGGATTGGCCCAGAGGAGCCGGGCTAAGGGGTGTCCGGGTTTAACCGGTTTAATGTTGAGTCGTCACACCTGGGCCTGAGATCAGCGTGGGTCTGTTAACAGTTATGCTGCTGTGAGCTCCTGACCCAGAACCTGCCCAGCTTCATTCCCCTCACCTGCAAGACCAAGGAAGGAAAGCCCGTGCCCGGGAGCCTGCTCTCATTCCCGCCATGTGGAGCGGGGCTGCTCTGACTCCCATGTGCTCTTGTGAAAACCTCGATTCTCGGTCACCATGTCTGTGATGGGGCCTGGGATTCTGCATGGCCAACCAGCTTCTGCGGATGCTGCCCCTGCCAGGCCAGGGACCACACTCTGAGTAGCATGGATGTCGAGTCAATCAATCCATTCCTGTGTGTGTGTGTGTATCCATGTATGTGTGCATGTGTGTGCATGCATGTGTGTGTCTCCCATGCACCTGGCACACCTGTGGGACAGGGACCATGCCTGGCTACCTTCTCTCCACCCCTCACAGAGCAGCCACCACTAGTGAGGACTAGAGCAGCATTCCCAGGCAGCAGGCACCAGCTGCTTCCTCCACCCCCTGGTGAGCCCTTGAATCAAGTCACCTGCTGTGACCTGGGACTGAGAGGCCTGGCTACACCTGCAGGGGACCCCACTTCCCATCTTGGGTGCCTGCACTTCCCTCATTCTCAGAAGCCAGGGCCCCTCGGGCTGCCTTCCCCCAAGACAGCCTTCTCTTCAACACTCCCATAGTGCCTTCTAGACATCTGTCCTCTCTGTGGCCAGGACCCTGTGTCCCTCCATCCTGGGGCTGCTGCACTCCCAGGATGGAGAGTGGTCACTCACCGATGGCTAGGACCCACCCACCTTCTCCCTTCCTGTCCAGTGACTCAGAGCAAGGAACAAACCTCCGCCTCGGCACCTCTGAGGCTGGGCCGGACCCCTGCCTGGGGCCGCCCTCCCCCCTGTGAGCCCACTCCCTCTCCTCACCTTATAAAAGTGCTTTCAAATCCCGAGCCTGACCAAGGCCCCTCCTGGCTCTGACAGCCCCACACAGACCTCCACGCACAAACACACACTCTCATATGCGCATACTTGCACACGCACTGTCCCACACATGCGCATATGCATACACCTCTCACACCTCACATATGCACCGTCCCATACAGTCACACACATACACCTGCCATGTGCACACATACTCATACACTGTCCTAAACACACACCTGTCACATGCACACACATACACTCTTGTACACATCCATTCATCACACACACTCACACATACATGTACATACACTTGCCTCACACACACAAACTCCTGCAGCCCCAGCTTGGGGCTCCATCCAGTTGAGGGGCCCCTTTCTCTCCCCTGGAGCACACAGCACTCATGCTGGTTTCTATTTTATCCCCACCTCATCCCAGGTTTCTCTCTCTCCTTTAGTCCTTGCTGAACATGGGCTTGTGTCTGCTTTCTTCACTCTCTGCAAACAATTTACAATGACCATGAATTATCTTTGTCACAAGAAAACATGTTATGAGATAAACAATGAGTCTGTCGAGATTGGTCATCAGCTTTCTGGTCCGATATTCTTCTGTAACTCCTGACTCTGCCTCCTCAAACACAAAAGAATGTGGCATCCACGGGCAAATGTTGGTTTCCTCATTACAGAAACTCATTCTATACAGAAAACAACCTCTGCTTCTCTTTCAGGCTTAGAAGGAAGAATCTAAGGTTTGAGGTCAATGTTTTAGAAACTAGAGGCCTGGTGCACGAATTCGTGCACAGGTGGAGTTCCTCGGCTGGGGATCGGGGGAGAACATGGGAGGTTGGCTGTGGGAGCCCACTGACCACCAGGGGGAAGCTCTTGTGTTGAGTGTCTGCCCCCTGGTGGTCAGTGCACATCATAGTGACCAATCAATCGGTTGTTCGGTCACTTAGGCATATAGATAGATAGATAGATAGATAGGGTAGATATTCCACGGCAAGAGCTACTAATCAGTGAGTGATTGTCCCTGCCCAAGCAAATATTTGTCTATCTCAGCTTCTCTCCCAAGAAGGTAAGTGGCCCCACCGGGCCCAGGGGCATCAGGGCTGTCAGAAATGCCTGCACATGAGGAGCCTTGCCTTTGTTTCTTTTTCTTTACAAGAATATTTTTATTGACTTCAGAGAGGAAGGGAGAGAGAGAGAGCTAGAAACATCAATGATGAGAGAGAATCCTTGATTGGCTGCCTCCTGTACACTGGGGACTGAGCCTGCAACCCAGGTATGTGCTCTGACTGTGAATTGAACCGTGACCTCCTGGTTCCTAGGCCGACACTCAACCACTGAGCCATGCCGGCCAGGCCAGGCTTATCCTTTTTTCTTGAGCAAAGTCAGGAGAGGGAGGCAACGTCTATGGCATTGGGGGCACTTTTCCTTACATCCTTCTTCTCAGCATCACAAAAGCAAAATGCTCGTCGAATTCCATCTGTGAACCTTCGCTGTGGATTCCATTCTCCCACAATTAGCAGGGCAGTGGGTGGTCAGAGAGGGTGGACCCATATTGTTGTGAGTGAACTATTATTATGTGCAGATTACATTTTACGTGGAAATTAAATGAATGCTGTCAGAACTCTGGGGTCAGGCAGAGAAGAAAATGCCTCATTATTCAGTTCCCGCTAGCTGGGGAGACTGCACGTGGCGATAAAGAGACCTGTGTCTGTGCAAACAAGGCGTGGGCTTCCAGTTTGAAAGATGCATTTGTTACACCAAAGCTCGAAATAGGAGAGCTGTGTGGGCAGAAACAACGGAGAGGCAAGGGGAGAAAACTAATTATTACTACCGCTGCATATGCACGGTTGGGTATTTATATAATGTGTTAAACTTCTGTGGGGAAAAATGTTTGTCATATCAGTGAGAATGAAACTTTACCCTGAGAGGGGTATTCTAAGGATTCAACACTTTCAGCTCAGTGAGAATATATATTTTGCTTTAAATTATCTGCTGCCTTCTCTTCTCTCCACTTGTCTTTCAATAAACATCATCTTGTTCTCTCTTTCTTCTGTCCTCCTTTTTTTTGTGTTTTTGTTTTGTTTTGTTTTTTTTTGTTTTTTTGGTCAGGCATATGGTAAGTATCAATATAAATAAATAATGAGAGGAAAACTCACACCACCTAGCAAAAGGGTGGGGGACCTTTTTTACTGCCAGAGGTCACTTGAGTATTTATAACATCATTTGCGAGCTAAACAAAATGATCAACTTAAAAACGAGCCTGCTAATCTTGCTCAGACATTTAATTAACTCACCCCTTATGCCTTGTCAGGGCCAGGCCAAATGATTTCGAGGCCCTTCTATGGCTCGTGGGCTGGACGTTCCCCACCCCTGGCCTAAAGTCACAGTGATCTCAGGAAACCATGTTACAACTGAGAAATCTACAAAAAGTCAGAAACTCATGGAGACCTTTCCTGGGATGGGACAACATAACAGCACCCAGATGTACTAAAGGATAAAGAAAGAGGTGAAGAGACCTCATTCTATTGGGGACAGGAATTGAGTTCCAACCAATGACCCCAGGGATCTTGCCTTCCCAACTTTGAATCAAGCCCATCCAAGGTCTCTGCTGGTTTTGATTCTCACACATAAATGACTTGTATCTTGACTCATTCACCGGGTAAATACGTATGAAGCAACTCACTGTTAACAATGCATTGTGCAGGAGAAGATTGCATTTCGAGACAGGATGTACAATGAACTAGCCCAATCCTAAACACATCCTTTTTACCAAGCACCCAAGAAAACCCTCCCCATTTTGAGGAGCCTTATGCTCATACCTGTGGAGCTTGCATCTAAGCAGGAGCAAGAGGACTGTGATTGGGAACCCAACATCAAGGCATGAACAAGAGGGTTTAGCAGCTCTGGTACAAGCCCAGGCTCAGCCATGGGAGTTTTGGGGGAGCAGGGGTCCTCTACAGGTGTTTGAATCATGGTAGGTCAAATCGAGATTCTTGAGCTTTCTCCAGCCAAGTGGTGCCACAAACACACTGAGTAATTTTTTTATTAGATTCCCCCCCCTCCTTTTGGGTTTTCCAGCAGATGATGCATCCTAAACAGTATAACAAATGGGGATCGAAATGTATAAGAAAATCTCCCCCCATCCACAGTGGAAATGATGCTGATAATATGCACTTTGGCCATCAGGGGATTGAATGTTTTTAGGAAATTGCTGAAAGGCGGAACTAAATGGTCAAAGAAGAATAATGCAGTGGTTTTCAAATCTGTGTGTATCTGAATCACCACTGGAAATTGTGAAGTATTAAGATTCTGGGAAATACCCTCCCATCTACCCCGTCTGGTTCCGTCGGGCTGGGCTGGGGTCAGAGAGTCTGGGTGTTGAACAGACTCTCCAGGTGATCATCACCGGTGTTCTTGGGCCAGGCTGAGGGAAACATCAGTGCAGAGGTGAGGTCCTCGAAATCTGCTCCTATCAGTTGATTCATTGCATTCAAGATCCTAAAACATTTAAAGCATTTCCCACTGAAATCCCGTGGATGGCCAAGAAGACTGAATGCCCATCTGTCTAAAGGGCCTACGTCACTCTCCTCTTATATGTTGCGCTTAATAATTATCCTGATCATCTCCACTCCAGTGAGAAAGATGGAGGTGCTGGAGTGTAGTGGTCACTCACTGACAGTTTCTATTAGGTCTAGTAATAATTAATGTCGTTTTCTAATACTTTTTAAAATCGAATTTATTTAAACAATACAACAAAATTTAATCAACAATTTAGTTGCCGTTGTTTTCTACTACTTGTGCCCAATGCTCAGGAAGCATTTTAATCCCTCTGTTGTAAAATTCTTGTGATTTTGATGCAAAAAATTCGGTCAATGCATTTTTGAGGCATTTTTCATTATTAAATTTTTTTCCAAGAAGAAAGTGTTGCAAAGAATGAAACAAATGGTAATCAGAAGGGGCAATATCAGGAGAATATGCAGGTTGAGGGAGAACTTCCCATTCCAACTGGCGCAGTTTTTCAGCAGTGATTCTTGCAGTACGTGGTCGTGCGTTATCGTGGTGAAGAATTACACCCTTCCGATTAATCAGCGCGGGTTCTTTTTCTCTTAAAGCTTGGGCTAACCTTTCCAATTGGGCAGTATACACTGCACTTGTAATGGTTTGATTAGATGGTAAAAGTTCATAATGAAGAATTCCTTTAAAATTCCACCAAACACACAACATCACTTTTTTTGCATGCAAGTCAGGTTTTGGTGTGGGCTGCGGAGCCTCATTTTTGTCCAACCATTGAGGCCGCCTTTTCAAATTAACATACAGCACCCATTTTTCATCTCCGGTAACAATTTGCTCTAAAAACGGCAAACGGTTTTGATGAGAGAGGAGCGAACTGCAAATTTTGACTCTTTGATTACGGTTGTTGTCGGTCAACTCATGAGGAACCCATTTTCCAAACTTTTGGACTTTGCCAAGTGCATGCAATTGATTGGAAATTGTTTTTTGTGAACAATTTAAAGTTGTCGCAAGCTCTTGTTGGGTAATTTGAGGATTTTGCACCAAAAGAGCTTGAAGAGCTTCTTGATCAAAATTGGACACACGGCCTCGACCACTCTTGTCATCTAACGAAAAATTTCCCTCGCGAAATTTCTCAAACCAACGCTGGCATTTTCTGGCGCTAACTGCATCTTGACCAAGAGCACTACAGATGTTTTTTGCAGCCTCACTTGCTTTTCTTCCTAATTGGAACTTGTAAAGCATGCAGTGCCGAATATGCTCTTCATCCGCCATCTTCTTAGCCCTAGTTTTGCATCAAAAACCAAACCAAACACAAACTTTTTTAAGCAAAACTTGTTAATTGCACTTCACACGTTCTGTAGATACCACGTGTTTGAAGGTTATGTCAATACAAGTCAACGCCAAGCAAGATTTTAAACGAATGTTAAAAACGACATTAATTATTACTAGACCCGATAGACAGCAGAAATGTATGGAAAGATCAACATGTTAACTTCAGAGGCCAGGGCATGGAGCCGGACTAGGGCTTCTCACCTCACACAGCCTAGACAGGAGTCTGCAACCTTTAAGACATAAAGAGCCACTTGGACCCATTTCCAAAGGAAAAAAAATAACCTGGGAGCTGCAAAACCATTGCGACATTTAAAACAAATATAACACTGCATATATTGTTTCTTACGTTAATGCTATATACCGGATCGTGCAGTTAGCTGTCAATCTGAAGAAAAAAAAGACTTTTTCACTTAACAATGTAAAATATATTTTTGCAAATTAATAGCTAATTAAAATATTTAATTTACCTGGTTAATGGGATTTTTGCTCCTGAACCTCAGTGCACAGTGTCAGCACATCAGGGCTGTAAGACGTTACCTTCATTTTCACACAGGCTTGAAAGTTGTCGGAGCCATGGTAAAGCTTCAAAAGAGCCGCATGCGGCTCTGGAGCCATAGGTTGCGGACAACTGGCCTAGGAAGAGAATTAGGACATCTGACAGCAGCTGCTGTGGAGAAACTCCAAAAGCAGCACACAGTAGGGATCTTTTATGAGGTACCACCTCCATCCCCCACTGCCTGCTGGGCTGCTTTAAAGACGCCAGGAGAGGGTAGCCACAAGTTTAAGTGGTGGCTGCAGAGATACAGACAGCATCACGGTCTCCAGAAAGACCTTGTGGATCAACCCCTATCCATGATGTGTTCTCCTTTCCCAGTATTCATCATGATTAATTATTAGTAGCTAACTTCCCAGAACACATCTAGGAAAAGGCCCAGATGCATTAGGTTTGAGTCAATAACTTGTTCCCGAATGAATATTAATGATAAAAACTCACATTCAATGTTGAGCTATGTGCAGAGCGTCAGGGAGTTAACATTCATTTTTTGTAACTAGCTCATTTCAGAATATCAGTTTGCTACATAAAGTAATTAATACATGAGAATTATACAGATTATATGTATGGTTTTAAAAGTCTTTTCATCGATCCAATCCTGTCAAATCGCTTTATAATTAATTTTCTCATTTAGGCATCCAGGTTGTTGATGTTATAGATGTATTTTTCCATGAACTTGTTATGTTTAAAAGTTATGTTTTTGGAACATGCTTTTTTAGCTGTTTCTAGCTATTTCCTTGTATTCTAGAGCAGAATGGTACTGTTCATATGAGATTAATTTCCATGAAAGAATAAAAGGCTGAATTCTTCATTACTTCACGTTAAAGTGAACATCGGAACAGATAAAGACCAAGTGTGAGCCTGTCGATTCATCTTCAGACTTTCAATCCATCCTTTCCTTTTTGTAGTGCTTTATTTATTCATAATTTACATACTACAGAGTTTCCCCATTTAAAGTACATAATTCAACCAAAACCAGTTTGGCTCAGTGGATAGAGCATCAGTCTGCAGATTGAAAGGTCCAGGTTCGATTCAGGTCAAGGGCATGTACATTGGTTGCAGGCACATCCCTAGTAGGGGGCGTGCAAGAGACAGCCAGTTGATGTTTCTCTCTCATCAATGTTTCTAGCTCAATATTTTCAGTACAGTACTGTGCTACCACCACCACAGTCTAATGTTAGAACCTAATATCACCTCCAAAAAGAAATCCCATGCCCATTAATGGCCTCTCCCCATTCTCTCTCCACTTTCTTAAGAGGACTTCCTGTCTCGGTCTAATTGTTTATTCTGAACATGTCATAGAAATGGAACCATGCAATATGTGGCCTTTTCCGACCTTACACTTAGCACCGTATTTTCAGGCCTCATCAAAATTGTAGCATGTAATAGATCTCCATGCCTTTATGTTGGTTTTTATTGCATGCGTGTATCACATTTTATTCATCCATCCATTTGTTGTTGAACATTTGAGGTGTTTCTCTTTTTTGGCTTTGTGGATAAGTCTGCTGTGAACATTTACGTACATGCTTTTCTTTTCGTTTTTGGATGTATGTATTCATGTCTCTTCAGTCTATAGCTAGGAGTGGAATTGCTGGGTCATGTGCTAACTCTGTGCTTAACAGTCTCAGAAATTGCCAAACTGTTTTCTAACGTGACTGCATTGTTCCCATCCCCACCAACATTGTGTAAGAGTTCCAATTTCTCTACATATTTTCCAGGACTTGTTATTATCTCTTCTGTGATAGTCATACTACATGGAGTGGCATCACACTATGGCTTTGGTTTTCCTTTCTCCAATGACTAGGATATTGAACATCTTTTCATGAGCTTCTTGACCTTTTGTTTAACTTCATTAGAGAAATACATAGTCAGACCCTTTGCCCCTTTTAAAATTAGGCTATCTGTCCTTTCACTATTGAATTAGAAGAGTTCTTTATATAATTCTGGATACAAGTCCTTTATCAAATACACGATTTGCAAATATTTTCTCTCAGATGCTCTGAACTAGCTCATATAACATTTAGATTGTCTATTTTGTAAATGACGTATGAAAGTCAGCTTTAAACTAGTCTATCTTGCCTTTTTCAGTGATAAATTTTAAATTGCCTTTTCAATATTATCTAAAGTAATATAGTATTCTCGTTTTTCTCTTCCTGAGTCAATTTTGATAATTTATGTTTTTCTAGGAAATCATATATTTCCTCTAAGTTACTGTATTGATTCCATAAAGTTATAGGAATGATTCCCTTAATTCTTTTAAACTTTTTTTCTGTTTGCAGTCATGTCTTTTTCAAAATCTTGCATATTTCTCTCTGTCTCTCCCCATCCCCCTTAACAAAACTCCTTAATTGTCTATTTTATTGATCTTTTTTAAGGAAACATTTTTTAGATGTCATTGTCATTACCACTACTACAATTATATTAATTATATACTTTATTAATTTCTATTTCCTTTCCTTATATTTTCTTTTTCTAATGTATTTAGATGAGTATTACAGTTCTTAATGTTTCCTTGTTCTTTAATTCTGAAATAAATGCATTTTTTAATTTATGAATTTAACTTGTGGAGATACATTTTCCCCTGAGTATAGATTTTTTTTATTAACTTCCTTAGATTTTGGTATGTGTTTATTTCTTGACTGCTTCTTACATTTATAATTCAATTATTTAGGAGTAGGCATCTTTAATTTTCAAGTAATTTTGTTTTTGCTGGCTTTTGGTAACTACTTTTAGTTTTATTGGATTATGTTTAGGAAATGTGACCTATATAATCTCTTCTCATTAATATTACTAATCTTTGAGATCAAGTATATGATTTCATATATTGATAGTGGTAATAAATTGGCATTGTTATTTAGGAGGACAATTTGTCAATGTCTGGTAATGCTGTAGCCATTCCGCTTACAAGTTTACATAAAAATTAGAGGCCTGGTGCGTGAAATTCGTGCATGGGTAGCGTCCCTAGGTCTGGCCAGTGATCAAGGCCAATCAGATTCCCCACCTCCTTGCCTCACCCCCCTAACCCCACCTCCTCTTCTCACCGTTTGGGCACCACCACTACTGCTGGTCACCCGCCATGTTGCATGCCACCCCCAGATGGTCAGCACATGTCATATCATGCAATCAAACTCCCAGTCTCCTGGTCAAACTCTCGAGGGGACACCTTGCATATTAGCCTTTTATATATATATATATATATATATATATATATATATATATATATATATATATATATATAGAGAGAGAGAGAGAGAGAGAGAGAGAGAGAGAGAGAGAGAGAGAGAGAGAGATGTGTGTGTGTGTATGTGTGTGTGTGTGTAATATATTGATGCAATTAAAATTTTTGGAATCAATCTAATTAACCTACAAGTAAATGTTCTTTATAATGAGATTGAGTAAATCAACTATAGTTAAGAGTCAAAATGTCTCTGTCATCTACGTGTCGTTGTGTCCCTGAGCTGGTACCTTTGTGTCACTGGGTCTGTATCTCTCTCTAAAGTCCCCTTTCTCTCCAAATTCTAGGCTGTTTTTAGTTCCCACGTGGGGTCAAGTTCTCACGAAGTATATGACCCGAACTTGTACGAGGAAGATGCAGCTCATTCCTTAATTGAACTGTGTTCAAAGGGTAACTCCCAGGGCTATTTTCAGACTGCACCCTGGGGGGTTGCCTCTTCCCAGTGACAGACATGGCTCTGAGCTTGCAAATCCTGGGAATGATCTAGGTGGACGGTGTCTGCTGATTATGAATTTCTGGTGCGTGGCCCACAGCTATTGGTGATGAATCAGTCTGCTCCACAAGGGGACTTTTGATCAAGAGCACTTTTCTGCATAATGAGAAGTAAAGTAGCACAGATGAATGGTGTCAGCATTGTAATGGGTCCTGGGGAAAGGGCTGGGTGATGGATTCTTTGTGCAGAGAGCAGCCCCATCTTCTTCCTCCTGGACCCGAATTCAGGAGAGACAAGGGGAGCCACTGAAAGGTCACGGCACCTCTCCGTGACAGACCTTGGCTCAAGAATTTCCTAATTGTATCCACCTCCTCTTTGTTGTTGACCTTTCCCCTTTGAACGTCACACTCTGAGTAAGAGACATGAATGGGTCAGTATGTCAGAAGCACCATCATTAAACAACTCATGTGTGTAGGCATAGGGAGTGTCTTAGGAAGCAAGGAAGGCTTAGGAAGGGTGGCCCATCTTTTTTTTTTTTATAGAATATATATTTTTTAATATATTTTATTGATTTTACACAGAGAGGAATTGAGAGGGATAGAGAGTTAGAAACATCGATGAGAGAGAAACACCGACCAGCTGCCTCCTGCACCCCCCCCACTGGGGATGTGCCCGCAACCAAAGTACATGCCCTGGACCGGAATCGAACCCGGGACCTTTCAGTCTGCAGGCCGACGCTCTATCCACTGAGCCAAACCGGTCTCGGCCTTTTTTTGTTTTTTAATATATCCTTATTGATTTCAGAGAGGAAAGGAGAGCAAGTAAGAGATAGAAACGTCAATGGTGAGAGAATAATAATCAGCTGCCTCTTCTACACCCTCTATCCGGGATCAAGCCTACAACCCAGGCATGTGCACTGATAGGGAATCGAACCATGACCTCCTGGTTCATAGGTTGACACTCAAACACTGAGCCATGCAGGCCAGGCACAGGTGGCCCATCTTTATGTCTGGGTGAGGATGGTCCACCTGACCCATCCTCTACGTGAGCTTTGTTGACTTAGGCACACCTGGAGGAGGAATACTTGTCAGTATGTACACATGAACATAGCTGTAAATAGCAGCCAGGGCCAAGGTCAAGGCCAAGGCACTCCTGAGGTTTGAGCTCTTTCTTTGAATATTAGATAGTGTCTATTGTACATCTACAGGATACCTAGAAGAGGCATGTGCTTTTTTTTTTTTTTTTTATCAATTTAGTTAAGAATCCCCCTACAGTGAAGTTATTAGTATTCCACTTTGTGGATTAGGGACTTGAGGCCCTTTGAAATGACATAGCTAGTGCCCAGCTGGTGTGGCTCAGTGGTTGAGTGTGAACCTATGAACCATGAGGTCACGGTTCAATTCCTGGTCAGGGCACATGCCCGAGTTTCAGGCTTGATCCCCAGTGGGGAGTGTGCAGGAGGCAGACAATCAATGATTCTCTCTCATCATTGATACTTCTATCTCTACCTATTCCCTTCCTCTCTGAAATCAATCAATATATATATATATATATATATATATATATATATATATATATATATATATATATAAAATGAGATAGCTAGCAATAGCAACAGTAACCATCATGATTATGATCATGATCATAACTGCTAATGTCTCTGTAAGCTCTCATTAGGAGCCATGCGCTCTTCTAAGAGCTTGCCGTGTATGACTTTATCAGAATAAATGCTACAAGGCTGGGCATTGTCGTTTCACATTTTATAAGTGAGAAGGCACAGGAAGCTTATGGAACTTGTCCAGAGTCACGTAGCAAGTTGCAGAGGTATTTGAGCCTCAGCACCTGGTATGAAACACTAGGCTTCAGGTGCCAGATGTAACATGCCATCTTGTTTAGACACCTGGAGCACTACTCCTGGTCCTCACTGCTTTCTCTGTGAACCCCATCTCTGCCTGGAACCCCTGAAGATTATTACACATTCCTAATATTTATTAAATGTGATGGACCCTTGAACTGGGTTAGGTCTCTGCTCCATGTTGGCACATTCCTCTGTTCTTCCCCTAGTTTAGCACTAACTACAGACTATAATTTCTTACAGAACATCTGTCTTCCCTTGTAGACTTCAGGCTATAGGAGGTTAGGTGCTGGACCTTCCTTGCGTAGGATTACATACTCAAGATCTAGGAGAATGTCCATATAAATAACATTTCATTTCTGATTGTTTGTTACCACGTTTTACACATACTCCTGCTAGAATACTGGCAATTTGGAATTGTCTAAGATAACGCAGAAACTGTTGGCCAAAGCCACTAAGGGTGACTCCAGGGGCATCATAAAGAAATGGACAGCAGCATTCCTGAGTGGTTGACCCTGAGATGCATCAAGATGCCCCAGAACAGCTGGACAGAAGAGAAAATCCCTTCATTCTATAAGATATGAAACCACCAACACGTGATTTCCAACACAAGCTCTAATCCAAAGACTCTATGCCTTGACTTGCAATTAAAACTTCTCACCTTGGTAACTCCAGAAAGCAGGCTTAGTGGCAGGTAGCAAATACGGTGCATTATTGATAATGGGTTTTCTCAGCTAAGTTGTGGAATAAACATTTCCTAACGAAGAAATGAACAAACAGTCAGCTAAATGCATGAATATAATTAAGTCAGGTGGCTCCAAGTTCATCAGGAGAAACCGATGCTTTTCTACCATAACGTGATGCCTCTGTCTATTCCCAGTGATCCATTCATTACATGTCCACACTACAGGTTAAGCCCCTTCCTGATGATCAAAGATGAATGGTAAGATCTGCAGAGGGAGGAAGGCTGTTTGCAGAGGTGAAAAGATTTTTAAAAATAATGCGTCAGTACTGTTGTTGTTTTTATCATTGCTGTAATCATCATCATTATCCTGTGCTGTGCCTTTGCCTTTGAGCATTTCCTGTATGCCAGGGACTGTAAGCCCAAAGGAAGATTCAAGTGCAGGAGAGACTGAGGGGCTGGCTGCCTACTGAGAAAAAAAGGCAGAAGCCCAGAGCCCAGGACAGCTGGAGAGAGCCACAGGGTCTGAGGAATAAGCAGGGAGCTCTCAGTTACTGAGCCTGCAACTCCCCTCCCCATTTTTAAAAATTTTTTAAATTTTTTATTGATTTCAGAGAGGAAGGGAGAGGGAGAGAGATAGAAACATCAATGATGAGGAAGTATCTTTGATAGGCTGCCTCCTGCACGCCCCACACTGGGGATCAATCCATGACCTTCTAATTCAGAGGTTGATGATCAACAACTGAGTCACACTGGCTGGGTGCCCAGGCTCCCCCTCCCCCATTTAGAGAAACCCTTAGATTGTTCTCAGTTCTTCAGTGCTGACCTACTTTCTGTGCCCTCATCATATTGTCACTGGCTTTCCCGCTCACAATATCCATGACACTCTATGATGTTTATAAATTCAATGTCAGTCCCACTGCTCATAATTTGCCTTTGATATAAAAAATGTCTCATTAGACATGGCTTTGTTTATTCCAATTTAATTCCTCCCTCACATCGTCTTAATTTTTTAAGTCCAGACTATTAATCTTTTTGCCAGAGTCAACCCTTTCTCCTAGTCTGTTCTGCCATAGATATTTCTGAACACAGATGCTGACATTCATTGCCCTCTGGGGCTGTCTGGAGGACAATAGTTAGCTGGGAAGTCTTGCTGCCAGTTAGAAATACTGAAGAAAGTATATCAGTATTAGGTGGGATTGCGGCTAGACACTTAGTGGGTGTATTCTCTCTGCTGATAAGTTGTTAAATCAACTGAATTCAGTTTATTTTGGGGAAAAACATTGAGTTCTTCTCAGCAATGGCCATCTGGTAAGTCCAGGGAATAAGGTGTTCTGAGACTATCAGTATGCAAAGGTGGGCACAGCGATAGAGTGGAATTGCACATAGATGAGCACCATGGTAGACATTTGTACCAAGAGTTGTGGGGGAAGAAGTAATTCCATCAGGGAGAGGTGAGCAAATTTCAGGGCAGATAACTATTGAACCAAGTATGCACTAGATTTTAAAGGGGAATTGCATTCCCAGCCAAGGGAACAGTAGGACTGAAGATGAAGGGGCACAACATTTTCGGTCTCTTGTGTTGGGAGAACTCATTCCCTCATTCTCTCATTTTTGGGGAATACAGCGTGTTCTTCCTCATGGTTGAGTCTCCTTCACCCATCTTCCTCCTGCCTGTAAAGCACCCCCAATGCAACTCTGCTCACTTGGCTAGCTCCACCCCATTCCTTTAATTCTCATCTTAAGCATTCTGTTCTTAAGTTGGCCTATCCTGACACAAATGAATTCAATTCTATGATTTATGCTCCCATCATACTTTTTAATTCCTTGCTGCTAACTTTCATTACACTCAACATCCTTGCTTAAGGCCTGCCTCCCCCAGTCTAGTGTGTTACGTTAATTCAATGAAGGGGCCATTAGACCAATGTGGCTCTAATCCATGACTGGCTAGGTAAGCACACCAAACTCTAAGCCTGCAAATGCCACAATGTTACAGGTTCAAAGCACCAAGGAAAATCAATCACCAACAGCCAACTAGACTATAAGCTCTAGCTGATAACATGATTTCCTTTCTTTGCTTCTGCAAAGACTTTCTATAAGTCTTTCCCCTGGCTTCTATGGGAGGAGCACTCCTATGCAATTCTGATTTGGTGCTGCCCAATTCTAATTGATTTTTGCTCAAATAAACTCTCACAAATTTGAATATGTCTCAGTTTATCTTCGAACAAGTGTAAACTCATCAGGGCTGAGACCATGGACACTTGGGCTGCTTCCAAATCTTGGCTATAGCAAATAATGCAACAATGAACACAGGGATGCATTTATTCTTTTGAATTGGGGGAAGGGATTAAGAACTACAAATTGGTTAAAAAAAAAAAATTGTTTCAGGATATAAAGTACAGCATAAGGAATACGGTCAATAAGATTATAATTATGTATGGTATCTGGTGGGTCCTTGAAATATCGGGGCGAGGGCACTTTGTAAAGTATATGCTTTGCCTAACCACTATGCTATAAACCTGAAACTAATACCAAATAACATTGAATATAAACTGCAATTGAAAACTAAGATTTAAAAATGATTATGGAATAAAATCTATCTATTGCCACGTAGAAAAGAAAGATTGGACGGACAAAGAGAAAGAAAAAGAAACCATGCCTGAGGTTTGGGCATGCTACCCTTCGGGATTCGTACTTAAGACCTCACCATCCACTCTGACCTGAATCTCCAGCCGGCTAACCTGATCTATAACTTTCAGACATGCCAGCCCCTATAATCTCATGAGACATGAGCCAACTCTTCAAAATAAATCTCTCTCTCTCTCTTTCTCTCTCATACACACACACACACACACACACGCACTCATCACACACACGCACTCATCACACACACACACTTTTTGGAAGAACCCTGGCTCACTAACATGCCCTCTTTTCAGGAAAGGTTTGCATTGCTCTGATAGGAAACAATGAACCAATGGGGCCTTGCCTGGCAGCTGGAAGTGGCCTGAGCCTGCTTGGCAGTGGAAGCAAAAAGGCAGTAGCAGCCCAGTCTCCATAACCAGGGTGGGTCTTCCTGCTGAGTGACAGTCAGGTCTCCTGGGCTACCCTCAGCACGGGGTGCACCCCTGGCTCCTGGACCACTGCTGATCCACAGAGCTCCCCAGGTGGCCATGCCTTCTCCCTGCTGGTGTCTGACCTGCCACTCCCGCAGCGGCGAAAAGATTAGGAATTTAGAGCAGCAGGAGGAAGGGCGCTTTTAGCTTTGCAGTTATGAGGCTTTCACTTTGTTGAACATGGGAATTAAAAGGGCAAAACCTCCGCCCCTGACCTCCGAGGCCCTCCCTCCCCCAAGGGCTGGCTGAGGCAGGAGCCTGGGGAGAGGTAATTAAGCTCAGATCACTACCAGCTTCACCAAAAGGCCTGAGTCCAGGAATTCCTTCTGCCAGAGGTCAGGAGCCTTTGTTGCAGAGAACCCTGATTGGAAATAAGCATTTTTCTTTGTGAAAGCCCCTCTCCCAGGGCTCCATGGGGGGGCGGGGGCTGTCTTTTCTTACGGAACTTTGCACATTCTTCTAGTTGAGCCCAGTCCCACAGGGCCCTTTGGCAAGCCCCTCTCTCCCCCACTGCGGATGGTCGGGTACCAAGGCCCAGAATCATGTTCCCAGGCAGCCAACGTTCCCCCCACGAGCCCAGGGCTCCGCCTCTCTTCATGCTTAACAGTGGATTTCAAAACCTCGGGTTTTCTTTGTCCTCAGGAGGAAAGAGGCTGGAGTCAAACAAAGGGAGAACAGAAGTCCCAGGCGTGCTGAGAAAATGAGTGCGCTGGCGTGTGTGTGTGTGTGTGTGTGTGTGTGTGTGAGTGTGTGTATGTGTGTGTGTGTGTGAGTGTGTGTGAGTGTGAGTGTGTGTGTGAGTGTGTGTGTGAGTGTGTGAGTGTGTGTGTGTGTGTGTGTGTGTGTGTGAGTGTGTGTATGTGTGTGTGTGTGTGAGTGTGTGTGAGTGTGAGTGTGTGTGTGAGTGTGTGTGTGAGTGTGTGAGTGTGTGTGTGTGTGTGTATGTGTGTGTGTGAGTGTGTGTGTGAGAGTGTGTGAGTGTGTGAGTGTGTGAGTGTGTGTGTGTGTGTGGTTTCATTGCCACCCCCATGTCCAGTGATTAGATCTGTAACCCTCAGGAATGTATGCCATTTGGGGCCGGGTTAGCGGTTTGAGCAATGTTCCTTCCAACTTCCTGCTGGAAAAAGTTAACCTCTTTCTAGTCTGGAGCGAGGCGAGGAAGCTGAGCACCATTTGTACTTTGTCTCTGCTCTTCCCGGAGACATGTCTGGCCGCAGCCGCAGTTGCTCATTCCTGGGGCCCCGGCCAGTGCCTCCTCCTGGATCATCGCAGCCTGGATTAGCACATCCTCTCTCTTGCTCCCTCCAAAACACCCCCCCTCCCCCTTGCACCGACCCCCTACCCCCCACTCCACCCCCAGCCAGGGTGATCTTTCATCTGGCTAAACCAAATGTGTGCTCCTGGAATTCTCATTGGACACCCCTCCCCCCAGACTTCTCAATTCTGATTCAGTTAGCCCTCTTCCCCCCTTGTCTTATTATTTCTTCCCAGCTGTGTTCCCTGGGTTTTGTTTTTAAATATGTTTTTATTGATTTCAGAGAGGAAGACAGAGGGAGCGAGAGAGAGAAACATCAATAATGAGAGAGAATCGCTGATTAGCTGCCTCCTGCACACCCACTACTGGAGATGGGGCCTGCAACCAGGAGAGGTGCTCTGACCTGGAATTGAACCATGACCTCCTGGTTCATAGGTGGAACCTCAACCACTGACCCACAATGGCCCTGTTTTTTTTGTGTGTGTGTGTTTTTTTAAGGTAAACTTGCCTCTTCCTTAAATTCTTCTGGATCTAGATCTCCTTTCTCTACCTTAGTAGGGTTAGAGGTTTCTGTAGTTTCCCTGCTTTTCTTTCTTCTAGGTCAGTGGTCGGCAAACTCAGTCCACAGAGCCAAATATCAACAGCACAACGATTGAAATTTCTGTGGAGAGCCACATTCTTTAAACTTGAACTTCTTCTAACACCACTTCTTCAAACTTGACTCACCCAGGCCATGGTGTTTTGTGGAAGAGCCACACTCAAGGGGCCAAAGAGCCGCATTTGGCTCACGAGCCACTGTTTGCCGACCACGGTTCTAGGTGTATCATCTGTACTTACTCATCTCTCTAGCCAACCTGAGAGCCCTCTGGGGCGGAGACCCTCTCTCCATATCAGTTAACCCAACGCTGGGAGGGGCACCCAGACTATCCTCTGGGGGTGCTCTCGGTCCACATGAGGTCCAATACAGCTTAATGCCGGAGATAAGCGCTCCCTGCTGGTTCATGTGGATTTGAATCCCAGCATTCATGGCTTGAGCCTCCATCTCCTCCCCTGTGAAATGGGTGGAACCGTATCCTCAGAACCCTGATGGCCCTCAAACACTGAGATAATGTCTACAAAGTGCCCAACACATCCCTGACGCACAGTCACACCTGGATATGAATGAACTGCCTTTGGGGAAAGCTGTCTGCTCTACTTGTAATCCTCCGTCTAACCCTCCTTGTTAACAACTCCCTCCATCCCAGATGCCCACTGCAGTCGCCAGCCACGGGGAGAGGACGGGGTTAAGCCTCGCTCTGCTTACCGCAGACCCACAGGCACTAAAAAAGGCTCTGCGTTCAGGCTGGAAGTATGGGCTGCAGTTAACTATAAACAGCTGCTGCAGGATAATAGGCTCCACTGGTGAAATAAGGCCAGCCGCCCGCCCTCGCATGGAACCTTCCTTTAAAGAGCACTCAGATCCGATGGAGAGATCTGTCTGGCAGCCATCAGATTGAAGACAAGGGGCCAGGGGAGGGCTGTCAGGCTTCCCAGATCAAGCTGGCATGTATATTGCAATTCTATTTCCGTCTGCAAAAGCCAAAACACTCTGTGCACCAGGAGCCTCTTATCTGCAGTGCATCCCCACCCCACCCAGCAGCCCTGGCCCCCTAACGCTCCCTTCCTGGGCCGGCATTAACTATAATAACAGGGGAGGGGCGGGGAGAGGGGGAAGAGAAGACAGCTGACAAGAAGACATATGTGTGGCTCTTCAGACTGAAGCCCTTCACTCAGCAAATCCTCTCTTCCCCATTTTAGGAAATTAAGTGTGACTCAGAGCTCAGCATTGCGAATCCACGTGGAACTCGGATGCCTTTAGATCCATTTTGGAATTTGACCAAGGTGAGTTTCACGTAATTTACTTCCGCAGCCGGAGACAGATGCCCCTGCTTGGTGTGGGAAATCCATTATGGAAAATATCAGAAAATAGCCAGACTTTACTAAATATACATCTGGCGTCAGGCACGTAGTAGGCACTGGATACCTGTGCCTTCTTTTGCGTGTGTGAAGAGTGATGAAGGAAGTCTGGAAGCAAATGAATTTGCTTTCCAAGAATCATTGATGGAGTCAGTGGAACGGAAACTTTGAAATGGAAACTTGGGTGGGTTGTCTACTGTAAAGCATATCTATCTATCTATCAATCTATCTATCTATCTACCTACCTACCTACCTATCCTCTACCTACCTATCTATCATCTACCTACCTACCTATCATCTATCTATCTATCTATCTATCTACCCACCCACCCACCCACCCACCTACCTACTTACGTATCTATCTAGCATTTGGCTAAGTTTACATGGATCCACAGTGTGGAAGTTTTGGGATGAATGTGTTTTTTCCATCTTCCCAAATTCAGCAGAGTAGCTCCCTCCCTCCCTCCCTCTCTTCCTTCCTTCCTTCCTTCCTTCCTTCCTTCCTTCCTTCCCTGCCTCTTTGTGTCCTCCCTCCCTTCCTTAACATGAATCTTGTCACTTCTCAAGCCTTCAATCTACGATTCAGCGCCTCTCACCTCAAGTCCTGGAAGACCCGTGGAGCAGAAAGGATTTAGCCATCAGCCTCTTATGCTGTGAAAACTTCAGCAAGCCAGCCCTCCAGGGACAGGCTCTCAAATGAGATGTGGAGATTCCTGAAGACAGAGATCGATATTATTTATTTCCCTTTCCCCAGCTCCTGATGGACAATTTATACACAGTAAATGTTTACTGAGTTAATGAATTATACTGGTAATCTTGCTTTCCTCAGATTTAAAGCTTTCCTGCTGACATAGTTACCTATTTTCTCGAATTCATTTTGAATGGAAAAAAAAAAGATTTAAAAGTCGCCACCATTTCAAGTAGGTATACAAGACATTATTTGTATTTTAAACAATAATTTGGAACACATCTTTCGAGCACAGATGATGTCACTGCATTTAAATGAACCAGTGCCATCAAAGGAAGCAGAGGCTCCCTGAGGTTCTTGTCCCTGAGCTCCATGCTCTGGGATGGCTTCCTGGTTTAAATCCCTAATGCTAATATGTCTAGCATTCACTCACTCCTCTCTCTCTACCGTGCTGTTTCCAACGGTGGGCCTGGACATCAAGCAATTATAGACATTTGAATTCTGTGTAAAATAAGCTTGAAAAAGCTCTGAAAGAAATATGTGTAAATAAAGAGGAAACAGAATGAGCAGCACCTGGAAGCTTCTATTCTTTATCCTTAGTTTCTGGGTATTAAAAAAAAATGATGTTAGGGCCTTAGCCAGGTTGGCACAATGGGTAGAGTAATCAAAGGATTATGTAGGGACTCTACCTTTAAGGAAGGGGGATGAGTAACTCCAGATGCTTCAGTTTGGTCCGTGCAGGGCTTTTCCTCCAAAGACTAAGTGAGAAGGGAAAACACTACTAATTTACAGCAGAGATACCTGACAAACACAACTTCAACCGAGGGGCAAGTCAACATCAGTCAACAACCGCATTGATAGTAGGCACCCTTGCTACAAGGTGATAGAAATGACCTTTTACCACTGCCGTCTTCCTCTTAAGAACCAAAGGGAAATAGAACCTCATAGACTCAGACAACTCTCTGATGATTATAGGAGGGAAAGGAGGCTGGGGGAATTAGAATAAAGGAGGATAAATGGTGATGGAAGGATACTTGATTTGGGGTAGTGAACACACAGTGTACAGATGATGTATTATAGAATTGTACCCCTGAAATCTATATAACTTTATTAACCAGTGTCACCCAAATAAATTCAATATAATTTCTAAAAGTAATAAAGAACCAATAACCCTATTCTAGTACTAGTCAGGATTAACTGACTAGATGGGCATTGTACACAATATGTGACTGGTACTCCTCAGAAGGGTCAAGATCATCAAAAACAAAGAAGTCTGATAAATTGTCACAGCCATGAGGAGTCTAAGGAGACATGACGACTAAATGTCAGGTGGTGTCCTGACTGGGTTCCTGGAGCAGAAAACGGACAATAGATAAAAACAAAGGAAATCCACCCTAGCTGGTTTGGCTCAGTGGATAAAACATCAGCCTGGGGAACAACAGGTCTCAGGTTCGATTCTGGTCAAGGGCACGTACTTTGGTTGCAGGCTCCTCCCTGGCCTGGGCCCTGGTTAGGGCTCATGCAGGAGGTAAACAATCAATGTCTTTCTCTCACATCAATATTTCTTTCTATCTTTCCTTCTCTCTTTCACTTCCCCTAAAAATCAATGGAAAAATATTTTCGGGTGAGGATTAACAACAAAAACAACAACAACACAAAACTAAGGATATCAGAATAAACTCTGAACTTCAGTTAATAATACTGTATAAATATTGGTCCACTAATTGTAATAAATGTATAATACTAGTAGTGCACAATGTTAATAATAGGGACAACTGGATATGGTGTGTATGGGACCTCTGTGTTATAGTTTCCCATATTTTTATGAACCTAAAACTGCTCTAAAAATAAAGCTCATTTTTAAAGCAAATGAATAAGCAAGCATCAATTTAGCTTTATACATTATTGAGTAGTTGCTATGATTACTATGTTCCAGGCACTATTACATTTGGGGAGATTTTTTTTTTTATTTCTCAATTTATTTAATTTCAAATCCCAATGGAGCTGTTATGGATATTAAAAATGAGAAGACATGTCAAGTGATTAGAACAACTGCTGGAAACTAGTAGATCCTAAGCGATTTTTTTGGTGGGGGTGATGGTGATGGTGATGATGATGGCAATGATGATGGTGGTGATATAACTGGGTTTGCTTTAAAAAGCTCACAGATATGGCACACTCTGATAGACGTATGCAGAAGGTGGCCTGTCTCCTCGAGGATAAGGCTGGTCTAGGAAATGTTTTTGGATAAGGCGAGTCCTTAAGGATGAGAAACAATTTGCAGCCAAACCAGCATACTCAAATGCCCAGCATCATCACACCTACAGGCCAGGAGAAAGACTGCAATTAGACAATTAGATACAGCTTCCTTTTGCAGAAGCACTTCATGGAAGGCTGAGAGGAGGGAAGGGGAAGAGGAAGAGTGGTCAGCAATGGCATGTCAAGGGCTCTCTTCTGCAGATGATGGAGAGCCACTGAGAAACTCCAGCCCTGCAGAGAGGCAGCCACATTTGCATCGGAAGGACCCACTCCAGCTGCAGGGTGGAGCGGATTTGGAGGGTGACCACACGGGATGCTGCAGGGCCAATGAGCCTGAAGCCATTGGAAAGGTTCGGGGTCTTCTTGGGGGCGGTTGTAATCCTCTGACTCCCTAAAAGCTAACACTACATTTGTGAAGTGCCCGTCTCAATGTTCTCTTTTAATGTGCATTAGCTATAAAGTTAGAAGCTCATTTCAGCCTGGAAATGGATCTGGGAGGCAGAGAGGAACGTTTCCTGTACAGCCACATCTTGTTCTAGCCTAGAAATGAAAAATCTGAGGCTTCTGGAGTTGCCATGTTGAAGCTACCCCTCTCTTGCACAGGAAGCATGGTCTTCTGTGGACTCTGAATGTTCAGCCCATCTGTCCACAAGTATTAAGGATGGCCATGCCCAAAATAAACTTTAGCAACCGATTATTATTCTTGATACGCAGTGTGGTTGAATGAATAGCAAGGCAAGATTGGAACTTGGTCATCTGAGTTCTTGCCCCAGGCTGGCTGCTTACCAGTTGTGGGACTTTCTATGATCCTGTGACACTGTGGAGCCCAGTATTTAAAATATTCTACAATAGCAAAATATACACCAATACCACCACACAGCCACCATCATCACCGCCATCAGCATCAAAATCAACCACACCAACCCTGAGTCCTTCATCTCTGGCTTTGGTGAGGATGAAATGTAACCATGGATAGACAAGCAGCTTGCACTTGTCATCGAAAGATAATAGCTGAAGAGTAATCTCCAAAATGACCATGCTGAAACTTTGATCAAATCCAGTGTCTGGCACATAGTAGGCATTCAGGGAATGTCTGCTGGGTGAAAATCAGATCAGTTATTTTCCACTCCCTATTATTTAGATGAGCATGCTGTGCTATGGAAACAAGGCATCATTACTTCGTGTGTCTTCCTGGCACAGCTTAATGAAATGTGAGCAGACTTACACCATAAGCACTCGACCAACTTTGGTTCCGTTATTACTGGGGACTCCAAATATGTCCCAAAACATGTTCACATTCTCTTAGAGTGGGCTCATTAATCATTTAATGCGCTGAACACTAAGGAGGTCCTTTCGTGGACCATCTACCTACCTACCTACCTAGCAATCAATCATCACATAGATCATTTCCTTATTCCCAGGTATAGCATATATGTTGTCCTTTGTGCTCAGGATCAAACTACTTTCTCCAACATAGGCTTCATGGTTTGCATGGGTTACCCTACATGGCTACAAAGTTAGTTCTTTCTATGTCCAATGGCCTTAGCCCAAGACATGAGCTAACATTCCTCCCATCAGGTAAGCAAGCCTTTCAATAAGGATGTTTTCTTACAAACAAAACAACTCAAAATCCCTTAGAAATACATCTCCAAACACAACTAGGAGTATACTCAGGGTGTTTTCTCTAGCCTCTCTCAAGCTCAGTGGATGAAATACATGAGAACTCCTCTATGGCAGACACTTCATGGATTTCTGTGCCTTAGCTTTTAGCACAGGGTCTGGTTCAGAGCAGAAAATAAACATTTTTGGAGTAAATTTTCTCTTCCTTAAGAATTTTGGGACTAGGGTAGGACTCAGAGATAACTTAGCGCTTTGCTACTCAAAGTATAATCCATGGATCGGCAGCACTGACAATTCCTAGGAGCTTTGTTTGCACCACGACTCCCATGCCTCCCCTTGAATCTCATTCCTAAGAGATCCTCATTTGGGAATCACCGATCCTGCCAAATGGCTTTGCACCTTAGCTGAAGACTGGGATTCTCTGAAGCAAACATTTTAAAAAATTTGATAGTACTGGAATCCTATAGACAGAGATTCTGAATTCTTTGGTCTTGGGATGATACCTGGATATTAAGATTTTTTAAAACCTCCCCAAGTCATTCAAATGATAAACCAAGTCTGAAAACCATTGATCTAATTGTCTTTTCATGTGAAAATAGATACTTCTCCGAAGTGGGATGCACATATCTGGGTATTCAACAGTGCTTAATAGAGACTGGGGAGTGAGCAACATTCAATCTACTACTTCTTCCTAAACCTCTTCCCTTTTCCTCTTTCCCTAAAATTATCCATCTGTCCCTCTATTGTAGACTCTTTCCATTTTCTGTCCATGACACAAAAGAGCCCCCAATAATCATCAGTTGTTCTAACACTCTACTCGCCACCCAGCGATGACTAAATCAAGTATAGACTCAATCCGTCGAGTCATATTCTATCTTCTAGGACTTTGAAACTGGGACCAGGAGCAGGATTGCTGGTCTCAGCTTCCAGCTGGTCCTCTAACAGGTGAAGACAGGATCTGGGAGGGTGTATATTCCCCCCTGGGAACTGGGAGCAGAGGAAGGCTGAAGAAGTAGGGACAGTAAGTGGAGAGAGTCCATCATCAGATCTCTGGTTGCCAGGCCCTTCCCTCGCTTGGTTCAGTCCCATTTTCCATCCCATCATTTCACGAAACATCACACTATTTCTAATACACCACCTGCATTTTTCCTTAAGCCTGCTCACGCTGAGTTTAGCTTTGGAAAGCACCAAAAATGTCCTAATTAATCCAGTCACTTTATTTCCCCTAGCTCTTATTAGCACGTTAGTACCCGTGTGAGATCATCATGGAACTCATACTTAAGGGGTGAGCTTATAGGCCACCCAACCTGCAAGGGGGATGAGGAATCTCATATGTGACAGCAGTTCTTTCTCTGAGTGGGACTGAGGGCCATCTGCCAGGGAATGGCATCTCTGTAGAAGGAAGTGACATGTGCAAGGACTCTCCTAGCTGCATGATGTACATTAGATGGAGCCTGGAGACCACCAGGGCGGTCACCCACGGAGGACGGGTACATCCTCCAGAATGTGCAGTTAGACTGTGAGCTCACGTCGAGCAGAATCAGAAGGACTAGTTCAATCTGTGTGTAAGCATATGAAAGCCATTACTATGGACTGTACATGGAATAATCTCTTCTGTTAACATTAAAAATCATAGATGCCGCTGGATACATGTAGGCTGGTGTAGGCACTATAGTAGCTAAACTGCATCCTTCTTAATATAGAGACTCTGAAATATTTTAACTCGTCGAATCCACACAACAACTCTGTGATTAGCCCCATGTTACAGAAGAGGAAGATAAGGCAAAGAAAGGCTAAGTAATCTGTTCAAAGTCACACAGCGAAAAGGTAGTGCGGCCGGAAACGGTCAAGTATGCAAATGCGGGGCCCGGCCCAGACCTGCTGAGCCAGACTCTCTGAGGATGGGGGCCCCGGGAGTCCGGATGCCGCCAGCTTTCCCCACAATCCCAATACCCACTCAGGTTGGTCCACTCAGTGTCACTCCCTTCCACAGAGATGTTATCCTCTGAACCATGATGCCCGCCTCCTGCTGACAAGTTCTAAAGGAGCCAGGAAACTCTATTAGCTGCAGAGAGACCGAGCTTGGAAAAGGGAGGCAGGGAGGCGCGGAACATACTCACTTTAACTTTGTTACTTATTGAACTCCGGATTGTCTGGGCCTACCTATATTGTATTACTTTCATTTTGATTGGTTTTAAAGGTCAACAGAAATAACTCGGTCGGGGAATTATGGGCCGTTTTTGTGTGTGCGTGTTTGTGTTTTCTCTATACTTCTGTATATTAAGATAATAAGAAAACAAGATTAAGCAATACAGGCTATTTTTTTTTTTTTTTTAGAAAAAAATTCCCCGGGAAAAATGTGCAGCTTACATACAGACAGAGGCCAGGAGAGCGCCTTCTCCAGAGAGCTGCCCTCTGCCCGCCACGGGACAGCTTCTCTTGGCAAAACAAATGGTCCCTCCGCCACCCGAGGAGCTGCCCCTCCTCTCCTTAAATTGGTAGCATCCATCACCGTCGGCCCAGAAGAGGTGGCCTTTCCATTCCCAACCCTGGCGCGATAATTGGCATAATTTCCCGGAGATAATGTGGGGGTTAATGAGGTACCAGGAGCCCGGGGCCATCCACTTTCATTTTCAGTACAGGGGATGAGCGGAGGGGGGAAATCAACCAAAAACAAGGATGCAGAGGGTCACAGGAGACTGCGGGTGAGGGCCAGAGTGGGAGACAACAACCCCACCAGCTGGCGAGGGCACCTCCAGCTCCAGGGGGAAGCCCCTCCTTTGGAGCTTTGAGGGAGACTAACCAGGGGGTGCACACCAGCACACCCCAGCTTTGTTTAGAGTAGGGGTGTCGAACTCAATCAGAGAAGGGGCCAAAATCTAAAATCCAGCCTAAATCGCGGGCCGAATGGTTTACTGAACAGTCATAAACTGTCATTGTGATGGAAACGCAGCGGAGTGCAGTGATGACAGCGCGGTGCGGGCCACATTGCAAGGCCTGGCGGGACGGATTTGGCCCGCGGGCCTTGTGTTTGACACATGTGGTTTAGAGTATGGGCAGTGTCCCTTGGACTTTGTAAAATATATGCATGGAGTGGCCAATGATTATGATCTCTGAACACATAGTAATCTGGTGTCTCTCTCTCTCTCTCTCTCTCTCTCTCTCTCTCTCTCTCTCTCTATATATATATATATATATATATATATATATATATATATATATATTTTAGAGGCCCGGTGCATGAATTTGGGCATAGATGAAGTCTGGCTAGCCTGGCCAAGGGAGGGGACATGGGCGGTTGGCCGGCCTGCCTGCTGGTGGAACTCCTGGTCAAGGGGCCAATTTGCATATTAGCCTTTTATTATATAGGATATACACTGAGTGGCCAGATTATTACACGCTCAGGGATCATCATCATCTGGCCACTCAGTATATATTTTTATTGATTTCAAGAAAGGAAGGGAGAGGGAGTGAGAGATAGAAACAATAATGATGAGAGAGAATCATTCATCAGCTGCCTCCTGCACACCCCCTCCTGGGGATCAAGCCTGCAATCCCAGCATGTGCCCTGCCTGGGAATCCAACCCTAACCTCCTGGTGCATAGGTGGATGCTCAACCACTGGGCCACACTGGTCGGGCACATTTCTGTTGTTTGTAGCCAACCAGTTTGTTACATGGCCCTGGGCATGACTTCACAGGGTTTCTCACCCTCGATGCTGCTGGCATGTGGGGAAGATGATTCTTGGCTGGGAGTGGGGAGGCTGCTCTGAGCACCATAGGATGTCTAGCTGGTAGTGTCAACACCCTCGGTGATGACAGATGAAAATGTCTCTAAGCCCGGCCAGAGAGCCGCTGGGGGGCCAAACCTGCCCTGGCGGAGAACCACTGAGAGAGGTGATTGTCTGCCTGTTGGGCCGTTTATTTTTTCATCTGTTCACGGAGACGGTGGCTGGTACACTTGTTTCTATTTGGCAACCGCGTACGTGCAGCTGAGTGTGCACCCGGTATCTTTGCAGGCTCTGCGGATGCCAAGAGAAGCACAGTCGTCATGCTCACGGAACTTACAGTAGAGTGGGAAACACAGACGCTGATCAAATAGTCACCCAACCCCTACCCACTGAGCTACCTGCCCCAAGGAAAAGGACTGTGGCTCTAGGAACTCGAATAACTCAGGAGCCTGACGTAGGTGTCGGCTCCGGGCGGTCGGAATGGAGGTAAGAGCACCTGCAAAGGCCCTGTGGCAGGCAGGAGCCCAGAGGGCACAGGGATGCTGTGACGGCAGGATGAGTCAGGGCTTGCTCTGAGTCCAGAATGTGACCAGGTTATGGGGCACAAGGAAAGAGATGTGGCAGCAGGAGATACAAAAACGGGCCCCCTGGTGACAGCTGCATTATCTCCAAGGTCTCACCAGGACAACTGGCCATGGTCTGTTCGTTTGTTTCCCCAGCAAAGAGGAGCCCTCGCTGCTCTGTGGCTGCAGACGCCCAGCGCTACCTGGGATCCAGGTGGATGCATAACTTCCGGAAAGGGCTGTCTGGCTTTCTATGGTTTTGTGAAGAAGTAAGTGTCCGGAGGCGATGATGTCGGCTCATAAAAAATGTTCAGAACTTTGTATTTATGCCTTGTAGCACTCTGGCAAAAAATAGCGCACCGTCCTACAAGATGGATGCAACAGCTCCATTCCCCCCCCCCCTCCCCCCAGAAGGCCTTTGTAGATGGATGTGCTGCCTTGCTGCCTGCAAATGTGGGCTCCGGGAAAGCATCCCGCCCAGGGGCAGACAGTCTGGAGCAAAGTGCACCCCATTTCCCGCCGCCCTGACCTCGCAGGTTGTATTGACACCACCTTGATTTCTGTGGGAGACACTGGTGCTCCAGGCCCACGGCTGCGGCTCCTTACATGCAGCCTCCTTGACGTGGGGCCTCAGCTTCCACATCTGGAAAATGGGTCAGTCATCCCTGTCCAGGCTCTCTCCACCTCTGCTTTCAGGTGAAAGGAGAGTGCTGCGTGTGAACTACTCTGGAAATGGGGGCACTCTTTGCTGTCAGGGAGGCCCGTGGGCTACGGTGGAGGCACAGGCATGGCGCCAGAAATCAGGAGACTTGGGGCTAAATCTTGATCCCCCTAATTGCCGGCTCTGAGCCTCCTCCATGTTCTCACCTATGGACTGGGGATGATCATGTCTGCCACATGTATGTGTGGAAAGGACTGAAAACTCACAGACAGAAGGTTCTCAGCCCAAACCTGCCCACCCCTGAGCAGAAACCATAGCCCCTGTTCCCAGGAGGGGGTGGGGGGTTGGGTGTCCTCTCTGGGACCAGGCTCCTGTCTGCCTCCCTGGACGTGGGCTGGCCCAGGATACAGGGGAAGAGAACCAAATGGGTCCCAGCTGGAAAAACAGCCCGCCGCGGGCTGGGCCCAGAACAAAGAGGAAGGAGCTCAAGGCTTCAGACTCGGGCCATCTAGCTTTTGTTCTCTTTTGTGTTTTAATGAAAATTCCTTTTGTTTCCGTTCCTGAAACACATACACACACACGGACAGACACACATATTATAAACATGCAAATGGTTCAGGAGTATAAAATAACGTGGGAAGTATAAAATAAAATGAAAAATCCCTTTTCCCTTTTCTTCTTGTTAAATCATACTCTTAAAGGTACTTTCCCCAGAACTGAATTTTCTCCTGAAAATATACACATCCACCGAAGGATATGCACAGCCAGAGAGTGATTTTTGGTGTATGTTTTTATTGCTCAAACATGACCTATTCACAGTAAATGCTTTTCACTGTGGATAAGGGTTGTCCTTTCTCGTTCCTGCACAGGGCTTTGCTTCCTAAGGATCTACCCTGAACACCTCACTCTGTATGGGCAGAACTCATTCTGAAAAGCTACAAGAACTCCAATCACTGTGTGGACTGTCATTTGTAAGTTACTCCCACTGGCTTCTGAGGAGCGAGTTACGTACAAGGCTCAGCTCCATGCTCCTTCCATTGCAGCAGTGCATATAGCAAATATAAATTATATGGTATTGTTTATACATCTATAGTAAAAAAAAGAAAAATATGCTAATTAGATCGGATAGACTGGATGTCTTCCAGCGTCCTTCCAGACAAAGCCACAGTGGCAAGGGTGGAGGCAGAAGTGGTTAGGAGCAATCAGGAGAGCAGGAGAGAGTGGTTAGGGAAGATGGGGCCTAAACTGGCAGTCGGACATTTCCCAAGGAGTCCCAGATTGGAGAGGGTGCAGACTGGGCTGAGGGACCCCCCACCCATGCACGAATTTTGTGCACTGGGCCTCTAGTATATTACATAACAACATACATGATATGTTATTATACATGCATATACAGTCACATTTAATTATACCACTCTAGGGGGCTGTTATCCTTACTTTATAGATAGGAACAGAATTTTTCATCTCTGATATGCAGACAGGGAAAATGAGGTTCACAGGAGTGAGGGATTTATGCAAAGTCAAGGGGAGTGAGCTTTCAGGCCTTTATTCTCCATATTGTACCTCTTGCCCACCCCCACCCCCCATCCCCCCGTTTTACTTTCCTTTGACAATTTGATACAAACCACGCCCTTTGGTTCCAGCCCTGGCATCCTGTCTGGTTTCTTCCCCAGTTGATTCTTGTTCCTGAGACCAGGGATTCAAACATCCTCACGTCTGAGTAAATGCTGGGGGGTGGAGGGTGAGGAATGGGGGGGGGGGCAGCGGGGGTATGTGTCAAGCCTGATTGGCTTCTCCATGGCCTGTGACCCCCACACCCTCAGGGGCCCACATGTGTCTGCAATACTTCCTGAGGCATCCTCCCTCCTGGCTCTCACACTCCCAGGGAAAAGAAAAATAAACTTGGCCGGGCAGTAGCCGTCCTGATTCCTGAGCAGGCCTAATAGCTGTGGCTGAGGTCCCTGGTTACTCATGGCCCTGGCTACAACTTCCTGTGCTTTCAAATAGGCAGAGGAGAGGAGTACATGGGGGGAGTTTGTGGCCACAACAAATGCAAACTCATTTGAGCCTCTTTCTGCCCTCACAGCCGGACCCGGTAGGGCTATGCTGTATGGATTGAGTCAGGATGATGTAACACTGGCTGTGGACCTTGTGTTCCAGACTCTGAGACTGTGATCCTGGGAAAGTCCCTCGCTCTCTGAGCCTCTGCTTCTTCAGCCAGAGCTCTCACTAACCTGTCATGTTTGGGTTGTCGACAAAATGGGGCTTAGGGGGTCCTCATAAACCCTGATGCCCAGGCCACGTCCCAGATCGGTTATATCAGAACCTGGCGGGTGGGGGATGGGCAGAAATCAGTGTTTATAAAACAAACAACCTACCCCCACAGGAATCCCAGTGTGTAGTCAAGTCTGAAGACCTGAGACCCAATGCAATACCTGCTCCTGACAGTCCTCACTCAATAGGTGCTAAGAACTACCCACTCTTCCCTAAAACCCAGAGAAAAAGTGAATGCCCAGCGCCTGTGAGAAACCTCTGACACATTAAGGAAGCTGACTAGCCTGGGAGGGGCCAGGCTGCATCTCAGGGAAGTCCCCTGACTGGCTGTCCAGGCTTTCTGAGAGCAAAGGTGGTGTGTGGCCAGGGTTTGATTCTTTGAGAAGTTTCTGGAAAGTGAGGCAATGGTGCTTCTGAAATTCCTGCCCTTCCCTCTTATCTCCTTCCCTGAATCAGCTCAGCTCTGAGCCAGTCTCTTCCTCAGAGAGGGTGCTGAGTGAGGGTGCTCAGTGAGAGTCCCCCTGACATGCAGCTGCTCGGCAGAGGCAGGGCCTTTGGATGCAGTCCCAGTGCAGGGCTCAGAGCCCTGCTGACTCCACACCCCCTTAATCGGTCTCCCCTCCAAAAGTCAACTTTAGTCGGTTGCTTAAAGTTAAAAATTATTACATGTGGAATCTAATGAACAAAATAAACTAATGAATGAAATAGATCCAGAGACATAGAAGCATGGAACAGACTGTTGAATCTCAGAGGGAAGGCGGAGGAGGATGGATGGGAAGAGATCAATCAAAGACCTTGTATGGTTAGTCCTGTTTCATTACTTTGGCTGAGGGACTGACCCTTTACTCCCTGTGCCTTACTTTTCTCAACTGAAAAAGTGTAGTATATAAACTTCAGGGATATTGTAAAGATTGGAGATAATGTCAGCAACACTCCCAAAACATAGCAGGTATTCATTCCATGGTGCTTATTAATCACTATTAAATCAATTGTCATCTAGTGCTAGCAAGTGTGATAGGGGAGGTAGAAAAGGGTAAAGGGGGCCAAATATATGGTGATGGAAGAGGATCTGACTTTGGGTGATGGACACACAATGCAACACATAGGTCATTTATCACAGAAATGTACTCTTGAAACCTTTTTGATCTTATTGACCAATGCCCCCCCCCCCCCCAATAAATTTAATCTAAAAAAATAAAAACAAACAAAAAATAATGAGCTAGACATTTGGAAGGGTCTCTCATAGAGCAAGCAGATGAATTTATTTTCTAAATGAGAAAGGAGAGCTATGAGTAATTGCTCCTCAGGATGGGGTATGCATGTGTGTGAAGGCACACACCTGAATTACCTTTTATTTAAGAAAAAAGAGTTGCAAGTACTACCCACAAATGGGTAGTACTGGATCAAAATGGGCCTAATGATGTGTGGAATTCAATAGGAAAATCCTTCCAATGTCTATCACCTTCTCACACTAACCTGAATGTCTTAAGTGACAGATTCCATTGGGAGAGAAGGAGAAAAAGAGAAGACTCTTCTAACACAAAGACTGAAAAGAATCTACAGCTTTTGCCAAATGCCATAAGCAGGGTTTTAACAAAACTGGATGGCCGTCAGCTGAAAATGATGGCGTGGTTTTCATAGATGCACACGACATACACTCAGACAGTCAGCACTACAGGAGTCCCAGGCAGTTCCTTCGGTTCTCCATGAGGACCAGGTCCGTTGACACTCACATCAGCTCAGCAATGCACCGTTAATGCCCAAATTTCATCTGTCAGGAAAACTGAGGTTTATGGAGGCTGAATTTCTAGCTCAGTCAGGGTTCTGACCCACTCGGCAGTTTGGCTGTCATGCTTGGGCTCGCAACCTCTGCTTCCAATGCCTCAGGGGACACTGGCAAAATTTGTAACCCACAAGGAGGCAGAGGTGACTCTGGAGAGAAGGTTGCTCAGGTTCAGTTCTGGCCATGCCCTACCAGCTGTGTGACTCCCAGGATGGCAAGTGTTCCCAACTGGAGACTGAGGGTGGGGCTGTGTGTGAAAAACGGGGATACACAGCCTGATTCAGACTGTGGGTGTTTCCTTTGGGTCCTTGCTTTCTCTCCGGCCCAAGTGCCCCATCCTGGAGTGGGGTTTTACTTTCGTTGGCTGGAGAACCTCGTTTGTGAGGAGTCAGCAATCCCTGAGTTAGACATGGGAGGCAGTCAGGCAGGGGAAGACAAACAAAATTGATACCAGGCAAAAATGCAAAGGTATTCAGAAGGAGAGCTCCGATTTTCACTTCGTGCCTGAAGCCTGCCAGACACAGGGCTTTGCAAATGAAAAACACACACACAAAAAACTGATTTGTACTGAAAGGGGCCAAAAATAACCTTGCTTTCTCCTGCAGAAGAAAACAGAAAACTCTGTGGTTTCCTCCCATTTGGCAGTTGCTTTCTCCCTGGCTGCTGTGGGCAGGAGAGCAGCGGGGAGCTCAGGCCTGGAAGGAGTCCTCCATAGGCCAAAATCCTCAGGCAGGATGGGAGACAGCGGGGGCAGGAGGGGTGTGTGTGGCCCAGAGGGTTCAGTCTCACTTACAACCCTGGGCTGCACTGGGGGCAGGCATGGCTTGAGAAGGGCTCAGGCATTGGGAAGGCGGGTGGCCTCATTTGCATATACCAGTTTCAAGCTCTTTCTAATCTGGAATAGGCCCAGTTTTTTTAGCCTTACAAAGAAACCCTTCCTGACTCTACTTTGCACCCTCCCTCTCTCCAGCATCATTTCAGATTTTTTTTTTTTTTAACCAAAGCCTTCTGTCCTGAACTCTACATCCATCTATTCCTATCACACCAGCATTTCCTAAAATGCAACGCTGAGGTCTAAAAGCTTCAGGTAACCCACCCTCAACCACAGAAAAGTATATCAGATCCCAAGTGGCATTGTATCTCTGTCTCCCCTTAACCTCTGCCAGCTCTGGGAGCTGGTTCCTTTTCCCCAGCCCCTTGCTTCCTTTTGTCAGGAAGCCTCTCTCCCCCCTCCTTTCTAGTCCATCTTTTCTAGCTCTGCCACCAGTGCTCCTCCTCTGGGATGTCCCCCTCCTCAGCCTCAAGGGTCCTGGTCTCCCAAGCCAGGGCCCTTTCCAAAAATATTTTTCCAGGGACTTGTCCTTTGGCTCTGAAAAACGAAGCCCCTCAGTCCCATTCCCCTCCCCCCCCCCCCCCCCCCAGCTTACTGGCAAGGGGCTCCGGGAGGAGACAGAACCTGACCAAGGTCATGTAGCTCAGAGTGATGGGCTCAGTGTAGCCGCTGCATCTGGGCTGCATCCTGCTGTGATTGGCAGCTGCAGAAACCACAAGAGAAGTTCCCTCCTGAGACCTCTAAGTGGCGGCCATGGCTCCTGAAACATTGAGCAGCAATTCCAGGTGTTTGCTCTGGATGCGTTTGGCCACTTGGTTTCTCCACAATGCAGCAGATATTTTTAGCTCGGAAATCCAGCAGAGCGTAATTATTCCTGTCATTTTTTTTTTTTTCAAGTGCCTATACCCCATTGCTACACTCAGAGGAAAACCCGGATCATCCCAAAGAGGAAGCACACGCAGACGTGGACAATCGAGGCAGGATGCAGTCCCAAGCTGAGCAGGTCCAGGGATCTCAGGGAGAGCTTAACCTCTGCTGAGATGCGTTGTCTGATCAAGACTCTGTTCTGTGACTTGGGGGTCAAAAACCTAGGGTGAACATCCTACGGCCAGAAGTAAACATCTCCAGGGCTGACTCCCGTGGGTCCCCATCTGGGTAAACCACAGAACAGAACTCAGAGGAGAGGCCACTGGTCTAGACTGTTCCCAGCCTCAGGGTCATGGTTCTCACCAGCTGCATTCATGTGGCTGCATGGCCCAGGAGCTGTCTACCCTAGACTTGATGTCCACCCAGTGATGTCCACATGGTGTCAGCTTCTTGTCTGGCCAGTGTGGCTCAGTGGTTGACCATCAAACTATAAAGCAGAAGGTTAGGGTTTGATCCCCAGTGGGGGGTGTGCAGGAGGCAGCTGATCAATGATTCTCTCTCATCACTGATGTTTCCATTTCTCTCTCCCTCTCTCTGAAATAAATAAAAACAAATTACAAAGAAAAGGTGTCAGCCGCCTTTTAGAGATGTGGGCTGATTGGTCCTTCCCAAGAACCAGAAGGAGTGCTGGTGAATTCCCACGATAACATCTCCTCTGAGAGGTTATGGAGCTGTGGTTCTCATGGTGTCTGATCAGCAGTTCAGCATCTCATAGGAACTTGCTAGAAATATGTGTTCCCACAGGCTGAATCACAAGTGAGTAGGGGATCACAGTTTCTATCTTAACAAATCTTCCAGGTGCTCTGATGCGTGTTTGAGAACCACTGTCCTCCCAGAGAGGCAGTGCTCAGTCTCTCCCTCTCCCCCCATCCCGGAACCTTACACAGTCTGTTTTCCCTAAGTTCATCTACTTGCAGAAGACCTGCAAGTCTCAGCCTCCTCAGCCCAGGCGGGTTGCCTCTCCCATTAAGGCTGTGATACAGCCCAACCAGCATGGCTCAGGGGTTGAGTGTCAACCTATGAACCAGGAGGTCTTAGTTCAATTCCAGGTCAGGGCACATGCCTGGGTTGTGGGCTTGATCCCCAGTGTGGGGTGTGCAGGTGGTGGCCAATCAAAGATTGTTTCTCATCATTGATGTGTTTCTATCTCTCCCTTACTCTCTGAAATCAAAATATACAGTTGTTGTTGTTGTTGTTGTTGTTGTTGTTGTTGTGTGTGTGTGTGTGTGTGTGTTTAAAGGATGTGATATGGAAGGCCCAACAGTCCATTGTTAACCGGATACTAAGTGCCTTGTGTGGGCCAAGCATCATGGTAGAGAAGTTGAGGAAAATGAGAAAGGCAATAGTGCCCGCCTTGATGGAACGAAGAGCCTGGCCAGAATAGGAGATATTAAAAATAACCGATATTAAGCACATGATCTGTGAGCTGTCGCCCTAACGGAGAAGAGGGGCAATGTTGTACCTAGCAGGAGGACCCACCCCAACTCAGTTCAACATGATCAAGTTCACTGTTATTCAGAGAAGAGGAAGGATGAAGGGCAGAGGGTGAGAGAGGTGGGAGGAAGCGAAGGAGGGAGGGGGAGAGGGACGGAAACCCAAGAAAACACTGGCTAGACATTGGTCCCTAAGAGTCTGCATACGGAGCTGTTACATGTGCCTGGGATGAATGTCTCAGGAAGGTCTGGAAGCAGAACCTTCCTCTCTGTTCCATGGATTCCTCTCTGATGGAAAACCCCTCCTTCTCCTGCTGCCAGGACATTTTTCTCCAATGCAACAGGATTCCCTAGGATCTGTGATCACCCCATTGCAAGTGAAGAACCCAGAACCCTAGGAACTTGGAATAGCAATGGGACCATCCCAAAGAGCAGGGTGGTCATCTGGGATCCTATGTCCACCCGACTGGGATGAGATCACAGCCCATCCCCATGCTGTTTCTGAGACAGGGGCTGGCTGACCAGTAACCCACCCCTTCTGTCTCCCCAACGTGACCCCAGCTGGTCCATGGCAGGGGAGTGTGTGCCTCTTTGAAACCCAGCAAATGAACTTAACTTCGTCTCTACCTTGGGTGTCTTCCAGTCGGCAAAACATCCAGGAGTTTTAAAAACATATCTCCACTGGGATAACCTGCTTGCGACCCATGCCTGGTCAATGAACTATGATGGCAGATGATTTGAAAGCTTTCTTATTCTTAATAGAGGGTGAACGAAGCCCCTTTTCTGCCTCGAGACATTGTTGTCTGCATGAAATTTGCAGCCTTTTGGGACAAGCTGACTGACTGGGAACTGGGGAGCAGAAGGGTGGGAAAAGTGCAGATTTCCTAATGTCAGTAAGCCTCCAACTCTCAACTTCTATCTTCTACAGTCCTGTAGCTTCAGACCTGCCCACCAAGCCTCATTGTCTTTATTTATAAAAGGATAGAAACACCCATGTCAAAGGCTGCTGGAAAGGTTTATAAATTCTAAACGAATCCATTGGAGTTGCTTAGCAGAGTGCTTGACACTCAATAAAATGGCAGATGATTATCATAATGATACTATTGTTAATATTGCAGCACCGCTCATATTAACACAGTTGCTGATGAGAGTGGTTTATCCTGGGATAATGGAATACAGCTGCCACCTTCTGTATCCATAATCTTCTCCAAGCACTTTGAGATTGTTAGGGTTTTGCTTGTTTGTGGATTTGTCTTTTAAAGTATTAATACTCTCTATATATAAAAGCCTAAGTGACCATCTGACCAGTTACTATGATGCGCAATGACCACTAGGGGGCAGATGCTCAATACAAGAGCTGACGAGTGACAGGAACTTTGCAGAGTGCCCTCTCGCACTCCAGGACCCCTCGAGGGATGTAGGACTATGGTTTTGGCCGGATCCCCACAGGTCTGACCGAGGGACCCCATCTGCTGGAGGGACTCTGCTCACTCCACAAAAGCCCTTCGAATCCCGGCACTGCCCCAGGTGTGGCCAGCCAGGGACGAATGGGGGAGGTTGGCTCTAGGGTGTGTCCATCCGGTCTTACCCAGTCCCATCCCACAGGCCACCTTCTAATTAATTTCCTTTCAATGTGCATGAATTCGTGCACCAGGCCTCTAGTTATCGTTAAATTAAACATATAATTTTTTCTAATGGGTCATGCCATTGATTTGTTTCTAGGTAGTTAGGAATATATATATTAATTTCAGGGAAAAGGAGAGAGAAAAATACCAATGGTGAGAGAGAATCTTTGATCAGCTGCCTCCTGCACAATCCACATATATTCCCTTAACTAGACTAGAACCTGGAACAGACCCTTCAGTCCACAGGCTGATGCTCTATGAGCCAAACCGGCTAGGGGAGGGTAGTTAAGTCTTTATAACATAACCTGTTGCTGGGCCAGCTCTTCTCTGCCTCCTTCTTTCTCAGTGAGCCTGTGAACAGCACCAGGACTGGGGCCTGCGGGCCAGTGGTCCAGGCTGAGGAAGAGCACTGAGCACTGTGACTGATGCTGCCCCCGGGAGGCTGGCCACTCATCCTCTTTTCAGGACATTTTAATTCCACACACCAACCATCACTTGTAGGGAACGGGACAACTAGATCTGAACTCCCAGAAGGTGGTCTCAGGTCCGCTTCCCATCAGGGCTGTTTCTTTAGTACCCGCTGGCCCTTTCTGGGTGGGCTCAGCCAGGGAGGATTCTGGTGGCCCCTCTTCCCAAAGGCTCTGAGCATCTCAGGAGAAACGGCATATTTCCCACTGAGGCCTGGAGGCTGAGAGCTCACAAAAAGTGGTGGTTGTGAAAAAAGGCTGTGGAGCCAGATCACTGGGCCTGAATTTGCCCATTTATGTTTGGTGATCTTAGGTAAGGCATGTGCCCTCCGGGATCATTTGTTTCTGCAATGGTGTTTGTCTTTTATTTAAACCCTCAGCAGAGGGGAGGTTATGTTTATTGATTTGGGAGGTGGGGGGGGGGGAGAAGGAGAGGGAGAGAGAGATAAAGAGAAATAGAAAGAGAGAGAGAGAGAGAGACATGACTGAGAGAGAAACATCAATATGTTCCTCCGTGTGTGACCCCACCTGGGATCAAACCTGCAACCTAGGCATGTACCCTGACAGGGACTCGAACCTGCCACCTTTTGGTGTACAGGACGACACTCCAACCCAATGAACCACCCGGCCAGGGCTGTTCCCACACTTCTACAATGAGGCAGCTGGACTTGTTAGCTTCAAGTCTTGAAACTGCCAGAGACATCTATTTCTCATGAAGGCACGCATTCATTTATTTATTTTCACATAAAGGGGTTTCTCTCAGGGTGAAGGTTCTTCGTGTTTGAAAAAAGAAAAAAATAAGTTTCCCTCCAGTGCATTGTGTGCTTTTATACTAACTCAATTGCCTTCACGTCAGGATGAAAAGACCCCAAATTTTACACGGGAAAGTTTGCATCAATCTTTTATTTCTACCCGAGATCTCAAGGTTATGATGTTCTCTTGTCTCGGAAGGAAGACAAGGCCGGATGAAGTGGAATATCTGAATCAGGCGCAGCTCTGCCTTCGAGGAGCCGACGGGGGGGGGGGGGGGGGGGGGGGGAGTGCGAGCCTTTTCTTCCTTGTTCATAATTCATCATTATAGAGATGCATAAAGGGCCTTTTCATAAGCGCTTCGCACAGCACATGGGTGCAGAGACGTCTTAGAATTTAGTTAAACCTACACAATCGCTGATGGCAGGGAGAAGCTGGGTTGGGATGGAGGATCAATATCGAGGCTCACACAGGTGTGATAGGTAACAGGATCCACAGAGAAGCCGTGACTGTCTCCTTGGGGAGGGCTCATTGGCTCCCATCTGAGAACCAGATGCAGGGGCTGCAGAGTGGCTAAGTCTCTCTGAAGCCAAGATCCTTTGCAATTGCTGCCCCTTTGGGGATTTTTTTCTTTTTTAATTTCTTCATTGATTATGGTGTCACATAATTGTCCTCATCCTCCCATTCCCATCCCAAACCCCTCCCCATGTACGCCCACCCCCTGTTGTCCATGACCTCTGGTTAGGCTTATCTGCATGCACACAAGTCCTTTAATTGATATCTCCCCTTTGCCCCTTCCCTCCCCTAACTTCCCTCTGAGGCCGGACAATCTGATCGCTGCTTCTCTGTCTCCAGGTCTGTTTCTGTTCATCAATTTATGTTGTTCATTATTTCCCCTAGATGCGTTAGAACATGTGATACAAGGAATTCCCTTATAAGGACCGAAACTGAGACAAGCCATAATGGTTATGCTGAGAGTGTCGCTGAAGGATGCCCAGGACCAAACCAGAGATGGTCGGAACTGCATAAACACCATTTGTCAACCAACCAGATCTGAAATACCCTTTGAAGATTTTTTTTTTTAAGTGGAAGGTCCTTGTCTCTTGCCTCCATTTCCCTTGCTAACTTTCTGGGCTGGCTCCCCATCGCTCATGTTAGTCTCTTTCAACACTGTTCCCTCCAAGTGGCACTTCCTCCTAGAAATCCTCCCCATTCAAGTTAGACCTCCCAAACCCTTAACTCATGAGAGACTTGGATCAAGAAACGTTCTAGATTTAAACATCCATCACTCCCATGCCACCCTGAAATAATTTCCTCCTAAATTCCAACAGTGCAGTGCAATGACTATATCCCCCAATGGAAAAAAAAATTAATATGGTCCAACTGGTTATAAATTTTGTAATCATTTCCTCCCTATTTACAGGCGTTCATAAAAAATTAAGAAACCTCATGAGATATATGGATGGGCCTCTGTATAATTGCCGACAAAGGGAGAGAAAAAGGGATTCAGGATATAGAAGTGGAAGAGGAATATATAATTCATAATATGGAGATGAAAGGTGGGGGCATACATTGTGGCTCTGCCCTTGAAAAATGGTTAACATTTCTTTTTTTAAATATCAGCACACCTTATTATAATACAACATGGCTTATTCAAACACAATCAGTGAAGTACTATGGCCTTTAATCAAAAGATTATGGAATTCTCACAGAGTCCCTAGGATAGAGCGTTTTATGAATATGGCTTGAATATCCGTTAAATACAGATTTCTTAATAGTTGAGCCATTAGGTAATTAAATAATATTTATACAATGACAATTGCATTCTCTGGAAGTGAAAGTTAGATTTAATGAGACATTTATTGGCACACAAGATTAATAATAAAAGTCCGCCTGCTGAAGGTAATTTATCCACATGCTATATGGCCACAGAAGAAAAGCTTCTTTGAAATGCTTACCTCCTGGGCCACATTGCCTACTCTTACTCGATTTAAAGCAATTCCTTGTTAAAAAACGTCAGCCCGAGAGGTAAGGGCAGTCATTGTTAGCAAGGGGACAAAGGACAAAGGCGCCTTTTTAAACATGTTGTGGTTACAGCAGGTTTGTGCCAAGGTTTAAATTCTATTTTGCTAGTAAATTGGTACTTTTTCCTCAATAACTTATGTAAATGTCTCAGGGACCAAAATAAACATAGTCCTGAGATTTTTTTGGAGGGGAGTGAACATTTGAAAAGTAGGTAATTTGGCAGTCACGTGATCATTGTATCAGATGGGACAAGAGCGAGAGTTTATGATGCATGCCGAGCCCTTGTCAAGCGCAAGCAAGCACTATGGTAGGCACTTTAAAGCATAGTCTCCAACCCCTAGCCAATTTGGCTCAGTGGATAGAGCATCAGCCTGAGGACTGAAAGGTCCCAAGTTCGATTCTGGTCAACGGCACATGCCCAAGTTGCAGGCTCCATCCCCAGTAGAGGGTGTGCAGGAGGCAGTCGATCCATGATTCTCTCTCACCATGGATGTTTCTCTCTCTCTCTCTCTCTCTCTCTCTCTCTCTCCCTCTCCTTTTCTCTCTGAAATCAATAAAAACAAATATTTTAAAAAAGCACAATCTCTGAGGCAGAGAAAACATGGGCTTTTTGGGGCCTTATAAGTAGAACAACACCCTGCCTGACATGTGACTGCCATCATGATCCTCCCAGCAGGTGGGCAGGAAAGCCATATTGGGCAGGAAGGGACTTGTGGTATTTTAGGCAAGATCATGTGTAACTCTTTACAATGCCCTTGTTTATATTCTCCATCACAAACATAGGTGCCGGTTTGGGGTTGGTTAATTTTCTTCCTGTGCTTCACACTCAGAACGTCACTAAAATGCCTTACGGCCTCAGTTTCCGCCTCAGCACAATGATCTCTTTGGACTCTCGCACTTCAGAAGAACAAAAAGAACAAACATAATGTTGGTGAGCAAGGACTTAGCTCTCATTTCTCTTTCCCCAGACTCTGAATAGCAAAATATACACCCTTTTCCCTCTGACCTGCCATGGTGCTTTGTGCAGAGGACACGCCAATTCATATTGAGGGAATGAATGGTATGCTTATTGAACTCGGGTTAAGTTCTCTTCAATGCTTCCTATTATTGCATAGTCAGATGGGAAGGCGAGATGTCAGAATACTTAGAGACAATCACACATTCGAAGCGGTGCACTGAGAGCATCCAGTTGCCTGGAGTTTGGTCCCTTCCGGAGAACTATAACTTCACTAGGACACGTCCGTGGCCACACCACCTTTTCTGAGATGGAGCTGTTAGGAGCAGCAGCATCCCTGAGTCAAATTGCTATTTTGTGTTGGAAAACAGACTCCTCAGTGAAAGCACAGTCTGGATTGACCCTGAAGTCTATTTGGATTCTTCAAGTTCAAGGTTAAAAGAGAAGACGTTAAGGATGATTCAAAGCATACAGGAGAAGGACTGGACAGAGTTAGTCATTTAGTAAAGAAGATCTCTGAAGATGGGACATGAGGTAGGGTGGTTAATAAATACTATTGGTTTTCATTTTTCTAAAATTTTGACCATGAATAGCTGTGCTATGGATTTTTTGTTATTCCACTTCATTTTGAATTTCAAGGCTGTGGTACATAATGATTATGTGTGAGTTATATGCATTTTAGAGAGCAGTATTTTTCCTGCACTTGGCAAATACCTCCAAGAGACTTGGGAAAGCATATTGTTGAATGTGGGCTCTCACAGTGGATTTTGGGGGTTTTAACGCTACCTCCACCACTTAGTGCTATAAACTGAGGGTGAGGGAATTCTTAATGCCACCCAGACTTGGTTTACTCATCTTTAAAATGGAGATGATTATAATAACTACCTAATACATTTGCTGAGCTTAGAGTCTCAACTCTATTATTAATGAGAAGAAAATAATTTTAGCTCCTATGATTTTAATCTAGAGCTTCTTCAGGGCACTGATATTGGGGGACATTCTCATTCTCACTTGGTAGATTTTGACGTTATCTCTGCCAAGGTTTTGGGACACACACACACACACACACACACATTTTTCTGAACTTCTCCTGAGAACTAAAGTCACTGCTTTGCCCAGGAACAAGTCAATTTCTTAAATATCTCTCATCTTTGGGCCTTATATCTCCCCCCCCCCCCAAAAAAAAAAAGGTGATTCCTTACTATTCTCCAGCAAGTCCGACCAGCAACATGCTTGTCCATCAATTTCCAGGACATGAGGTCCACCAGACCCAGCTCCTCACTGTCAGTTGAACAGCAGATATGATCTCATCAAGAAAAATAAGGGCGAACTGCACTCCATTAATTGGCAAGGAACACCATCTTCGGTTATCTTCTCAGGGCCCCCATCCTTTCAAAACATGCCCTGCAAATGGGTCGGGGAGAACTCAAGGTCTTTACAACATCCTCCCTGGGAACACAGCGGGATCCTGCTTCTCAGGCTCCCTAGCATTTCAGTGGAACTCGGAGCTGAGTTAGGGCCAATGGTATGTGAGCAGATGGCAAACCTCCCCCTTCTGACCTCTGTGCAACCTGAGGGGCTCTGGCCCAGCGGCTGGCAGGGTGCACGGCGTGCGGGGAGGACTCTGAGACCCCGAAGAGATCTGTGTCTCAGGATCTCAGGCCACAAGACCACCCATCCATGCCCAATTCTACTTTTTTTGTGAACAAAAAGTACACGTGTAGTATAACCAACCACGGAGGCCCTGGGGTTGTTGGTGACAGTATTCAGCCTCCCCATAATACGAAAGACAGAAGTGGGTGCCACTCAGTGATGACACTGGGTAGACCATTGGGCAAATCCCTTCCCACATGAAGCACACTTGTCAATGACAATGGAGTTTGTTGACATTGCAGGTATGGATCATGAAGGATTAGAAGCGGAGTTCAGAACTCAGCAGCTCTGCTGGGGCAGCACCTGCTCCCTGAACAAGACTCCCGACCCCTGGGGGGACCGAGGAAGACTTGACAGACAGGAACTTCCCCAGGCCAAGCCCCCTGCTGCCCTAATCGCTGCTTCTGGAAACGGAGCACTGCCAAGAGAGTATTTTTAGATCAGCCTCACTTTTAGAACAGCCACATCTGAGAACTCTCACTTGGTGCGCCTGCTGCTCCTGATGCCTTTGCTATTCAATTTCTATTATTACTATTTACTGTCATATAATTAGTCTGATTCTGAGATGCAGAGTCACAGGGTAGAAGAACTTTCCCAACTATTGCATTGTATTGACTCTCAGTTACCCCACAAACTTGGTGTACGGACCCTTCTTCCTTTGGGCTACATACCCTGAGTCTTCAGGATCACTTCCCCAGGAAGCCTTGCTGACCACCCCCTAGCTGGGTTCAGAACCCTTTCCTAAGACCTCTGACATTTGATGCCAAGGAAGGGCACATTCCAAGGAGAGTATATTATCAATATTTTCATTTGCTTCTCTCAGATTTTGAGCCCCTTCAGGGCAGGGATCCTATAAAAAAGCTAATATGCAAATCAACCAAACAATGGAACAACAGTCGCTATGATGCACACTGACCACCAGGGGGCAGAGGCTCAATACAGAAGCCATCCCCAAAGGGGGAGTGCCACTCAGCCAGAAGCCCTGAGCTGGGCTCATGGCTGGTGAATATAGCAGCTGTGGTGGCAGCCTCTCCCATCTCTTTGGCAGTGCTAAGATTGAGCCTAAGCTGCTGGGAATGGGCCTGAGCAGTCAGTCAGACATCCCACAAGGGCTCTTGGATTGCAAGAGGGCACAGGCTGGGCTGAGGGACAGCCTCTGAGTGCATGGATTTCATGCACCGGGCCTCTAGTTAAGTTATAATAATTTTATTTCCAGGGCTGAGGACACAGCCTAGTGTATCCTTTTATTCGTTTAGGAAAGATACATAGAGCACTCACTTTGTGCCAGGATGAAAAACTAAATGCTGCCAGGGTCCCGGTGCTAATAGAGCTAACGGCCTAAAGAGGGAGAGGGACAATTAGGAAAGATTGACTCTAATAAATGCATGATTATCGGTGGCTGAGCTGATCTGGACGAAAACTATCTGGTTTCTGTGATGATGTCTTACTCTGTCTTTCCCCAAACAGATCCTTAGACAAAGGGTTTGGGTGCAAATTGTTTAACTGGGAAGTGATTTCATGGACTGCAGTAGGAAGTGGGGCAGTAGGAGTTGAGGAAAGCCAATGAAGGTCATAGTAAGGAGCAGATTAATGCTGTGAGCATCTGAAGCTCAGCCCTCCAGGGGGCAAGAGATCACATGCTTAGAAATACAAATGCATGGATGGATGGGTGGGTGGGTGGATGGATGGATGGATGGATGGATGGATGATGGATGCTGCATGCTAGGGTCTAACTGAAAAATTAAAAGAAGCAATGGAGCAGGAAACTAGAGCTGAGTGAAGACTGAGTGGTTGATGGATGTGTGATGAAATCCACTGGCCTAAGCTAGGGAATGCCTGGTATTGCCCTCACAGTACCACTGCACCAGGAGCTGCATGAGAATAGGAATGTGCCGGTCACACATGGAGGGAGATGCAAGCCCGCCCAGCCTGCATTTTCTCATGCATGCAGGTGGACTTTTGAAGAAATCTCAAATTTATTGAGTACCAACTCCCATCATTTTAATGATGCTGCATCCAGTAGGCCCCTCATGGTCTGTAAATGGAACTGGTGGTTCTAACTCAGCCTTTCCAGGAAGTCCCTTAGCCATCCCAGAAATGCTGCCATGGCACAGCCAGGCCTGCATTGGGGCCAATGCTGGCAGGTGGAGAAAGGAATGCAGGGAACCACTCAGGATTGTTTGGATGGGGCAGAAGTGTGAGATGTTCACTCAGACGTGAACTTTTAAATATCTGTTTTACACCTTGGAACTGTCCATATACACATATTAAAGAGCCATGCATTCGTTTTGATTAGTTCATTAGTAAATTATCATCAAGCATCTATTAATATAATAAAAGGTGCTCGCAATCCCAATGGTGAGTAGGAGAGACCACCTCTGCTTCTGAGAGGTTCCCCAGGGGAGGGACCACCTATTCAGTTGTGGTCCTGCACAGCAGGAAAGAGCAGAGTCCCAGGAGGTGACACATGGGGCACTTACTGGAACTGCAAAGAAAAAAGAAAGCTTCCTTCAAAGAGGGGTGGGTGGGTATAAAGAAGCACTTAAAGAGGAAAAGAATAGGGAAGTAACTAGTCAGTGGGAGGGGCTCAGGCCAAGCCCACCAGGAAGCAAGGATTATGGTCCATTCAAGGATGAGGCAAAATGGGGGGAGGTGGGAGCACAGAAAGGCAGCAAGAACTTGGCAGGAGGTGGAGCCAGAGGGATGGACAGGGACAGATACGCAGTGTTTCCTATCTATGGTGTTTCACATATTTCAAAATTTATCCAGACGCAATAGCTTAAGTAGATTTTATAGATTAACAAACTGAGGTCCAGTAAACACACAAAAGTAACAGAAGGCGTCTCAAGGAATTTCCTGCCTTCTGCATTCATTCATTCCGGCAGCACACATCTACCAAGTGCCCTTCGTGTGCTGGGACCAGGATGGGCACTGGTGTAAGAAGAGGGTAGATGGCTAGGTGTATGCTAACATCCAGAGGCCACAGGCACAGGGCTCCCATGACCCAGCCGGAGCTTTCAGGGGATGTTGAGGATCAGAGAAGCCTACTGCCTTCTTCCCATGCCCTTCAGACTGTATACGAGCCAGTATGGGGCACCGAGTCAGAGAACCCGTTTGAATCTCATTTCTGTTCACCCCATCAGGTGACTTAGTTGTCGTAACCCACTGAGCCTTGCTGATCTCTACAAAGTGGAGAGATCTGATAATCCTTATTGATAATCTCTATCTGACATAATCTCTGTGTGCGTGAGGAGAGGGAGAGTGGAAGAGCTTGGCAGGCCCAATAGCTGGTGCCTAATAAATGCTATGACTGTGAATGTTGAGAATGGATTTTTCCATGAGACCACGGAGAATACAAACAGGGCTATAGGCTCTAAGCTACAAGCATGGTCTCATGGTGCAACACAAGCAAGATTGTTCTCAAGGTCATACCTGTTGGAGAATGGAAAAGGCTGCTCTTGGAAGTCAGGAGACTGATTTCTAGCCTAGCCCTACATGTATTCAAACAGAAAGTGTGGAAGCACTCCATGGGGTTGGTATGGATGGGAGTTGGGCCATATCAGCATCTTTCAAGTGTTACTTTATTCTTAAGTCAGGAAATCTTTTAAGAACTGTTCTGGCAGCCGCCTGATAGATAAAAAGAAAAACAGAGCTTTATGGCCATGGAGGGAAGGGAGGGAAAGGGGAAGGAGTTGCATCCCTACTTGTCAGCCCCACCTTCCTCCCACCATAGCCTCCCTGTCTTCCCTTCGTAGCTCTTATGGAGATGCTAGAAATCCTTGTGCCTCCAGCCCTTACTTTCTGGGATCTTAGATGCTCCAGTTCTATTCAAGCCTGTATCAGGGCCAGAGTAGCCTGGGCGGGCAGTACCAGCTGTGAGGGTTGGGGCGTTGGTTTTCCTGACCAAGATTCAGGCCAACTATTGCTTCTTGCTGTGCTGAGAACACAGGGCTCTCTTCCTCCTGCTCCCTTTGGCCTTGCTCTTGAACCTGGGGACCCAGGATCTCATGGCCTCTGGCCGGCCAAGTAGCTCATCCCAGCAGCACCCCTGAGTGTAGGTCTGGGAACATCTGTATTTGTGCTGGGAATTGCAGGTTACACTGGTTCCTTGAATCAGCTTTCTTGCCTTAAATTCCGCCAGATTCATCCCGGAATGATCAAGAGGAGGAAAATGGTAACCTTGTCTCTCTTTCTTCCCTCATATGAGGGTATAAGATCCCCTGGCAGTGCAGGGACCCCAAGGGCTCTCAGTAACCTACTTCTGCCCTTGATGTCACCTTGTTAAAATCCAGTTCCCATTCCCCGGAGGGAGGTGCGTGAGCAGCATTTACCAGAGTAACCAATTAACAGATGACATCCCAGGAATGACGGAGCTATGGTAACAAAAGCCAGTGATGTGGGGACACATACTTTGGAAGGAGGTTGCCGTGGGGGAGCAGGGGCAGGTGAAGGCTGCTCCCATTATATATATTTTTTTCAGGTTGGTTGAGAAAGGACCTTGAAAATTTTTAAATGTTTAGGGTTCTCTTATCTTCCAACTGAGCTAAAATTTCAGCTCAGGTTATTGACTACCTATGATCATTAACCACTTTGTTCTCCTGTGTCTTCACCTGTCAAATAGAAATAATATTTTAGCCCCAAGCATGTAGGGGAAATACATGTTTAAAAATTCATTTGAAACATCTGGAATGTGGTAGGTGCTCCAGAAATGTAAGTTTCTTTTATATAATTTTATCTTTTGGTTGAGTTTAGAATGTTTTGACTTTCATTCATTTATTAGTTCACTTGTCCATTTGTCCATTGATTTGTGCATTCATCACCCATGACCTCTGCTTCCAATGTTGTAAGCCCCAAGCTGAGAACAAGGGGTAGAAAGACATGGTCCCTGCCTGGGGCCTCAAGTTTACCATTTACCTGAGCCTCTGGTTATGTTGAAAGTCCCAGGTGTCAGGGGAAGTTCAGATATTTTATTTCCTCTTTATAGCTTTATGACTTTCAGTCTGTTCCCCCAAAATGGTGCTTAATTTTAACTTCATTAACTTCCTGTTCTGTCACAACAGTGGAGCAAGGATTTCTCCATGAGCAATATTCAAAACAGCTTTTAATGAGCTATTTAATTAAAGGCTAATTGAGGTGACTTCATTAAAGATTTCTAAATTATGCTTATCAGAGTAGCTATCTTTTAAGATAAGTCTTAAATATTTGTTTTAGATTGCATTGTTTGATCATAAAAGTATGTGTAAAATTACTTTTTAAAATTACTAGTTGGAATGTGGGTGCACTTTTCTCCCTTTATACTTGAGTGGGACAGTTAGCAAATCAGTTTAATACATGTTCAGTGCTGGGCTGATGCAGTAAGAGGTTGCTAGTGAAGAGAGTTGAGGCTGTGCTTGTCCAAAACAAATTGCCAAGTCTCTTGAGATGAGGTATTTCTGCGATGTCTTTGACCTGGTTTTCCAACTGCAGTATAAATCATAACTACTTAGATAGGGGTATTTACCCAGTCCTAGTGACTCTTGGGCTTCATGATAAGGTTGTGAGGAACTGAACTGCATCTTTCCTATGCCCAATGCCACTCAGGAAATAAATATGTGATATGGCCTCCCCATGTGTACCAGGGCACCTCAATGTTCAGGGCCACATTTGCTGGGGATAAAAGTCTAGCTCAACAAACATGCACAGAGTATCTCTTCCATTCCTGGTATGGTTCCAGACAAGGATGCAGATGACCTAGGCTCTGTGGTTTAATGGGAGGCCTACTCAAGTCACCAGCCATGCACAGTCCACTGTGATATGTTTGTCCTTCAAGGCCAGGAAAAAGCCTCATGAGGAAGAGTGGCTGGTGTGCTAGTCTGACTTGCACAGTTGGGACCAGCCCCATGAAGAATGGGACTCTAAACCTGGACAGACAAGTAGGTATTGACCCGCCACAGAAGTGGGAAAGGTTAGTCTTGGCAGAGCAAGTCAGATAAAGTGGAAGAATATGATGAGGTTGAGGATTAATACAGAATTTAAAAAGTGCAGTCTGGAGATGGGGATGGGAGGTAGGGCTAGCAAGGGAAGCAGGGGATGGATATATCATGAAGGGCAGAATAAGCATTGGAAGTTTGAACTTGAACTTTAAGGTGTTTTAGAGCCATTGAACACCTGTCTCTTCACCACACACACACACACAAACACAGGATCATTTTAAGAGTCAATGACCAATTTGGACCTTTAAGAAGATAAATGTCCAGGCTGGTAAAGGTATTGCAATAATCAATTATAGGAAATGGCGTTATTGAGCAAGGAACCATAGGAATGGCTGCCACAGGAATGGAGGGGTAGTTCTGTGAATATGGGGAGCCCAACCTAATTTTCCTTCTTACATCAAAACTAACAGAATAGATAGGCAGTGGGATGGAAGAGAGTGTTGTAAAGTGGTGAGCTCCTTGTACCAAGGAAGATACAAGAAGTGGCTGGAGTACCTATCATGACTTTTCTAAAGGACATTCCTATGAGGATGAGGTGGGGAGTGGGTGGTGAACCTCAAGGCCACAAAGGCCCTGTCCAGAGCTGCAATTGAACGGTTCCGTGAATCCCTGATTGCACTAATTAATCAATCACTTGGACCTCTCTCGCAAGGAATGACTCCCTTGTCCTGTGTGTGCACATGTGAGGTGAATGAAGAAAACCCACATTATAAATACTGTGGAAAATGGTGCTTGGCTAATGTCACAAACCTAACCAAGTAAAACCACTTCCTTTAAAAAAAACACGCTACTTTGCAATTACAAAGTCATGCTCAAAGACGGGGTTTTGTCTAAAAAGCAGAAATGCTGCTGAATTAGAAATACCAACAGTGTCACTGAAACCGGTTTGACTCATGGATAGAGCATTGGCCTGTGGACTGAAAGGTCCCAGGTTCCATTCCGGTCAAGGGCATGTACCTTGGTTGATGGCACATCTCCAGAAGGGGGTGTGCAAGAGGCAGTTGATCAATGATTCTCTCTCACCGATGTTTCTACCTCCCTATTCCTCTCTCTTGCTCTCTGTAAAAAAAAAAAAAAAAAAAAAAAAAATCAATAAAATATATTAAAAAAAGAAAGAAAGAAAGAAAGAAATACCAATAGTGTCCCCAGTAAGATTCAGCCAGGTGAATGGAGGCCCCTTTCTTGTATTCTTCTCACAAAAACAGCACACGTGGATGCCTATAGTAACAGGTAGGAGGGGGAAATAAAGTGCTTGTTCCCTTACATGCAGAGTAAGAGGGTCTCCCACACAAACACACCCACACTTTCTATAGGAAAGCTTCTCACCTACTGGGGACAGACATAGAAAGAAGAGAGGCCTCCTTTTGTTGACTTTATGGCAAAGCCAGGGTTTTCACAATGAGTTTGGAGCTAGACTCATTCATTCAGTGGATTTCACTGGTTTGTGCGTTCATCTGTTCATTCTTTCACTCATTCAAAAATGGCTTTCTATTTCCAGTTCTGTCGCGACGCTCTATCCTCCTCTCTAACCTCATTTCCATCAGCCTCTCTCACCATCTATTTTGACCATACCTCGATCTTTTGCAGTGGATCTGAGAGACAGTTATTACCCTTCAGTGGCTCTTTCACAATTAGATGGCAATATCCAACCCATTTGGATTGCTCACCAAGCTTTATGGGTTGAATTGTGTTCCCCAAATTCATATGCTCAAGTCTTCACCCCCATAAACCAGAATGGGACTGTATTTGGAGACGGGCCTTTAAGGAAGATGATTAAGCTATAATGAGGCTATTTATTTTGGTGAGCCCTACTCCAATAGGACTGGCATCCTTATAAGAAGAGGAAATTTGGACTCAGATAAACAGAAAGTCATTGAGGACATGGGGAGAAGATGGCCAACCACTGGCTAAGGCGAGAGACGTCAGAAGAAACCAACTCTGTTGCTGCCTTGATCTTAGACTTCCGGCCTCCTAAGCTGTGAGATAATACATTTCCGTTGTTTAAGCCGCCTAGTCTGTGGCACTTGGTTTCAGCAGCCCTAGCCAACTAATGCACCACATTTGCCAAGCGTGCAATGTTCTGGCCCAGCACCACCTACTTGGTGCCTGAGTGCTCCCCTCTCACTGTGTGCATGAATGGGTCCCCTTCACTCCTCCAGGACCCACTGGAAGGTCCGCTTTCAGAAATGCTTTTCCTGACCCCAAACTGAATGGGGTGCCCCCTCTCAATGGTTGCTCTCACGGAGCCTGCGGGTCCCCTTTCTGGAGCTCCCACAACTATCTGCTCATTCAAATATTCACTGTGTACTATAAGCCCTGTGAGTCCAAAAGCCATGCCTGTCTGCTTGTTGTCAGAGCCCAAGGGCTTGCATGGTGCCTGGCTCAGAATAGGCCCTCTGTTGACTTGCTGAATGGATGAATGAATGAATGAACAAAGTACTAGTTGAGTAGCTTTCATATGCCAGTCCCTTAATCTGGCAAAGGGAAGAGGGAGATGAATAAGCCAAGTTGACATCAACCAGGTAAATATAATATATTGCAATGATATTAATCTGGGAGAGGTTCCCTGGCATTCACAAACCCTAATATCATTGTCTGTCATCACAGCTCATTGGTGAAGAGAACACCCTTCACTGAATAATTTCTGATGAGCTGCAATTGAATGAAATATGATGACTTCTAATAAGCTGCCTTTTCAGGGAGAAACAATTCAACTTCAGATTGGCGGGCTTCTACTGGGTGCCCCACACTCTCCGAGTGGCCAATTTGCAGATTCTAATTCCCAGAAGTGTCACCAACCGAGGCAGCCAAAGGCGGAGGATCTCTCATGCTCTCCCTGAGCATGGCTCAGTGCAGAGAAGGCCAAGGAAAATGTGCTACCTTCAGAGGCAGATGGATTAGAAAGAACTGCCAGGCAATTGGCATTTGCATTTTTGCTGGGGCAGGATTGGGGGCAGGGGGTGGTTCTACATGAGAACAGCCCAGTCATGTTCTCTGAAAACTTGTTCCAATTTGTCTCCCTCATCCCGGAGGTTATTACCTTTCATAACACAGTAGCAAGGCAGCCAGCACTTTGAGTTAACATGGGTTTTGCCTGTTCCATTGATAAAATGGCAAAATTTGCCAAAACCATTTTGGCTCAGTGGATAGAGCATCGGCCTGCGGACTGAAAGGTCCCGGTCAAGGGCATGTACCTTGGCTGTGGGCACATCCCCAGTAGGAGGTGTGCAAGAGGCAGCTGATCAAAGATTCTCTCTCATCAATGTTTCTAACTCTCTATCCCTCTCTCTTCCTCTCTGTAAAAAATCAATAAAAATATACATATTTTTTTAAAAAGGGCAAAATTCACCTAGGAGATCTGGGAGTTCATGATGGTGTCGTTCTCTCTCCCCTTAAATCAAAGCCATTTTATCTCCTTCAGTCAAACCCGGCTCCAGAGATGGCATCCTTGCTCTCCGCTGCTTTCAATTATTCCTATTTCCTCGCTGACAGTCACCCAGGCAGCGCGATACTTGGGTGTTTCAGCTCAGAATCTGCCAACTGCTCACCAGAACTGGACTTGCATCACCATCATTTACCATGAAATGGAAAGCAGCCACCCAAGGGAGAGCCAGGGCACCGCGGAGACACAGTGGTGCTGGGAAGACATATGGACATGGACTCTCGCACATGCGGGCCTTAATTGAAAAATAAAACAATTAGCGTTTAATACTTTGGAAATAACAGAGGGAAGCACATTTATAGGATGATGACTGGGAAGAAATGGTCGTAGCTGTTTCTTTTTTAATAACATTGAGTTGTGTTCACTGTTGAGCTTATTAAAACACGAAAGCGTGGCATAGCAGGACATTGGGATGCCATTCAACTGATCCTGTGTGCACGGTCCTTACTCCTTATTCTCTTCTTAAAAACAAAGCAATAACAAGAACTGCCCTGGCTGGTTTGGCTCAATGGATAAAGCATCGGCCTGTGGACTGAAGGGTCCTGGGTTCGATTCCAATCAAGGGTGCATGTCTAGGTTGCAGGCTTGATTCTCAGTGTGGAGTGAATAAAACCCCTACAGCCCCACTTTTAGGAAGTCTGTTTTTTTCCAGGAATGGTTAGCGTTTTTGTTTGTTTTATATATACATATTTTTATTGGTTTCAGAGAGGAAGGGAGAGGGAGAGAGATAGAAACATCAATGATGAGAGAGAATCATTAATCAAATAACTTATATGCATAGCCCATGGACAATCAATATCAGGGAAGGCCTGAGGAGGAAGTGGGAGTGGGGTGGAGGGGGTAAGTAGAGAGGGGAGGGGACATTTGTAATACTTTCAACAATAAAGATTAAAAAATAAATAAAACCTCATAGCTATCATCTATAAAACAGTGCTCACCCCTGCATAATGTGTTTTTTATTTATCATTTTTGTTTACAGAAGGATAAAAAGAGTTGGCATAGTGAAGGTGGGTGTGTTTCTGAAAACAACTGAACAAACGTCCGATCTTTCTAGTAGAGGTCAGTATGTGTGTTTAATCAGAGAGGAACTTACACTCATTTTTAACCACTGCCTGATGTTGTCTAAATATGTGTCTGATGACGAGGGCGATGGAGTAGCCATGACCTTAAGTCAGACTATTGTTGGTTCAGTAGAATGGAAATGGCGAGGAACAGTTTGCCCTACAACGGTGTGCCTGCCGTGGCCTTCGGTGTTCTCATGTGCACGTCTGGATGGTAGACCAGATATCTGAAGAGCCAATTACAGCTCTACGAGTCCCTTCTTTTCCCCTACATCTGCCATTGGTATGGATTTCCAATGAAGAGCCCTTTTCCTTAGATAGTTTTTCTATTTTCTGTACCCCAGTGAATATACATATTATAGGGAACCTCTATTATACAAATAGTTGGTGTTTTGCAAAGTTTCTGTGTTGAAGAAATGTGTGGTTATCTATGGAAGAGTGAACTCCTTTGGAAAACAATGAGTTTGCCTCCCCTGACACAACCCACCAGGCATGATGGTGCCCTTGAGTTCTCATAAAGATGCCTGAAGTATCCCATCGGGGTTGCACTGGATGACCCCAGAGGACCCTCCTGTAACCTCCGAGTTCATGAAAATGCTCCTTCCTCACTCTGGAAAGATGTTCCACATGAGAAATCGACACAATTAACTTTTAATTGCTCTTGGTCATCTCTAATTTTTTAAGCAAAAGGGGAGGCAGGTCCTCACTGCTTCCTTGCAAAGTGGGGGTGGAGACCTGGGGATATAGCCACTGCTGGTTTGTTTCTCTTGCAAAAACGCAGGGTATGTCATGCCCCTAGATGGATCCATACATTGGCCCCTCAGCCCGCCCCTCTCTGGGATTTACGCGCCAGCCATCTGCTGTGCAGACAACAGTGGGCCATTATGGATGCCAAAGTTCAGCCCCTCTCCAGGCCAAAGTAAAGAAAGGCAACTGTGTTTATTCTAAATACGTAATCAATCAGAACCCCATGAATAGCCACTTTTCTATTAATGCCTTCATATATCATCTAAAGCCCTCTTGATTCTACATAATCCTCTGTTGTCTGCTTGCTTGTCTTACACGTTACAGTTTCATTCTGAAGGTAATATAGCTGCTCCATACAAGTCCTTCCTCTATATTCGCTCTTTGGGTCCAGTGTTTGCAAGAGAAAGCTTTTCTGTAAATATTGCAGAGGCGAATGACTTTTAAACACTCCACTACGGGGATCTGTGGAGCAAGGAGGAAATAATCAAACAAATTTTGGGGAGTGAGCCTCCAGGGTTTGAGTGTTGACTTTGCCATTTAGGATCTGGGTGACAATCACGACCTTTCTGAATCACAGTTTCCTCCGTTGTAAAACAGGAACCTCGGAGTTGTGAGGACCACGTAGTTAAATGCCTAGTAGCCCATGAACCCTATGTCCCTGGGAAATTCTGTTTATACTATTTCTCAATCTCCTTGAGTCAAATCTATATCAATCTTTTACTCTAAGAGGCTCCATGGCTGACATTCAGAGGTAAGTGAGTGATTCAGGGAGAAGTTAAAACTTACATCTACAACTACAAGCAGTTAAAGAAAAGTGAGTGATCAACTTTGAGAGAAGGTTTAGGACTGAAAAGAATGTTCTTAGAATACAGGAAATGGTGGTGGCTTGCCTTTTCTGCTTCTGAGGGAAACATGAGAATGGGAGAACCGTTATTCCAGGCATATTTTAAGATCTAACGGCTCAAACTGTCTAGTGACTAAAAGTCTGCCTTGTAGGTAGGGTAGGTTGATTCTGGGCTTTTTTTCCCCCTGAAGGTATGGAAACACAAGCCAAGCAGTGGAGAAATCCCAGCATGGATTAGGGAGACAGCTTGGGGATATCAAGAGCATGTCTCACTCTCAAAATCTAAGTCTTTCCCATGAAAGATGATAATTCCTTGGCCAACATGTTGACTATCATGAAAACCTCTCACTATTATCCATTTTATCTAGACTCTTGTAGGAAGAGGAAAAGGCTTAGCCATTTTCTGAATTTATGCTATGCACCAGCCATTGGCTGTTCATGCTATTGCAACCTCCTAGCACCTAGTATATAAATCAGGTAAATAGTTGTCAATCAGCAACTGTCAAAAGAATGAAGGAATGAATGAATGGCCCTCTAAAATGCATTATAGTGCACATTTTACAAATGAGACAAGACAGTTTATAAACAAGAAGTAGCCATTTTGAGTGCCCTTAAAGGACATGCCTATAATTTTAGAACATCTTCGAGGAGGAGTTATTATCAGTGAGATTCAGAAATCAAACTTCTGTTTAGTGGAGGGTTCTGAATTGCAAAATCAGCAGTTTACCCAAAGTTAGAATGAAAGCCATCAGCAGACAGGACCACTGCACTAATGAAAATGGATGGCTTTGCACTATTAGGCTAATTTGCACAATGCAATTGGAACTAAGGTGAAACAGCTTTGAGATTTCCATAACACACTATAATAATGTTAATGTTACCAGTACCATAAATCTTCAAAGTTTTGTGTTTACAAATAGACCTTGGTAAAAGGAAGTTTCCAGCAGGTGTAATGTTGATATTATTTTTAAAAATGTAGATAAACATAGATAGACAGACAGACAGACAGATAGATAGATAGATAGATAGATTGATTTCAGAGAGGGAGGGAAGGAGGTAGGGGAGAGAAAGAGAGAGAGACAACCTGGGCATGTGCCCTAACCTGGAATCAAACTGTGACCTTCTGGTTCATAGATTGACGCTCAACCACTGAGCCACCCCTGCTCAGCACTATTCTTGGATAAGTAATTTGTTAAAGGCACCTAGAACAGATGCTGAACCAAATAAAGTCCATGAGTTCATTTTCTATTCCCATAACTAGGAGAAAGTTCATTGAACTCCTGCAGGTCTTCTCCAAGTTGTAGATGTAAGAAGAACAGGGTCAATCAGATGGACCCTTTAGGCCATTGCCTTCAGAAAGAAGTCTACTCCACTGACGATTTCAGGAATTATAATTGGACAAACTTCATGTTAGCACTTCCTGGACCTTGACCAGACTAGAAACAGATGCAGAGTCTGTGGAATATGCCATTCTTCTCCCTGTCTCAAGTTTGGCAAACACAGGAGTGTACCTGGCCTCAGACATCATGGGGTTGCAGAAGCCTGCTGGCTCACCCAGAAGCCATTTCCTTTTTTCAGGGGCAGTTAATTTTGCATA